>NC_024321.1:8122809-8149695 GCF_000523025.1 Cynoglossus semilaevis
TTTCAAAGATCACCAAAAACATGCCTTCACAGACAGTTTCACGCCTTACCATCGTAAAAATAATCATAAAAATAAAAAGTCCCAGAAATGCCTTAAAATGCAAGATTATGTCCCAAAATATGCCCCAAAGTGAATATTTTGTGTTTAAACTCCAAAAAATATTTTTTATGAATATTTCAAAGATCACCAAAAACATGCCTTACTATAGCCTTACCATCGTGAAAATATCCATAAAAATAAAAAGTGCTCGAAATGCACTAAAATGCAAGATTAGGTCCTAAAACATGCTGCCAAGTGATTATTTTGTGTTTAAAAGTCCAAAAAAATATTTTTTATGAATATTTCAAAAACAACCCAAAACATGCCTTACTATAGCCTTACCATCGTGAAAAAATCCATATAAATAAAAAGTTCTCAAAATGTCTTAAAATACAATATTGGGGCCTAAAACATGCTGACAAGTGAATATTTTGTGTTTAAAAGTCCAAAAAGTATTTTTGATGAATATTTCAAAAATCACCCAAAACATGCCTTACTATAGTAAGGTTTAATGAGAAACAATAAAATTTAAAAAATTTATTTTACAGAACTTTTTGACCAACATTTTTTAGTTTCTGACCAAAAATGACAAGAAAAGTTAACATTTTGACAAAAAAGTTCATAATAAAAAATTTTAAAAAATGTAATTTAATTTGCCCAATTTGATGAGAAACTTGCAGGAAAGGATCAAAAAAACAATTTTTTACAAATATTTTGTAAAAAACAAATTTCAAAAAGCTATATTTTGATGAGAAACATGCAGAAAAGTTATTCTGAAAAAAAAATTCAAAGATTTCCATCAACATTTGTCAACATCTGCCCAAATTGGTTTTCTAAAGATTTTTCCAGAATTCTTTTTTTTCAAAACGCTGAACAATATGACGTGCAAAATTAGGATTTTGCCAAGGTAGGATTTTGCTAAAAATCCTAACAAAATCAAAGTTTTTATGAAGAAGTTAGGATTTTTCTAAAAATGTTCTCAGAGCTCTAATTTGATGAGAAACATACAGAAAAGGTAGAATTTTGAATTTTTTTTCCAAAACTTTTCATCAAACATTTTCAACATCTGACCAACATGACACGAAATTAGGATTTTGCCAAAAAATTCCACAAAACAATTTTTTCTAAAACAATTCTCAAAATGCTCTAATTTGATAAAAATGCACAAAAGAAAAAAAAAAGTCATTTGACCAACATCAGCATTTTGCTGTAAAATTCCCCCCAAAAAATCTTTTTTAAAAAGATTGGATTTTTTTTCAAAACTTTTCATCATAAATTTACAACAAAAATTAAGGATTTTGCCAAAACATTTTGTTTGCTCAATGAGGATTTTGCAGGGAAATAAAAAAGGTTTGAGTTGGACAATAAGGCACAGCCAATGACCATCAATATATAATCGGCATCGTTGTGGAACAGCTATGTGCAAAGCGGCCCTTGACCTGAATCTCACTTGAAATCTGTACTGTATGGTAAATACTGGTAACTTTTACTGCAGTAACTTTATCCAACTCAGTGTCGTTTGGTTTGCAGTAAAAATACTGCACACTTTTGTATGTTTTCTGTTGTGTGCTTCTTGTGTGAAACTCACGCGCATTGTGTTGTTTTCAATCAGATTTGCTACCATGTCCGACAGAAAAGCCGTTTCACACAAATTGCAGCATGCTGGTTCCGAATCTCTATCCACCGGTGTCAGCTAAAAGGTGGCGTCTTCTTTTATTCTGCAAACTACACATGGGCGGCTTTACTGTATAAAAACAACAGCGCGCTCTACGATTTCAGACGCTAAAGTGTGTGCTATTGCTACGAGTCAACAGTTTGATTGACACGCCACTCAGCCTGTCAGCTACCGCCTTATCGACGAAGTGACCTATCATTGCTATGGACTGCACTGATAGACAGCCACGTACATAAAATAGTTTATTTTCATTTCATTGTGCGTGTGTGTGTGTGTAAGATCAGGCAGGAAATTAAAATTAGCTGAAGACTAAATTTAAAACAAAGCATCATTACTTTTGAAATTTAAGCAATTTATTCACTAGCCGCCTTCAAATAAATTTAACGTTGCTTTGACAAAAGGGGAATGTCTACAGTATGCTTTAAGAAATATTTTTTTAGAATCTACAATTAGACTAAATGCATATTGATCAAGTCAAATAAGTTGCATTTCTACTGGCATGATAAGACAAAGTGCAGAACAAATAAATTGAGTTGCCAGTTGAACTTCCTATACATTTCTAGTAGAAGGCTTTCAGTCTTTTACCGTCATAATGCCATGAAGTGTTTACACTAAGAAGCAGTGAGCAGAGCCTGTTTGACTGAGAGGCACTTCTGTCTGCCAGCCTCGCAGGGTGAGCTGGCAAGAAGAAGGCATCTCTGCTGCCCACTGTTAATCAGCAACACATATGTAGGTTTGTGCACAAGATTCTGAAAACACAAGCCCACACAGAAGTATAGCACATTGGCACTGCCACAAGTCCAAACAGTTTCAGGACAGGAGGCAGAAACACTGTAGTAGATCTGTGTGTGTATATATATATATATATATATATATATATATATATATATATTCATATATATATTCTTTAATTATTGAGCAGATATAGAAAGCCACTCGACGGCAAATGTTAGATGTTAAATGTTAGAACTCTTGCCTTTTCAGCAGGTCGATCACTGGGTTTCCTCGTGTGACCTCTTGTTGATCTTTCTGTATGGAGTTTGCATGTTCTTCCCGGTTCATGCTCAGTAGGACACTCTAAATTGACCCTCGGTGTGAATGTGAGCGTGAATGGTTGTCTGTCTCTTTATGTGGCTCTGGGATGGACTGACCGAGGCGTACCCCACCCTCGACTGTTGGATCCAGCGCCTGCAGTGAACCTGCAAAAAAAGAAGAATTAAATAATGGATGGATGGACTATATTTGACTATATCAAAATATAGATCTTTTTTTTTAAATCCCTATTTTCTAAAAAACATACAGAAACAGTCTTTATGAGCCTTGTCACCAACACCCAGCCCTGGCCCACAGACATTATGCTATTCTTGTTGGAAGAGTGAGTCATTGAAAAATGGGGGCTGCAAATTAATGACTCATAATAGATGTTGGTCCCCAGAAATTCTTCTGTTGATTGAACCAAATATTAGGTCTGCATTATAATTCTTATTCTTGAAATAAAATGCAGAAATTTCAGATCAGCAAACACACATCTGTGATGTAGCATTTGGTATCTGTTAGAAAGAAAAAGTCATTGACCTGTTTGTGATAAAACAATTTAGATATATTTTTAAACTGGATAAAATGTCATGGCTGTGTCAGGCTGTAGTGGGTGAAGGCAGTTGTCAGGGTTGGTGCCATCACGGTGACATAAGGTGAGTAATGAGAAAAGAAAAGAAAGTTTGAGATGGTTTGAACAAGTGCTGAGAAGAGGGAAATATTTGATGTCAGAGATGAAGCTACGTGGCAGAAGACCCCAGAGAAGGTTCACGGACGTACAGTATTGGAGGGGGAACATAGACATGATTGGTCTAATAGTAGGAGAGGGGGACGGGGGGAGGCAGGAGATGAAGGCAGGTGATCCACTGTGGGGACCAGAGAAGAAAGTGTTTGGTGTTTTTTATGACGAATAAAGAAAGTTTTAGAAGAATACAAGAACACAAGTTTTAACATATAAAATAAAATATTTTGTCTTTTATCAAAAAGTCTAAAATGCTCAGTTTTGGTTGTTCTGCATGTCAAACAAACAGAGCTGCTTTGGTTTATTAAATCACCCCTCAAATGAAAATCACATTTTCCTGAACGTGTCTGAGGCCAGACAGTCGTCTTGGCTCCCAGTGTTGCTGGGCTGATGGGAGGCAGACAGCTGGTTGCCTGGCAGTAGCAGATGGAGTTGCGCAGGTTTCAGAGCCCAGAGTCACTGTCCCTCACTAAATGTGTCATATCGGTCTTGTTTTTCGCTGCAGGGCTTGACAGCGAAGCCGTTTCACAATGTGTAAAGTATGTGGTGGGCCTCAAATATAGAAATACTAAAGAAGTCATAAATCTACCTACTGTTATTTGTATTTCTGTATTATTATTATATATGTATATACAGTATATTGCCATATGTAGGGATGTTGATTTTCACTAAATTAATCATGATTAATCAGTAGTGATTGTGATTAATCTTAAAATAATGTAATTATTTGACAGTGTTAACATTTTGATATTATGTTAAGCAGCATGGTGGTGGCAAGAGGAGCTGGCCTTCAAAAAATAACTGCTCTTGTATTAGTAAATATACAGCTTATCTTATCGTTGAGAAAATGCAGCTTCATATACACACACCTGATCTAGTCAACAATGACAGATTCAGGGCTGGATATAAACAATAGTTTTTATATGAAACATACAATAGTCTGCAAAACGTAAAGAGATGAAAAAAACAGCTAAAAGTTAGGGTTATGATATGATAGAACTTAAGCCAGAGTAGTGGTCACATAAAGCTATAAAGCCAGAATGGCTGCAGGCCTGGGCTTTGCACTTTCTTGACGTAGGTGAAAACAATAACCAAAGGTTTACTGAACTTTAATAATAGCAGCACAGACCTGAGCTCTCGCTCTCTGGATGGACAATATCTCTCTGCCAATAACCACAAGAAGGGCATCAAATCATATGCAGCAAAATCAGATGAAAGAAAATCTTCTGCGAACAAAGGATCCTCTCTGCCACCATATGCTCTTTTTTCTGGTATCTATCACGACTCTACTGTAGAAACCTTCTTTTTTGAGAGGTTGCTAGGGAAACCATAATTAGAGAGCAGCACGCTGGCACTCTGTCTAATTAGAGTCTGGCTGTGGACCAGAACTAGAATTGCCAACTGGTCACTGGGTTTTATATTATATATCATAGACAACACACAATGAGAAAGAGAAAGAGAGGGAGAGGGAGAGGGGGGGGGAGAGGGAGAGGGGGGGGGAGAGGGAGGGGGAGAGGGAGAGGGGGGGGGAGAGGGAGGGGGAGAGGGAGAGGGGGGGGGAGGGGAATGCGGGGGGGGGGGGGGGGGAGAGGGAGGGGGAGAGGGAGAGGGGGGGGGAGGGGAATGCGGGGGGGGGGGGGGGGGGAGAGGGAGAGGGGGGGGGAGGGGGGGAGGGGGGGAGGGGGGGAGGGGGGGAGGGGGGGGGGGAGGGGGAGGGGGAGGGGGAGAGGGAGAGGGGGGGGGAGAGGGAGGGGGAGAGGGAGAGGGGGGGGGAGAGGGAGGGGGAGAGGGAGAGGGGGGGGGAGGGGAATGCGGGGGGGGGGGGGGGGGGGGGGGGGGAGAGGGAGAGGGGGGGGGAGAGGGAGGGGGAGAGGGAGAGGGGGGGGGAGGGGAATGCGGGGGGGGGGGGGGGGAGAGGGAGGGGGAGAGGGAGAGGGGGGGGGAGAGGGAGGGGGAGAGGGAGAGGGGGGGGGAGGGGAATGCGGGGGGGGGGGGGGGAGAGGGAGAGGGGGGGGGAGAGGGAGAGGGGGGGGGAGGGGAATGCGGGGGGGGGGGGGGGAGAGGGAGGGGGAGAGGGAGAGGGGGGGGGAGAGGGAGGGGGAGAGGGAGAGGGGGGGGGAGGGGGGGAGGGGGGGGGAGAGGGAGGGGGAGAGGGAGAGGGGGGGGGAGAGGGAGAGGGGGGGGGAGGGGAATGCGGGGGGGGGGGGGGGAGGGGGGGGGGGAGGGAGAGGGAGAGTGATTGCCGGAGTAAGAGCCATCATCACAGTAACAAACAGCTTTCTCGGTGGAGTAGTGTCTTGGCTGACCTCCCATGAATGACTGAACGGTTAAAACATTGCTTGGCCAGAGGGAACCTTGTTGTTAACAGCTAATTAATTTACATTACATTAAGTCTTGACTGCTCATTGGACACAGGCTGCCCCCCAAGTGTCCCTTTTGCCGAAATAAATCTTTAATGAAATGCTGCTCGTGTGCAGCACATGTAAACACCCTTCAGTCACGTTAATATAACAGGTTATGGACATTTAATGGCTGCGTCCATGTCACTGTTCCACTCCATCACTCGTCTCATCCATCTTACCCCCCACATGCTACAGAAGAGGGAATTGAATCAACAGTGGAATTAGGCCCATTAGAATAATCCATTTCCCCTGGCAGGCAATATGAGGATGTTTCATCGTTATTAATAATGTCCAGGCCAGGTCCAAAAACAGCTCCCTGATGACAGAGATGGAGGAGGCCAGTCAAATTAATCTGAAAAACTCACCACAGGCCTCGGGCTGCTGCTGCCCCTGCTGCTCCTGCTCCTGCTGATGTCGCCGCTGCTGCTGCTGATGTCGCTGCTGCTGCTGCTGATGCCACTGCTCCTGCTCCTGCTGCTGCTCCTGCTCCTGCTGATGATGCTGCTGCTGCTGCTGATGATGATGATAATGCCACTGCTCCTGCTGCTGCTGATGCCACTGCTGCTGCTGAGTCTCAAAGACATTGTATAAAGATGGTTTACACTGCATAAGGAAAATCCGTACACGGAAAACTTATTGACCGGTACTGAACGCACAGTGCACTATGACACCGATGTATTAACTCACTCCCCAGTGTATTCATTCACTACCAAGAATATAGCATGCAATTTATCATTTCCATCAAGTGTGATGTATTTCCCACACTGCTATAAATCATGGTCTGGTACTGCCCACAGCATGTTTTACATCACACCAAATACTTAGATATACTGTAGTACTGTTTTCTCTGTTTATTTCAAGTGTGTCAATACTGTAGGAAATCCCTGTTGTTGTGTCATCTCTTTTGTCTCTGCTTACAGTTCAGAAATACGTCTGAAGTGGAAGTCGTAGGTCAGTGGGTTCGGCGGTATCCCATTATTTTCACAGCCACTTAAAGCAAGTCCTGAAGCCAGATAAATCTGGAGGGCTGCATTAGGGAGGACAGAGTGTGGTTGGGTTTACCCTCTGTGACGACCCCTGACGTAGACAACTGGAGAAAGTGATTCTTCTTTTTCATTTTACACTACATGCCATTTTATAACCCAGGTACAAGTGCGGTCACTTTCACTGTCCTTCAAGTGAAGGTTGGTAAGTGTAGTGTCAGCAAATACATCAGGTTACAAGTCATTTACCAGACCAATGACCAAATTCAGATTGGTGAAGGATTACCGTAGAGCAGGGATCTGAAGCTCTCAGCTCTGAACATGATAAAAAGTGGAAAATAAGAAAATTAGTAAAAGCCAGATACCAGACATTAGGATGGTTGATACACCAGTGAAGGAGCAGACAGGGGTGGATGGAGTCATATAATCCATCATCAGTGGTCACCAGAGTGGAATATCTGCCACAAGAGGAAGAAAAATTAGTTACTTGAGCATGTTATTCAAAAATATGTTAAATGGCAAATTCAAAGGATGTAGGAAAATAAATTATATTTTATGAAAAAAGTAATAACCTGAACACACACACCCACACACACCCAACATGCACCCAGAGTAATGTTCTCGCTGTTTTATTAACAACAGAACTGAATAGAAATAGTTGTGATCAACGTTGGCAAAAATGTTGGAACAAAACTCAGGAGAGCCACAAAAATGATGCTTTATTATTTCAAATATTAAAGTGGTGCAAATAACTGCAGCCGTGTTGCTACAGTTAATTTAAGGAATGACAGAGAATTGTATTTATTTTTAGATGATCATCGTCACCACACTGACATAGGAACTAGCTTCTAACCCTGACAGTGTCAGACTGACACTGACATAGGAACTAGCTTCTAACCCCAGAGTAAGAGTTTGGTTTGAGGTCTGCAGCTGTGGTTCTTAATTGCAGGCTGATGTTTCACCTCGGAGTTCGACCTCCAGCAGCACTTTTAATATTTCATGACCAGAGCAGAACAACACTGCTGGTCTGTTAAAGTCCACGACTCTCCACAGCACTTTCCTCTGGGTGACCTCTGAGGGAACAGTCTTTGCACAGCATGTGGTAAAAATCAAATTAAAATATTTTTAAAAAATGGGAGACTAGAACTTGTTGTTTGCAAATGTGTATTGTATAGGATACACTTTTAACTTTTTTAAGTGTTTGGTGGCAGCAGGTATGTAAATGTTTTGTAATAAAAATGTTCAATGACTAACCAACTATTGTTATCTGTATTTTATGTGTGTAAGATTAGCAGGTCATTTATTGGAGTCAATATTCAACATGCTTTACCTGTTCTTTTCTGCCATCATTGTAATATAATTTCACTGATTAAACATTAAACTTTTTTTTCCTTCTTCTTTAGGCAGTAGCAATCGATCCTCATTGACCTTGGCTATGATCAATGACCACAGGTAATTAAAATGAAAGACTGGGGTCATTGTATGAAGTCTATTAGCTGATAAAGACAAAGTACAACAATACATTTAATTACATACATTTTAACAATGTTTGTAACATGTTCTCGTGGACCTGCATCGTTAATCATTTAATATTACTTTAGAAATACTTCAGTGATATACAGTACTCTATGCTGGAGCAAAAAAAAGGTCCAAAACCTAAAGAATTATCATTAACCTTTCTGTTTTGTACAACTTGTTCACTGAATCAGATTAACAAGAAAATATGTTCAATGAAGAAACAAGCTGCAGTTCAGTCAAAAGGGAATCAGTCAAAACAGGAGTTCGTTGGTCAGTGAGTCAGTCAGGGAATCATTGAGAAAAACGTTTAAGTGGACAATACTTTACACAGGTAATATTGTGTAGTCTTTTTACGCCTGATTACTTTACTACGTGTGTGTGTGTGTGTGTGTGTGTGTGGCACACTTGTGTATCAGGTTGTCAGGGCTGTCCCACTCTTAATGGTTTAATGGGCACCCTGTGGTGCCTCTCCAGCCCCCTGGAGCGGGGCACGCTCAGAGTGTAAGGGAGCACAAAGGCGCAGCCTTGTCTCAGGAGAGGAGTGTCTTTGTAACGGGGGCCCATTGCTGTGCTGACTGCTGCTGGCCCCTTGGTGATTACCCTCCCCAGGGGGGAGACTGGTATTGTGGGCCCTGAGACTCACGACTTCACCTTTACATACCCTCCTGCTGCGCCTCACCAGGGGGTTGAAATGCACCCCTGTCCATCACCACTAGTTGTTCACCAACAGTCCTTCAAGCAAGTCTTCACTGTTCACGTCTTTTAGGACTTGACAAACATCAAGTCGTGTGTAACATACAAAATTACCACACTTATATGTTGTCAAGCAGAGTTTAACCCTCCTGTTAGCCTCAAATGTTCAAACATCTGCTCTCCTTGGGGTCAATTTGACCCCAGACATTTAAATCTCAAGAAAAAGGATTATATTTCAAAATGTTACTCAACTTTTTGTGTCAGATACTTCAGGTTTCTTCATTGTTAACATAAAAAAGCCCTTCCAATATAACAGCTTTTTTCTACACAAAATCACACATCTGATCACAATCATTGGGGCAAATATTTTTTTGCCCCAACAGTGTCCATATGTACTGCCTGTATCTGAAAATACCACGACTCTGTTTATATTTCTCCATCTGTATGACCTACATATAAATATATTTATGTCTATATTAAGGTTTCAACAACATCACACACACACACACACACACAGTCAAGTACAGTATGCAGATCCAGTCCCACACATTCTGCCCACTAACTTCTTCCTTCCAGTCTGTGATCCAGTGTGGACTGATGTTCTTACAGTGATAGTAGCCGTGACCTGCAGCAGAGGAGCAGACCTCTCCTCACCTGGCTGCACGAGATTGGAGGGTGGGGAGGTCACAGAGCTCCACTGGCTGAACTAACTAGGGTCACAATGCGGAGGACCGTCCCTGCTGTATTGGAGCTGGACGCCCACCTTTGAATTGTGTTGCCATGGAAACCATGGTTGACTCTGCACATTTCTTGTCTGAGTCTTAGCAGATCTTAAGAACCGTGTTCACAGAACACTAAACAAGAACACATGCAGTCCATATGTACTAGTTTATTTTGTGTGTACTGTAGTGTGGTACCACTTCCACCATACAACGGAAATTCAATTAAAAGGAAACCTGTACTACTTTGTGATTTCTGATGACATGTGAGGACAATGTTACATCAAATAAAATCGATGGAGTCATCATGACACACATCAGGTCAGGTCTCAGGTTTTGAACCTTTAAATCAAAGATAAATCTCAAATCTTTCACTATTGGTCAATTTGTCCCCAGTCCTCGTCACTCCTCAACACCCCTTACCCTACATTGAAGCTGCTTCTTTATTCTGCGGCACACGAGCCATTCTCCTGACGCCTCGATGTTTACGGCCACAAAATTCTCATCTCATCTTCTTCTCCACACACTAAATCAAATTCTCCCTCCGAACTCCACGAGTATAATTAGATCCCCAGCTTTTGCGAGGACATGTTTAATTTTGCTATTGGTGATTGAGGATACTCTGTGGTGTCTGGCTGTCCACCGCAATCAATAAGCTCTCTGAGCGCTGTCTGGAAACAATGTTAGTGTAAAGGTCTGCTTAATGTGAAAATCAATGATGGGAGCGTTTTAGCTGGAAACGTTGACATGAAAATGGCCAATTCTTTTTTAACCTGTTGTTTTTTTATTAGGCCTTCTGTCCATTTACTGTAAGTGTCATCCACGCACCTAGCAGACTATGGTATTAGAGCTACATATAAACAACAGTAGCAGTGAGAGTCATTTATATGATATCAATTGTGCTGCTCCAGCTCTGGTTCCTGGAGTCCAGTAGTGTTGATCACACACCTACTAATAGGGACACATTTGTCTCAAAGTTTTAAGCACAGACTCCAGATTTTTTCTGCAGCGCTTCACTGAAGCTGAAAGGGAAATACATTAAACGCCATTGAAGGTAATATTACTTGGTTCAAATAATAGGTTAGGCTGCCTTAATGTCACATCATATTGATTTGGCAAATAGACCCAACACTTTTTAAATGAGTTGAAACTGAATCCATCTCCACTCACCAATGGTTAGTTGGTCAAATTCTGCTCCATGGACTTTTGCTTCAAGTCACAGTCGATGATTTCCTGTTAATGACAGTCATTGTAAGTTTTTGAAAGTTCTGATCACATATGCTCATATACTGTATGTTCTGTCCATACATTATTAATACAAATAATGTGCAGATCTGCTGTAACAGGCTGCCTCTATGAGGTGCCAAGTATGTCCCTCCTCTGGGACTGATGCACTGTAAGGCAGATGTGATAAGCACTGTATTATGGAACTACTAAAAAGTTATTGACATTTGACCCTGACGTGATTTGAACACGCAACCTTCTGATCTGGAGTCAGACGCGCTACCGTTGCGCCACAATGTCCTCTGTGGGAGTGTTACAATGGTCGGTTAGTGTCTCATAACATAACGTCTGCATCCACTCAGATAAATTCTACAGTGAAGTGGAGGCTTTGTCTGAAATCACGTACAGATAAAATTAGCAGCTGACAGATGATAAGGGAGAGAGGAGAGAGAGAGAGAGAGAGAGAGAGAGCGCAAGAGAGAGAGCGACACATTTATGTCATGTAGTCCAGACGGCAGTCACATTGAGCACAGTCATATTGCCAAACAAGACACACTTGTGATGCATCATGTAATTCTGGAGGAGTTCCCACTGTAAAGCAGGCAGTGTTTCAGAGGCTGTAGGTGCTGCAGCCTGCAGAGACTCTGATATGAACTATTTATGACACTTCCATTACAGCCACAGTGTTTCTTCTAGCTGTTTAACAGCTGTGGAAACCTGAGGGAGGACAGACGTACTTAAAATCAGCCTCTGGCAGCAGTGTGTGTTTAAATCACAGACACAGCTGCTGCAAGACAGACCAAAACAATTTTTTGAAAAGTGAGAAATACTTTACGTTGCCCTTTACAGTTATAAACTAAGTACTAAACGAGGACTGGAACATATAAATCAAACTGAGTTGATTTACCGCAACGGGAGTTTTGGGGCTTTGGACTTTGTGATAACTTTACACCAGAAGAGAGGAAATGGAATTGTTATGGCTAATCCATTGTTAATGGCCTATCACAGCTTTCCCACAGCTTTAATAGCGGTCTTTTACTGGGAAGCGGAGAACAGAGAGTATGAGGCTGAGAAATGAACCAAGAGGGAAAAACATTATCTCTAATTGCCTATTAGAGGCGATTAGAAATGAGGTTGACGTTGATGAGAGGGTCGTAGGGTCATAACCCAACCCACCTGATGACTGTTTACCTCCATGTCCTGAGTCAAGCCTTTGTCAGATGCAACATCCACTCAGGGGTTTTCCAAAATACATTAAAAGGAACATGCAGGTGAAGGTGTCGGTGAGTGGGGCCGTCAGCTGGGTTTTCCCTGAAGTGTTGATACAGATGAATTGGTATTAGCAGCTACACATCACACCTTCTTGCTGCCTAATGTCACTGGGGAGATGATTTGCAGATCCACACCTGTTTAATTGGAAGAAAAAATTAATTTAGCTTTACTGTTAGAAGAAAAAAATTAGCCATTAGAACTAAAAGTATTTTTTTAAATAATAATAAAATAAAAATAAAAACCAGCAAAATGTATTAAAAAATAGAAGGTTTTATAACCAGTAAATTTATTAAAATGTATTAAATTTTAATCTAAGATTGTTTTACACCCAAATCCAGTGATATGTGTGTTTACAAGTAATTGTATTTTTTTTACTGAATCTTTCCATACTTCCATACAAATATCCAAATAAATTTTAATTCGATTTTATTTATTTAATTTTTATTATCTAATTTTGAAAGATATATTTATATGGATTTTTACATAAAATTTTAAAATGTCATCTGCATTTTAAGGATATCCTTGGCTATAGATTTTAAAAATGTAAAACTTCTTTTAAATACTTTCTGTAATTAATGCAAAAGACTTGTTTTGAAAGTGAAACATTTTTTAGGTCTTAACTAATTGTATATACCTCACCATTATTACTCTAAAGAGTGGTATTTAAAATATGTCTGCCTCACCTGCCATGCGGCCGTAGAGCCATCGTTATATTTTATCTGCACACGGGAGATGAGAACAGAGGAGACAGAGGGTCAGTGGTTAAAGGTGTGGTGCAGCTGTGCGGACTAAGTGGCAAAAAAAAAAAAAAAAAGAAACCTCTGCAGATCTGCAGCAGACCTTCCTGGTCTGTGTAATGGAGTCTGGTCTGTGATGTCTCTGCTGTTATCATTAATTCATGTCACCCAGGACAACAGCACAGGAGCCGAGGAGCCACTGTCACAGACACCGAGAAGGAGGCTGCTCCTGTGAGGGGATCAGGAGGCACAGAGGATGGAGGGAGGTAGGGAAGGAGGGGGAGATGGAGGGGAGAGTGGGGGGGAATGAAGCTAGGGCGTGGTCATGCAGAAAATACTCTGACAGACTGAAATCTACCAGACACATATTTGCTCAACTTTTGTCAGGATCATCTTTAAAGCTGCAGTCAGACACCCAGTGGTGATTTAGAGGAGTCACCATTTGCACGTAGAACTAACTCATCATCTTGATGACCTCTTACTGTGGTCATTTTTCATTTCAGTGTGTTAAGACATGTCAAATATTGTGTGACAAATTCACAGAATCTATCTCTTTTTTTTCATAGTTGTTGTTGCTGCGATTCAAATCAGTGATGTAACAGGATGAAACCTTTCTATTTGACTGAGGCTTTTGCAGAGATCAAATAGCCAGAGTTTAGTCAGCTAATGCAACAAAAAAGGTTTAAAAAGTTAAATCAGTGAATGGATGTGTTATTAGTGAATTTACTTGGTAATTGTTGTGCCTTTTTGCAGCTCCATCACTTTCAGAGAAAAGCAGGGTTGCCAGTGGTTACAGGTGATGCTGTTGTCAGAGGCTGCAGTAAACAAACAATTCTGTGTCAAGACAGGAATGGACAGACACACACACGCACGTGCATGCACACACATGTGAAAAAAAAATCATCTCTTCAGGGGTGTGGGGATGTGGGGGTCCTAATGATTCCATCTTCAACTGTAGTTCATCGTTGGCTCAATTTATTGCATTTGTCTGTGCTTTAGGGCTGGTTTTTCACCAAGCTCTTTTTCACTTTAACAGCGACGGCTGCTACCAACGACTACAGCTTTAGAGCAAAAAAAAGGAAAGGTTCAGGTTTATGTTCCAGCAGTCTTGTCTGCACCTCAGTGACACATCATTGGGGGCTGTAGTTCCTTTTCCTCCTTCTCCATCTGCTCCACGGAGCTGCCTCAGCCCCACAGGTCTTTGTTCCCAGACTTTTACAGTTGGCAAAGGGGGCATAAAATGCCTGACTTCCTTCAGCACAGAATGGTGTTCAGTTTCTTTCTATCTCTCTCTTCACTGATGTGATTTACAAGCTCAGCCATGTCACCCATGGCCTTAACTCTAACCTGACCTTTGACAGCACTTAGCCTCCACCTCGCCGCTCCCAGGAGAATGGAACGTCACGGTCAGACAGGGCCAATAAACATGGCTCCTGCAGGGGCAAATGTGTCCTGTAAAAAAGTCCAAAGACATAAAGTTGAGTTTATTTCAGACCTCCAGGACAAAGAGAGTTTGGTTTAAGAGGGCAAATTGTTTTCACATTTGTTGACGCACACAAAACTTTTTTTCCTCAAAAAAAAAAGTGTCTTAGTGGAACTGTGTGAACTTTAACACACACCAGTGTAATTGGAGAAACATATTCATCTTTGACTTGTCCCCCCCCCCCCCACCCCAGCCTCCCAGTTTTATTAACTGCTCATTGAAGTTTAATGTCAAACTTCAGGAGGATGATCATTATATCAGCCATTACTTATACAGTCATCACCAAAGGCTCCTGGTGCTGAAGGTAGACTATTTTAGTCACTTCATAAAGAAACCAGATCTGTTTAACTTCCAGAGAACATTAGTCAGAATGAAAAGTTCTCTCTCTGATCTGCCAGGATTATCAGAGGATGATCGGGCTGTGACGGACTCCTGGATAATTATCTTCAGCACTGTGTGTCTTTTCTCTCATATTCTCATCCTGATCATGTAATTGCAGTCTGTCAGGTCTGTGGAGGCTGACGGCACAGCTGTGGATATATCATTTTATTTGCCTCTCCATGCTGTGTGTACTGTTCTCTTTCCTGCTTCAAAACTCAGCCGTGGTCTGGAACATTCACAGATTAGTAGTGAAGGTGCAGAGGATACGACGGAGGTCATTGTCACAATCACAATGAAGCTGACTGACAAAACGGACTAAGAGATTCATTTGAACTTAGTTTACTTCCACAACTGAAGTCAAGACACACTAATGATTAAAATCCACCAACTCTATCAAGCTAAATTTGGAAATATATTTTTGTACATATATTTCTAAGCAAATTTCCACATTAATATTACATCATTTGGGTTTCAGCCACATTCAAAAAATGATTTCAATGTTGATTTATTTCAATTAATCACGATTATTTGTGATCCACAGCTACACTGTAAATGATCAGATAGTTTGTTTTAATTACCAGCATTTATATAAACCTAATTGAAAAGTTGCATAATACCAAACATAAATTAAGTTTTTTTTTTAATTTTAGGAATTGAAATTAACAATAATTCAAGTGCAAAATAATTTTCTAATAATATGATGTTTTCAACCTGTGCACAATGGGCTTTACAATTCAAACTGATTAGATGGGATACAACAACAAATGAAGCTTCTGATTCGGACTCTAAATAGTTGTTATAAAATGATTAACATGAGTTTAATGTCAATTCATGTGAACCCTATACAGGACATGGTTTCTATCACATGGGCCCACTGTGATACTTCTGAGTCTCTGGTCATTTGAGGACTACAGCGCCCTCCCACACACTCTCTGGGCCGATCCTTCTCCTCAGCCACTTCACATCAACATTTCATTTTTACATCAGCTTTCTGATTTAGTTTAGACTCCCCCCCCCCCCCCCCCCCCCCTTGTGGGTGCATTAGGCTTCCACACACAGTCAACCACAGCTGGTGATAATGCTCTGAGGTTAGACCTCACTGGTGCAAATGTACCCTGTAAAGTTACAGCCAATCAGGAGATGCATTCACACTGAAGGGTCTGTAACAGTCCGGTTGTGATAAGACATAAGAGAGCACTTCAGGACTAGATCCTTCCTGGACTTAGGCCTAAGGTTAAAACCTCAGATTTTCTTTTCAGTTCCGTTCAGGGATTTAAATAGCACATTTGTCCTGTTCTGTTTTCTCTGCAGTGACATGAACCATCAATCTTTAATACTATTTGTTGAAAGTATTGGGGACTTTTTGAATTATAATTTCTTCAGCTCTGCAGCTCGCAGTCGCTGTGGTTAAAAATATCACGGTAAAGTGATGAGGGGACAGAGGTGTCTGATGAAACGGTTCCTCAAGCCTCATGTCAAAGATGTTCTTTTGTGTTCTGTCTTTGATACTTGAGCTGTAAAATTATCTGACTGATGCCAAAAAAACTTCCGTGGATATAAATACATCAAGGAAACATTGATTTGATGCTGACCTCTGACACATGATCGTTGCAAAAACATTAGGTGTGCAATGCTGCCCTCTGCTGAAAGAGATAGAGAAAGAGGGCAATAAAATGTCGTCCGACACAGAACAAACAAATATTGACGTTTCTTTTAAAAAAAAAAATTAAAAACAAAAATCTAAATAACTAAAAACCCTCCATGCAGAAGCAACAATATTATAAAACAATGTTTGGTTGCAAAAGAGCAAGAACTTTACTAACTTTAAAGACAGTTATTAAAAAATTACAATCATCTTTTCTTCTTTAAATGAACTAAACTAGACTCTGCTCTGGTCATGATAGATTCTTTAGGCGACTGCAGCATATAGACGCCAGTGAAGGGCAGTGAGACACACCCTGTTGGCCACATCCAGAACCAGACTGTGTTTCTCTGCATCACTCAGACCTCCAGGCTCCACAGATGCACAAACAGTCAATCCATTCCCCCTGGCACCAAAACGGTCATTTTTAGTTGGAGAAAACAACAAAGCACTGCATTTGTTCATGTTGGTTTTCAGCGTTTACTGTAACTGTTTACGGGTTGATGAGAAAATGCTGTTGTTGTTGTTGTTGTTTATCACTTTAACGTCCATTTTGTCTGAATTAAAAATGACCTTTCAAAACACATTTGAACTGGTCATTGTGAAACACTAAAAATATGTTTCTCTGTATACAGTATGTGTGTGAACGTGTGTAGTCTCAGTCTCAGTGTGATCCCCCTCATCAGTGCTAGGCTATATTACCTTTAGCTTTATAATATTTACAATAAAAAAAACCAAGCTGGATCTCAAACCAGATGTAAAGACTTTCAGCAGAAGGGTTATCGTTGTAACGTGAGACAAGTGAGATCTGCACTGAATCTGACAGGAAATCTTTAACACTGACTCTTCCAGCAGCAACACTTCTCACTAAATGATGAAATGGAACAACTATAGTAGAGCACACATAGACACACACTAGTGCAACAGCACAGGAAGCATCTCCATGAGCATCACTGATTTCTGCCTGGGCACAGATGTGATTGGTGTGTGTTCGGATCGCAGGGAGGGAAGGCAGACGGTGAGACAGTAAGATGTCAACTCTTTTATGTCTCTCCTCTTTCAGTGTGATCCAGCACTTCACCAGCTGTGTCCTCATCATGCTGTCTTTACCTCAGTTTAACTCTGCACCTTCCATATCGCACGTTTCTGTATCACTGGAGCGCCCTCTAGTGAAAAATCTGTCACACTTTACTAACAGTGATTTGTTAACAGTGAAGTTTTCTTTAAACTATGAAGTTGTCGTTTGATGTGTTTTTATTTTCCTGATATTTAAAGTAAAGCTGATTAATATCCTCAAAACTTTTGAAATAATCCTTAAACGTATTGCTTCCCAACAAAACCGGAATTTGTAATTTATTTATTTTTGTTATTTTTCTTTCGTTATTTCTTATTCTTCTCTTATTTTTCATGACAATTTGAGTCATCAAAAAGTAGACAAAAGTGGTCAATAATGTAAAATACAAGTAAATTCTATTTAAAAAAAAACATATAGAAATATTAACAATAAATATGTAATTATATTTTGGTGTTGCTGCGTTGAACAAATCGTGGTGTCTTGACTGGGAATAAAATTTCAGCGCAAAATAAACTAATTACAACTAAAAGTTTTGCCCAGCAGAGGGCGACCGATAGCTTCCATCAAGGGTTCTCCAAAGACAGACAGCCTCAGCTGGCAGACGTATTGCACAAAGTCAATTATAGCTGCTTTATCACTATATACTTAACGACCTGTAGGTTCTATTCTCCACTGGACCACATGTCGTTTCCATTTTTTGCCCAAACTCTTCTAGTCCCCGTTTCTCTGTGCTTATAGGGATAATGAAAAAAATGATTTTGTGGTTTTAGGCTGTCACTTCTGTGGCTCAGTAAACTGTAGGCAGCTCCACACGTATAAGCACAAAAAAAAAAAAAAAAGGTAGTCATGACAGTCTTACTAAGCATTTTAGGTCTGAAAAGAGCAGAAGGAAAGAAGAGGAGAGGAGAGAGATTTTGTGGTTAGTTCCAGGTCTGTGGTTTAGGCCAAGAGAAGATGAGAGTGTGTGCTTTTCCTACTTTAAGCCCAATTTGAAACAAATACCGTTTTTAACCCAAAACGTTATTGGTGCGTTCAATGGTCTGCTTTTGGCCAATGATCGTGTTCCAGCCTGGCTCCTCTGCCCATCTCCTTTTTTTCATGTACAGTGAAAAAAGCCACAGGAAAAAAATCTGCTCCTGTACCAGTGCCACCTCTTCTGTGAAGCCCTAGATTTATCCAATCAAACTCTGCTCTCTGAGCTCACTTCAAATAACCACCACCCCCGTGACTCCAGCTCTGCTCTAAAAGGAGCCCCAGTCCTACCTCTGACCACACTGCAGTATCACCGTGAACATGCTTATTATTTCATAGGCTGTGATCTGCCAGCACATGTAAAGGTATAATATTAAAGTGTGAGTGGTTTTCAGGGCACACGTGATCTTTTGGTAGACACCAGCCCTGATTGGGAGCCTGGTGTTCAAGATGAAGATGTGAAAATCAGTCACGTGGTTCTAGCTTCATCAGGTCTGCTGGTGTTTGGCATGAAGCTGATTTTTTTTCTTTTTTCTTTTTAGTTGGATCACTCAAAAAAAAGTGTTCATTTGAATTTGATTAAAGTTTATTAATCAGCACCTTCTTGGTGAGTGGAAATTAAAGTCCAGGATAGATCGTCATAAAAAAAATATTAAATCACAACATAACCAATACTTAGCGTCAGAATTAGACTAGATAGATGGATAGATGAATGACTATGAACACATTAAGAAACATTAAAATAAATGAAATTAACTTCCGCACAGTTGATATTTTACAGAGTTTGTTCTTCTCTGGGGCTTGTGTTAGAGCAAAGGGATGGAGGACGAGGAGGAGGAGGTGGTGGTGGTTTGGGGGGGGGGGCTGATGCTCATGGCAGGTTACTTGCCTGGATTTGGGCGGACATAAAAGATCTAAACAGCATCTTCCTGTCTGGCCTCTCCTCCATAACAATAAACAGACAGTGGAGTCGACTGTTGGGGCTTTTATGTAAACACTGCTATTAAAGGAAACACTGTTGTTGTTGTGGTGTAGTGTGGGGTTTAGAGGTACTTTCAGGTCACTTTTTTTTTCTTGTGTTGGTCTGTTCAGTTTGAGCTGCACTGTTCAACACTGTGGTCATTCCCGTCACAGCCTCAATGATCCGACCAACTGCATTTTCTCAGAGAACTTTTTTTATTTTACAAAAATATTGTAGCTTCCAGAAACTAAAACAAACACATCACTTTTCTTTGTTTTTATCCATGCATTATTTTCAAATTACACGGCCTCAGCTACAGACCATTCTCTTACCAGCTCTGATCAAATGTAGTCATGCTAATCATCAGAAAGAAATGTGTGTGCATAAATTAGGGACTTAATCACAGGAGGTTGGGTGATTTTTCTTTTACATTCCTTCTTCTGACGTAACAATAGTTAGATTGAGGTTTACTGAGTAACAAGTGTTACAAATTCTAGTATTATATATATATGTTTTATATTTTTATGTTTCATTTTTGGGCATCTCTAAACCTGACTTTTGTTTTTTTTATTGTATTGTGGACTCTGTTCTTCTTTTAAAAAAATGACACTTGTCTTCAGTTAGTTTTGTTAAATACTAGAATATTGTAATTAACTGAGAAAGAAAGGGGGAGAGAAAAGAAAGGAATTGGGGGAAAATGTAAGGGAAAGGAAGGGAAATAAAGGAGAGGATGTAAAGCTAAGCGTCTGTGATTGACTTTTCTCATGAGCCAGACTGCAGACAAAGACTCAAAAGGGGGTCCAAGTGGGAAAGGCCTAAAAAATGTGCTCAGCAAGCTTCTTCTTCAGTATTTTCCAGCCACCTTTTGTGGCGACAGCCACATTTCTTAAATTGTCAGTGACTCTCTGGCACCATCCATACACATCAGTCACAGGGGCTGTCTTATTTATTTTATCTGTTGTTGCCCCCGCTCTCTCTTTGTTTTTGTTTCTTTTCTTACTGTCAGGTATTTAAGCAGCCTGCCGGTTTTATAGAGTCTGCTGAATGGTCTTGATGGACCGGAGGCTCAATGGACAGCATGTGACCCATCTGACCAAAGCTCCTTTATGTACCGCCTCTCTTTGTTGTTTTGTTTTTGTTTGTCTGTGAGAAAAGAGAGAAAAGACCACTTCATTGAGGAGGAGGTGACCAACTTGCTCCATTATGGCACAGGGTTTCATTTGCCACAGTCAAACAAGCCAATAAATAATAACTTGTGACCTCTGAGGACTTAAAACCTCATTTGCCCTGGTCAAAAAAAGACTGCTTAAACTGCTGGTATAAATATTTATTAAATTCAAAACGAATTCAGAGTGAACAGACTGAATCAACATAAAGACAGGAAAAGTAAAAAAAAAAACAACAAAAAAACAGAAATTAGCATATACAGAGCTGTGTCCAGTGTACAGTGTGTATATAGTTGTTTTCTCTGCTAATATTCTGGCACTCGTGGTGGGACGTTGGCAGTCTGAACGCCATTGAAACATTTTTTAGCCGCTCACACTGGTTAAAAATATGAGGTAAACTTATTTATCTTGGTGTAAATTTAGTAGAATATTGAGCGTCACTCTGGAGTCCCTAATTTAAAAGGCACTCTCCAGTCTGTGTCTGGATCTCTGGACACAAACTAAATCTTTTAATTACAAATTTACAACGGCCTTTCATTAACGCTGGGAAAAGAACTCTTCCATTTGGTTGATGAGTGCAGCAGGTTAACGTAGCAGAGTAAAAAGGGTCACTACAGAGTGTGTGAAAGTAGTGTGTTCACACTGCAGTACACACAATTGCTTAGGAGTAGTTAATTAACCCTACAGGCGGAAATGCTGTATTACAACACCCCAGTGGGTTTTTTAGTAACATTTTGGCATAAAGATTTTTGACCTGTCATCACATTGTCTTTTTTTCCCCCCAACTGCTCTAAAACAATGTCACCCCACTGGTGCTCACCACGAGGGCTGTTTAATTAAAAATTAACCCTTCCATTACACCTACATTTCATTAGGTCCTAAATTTGCGTGACCCAGCCAGGATGGGGCTGCTGCTGAGTTGATCCTTACAATGGCCTTTGGGAATTCACTGCCTCCGTGCCCCAACTGAGTCCCCCACCCACCTACTACCCCCAAGTCCTTTAGTTCCCTTCAACTCTGCATCACTTCCTGTAATCATCCCCACATGTGGTGGTGGCATTTAGCCTCCTCCGCCATGGCACACGTCATTAGGCTCAGCTTTGAGCAGGTCTACCTTGCTTGAGGGCAAAGGGGAAACTTTTTTATGGAGGTGGGGGGACTGGAGGGAGCATCGGAGGTGGGGGCTAATGAACCACCAACTGAATTGAACCACCTAGAGAGATTTTGACATGCTGAGGTAGCGTTAGCAGCCTACACATCGGCTGGCGATGAGTCTTGTCCAGCTTCTGGGCTGGCTTCACGTGAGGGAGTGTTGGTAGGAGTGTTGGGGGTCAGGGGTCAAGCCAGTGAAAGCTATAAATCCCAAAGGGGAGACTAGCCTAAAGGTCAGCCAGTCATGGTGATTAGAGGAGCCATCTACAAGAGGCGAGAGAATCGGGGGTGGCACAAAAAAAAAAAAAGAATCCTCCATGAGTCCCTGCGTGGAGGACAGACACTATTGTTTACTGACACCACTTGGTTGATATTTCAGGAGAATGGAAAGAACTTCCTCAACAGAGAAAGGATCACCTAAACAAACATATGAATAATACGCATCAGTGTCTGCTGTGTGAAGGGGAAATCAAAGGCTCTCAGTTTTGGTCTCTCTGCTGGTTTTGTACACGTGGTTGTTGATTTGAAATGATTTCAAATGTACACATAATAGAAAAGCATCGAAGACATGTTAGAGTTGAGCTGCCCTCACTTCAAGGTAACCTAGAAGCACCTACACGTCCTCACAATTATACTAATCACTATTCTTCATCACAACACAACTTGTGATTAACCAAGGACGAATTTCAGCTCACAGGAAATCAAAAATCCCTGGATTCAAACTAAATCTGGCGGGGGTTTAGGTAGCTCTAAGTTAGTATACTCTAGTTACATTACTGCCTTCCCATAATGCCCACTTCTGTAAGTAATGCAACTGTCACAGAGCCTTCTAGAACATCCTTCTGGGTTTTCAGTGATGTATATATATGTATATATTATTAACTTGAGACTTTTTTAAAGTGTCCATCACTATATATTCTGGCCTGGCATACAGTTTAGTTTTACTGTAATATTTTAATATATATTTACTATATTTTTAAGCCATGCAAAAATCCATCCAAAAAAAAGGGCAGCCGTATTTGAAAAACTCTCTTGCTAGATGAACAAATTGAATCTTAATCAAAAATAAAGCCAAAAACACACCTATATTTTTTTACCGTGGTTACACTTAAAGTATGCAAATGATGCAAATACATATTATGAGTCATCATAGTCTACTTTATCATCGCATATTTTCGACCACATATCGACCCCTTTTTATCAAAAGGAAGGTGTTTTGTGCAAATGATGAATGGCATAGCTGATTTTAACCCAATTATTTTGGAGACCGCTCCGCCACGAATGGAGCACAGTGAGGCGCTCAGTTGAAAGTTAAGTCTTTCCTTTTGTCCTCACAATAGCTGTAAATTCTTCAAAACCCCATCCAGGAAGCATGCACTCCCCTTCACACTCATGCCATGACCTCAATCACCTTCAGACAAGTTAACTACGCCCCCGCCCCACCGCACCCACCCACGCTAACCCCTCGGCCCAAACAGAGAGAGGGTGAGTGGTGCACCACTTAAAATAAGCTGACCGTCACAGAGGCGTAGCCATCACCTCCCCACATTCACAAATAGACCCTTAAATGAGGAGAAGTCAAAGACAGATTTTAATCACTTGCCTCTTCCCTTTTTGAGCGAGATAGCGGGAGATAGAAAAAAAAAAGAATACAACTTGAACTCAGGCCAAAGATGGAGAACGTGCTTTAAGCATTGTTGAATGATGTCCACTTAGTGCTTCCACTGAAGGTCTAAAAAGACTGCAGTCTTGTCAGCTAGTGTGTAGTGAACAACTTTCACAAGCCAGTTGGTCAATAAGAATCCTCATGTTCCTTTGTGGTGCGTTTAGAGATTCACACCGAGTCTCAACCTTAAATAAATAACAAATTAATACAGATATCCGGGGAAAGCAAGTCATTTTCATCTCTTTAAAAATCTAGACCCTGGGCTGTATCTTTTATGTCACTGGTTTAAAGAAGTGAAAGTGGAGGCGTACAGGGGCTGAAAAGGACAATCTCTGTTTGGTAATCATTCTTTCTCTATATCTTTTTATATGACCAGACCTTTCTTTCCATCCTTTGGCCACAAACGAAAGAGAAAAAAAAAAGTTTGTCAGTGCCCTGTTTCTTTTGTTGTGCGCTTTCTTCTCCATGCTCTTTCTACTTTTATCCTAATCCCAGCCATGCATGAGCGATCAGTCGTGTCCTGTTGTTTCACTGTTCTGCTAGTTTTCAATCAGTAGGGTTCCGTCTTTGTTCCTTTTCTCTGCCTAACACAGAAAAAGGTAAGGAGAAGAACGAGTAATGAAATCTTCTCTGTAGATTTAGGTCTTTGTATCCCTCATCAGGATTTTTTCAATATAGCTCTGACTGTGATTAAGGGGGATTGTTGCTGTGATGCCGCTCTGTGCTGCCTTTCCTGTGAGTCTCCACAGAGTTAGAAGAAGACTTCATCAAAGCTCATATCTGGGGTCCAGCAGTCACGGAACCTGCTCTGTTTTAGGGCAGGAATTTAATAATAATAATAAAAAAGATCGTGCGACACCAGACCATGACAAAAAGATCAGGACATGACAGTTTTTTGCCTTAATGGCAACCCACAACAGGAAAAATAAATAGTAATGCAGGAACACAGTTTGGGTTGCCATTAGAAAAAGAAAATCTGCTTGTTTTAAAATGCAATTTATAAGAATTAGAAAAATGTAGCTGTAGTTTAACACATTTTAATAGAAATTTGAGCTGTTTTTCATTCCGGATTTTAAATAACTTTGTATTCAAATTTCCAAATGGGGAACTGTAAAGATTTACAGAACATGTGGTCCACTGTGGCCACGACTGCTGTGTGTCAGTGCTGAGGTGATCGTTATTAGCGTGATCATGGCACTATGTTGCCCATATGGACTCGGTGGAGACAGGGGCTGAGTCCTGTTCAAAGGGACGGCCATTGTTACAGACTGATCTCTAATCTGTGTGGTTGTCTGGCCTAATTAAAAGTCTTGTGGGTGTGTAGGTTGCCTGGGCCTCTGCTCTGCAGGAAATTATGATCGCAAACGTCTTCCTGTCGAGTCCTGCACTTGGCACTACAAAGTGATGCCGGGCCGCCATTACCTGAATGGGCTGGAATCGGAGCAGACAGCCGCATCATCCAAGCTCTTAGTCTATCAGGGCTGTGCACAAGTGGCCATTGTTGACGCCAAAAATGGGATTAAGGAGAGTCTTCAAGGGAATTGATTTTCATGTGAGAACAATAGTGGGGCACAGAACACTGAGGCCTGGGTCTGAATCACACGGCCAAAGAGCTTTATGAAAAGGGGTGCGCCGCAAGCACTGAGATTAAAGCAATCAGGTTTTTTAACCACCCCCCCCCCCTTTTTTTGAATAACCCTCCTCCTCCTCCTGCTTCTACCCCCTCCCTCTGTCCTTGTCCGCTCAGTAATTTCAGCCCAAATAATGACCACAGACGAAACCCTGCTGAAAAAGTGTTGAGAAAAAAAAAACACAGATTGTTTACTTTCCTTCACGTTTCCTTTTGCACTTTGGTCTAACAAAAGGTTTAAGGGCCGTCATCGGGATGGAGGTATGTGAACCATGACAGCGATGGTTCCAACGTCAACACTTGGTCCAAACAGTCCTAAAGGCCAGGCCAAAGACTCATCTGTGTGTGTAGAGAAAAGCTGTAGGGAGTGGGTATCTGGGCCAGGAGGCGACATAGTTCTTTGGCGGGGACCAGTGTTGGGGTGAACATGACGTGTCACTGAGAGGGATCAGGGGTTAAGGATGAAAGAGACGTCTGCCTTGTCCTCTGTCTTTGGCCGACTGCGTGCAGCTGTGGGCACCATTGTGACCACACTCATTTGCATACATTTGGCAGGAGCTCTGAGAGGCAGCGCAGGCCAAAGGAACGGCCCTGTTGTTTAAAATGGAGGCAAAAGGGCGGGCAAGTAAACACCCAGTGTATGTCGATACATACCCATGCATTATCTCGCTGCAGCACACAACACAGCAGTGGCCAAGAGGGAAAAAGGATCTGTTATTCCTGACTAAACATGTAAATATAAACAGTTGCGTGAAAGAAACTAAGTTGTATTCCGGTGGAGGATACGACCGTGTCACTCTGATGTCATAATGACACAGTGAGTGACTTCAGGAGTGTGCTGTGTGAGGCTCTTGGCTGGCAGCAGAGGGGTGTGTCCTACCCTGACTAGAGACAGGTTTATTGGGCCTGATGAGTGCTAAGCTCCTGTGCCCAGCCACAATGGAGCCTGTGATCTCCCTTTGTGGCTCATTGGGAAGCAGTGGTGCGCTAGGCAGCCCCCTCTCTGTCATTAGACAGATTGTGAACAGGCTGCACAAGGCCCGGCCAGGGATGACGGAGCCACCAGCCACTTCATTAGGGGCATTATGAAGAGGACTGGAGCTTTCTTCTTTCCGCCTGTGTCCAGAACTCACAGGTCTGTTTAATCACATAATTCTCCTCAAGTGCCCCAAGGAGGCTGCAGCACAGCAAGGGCCCCATAGACCCATGACAACTAGGAGAGATTAATTATATTCATCTTTTCACATATCGGCAGAATAAGAGGGAATTTGATATTGGCTTGCTTTTATTTATTTTTTTCTCTCTCGTCTTTTTCCAACCAGCTCTTTGATGTCCTCCTGTTATTGTTGGGGGATGTCTGTGCAGTTCTCTGCTGCTGGAGCTTTGATATGGTCACACAGGGGTTAGGGGTTAGCGACCAGAGGTCCAGGGCCAGGGAGTCTAACTTCTGCCTTGGAGAAGGTTGACCTCTGGACCCGAGGGTTGGTCAAAAAGACACCAAATAGGTCCCCTCCTTTGATGGCCGTCTTTCACAGGAGTTAATTAGCCTGGGTGGCTAAACGTTTAGCCTGGCTGTGAAAGAGACTAGCGTAGTATGTGTGTCCGAGACACTGCTGCTTTTTTGGGCATGTCACAGGGTCTTTTGAAACAATGTGGTACTTGGACAGTTTGTTTGCCTGAAACAGTGGGTGAATGCTGAGTTCTTTTTTTTACAAGAGC
>NC_024321.1:8149750-8193293 GCF_000523025.1 Cynoglossus semilaevis
AGAGAAGTCCTTGACATTTCAGTCTTTTCTTCTTACAATCAGCAACATGCTTTCCTTCTTTTTCTGCTTTTTTTTATTTTCTTTTTTACAAATATTAAAAGGATCTTTTCTATGTTAAATGAGGGACTTCTTATCTTACAAGTGACTGTTACCACATGTGAAAATTTTGTAGACCTTACTACTGTATTCAGTATCTCCTGATCTTCATACAGTAAATGGTCTTCTTTATTATTCCATTTGCTGGACACCATTTCAAGTGAGATCCAATTCAAATCCTTTCTTCTATTCTAACAACTTCTGAGCAGCACTGGTAGTCCCAGCTGTAACATGCTGGATTCATCAGCACTTAAATATCACTCCTTTACTGCTGCACGTCAGGGTCAATAGTTTTCCTGTGTCTGACGGAAAGGGCAAATAAAGCCTGTTTGTTCGATTCTGAAAAGGCAGTAAAACTCGTCTTTGCCCTCCCAGCCAAACGTGCGCAGGCCTAATGACAAGGCAATATATTACATCAAGACTCAACTGCAATAAACCCATGTACAGCCATCCTTGTGATTAAACCACATGTGCTTTTTTCTACAGCACGTGCGGATACATTACAGTAAGTCGTTAAGCCCCAATAATATATCTAAGTCTCTCTTCCTACCAAAATCTTCTTTAGCCTAAGGCTGCCCTGAATCATTTACCAAAAGAGCAACATCAAATAAAATTGCATCTCATGTTGTTTGGGCTGTGGATGGAGGAGGAGGGAGTCACAACGGCTTCATACTGTAGAGATATCGATCTGCTATTGAGCGCACATCGCGTCCAGACAGTATCCGTCTCCAAGGACCACAACACCAAATCATTTGCCAATTTCCAAACAACCTTCACGTCTGCAAGGCTGCTGCAACAATCAGCACAAATGACGGCAAGACGGTCTACATCCTCCTCTCAAATGAAACATTTAGAAGTGGACACAACCTCTAACTATGATTTTAAATACATGCTACAACAGGCACTGGAGGTTATTTTACACCAACAAACCAACCAGCCCAAATTTATAGCAAAACTATATATAAAACTATATTTTTTGTGGACCATAAATACATTAATAGACTCAGGAGTGATGACAAATCTTCAGGTGAAATTTTGTTATTAAGAAGTAGTGCAAAATCCAGTCTCTGTAAGTAAATAGTATTGTATAGTTGCCAAAGCATGGAGAACCTCTATAATACACTATAAATAAAGGACTATGTAAGGTCTTTGTTATACATTAGTATATAAAAAATATTTCAATACTACGTTTCTATAAAAAATATTGGTACAAGGCTAAAACAGTTCCAAATGTATAACTAAAGTTTTACTAATTGATATATCATACATATGATTTCAACAAATGTTTAATTTTCTAAGAATATATCACCAACTATATTATTTACATATTTTCCATTTGACATTATTGAGTACATTTACATTTACACATACTTTGGCATGATAATTTGGCATTATCATTTTTTTATTAACATATTGCAGAAACATGTCTTTCCTTAATGTGAGTTTTTTTTTCTGTGTATTTTCCTTGGTAGTCAGGTAATCTGAATCAGGTTTCTGTGTTCTTGCCACTGTTTCTCCTGCTCGGCCACCTGCAGCTGAGGATCGATCAGCTCCCGAAAACCCTTATAACCTCCCCATTAGCCGACTCCCACCACCGAGAGTCTCATTCCATCCCTGATTTATCAACTGGACCAACAGTGTCTGTTTCATCATGTCTCTGCTCTGAGTCAAGGTCGAATTATGAGGACGTTATGGTAAAGGACAAACAAGAGTTTTGGTGTTATAGTGATAAACTGACATGCTATAGATAAAGATAATCATGTGTTAAAAAAATCAGAAAATATTTTTTCTATTAGCTCCATCATGTGTTAAAAAAAATCAGAAAATATTTTTTCTATTTATTAGTTTATATATATATATATATACAGTATATAAACAAATATAACTAATAGATCTTAGCTTATTGTGATGTATAAATTATTTATGACAGAGGCCTCAGTAAATGGTAGGTACAGTGGAGCTGAACAATAGAGAAGAAAATTCATATTCTTCCTGTTTTTATGAGAACAAACTGTTCCTGCTGGAGACATGAAGGCTTTTGCAGGACCCTCACGAGATACTCCCTGCTGCACATCCAGAGGAGAGAAGCTTTCCATTATCAAGGACTCTCCCTTAATGATGAAAGTAAACAACCAGAACAAGAGTGTTTAATATTTTATAGGCCTCCTACAGGTGCAGCAGTGTGCAGGGAATCACACCTACATCCACACATACCAATGGAGGTTCTGATAAAAACAACGTTGCTGACAGTATGTCCCTCCTGCAATTGGCCTCATCTCCTCTGTGTGTGTGCACGTGTTATTTTTGTTGGCTATTTGAGGCTGTGTAACAGATCTTTTTTTTTGGGGGGGGGGTGCAAGACATTGTCAATAGTTCTTTATGTAAAATAAAATAAATGGTTGAAATAATGATGTGCAGTTTTGTGCGAACTAGTTTTATGGTCAGGGAACTCTGCATCCACAGTTGGTCAGTGGGCACCCACTTCACACTGGAGGACCCTCGCTCTTATCAAGCCCATTTGTGAAGCGCTATTAAAGCTGATGGCCTTAGCAATATGTCGCTGGAGAAAAGAACAACAGCAAATTAGCTTCAGCCATTAGGACGACAAAAGAAGTCAGAAATGAAGTAGCGAACAAGATAATGGATACTTCCATGTGGAAATATTGACCATGCCAAATCAAGCCACCTATGTGAAGGTAACTACCTGCTTCCCAAAACAACATACAAATCACTGCCACTCGCTGGAATGGACTGTACCAGCCTCACAGTTGCAGACAGAGGCAGTATGATGACTGCATCATGGGGAGGCAGCCATGGATCTTTAGGTAAAGCAACCAATGGGTTGTGAGAACCATTCCGTACCACTTTAGTTCAAACGCTGTTCTCCCAGTCACTATGCTATCACTAGCTAATTTATAATAACCTGTATAGTTTTTCAAGTGGCCACCAGGACCCAGAGTGTTTTTTAAGAACAAGTCATTAACCAAAGATATGTATTAAGAGGTCAGGGTTCAGACTTGAAGTTAAGGATCTTTAGCCTCTTTGCTACCATGGGTTTTTCCCCTCTCATTCTCAACTCCCCTACATTTCTGCCATGGTTGACTGGTGATATATAGAACATATGGGGAATTATTGTAGGGTTATAAAGGGCTGTTGACTTCTGTAGACACGCAATAAATCTGACTATTAGTCCAGGGGAGGAAAAACACAAGCTCTTTAAGAACAGATTTTGTGAACAAACCCAACACGCTTTCTTTCTCCCTTCCTCTCTGACTTCTTCTCTCACCCTTCAGTCTGTCCCCTGCCCCTTTCAGACTCCCTCTCACTATTGTAAGGCCAGCCACATGACAAATCTCATTCTGTTTTCCTAGTTGGTGGTAACACAGTGTGATATATCGACACAAATTACTCACATAAAACGCGCAAAGCCTAGAATTTTTTTTAATAGTTTCCGCAACCCCTTAGTGGCAACAAGCTGCATGTGCAGAACTGGTGAACATTGCCAACATTATTAGTGCAATTAAATGTGAAACACAGGAGAGGAACGTGAGGGAGTGGGGGCCCTAAATGGCTGTAAACAAGGAAAATGACACTTGACAAGGTGTAACTTATGGACATCGTTATTGAGGCAAGAAACTCAGTGTATACACTCACAGAGGAGGTAGAATACAGACAGGAAAGGAGCCATCATTGAAAAAAAAAAATGTTGAGGAACTAAAAAAGTAAAAAAAAGAAGAGCTGCTGCTTTAAAGTTAAGGAAAATTGAGCAGTACTGAGAGAGAGACATTATCAATAGAGAGAGAGCGAGAGAGAGGGATGAGTCAATATGGTAAGGAAGAGAGGAAATGATTGAAAAAAATGCAAGTTGACATCCAAAAAATTGCAGGGAGTGTGTGGTGTTTAAAAATGCATCAAATCCATATATGTTTTATAGTCTTTCACCAAGACACAAAATACTTCCTGAAACTATACATTTCATAAGCAGTGTGTTGACTGTTGTGTTGAACCGTTGCCACTGTCTCAGAAATGATTTGTACAAAATGGTCACTTCTAATCAATAATCAATCAAGTCCAAGATTTAAAAAGTCTCATTAGGGTGAGATTACATAAATTGTGGTAGTGATGTTTTGGAAATGCAGTTTAGAAATTACTTTTAAAATGTAATGGTGATCTTTCTTTGACATCTATACAGAAATCATAAACATGAAAAGGGTTTAAATCATCCCATCCCAGAGAAACACCTCAACGTCAACCAAGTAGCATCTGTTTAATTGAGTTTTCTGTTGCCTTTATATGTGATCCATACTTTAGGACTAGATTTCTACCATAGATCAAAGGGAGTAGTAACGATTAACCAGGATTCGAGAGCTTTTGCCACACATTTCGGAGCCCTTTTGCCACCTCAATGTACAAGTTAAATCCACAGTGTAGAAATCCTGTAATTCACTAAATGACTAGATGCACCAAGCACCTCCAATTGCAGCTCATTAACTCAGTCAGGGGGAAGCAGGGTCTACGAGCCTGGAGAGAAACTATTAAAACACTGCCATTAACTCCAGAATAAATATCTCAGTTTCAGCCCAAAGTGTCTTCATTTGGGATCAAATGTGAGATATGCCGTTGCTATGGAAATGCAGCAATGGCGGTGTGCCCTCCTCCCAGCTGTTGGCAGATTCTGTGTAAAAGAGAGAGAGGGAGAGAGAGGAAGAGAGAGGGAGAGAGAGGGAGAGAGAGGGAGAAAGAAAGAGGGAGAGCGACTGTGTTTATGTGCGTGCACACAGGCATTGATGCCGCCTGCGTGCTGTGCTCCCCCTTTCTTTCTTCAGAATAGTGTCTCTACTAATCCGTGAAAGTTGCGGCGCTCTGAACCAGTGGCCAAGCCTTTTCCCACTGAACCGCGTCTCAGGGTCTGCGCTCTGCTTTACACTTGATTGGGCCCTCCCATGGCAGGACTCCCCTCCCTGCTGGGTGTGGGCCTGTCCCCCTTGCTGGGCTGCTTAGCACTGCCTAATCGCCTTCTCTCCACCATAATTACCAGCGCTGAGCCCAAGACTTGCCACCACGCCATTAAAGTCTGACCGTTCTGTGCTCACACATGTAGCCCAGGCCCACAAACGGGCCTAAGACCAGACCCAGCTCCGCCATGTCAGCACCTGTTCACGTCTGCGATGCCCCGCAGCGATGTGGACTTGGCCAGTGTTAGAGAAGGGTGGCAGCTGTGCTGTTGTCCTCTTCCCCCAGCAGTGGAGGTGATGTGTTTATTTGGGCTGCAGCGAGGAGCGGTAACTATCTCCTCGTTGTGTTGTAGAGACGACCAGAGAATCCACCCTGCAGAGACACAGCCCTTTGATATGTGACCACTCCAACCCACACGTACAATGAAAGCAGTCGGTTGTGGAAACACCCGTGTTGATGTTTTGTGGGTACGGTTGGAACAAATTTTCCTTTAGTGGGAATCAAGCCTGCACCTCCGTCTTTTTGTCCAAAAACTTATGTGTAAAACCAGATATAAAATTCCTACCACTTTCAATTTCTTTCCCCATGAGGTTCTTGGATTTCAAACTCTTGCACCAGTGGTAAAAAACCATATGGGCATGGTCAGGTTGAAATGCAGAGACCTGGCAAACAGTCCAGAGAGTGTTGAGAGCTGGGTGAACGTCAGAAGACACTGGGACTGTTGGCACAAACAGGACGCAGAATGTGGAACAGACAGACACCCAGCACCCGTTAGCTTATTACTCTCTTATTAGGAACATTTTTGCCTTGCATGGATTGGCAAGGTCCTGAAAACCACCCTCTTCACATGGCCCAGGCTCTGTCAGAGCTGATCAAAAGACATTGCTTCACATCTCCAGACGCCAAGGGAAAAAAGAGGAGAAGAAAAGAGGGAGAGAAGAAAAGAGCCAGAAGGGGGCATACTGCTCTCCTTTTAGCCTGGTCTTTTGGTGAATGAGGACTTTTCACAATGCCCTCTCCTTCCTACTTTCCTTATTTTGTTTCTAAAAAAAAAAAAAAAAAAGCTGTCCCCATTGTGTTTTCCCCATAATTGTTTTTGTCACAGCAAAAACAATTATTCTCAGGTAAGGAATGTGCCTGCAGAGTTACAACTATTCCAGAGGGAGAAAGGGGTCTTCACAAATCTGCCTGGCTTCCAGGCAGCCAAGACCCCCTCGAAGTGGTAATGAAAAGTGTAACTTTAGCCTCCCAGCTGTATGTCTCAATCCATAATCCTTTACCAAAAACCTCACCATAGAGCCGCCTACCACTCCCATGGCGCTCCCAGACTGTGCCGGGCTGGGCCTGCACTGATTTATGTGGCAGTCCTGAGTCAAACTTGCAACCTGAAAGGGATTTGCTTCTTTATATGTACTAAAGTGGTCGGGGTAACTCGGAAAAAGAACTGCCTCAGTCTCTGGGCCTTACTCTCCATCTTTCTACTCCTCTGTGCACAGCACGCGGACAGCGAGGACCTCGGCAGCATCAGACGAGGACCCAGTCTTCCCGGAGTTCTGTGTTTCAACACTGCAGACGACAGAGGTGAGTGTCTGTGGGCAGACCTGGGTGTAACTGTTGTGTTTCTGTGCAGCTACGTGTGACCACGTACAGCACAAAGGAGTCAGTACCTGGGAAGGGTTGGCCTATGGGGTGGCAACAGGCCCATCAACCCATGGACTGTAGAGACAACATTGCATTAGTGCATTGTAGTTTGTCTGGTTGTTTTGTTGTTTTACTGGATTGTTGTGTATTTGTGCAGCAGAAATAGCTTTTTTAACCTACAGTGTTGTCGAGGAGCTGCCAAACCCCACTGCTTCTATGAAACACTAAATTAAAATTGTATTGATTCACGGTGAATTATTCAAGTTGAAAGGAAGAGACTAATTAGTAAAACTATAACTTATTAATGACCGTTCACTTTTTTCTTTTTAAAGTTGACGTAACGGCGTGCAGTCCTCAGTCTGTCTCTACAGTTTATCTCTATGAAACTGGGTTTTTGGAAAAAAAAAAAATCAGACTCTGTGACTCACCCATACTGGAGTGCAGAAAAACATTGGAAAGGTTGAACATGTGAGCTGTTGTAGACAGTAAAGTCCATTCCTGTCACCGTGGGTCCAGTGCAGTGAAGTAAACAAGACAAGTTGGCCTCTGGACAGCTGGGCTTAAACGTCCTGGGCTCGACTCTCTACGTATTCTAGCAGTGGCAGCAGTGGGTGGTTTATTTTCATGTGTGTGCGTACATGCATGCTGTATATATCTCTCTCTGTGTGTGTGTGTGTGTGTGTGTGCTGCCACATTGTGTGTCGTATGCATGTGCGTTTGTCTGACAGCCATGTGCTTAATAATACAACAGTGTCTGGTACATTCAGAGCAGGAAATAGAGCAACACTGAGTCTGGGACATTCACAGCACAGACTGCACTTCATCCGTATTTTCCACCTCAAATCTGTTTAAAGGCAGAAATTAAACCACTTCCCCACCGAAGAAAATAAATCAATTTTTTTTTTTAAATAATGAAAAGAATCGGCATCATCGTCTCCTGTGCAGAATATCAATGAAATGTGCTGTAAACTGAGGAAGACATTTGGACCAATAATGTACAAAATGGCTGCTGTTGCTAAGCTAACTGGGGAAGAAGAGGAAGAAGATGGAGCGGCGGATGCTCTTTAAATTTTACATGAAAGCAGCAGTAGAACAGCTGAATTCAAACTTCTCATTTCATTCAGATTTTTAAAAACATCTAATTTTTCTCACATTTTCAAGAAATTTTCACAAAGATTTTTTTTCCTTCGTCTTTTAATGTTAAATTTCGTTTATTTGGTATAGAACTGTTTGAACGTCATTCAATTTGCCGTAAATTTGTATTAATGAAGAATCGACGGTTCAACGCCAAAGTAGAGTTTTGGAATGAGTGACTATGTAAATATTGTGAATCAGTATTGTGAGTTATGAGAGTAAAAACGTGACAGATTCATATGAAAGTCTGTTTGAGTCGCTGCAGTTGAAAGCCTTCATGCTATGACACAAGGAAAGCCTTCAAATTTTCATCCTTTTTTTTTCTTCTTCTTCTTCTTCTGAGGCCTTAGGTTAACTTTGGGAAAAAATCATGTGAGAGATGGTTTTCTTTGTAATTGAGATTTTAAGAAGAGATTGGTAACTTTTTCTCTCTCCCAGTATACTTTTTTTCCACTGATCTGAGCATTTAAAGTTTAGTTTATGACAGCGTTTGGAAGGGATTTACAGTATGATCTGTGATGTTTAAAGTTCGCCTGACAGGTTAAAGTAGGTTAAGAGTGAGTGAAAGAAAGAAAGAAAGAAAGAAAGAAAGAAAGAAAGAAAGAAAGAAAGAAAGAAAGAAAGAAAGAAAGAAAGAAAGAAAGAAAGAAAGAAAGAAAGAAAGAAAGAAAGAAAGAAAGAAAGAAAGAAAGAAAGAGAAAGAAAGAAAGAAAGAAAGAAAGAAAGAAAGAAAGAAAGAAAAAGAAAGAAAGAAACTTTATTACAGTTGTCCACCTGAACGAAATGAACTCTTTTCATCACAAATGAAATGTTTAGCCTTGGTTCTTTCAGTTGTGTTGACCTACAGATGTAAATACGGTACAAAAGCAGAGTAAAGAGAACTAAAGCACTGTGTTGTGAGGACATGTACGCGTTCTGATAAGTAGGAGGGACACTGCTGACACTTCAATGTCCTGTCTACAGATAAACACAGCTAAAACAGATGGCGGCCTTTCATTGCTCACACTGAGAAATCCTACATTTCAATCTAACAGCAACATCTGACTCGCCTCAGTTTCTGATCAAAAACCTCTGGTTCTTATTTATCAGCGCACACATATTTCATTGTAATGAGAGCCTCGCATTCTAGACTGGCTTCCTTGAAGACGTGAAATAAAAGAATCTCGGCAATTAGACTCCACCTTGAAACGGAGAGCTGACGAATGTCCCCGTCTTTTGATGCAGCACAATGTGTCACAAAACAATAACAATTAAAAAGATATATGAACATTTGAACAGATGTTTCCTTCAGCAAAGGGCAAAACGAACACATGCAATCGCACTTCAGTGGTTACAAACAATTTGTACGACATAAGCAGAAAACTTTTGTCTCTCTGACAAATAACTTAAGAAATTTAAGTTTAAAACTCCTGTGAAAATTACACGACAAAATTATGTTGTCATGTATATACACAGCAAAAAAAAAAAAATTAAATTGTGTGAAATTTTGAAGTCCAACACAAATCAAGATTTAATCATTTTGGTTAAACATTATTTTGAGAAGGTTCAGTAGTGAATTTAAAATTTTACTTTTTTTGTCAGTGGTAAATTTTAAATATTTTGAAATATACGTTTTATTTTATTATTTTTTATCTCTGGTAGATTTTAAAATTGGCGTACATTCTTAATAAAACTAACAATATAATTCACAACAATATTTTCAAAATTTTTGTTTAAAAAATATTTGAAAATTGAAAAAAATACATTTAAACTAAAACAACAAACAAAATAATAAACTATTCAAATATCAACCCAATAAAATGTAATTACTTTATTTTTCAAGTACATTTTGGAACATTGCATCTGTAAAAAAATCAAACAAACCACATTTTGGTTTTACCGTTGATGTTTTTAAAATAATGATTTCAAAATGTTTAGAATTTAAAATGATAAAAGTACAGAAATAAGGTCAGAACATGTCTGCAGCGCAGCACCTATCAGTCACTTTAAGATCTCATCTGTGCAAATGATGGATATTATTAATATCTTTATTATAAGAAAAAAAATAAGATGGTTACACAGTTAACAAATGCTGTACTAAAGAGAGTTTAACCCCTTCTTGTCGTATCCTTCTTTAAATGTGTCCTAATTGCACACAACTGAAATTCTATGGTACAATAGAGACATATTAGGTTGATTCCACAGCTGAGAAATAAATCTTTATTAATTAACTAACTGAGAGACGACTAATATTTTGCATCTGAGATTTTCCCTCTTTTTGGCTCAACTCAAAAAAATCACTGCATATAACTGATAAGTAATGGTTTAATTTTACGGGACTGCAGATGAATACATTCAAAGGAAGTTAATCTACACATATATATATATAAATACATACATATATATATATATATATACTGTATATATAGCTATAAGACCAAGTGGTACAGACTCACTGTCTATGTGCCGTGATCTGTCATACGTGGCAGCACATCTCAACACTTGTCTGTGCTGAGAGCTGTCATGTATGACATTCTCAGATGGAAATGTCTCCTGCAACACTAAATATTTACAACGATGACACAGATGCACAACGTGGGACCTGTGCACACCTCACTGCTGAGGCGCTGAAGGACTCTGAAATGGAACGAGATGCAGGAGATTCACTCACTCTTACTTTAAAAACTAAGATTTATAAAATAAAGTGAGCACATTCCTTTTTGCCACATACACTTGAGAGAGCCGTAATCTTGCTTTTATTAAAATGGGTCAGCATTATACAACCAGGCAGCAGACTGCCAACTTCCTGCAGCTTGTTTATAGTGACATCTCATTGCTTGGATGACAGGGTCCTGCCAGTGTGTGTCTTTATTAGTTTCTTTGCTCTGCTAATGTGCACATGACTGAAGCAGCAGCAGCAGCAGAGGTGACAAACCTTGTCCCTCTTCTGTGCCTCAACTCAACAACAGGCTACTGAGCACTGAAAAAAAAAAAAAAAAAAAAAGTGCTAAACCAGAGCGTGAGTGAACCTTTAAAACACACGGGCCTCATTTCAGTGGATTGTTCAAAGACAAGTAGTCCCCACGTACTGAAGAAAAACATGTCAAAGGCAACAACAGTACGCTGCACATAATTAAAGAGCAGAAAGTTAGATTTCGAGTTCATTAAGTAGTTTTTGGGACAAACTTGATTTTTTTAAGAGAATCCGAGGCTTCATTGTCAAAGAATGTCTAATTTTTAGCAGATTTGCATCATTTAAAAAAACAAATAATAAAGTGACCTATAATACACACACACACAGACACACACACAAAATGTGTTTATTACCTTTAAATCTTTGCCTCATTTATTCCAAAAATAATGTTTCCTCCAGGGGAGCACCAGGAGGTGCTGTATAGCTGTTAGCTTTTAGCACAGCACCATAAAAAACAAACATGGCTGATGAGAGGGGCAGGGCTGACACTAACACACACCAGTTTGGAGAGTTTATGCAACGTTAATGTTTGAGGTTGAGCTTTGCAAGCCCAGAGCATTAATATGAGATAGCCAGGCCCTCCTACCTGCAGCTCAGTGAGGAGATGCACCCTGCTATGACATCAGCTGAAAGCATTTAGCAAAGCTAAGCAAAAACAAAATAACATAATAGAGCCAATGTGGAGCTCTGCAGGCTCCAGAGTTTACTGCGGTGCAGAGTTTAAGGCATCACATTGTTTTTAAATTAAAGCTGGTTATTATTTTTATATGAGTTAAAGCCTTCAGGGTTATCCCGTAACTATGGACAGGTGGACACGGCGCTAAGAATGAGTAACAGCTCAGTGGGACATGAGTGTTGTTCACAGAAACAGCAGAAAATGAAGGGAGCATTTTACAAAAGAACTCTAGATCGATTCCAACAACTGAGACTATCAAGATATATATTTTTTAAATGAAACAAACTACAGAAGGACCACGGCTATATAAAGCTAGAGACATCATTTTTTAAAATCAGTGTTTCTAAAATGGAGGGTGGTGGGATGAAAGTGGGTCGTAGATTTAAATTAGATAGGTCACAAGAATATGTAATTGGTACGAGTGTTGTTATTGGTCACCTCTTATTTTTATATTTTTATTTTATTTCAGCATATACTGTATAATTTACTAAGAATCAGGCTGAATGACTGGCAAACTGTTTACATCCACCACGGCAGCATGGTCAAGGACAATTAAAGGTAAATGACGAAGAATTAAAAAGATGAGAAGAAGTAAAGTTGTTGTCGGCAGGGAGTGAACGCTAGCCTTTAGTTTTAGAAGTACAGCCTGAACTTGATGAATCATCACAATGGCCTACATTTGAAATAATGTCGAACTTTTACACACTGCACCTTGACGTCTAATTCTGGCTCATTATCGATAAAAAAAATAGTATTTGTGTAATGATTTTTGTTATTGAGGACGGAATGAAGTGACAATAACAGAACAAGGCTGTTCCATTGAATCTAAGATTAGTTATTAATTAGTTATTAAGTGCTAAACGAGAAGATAACATGACGGCTGAAAGTGCTAAACGAGAAGATAACATGACGCGACCTGGTCCTCCTTCGTCCTCAGCTGAAGTGTTAAACCTCACCCTGACTTTGTGACGCCGAGGCCTGTGAGTCACAACTGCGAAGATACTGTATAATGTTATTTAAACCCAATCTGTCACCAAATGTGCAGAAAAAGCCTGCCAAGTGCACAACTCTATTATCACCATGAAGAAGAAACTTCACACACGCACATACGTGTTTCCATCGTTGAACAGGAGAAGGACTTTTTCACCGACCATCTGACCGTTTCTATTTTTAAAACGTAAACCTTCACGTAACCTTAACTTAATCAATTGATAATATTTACAAACACTGTAAAAACAATTTAATCACAGAACGTTTCAGTTTTGTTTGTGTAAAAAAATATATATACAGTATATACATATATATATTAGTTAAAAATATCTACTCTAGCTACTCTTATCTGTTAAATATTGTTTAAAAGGACTTAAATAAAATAAAAAAATAAAAATAAAGGCTTTTATTTTTTAGAATGCCAACTTTTCGGCAGTTGGACATAAACCCGAGTACGATTTTTATCTTTGAATGGTGATATTTTCATATTTTCTTATATTTCATATCATGAAGAACAAATTTCAGTCTTAAAGAAAACACACACACATAGATGTGCACACTCATGTACAAATGGTACTGTCCACAAACACCACACACTCACAGACACACATAGAAACACACACCTCCAGCTCTGCGTCATTACACTTGCAAAGTCGCCAATTAATAAAAAAAACTGAAATCCTTGAGTTGTCGTTAACACGATGCCTCTGAAAGGTCAGGTGATGAATCAAGGAGTAAGTGACAGAAGTATAAACACTGTTGCACTGCTCTTAATGTAACACAACAATGTGAAATAATTAGCTGCCATCATAACTGCCAGGTTAATTCAGATGTGAGGAAATGTTTCCGTGATAACATGGAATTTTCAATAACAATCTCGAAGCCAAACAACACGGCAGCTCTCTTGGGTCTGAGCTGTTGCCGCCGCGCGTGACCCATTTTGCCTTTTCTTCAAACCAGAAATGTTGCTAATTTTGACAGCTCAATTTGCGAGCAGCGCAATCCTTAACAAGTCTGCCACCCTCTGCAGCAATATTGAAAAATGGTGACAGACAGACTAATGCAAGTGGCAAGTTAGTGCCCTGACCGGGTGCTGCTGGTGGCCACTGAGAATTCACAATGCCACATGCTCACGATAAATGGAGTTGTTAATGATGTTGCCCTGTAGGGGTCATAATGGTGAAGATAGCCTCGCAAATATTCTCTAAACACCCGCTGAAGCAAGAGAGGCGATTAACACACTCGGAAAAAGTTACATGCAAGAACATGGAAGTTTTGGGAGTGAGTTAGCATCAAAGACAAGCCTGTCTTGTTACTCACTTCCTGTAAGTACACCAGATGGATTGTTGTGGTCCTAACTAAGTTCACCTAAACCCACCATCTTACAGCTAACAAAATACACATATTCACAGTTCATAATATATTATACACACATGGAGGTTAATGTATAAATGAACCAAACAAGCCTACCTTCTTAGCTGCACAAACACAGGATGGCACTGGTGGAAAAAGAACAAAAAAAAAAAAACTGAGCTACAGAACTAGGCCAGAGAAATAACTCCTGACAGGAAGTAGCTTTAGCTTTAGCGTTAGCGTTAGCGTTAGCGTTAGCTTTAGCTTTAGCTTTATCTTAGCCAGGAAATGCAAACTGTCTCAGCATGATGAAGAGAGGTGGCACATCACCTAAATCCATCATAGGAAACATGGGTCATAAATAGGTTCCCACCTGAAGTGGCAGAGACAAAATAAGACAGAAACTTCACAGATCTCTAAACTGTGTGTAACTATATTTAAAACATTTATTATTTTTGTTTTTGTCAGGTAAAAAGCCTTTTATGCTCTTTTCATAGGAACATTTTTATTCACAAAGTGTGGGACATTATTGTAAAATGGTGTAAGTGTAAGGTAAAAAAAAATTGTAGACTAATGTGATAAGAATATAATATTAAAACTCAGATTTCTTTATTTGGTCAAGTCTTTATTTAAGTGTATCACAAGAATTCTTTTTGCTTCAATTAAATATTATTAAAGTAAATTATAAAAGTGTTTTTTGTCCATAAAATGTAATTAAATCATCTTTTAGAGAAAAAAAAAACCCTGCTCTGCTGATGTGTCTTTGTCCTAATGAAGGTTAAAGAACTCCTTTGAATTTTTATGTGAGTTCTTTTTTTCTTTTTTTTTTAATCAGCAGCTTACACTCATTGCATAGAATATACTGAGCTAAGTACATCCTGGGTATTTCATCTGTGCAGATGAATTCAAACTGCCGAGCCGAGCTGTATTTGTAACCTGAGGCCACATTAGGTTCCAAATTAGCTGCTGAGTTTGAAGAAATAATAATATTATTATTAAAGAATACTGTACATATAGGCAAAAGGATATAGGCTGAAAATGCAGGGTGTGACGATGGGCTGCTCCATGTTGACATCTGCTGATTACACAGTTTGGAGTCCTGCTATAGAAGTGGATGTGCAGTAAAAATGTGTCGTACGACGGAGACCACACTATGATCTCTGAAAGAACACAGTGGTCAGGCCTTCACAGAATTTTATTTAGAGCATGAAACCACAACAATGAGGAGAGGAATGTCATTTTCACACAGCCAGAAAATCAGGGCTGCCCACGGTGGAAGGATAATATTCAGACCTCAAAATCTACTTGAGGCATTTTCTTATTTTATTCACTCTTACTTTAGACCTTACATTTCTAAAAATAAAATCTGAAGTTTTGTGATTCATTTAAACTTGGAATTTCAGAGCAAAAAGACAAACGACTCACATCTCCAGAGACAGATGTGATAATTCTGTTAAACATGAACTAATATGGAGATTCATTCCTACAAAATACAGGTAGGACTGCAGTGTTTTTTGGAAAAAGATAAAAAGTTAACGGCCAAGGAAGGAAACCGCTGCTGAATGTGTGACCTTCAAGACCTTTGGAAGTTAACGTTTAAACACATTTTTAAACGTTCTAACTTCACTGGAAATTAGTTTTAAAAAGGTCACATTGACATTTGTTAATTTTTGACTGTGATGTATTCAATTTTTAGTTGGGCTCTGTCATACAATCCTGTTCTGTGACGGCCTGTCTAATGAAGTCCTGGCGTCTGTATTGGCAGTCGTGCCTGTAGACATGGTTACCTACATGCATCCCTGCAGTACGTGTCAGCTCTCTGTGAGGCAGGTTGAGACAGAGACGTGCTTCAGGTGGCCCATGTGCTGCCACGCGGCCCCCCGGGGAGACACTCCATGGTGCCGTGCTGCAGATATCTTCCCAGATATGGCAGCAGCCCCGGCCCTGAGAGCCACAACATGGACAGCCTTCCACCTAAAAGGGCCAGATCACTCCACACAGATAACGCCCACACCCTTCTGCTGCACTCGTTTTAGATCCACCGTTGAATCAGCACTGAAACCGTCACCTATGCCTGTGGTTCTGTTCATTAGCCACTGAATGTTGGCACGTGTCTTTGAGACGTATTTCAGGCCAGTGAAAGGAAACAGAAAGTGATGTTAAATGTAATGTAGTGGTTGGACAGGTGCAGTACTTGAAGATAAAATTGATGCTTATTTATGCAGAAATATTCACATTCACTAATAATTAAGGGGGAAAAATTGGGAAAGGCTGCAGATGATTTGTAAATGAGATTTTGGTTTTTGTTTGGTCTGTGACTCTGAAACTGCATCAGACAACACTGTCTTTTGAGGCTCGGTAAAAATGTTTTTCTGCCCAGATACGCCAGCGCCACAACTTAAAAACACAGGGAAAATAGTATCTGAGTATCTGAGTGTTCTTGGTATCAAGTATCAGCTAATACAAATAACCAATACTGTAATTTAAAGCATAGAATTGATATAAAGTAAAATCTAATATTTTACTTTATATCAAATATATACTGAGCCAAATACAACCTTCACCAAACTCAAAAAAGTATACATGTCAGATTATTACAATAATTACATATTATTACATGGGCAATTATAAAGACACAGATGTGGACTGCAGGCAGATCAGCCAATCAGACTCAGCACAAGGCTCGATGCTGGTCCTTGGGAAAGCCGTTGTCATGACAGGAGCGTTTTTGTCAGATGTACTGATGTACAGCTGAACCACTGCAGATTCTGGCTTGGGCTCATTTTGTTGTCCATTTTTTTTTTCTGCCCTAAAATGTTGAAAACCTGAACACACATGACCACAGATTAGCTCAAACTGAGCCAGTTTTTCCCCCAAACCAATATTACAGAATTGCCCAATTTAAGCACATGGCTGAGTTACAGATCATTTCAAAAACAACTCCATGCTGAGACAACAGCTTTAAATTGGGATTATTTTTCTTCAGGACATCTGAGGGCATCTGGTTCTACCTCGGTCCACATGTGTCTCTCTGATCAGGTTTAGTCAATGGATCCTGCCTGTGTTTTCTCTCAGACGACCCTCTCTTCATGACCTCTCACCCACACTTTCTCTTGTTCTTTGTTGTGCAGGTCAGAGTCCATGTGCTCGTGCCCACACAGCCGCATGGCCACATTTTGGTATTCAGGAACACAGACACAGGTAAGACCGGTTCAGGTGCACCCCACAGTGATCTTAACCCACTCGGGTTCACCATCCAGCACTCAGGTCAGCCCTGGTGCTCAGCAGGCTCCCGGCTCAGGTCACAGAGGGCTCCGACATCCCAGAGATGAGACCCCAGACTGGCATGAAGACGAGTGTTTGATGTGGTCCTGAGCTGCGCTGCGTTACTATGTTACCGTGCCTTTAATTAGCTGCAGCTGCTTCTACCTTATTTTTGACAGGGCCAGACGATCTCCACTGTCTCTGTAATCTCTCACAGGTGACTGTCCGATACACAGCAGCTCACTGTACCACCACAGGCCGGGCTTTTTCACTCCAACCTCGGGTGCAGTTTACAAAAGAGTGGGGTTTTTTTCTTCTGTTTTTTTTTTTTTTTTTACCAAGTTAATTAACCATGAAGAGATCACAGTAAAGATGCGAATGAATAAAAGTGCTCACAGTGCTGTAATGACCACAGCATGTTTCCAAATATGTTATGCTAATATGTAACTAAGCACCATTCCCCTGCTTGTAGTTCTGGCTGTTTTTCCTCAGGATGCAATCGCGATAAAGAGGCGGCAAAGTTCTCCTGATGATGCTAAACGTGCCACTCTGCATACTTTATCAGCTAGCACAAAAGCAGCCTAACCTCTGGAAACTGTCCTCGGAGGACTGATGGCAAGAAATTGATCTCAGATTAGATGAGTGCACCTTGTTCCCTTCCAATTTTGCCACTCCCAAGTTCTGGATCTTTCCTTAAAACTTCACCAAAGATAAAAATGGGGATCCTCTGCAGCTAGCTACGGCATACTAATACCCTGAACTCATTAAATTAATGGGGCCAGATTCCGCTCACTGAACGTGCACTGATGCCCTTTGAGTTTTCCAGGGCTGGAGGGTATGCAGCACTTTGAAAACCCTGACCGGCATATTGAGCGTGTTTTAATAGAACCCTTTTGAGACTCCTGGTAGGATGCAGAGTAACTCTTCCCCTTTAAGTTTCCGCACTTCTCTGTGTGATCTCGTCAGATAGCCACCCTATCCTTGGATTCAGGCCTTGGTGGGGGGAGGGAGGAACCATGCACGATAAATGAGGCCAGAGGTGTCCATATCTCAGCAGAGGCCATTCTTTCCTAAAGATGTGGTACTTTGAGACGTGGTGCTGAGCCAGCTTTGATGTCAGAAGGTGCTGTGCAGAAGACTCTGAAACAGAGGCAGATATTCAGGGGGATTCCCCTCAGGTCTGGTCATTCCTCCAGACGCACAGCCACACGGTTGATTTAATAAATATACTCCTTAAAACGGGTTGAGTCCCAGTATAAAAATCACTGCCAATTTAAAGTGAAGTGAAGACACATCTGTCCCATAATGTAGGCAGGCCGCAGGAACGTGCAGGATCCAACGAGGAGATTTTCATCGCCAAAGGTAGCAGAAGATGTGAAAGAGTAAAAGACAGGGATATTGTTTTAATGGCACTTTATTAGAATAGGTAGATCTTAAAGTAATGGAAAAAACAGAATATTAAAAGATGAATTTTGCATATGTGCCCAAGAGCAAAAAGATGAACTGATAAGAAAAGAAAGCAGCCAAGCTCACATTTGCATGACAAAAAGTCCCTTTAGTGTTCTAAACATCACTCTCATGGTTCTCACAAGCTCAAGAAGCAGATGTTGAGATAATGGGAAAATGTATCTCAATAAAATTAGGATTTTAACCTGAGTATTTTCATACTGAAACCCCAATATTTAATCTAACTGATGGACCGAACTGATGTAGTGAAATTATGATTAGCAGCTGAAGGAGGTCCAAACACCACTCTCAGAAAAAACGGCACATGTGGCACACTAGAACCATTTTTAACATCCTTACTAAATAGTACTTCACATATACAGTACAGTACACACACTCCCTTTGATAAGGCTACTATTGCATCACAGTCCTATCACATATGCCGGCTCTTTAAGCATCTTACGACTTGTATTTTTTTTAAAACATTTTCACATAAGGGTGAATTTTAGACTGTATTTTAGACCAACTGAGATGAGCTCCAGCACAAAGAACACACTTTCACCTTTAGATGCTACAATCTCAGGAAACATTGGTTGATACATCAAAATACTGCGAATACGTTAGCGCTCAAAGCTAATGCCGATTCTGTAGCAGTCACTGAAATAAAAAAATTCAGCTTTTCTTTCTAGAAGAACGTTAGAATGAAAATTTAAGAAGCGTCTCTCACCTTTTAAAACATTTTTGGGACAAGTACCAACTTTTTGGAATTATTTATTTTAAACAAACAGAAAATAGCAGAGCTAAAAATGGCTGATTCATGCAATTAGGAGGGAACTCCTCGTGAATTTAGCTACAGCTCTCTCTCGCTCTCCCTCTCTCCATGTTTCTGTAACAAAACGACACCATATACTGTTTTGCTGACGTCCACGTTGGGCACTCATTTGATTTTCACGCTCGTCTCTGACAGTAATGACTTCATGAAGACTTTGATTTTTAGCTTGATCAGCGTGGCTGCAGCGTGGTTGGGCTAACGCTCCTCATTAGTGATTCCATAAGCAGAGCCACGCAGCGCTGCAGCGGCTGATACTTACATGCCTCCCACTCTAAAGTGTGGCAGTAATGTATTCTCTCCCCAGTGTTCATCATCCTGATGCAACTCAACCAGGGGACAAGAATCCATCTCCGTGGTGGCTGCCAACAAAGTGGAAGGAGGGGTACACAGAGAGAGAGACAGGAGGGTGTGTGTGTGTGTGGGGGGGGGGGCATCACAGATTTGCAATAACAATCAAAAGGGGAGGAGAAAATACAGCTACAAGACAAGAGTCAGAACATCCACAATACTTCCTCTAGAACATCTGTGAACACGAACGCAGGTGTAACTTGATCAGATATAATGTATTAACAAGCAACAAGACCAAGATCTGAAAAAATGCCTCATTACAAATGGTGAAAAAAAAAAAAAACAATGGTTGAGCTTCGATCCCAAGTCCTTTCCTTTGCTCGGTTTGCAGTATGATTTGGATTCTGAACATTAACTTTCACTAGTTTCATTGTAGGGATTTTTCTGTGCGGATCTCCATAAACTTTCTTGGTAATTTCTTTTAACAGATTGAGACGTGTCTTGATTACTTCAGTTCTGTTACTACAGTACTCCTGCTTATGCCAAACTGTTCTCCCACATCATCGCCAGAACCCTACATGAAGTTCTCACAGTATGTGGAGAGAAGAAAAGAAAGAAAAGAAGGAAAAAAAGAACTAACTGTTTTGTTCTATTCCATCTTTAAATACAGCTTCTTTTTTTTTTTCCTTTCGCTGCATTTACATCCATTTTCTCAAACATCCCCTCGGCCTGCAGCTTTCAGCTTAAGCATTTTAAGAATTGAGTGCTATCTTGAGAGTATGATTCGTTTGGCGGCTCATATTGTCCAGCTTCAAAAACCCAAAGCTGTAGCTGTGTGCTGTTTTCAGCTTCAGAGAAGAGAAAGAATTTGGCTTGAGCTCATGCCGCCCATCCCCATCCAGTGATGGGCTTTTTTTTTTTTCTCATCTCATCGGCTGATGTGGTGACTATGTGCTTCACAGGTGGGAGTCTGCTTCTGTCAAATAAGCCAGTTCACTAAGGACAGGATTTGCCGCTGTTATTTTTCTATTAGGGAAGAATTATGCTAAGCCTTCAGAGGCCATCTTTGTGTTGCTATGGCAGCCCATATTTCCTACCGGGTTGCGACCTTGAATGACTACAGTGCAAACCCAAGTAGCACCAAAAAAAAAAGAAAACCCTTTGAGGATTAGAAGCAGGGTCTCATAGTTATGCAAAGCACGGCTGATATGATTGAACCTTGAATGGTTGAATGACAAAGTTTATTGAGATTGCTTCTTTTCATCAGATTATTTGTCATTTGATTATTTCCAATCACTTGGCATGACTTCAAACACATCTTTTCAAATGGCTATTGTGGAGGAACAACACTAAGAGCTTTTATATCCAGCATGTACACCATTCTCATGTTGTATCACTGCAAACAAAAACCCAAGAAGAAAAAAAAAGAGGGCGTTTTAAGCAGAGACTAATCGTCTATCACTGTGTTGTTTTTATTTTCTATGTGACAAACACATTTTCCTCTAAATGTTCCCATTACAGTCATCTGAAACCTGAAGGTATTTGATATTCAATTATACGAAACAAAAGAAAAACGGTGAAAACCCATGCGTCAGCTACAGGGCTGCTACATTTGACCATATTAGACAATAGATTCATTTTCTTTTTAGTTCTCTTTTCAGCTCAACATGAATCAAATCAATACGATGATAATGATGACACAACAGGCCGCGCATCCTCAAGTAGCTGGAGGTGCAGAGTGACTGAAGCTGAATGAGTTTAGGGATTATCTTTGACCAACACGTTAGTCTTGGTTTCGTGTTATGATGTTATGATTTATAGCTCGGTGAAATTCCTCACCATACCTGCTGCTGCTGCTGCTGCTGCTAAGGTGCCAGTCGAAGGCTTCTGTGCAGCTACAATCAACCACAATTTTTCCGTTATGAAAACAATTTCACCAAACATAGGTTAACTCTCATGTGCAGCCACATGACTGGATTCTTATTTTTCATTTTAAATTTTGTCCTGATGCTCCTGACTGTTTTCAGACTGGCCATCAAAGCCCTCGCCGCGTCCGCGGACACATATAGACCACTGCTGCTCAAGACTGACACGGAGATGAGGGTTTGGAAGTACGAGATTGACACTATTGTGGTCACAGAGCACAACAGGAGACTTCTTTGAAGAGGAAAGTGCTTTGAGAATCAGATTTCACTTCAGAAATTTTGGCCAAAGACAAGATCTACTTTAAGGCTGTTGAAACGCTGTACATTGAACAACAAAAGTATGCGTTTGCACCGTCCGCCACATCCATGACTGTGTCCAAACTTAAACGTAGGAAGTGATGAAAATGAACAGTTAGAGGAACAAAACCACAGCCTAAAAATAAACCCTAATCTGCAGCCTTGCTGCTGTCTTTTGAGATGTGCCAGTTTTCGCCGCAAGCCAAAAAAAAAAACAGTCGACAGTATATAACCACAGAAGCAGTCCTTTTTCATTCTCGTGAAATAAAGCAGCAGCGTAAGAGCCACGTCTAGCTAGCAGTTTGGGAATTGATCACTCTCAGTCCCAGGCTGCATCATTCTCTACTGTCAGGTCTGCTGAAGATGACACATTTTCTGACAGTGCCTTGTCACTGACTGAATCCCCAGACATGTTCACTGGCTGCCAAACCCATATCTATCATTTCATTCCTGACAAAGTCGTCAGACTAATTTTTTTTTCCACTCTAATTGGCCTTTGACGTCCCCGTAAAAAACAAAGATGGCTAATCTTAGTGTGTGTGTTTGAACACAGTTTGCCACCGAGCACTTCTCAAGTGGAGGAGCCCCTGTTAAGTTGAGTGTATGAAAAAACATGACAGTCACTTTTTAGGTGCTCTGATGTCACACAGTCTCCATAAAAAGGCATGAAAGTTCACTCGATATGAGGTTGGGTCTACTTTGATGTGGCTTCTGTGCACTGATGTGATTTTAGCAATGCTTTCTGCTACTGCTGTTCTCTGTCACCCAACTCCTGTGAAGACTGACATGGGAGCTGCCAGAGCTGAGTTTTTCATTTTGGTGACTTTATAATGAAATGTGGAGGAAGTAAAGTGAGGCAGCATCATGATAAGCAAAAAAAAAATCACTCCTAGAAAAATTAAGCATCAAAACAAGGGGTCTGTTGATTGCAGTAAACTTCATATCAGACGCTACAATCTGCATTTAGCATTAGCATCTTCTTCAAAGTGACAAAGAACCAAATGTCACATTCCACCTTCACGCCACTGAACCTGATCCATTACACCTTACTGCTGTAATGTTACACAACACAGACACGGCTTATTTGAGTGTTCCAGGTTACTTTGACGAGCTACCTGTGGAGCTATAAGTCGGATTAAAGTCAGGGTTTAATCTTAGTAAACTTAATCATTTTTAATTTTGTTTAGTTTTCTGTCCTTCCAAAGGAGACCAGTTGCTTCTCGTTAAAAAAAAAAAACCTGCAGCAATGTCTATGATTGAGTCTGGGTCTTAACAGCAACACTCCCTTCATGAGATTTACAGCAGAGCCTTCAAACCTTATCTTAACCTCATCATGTCACATCTACAGTGATGGCTGAACTGATCCATCAGCTGTAACATATTACTGAAACAACGCCAAATTAGTGGTTGACATAAACCGTTTTTACAAAGCTGTTGGAGTCATGAGATCATAATTGTAAGGATTTTAATCTTTGTTTAAACATGTTGTTAAAATAATGTTGCCCTTTTAAAGTCAACAGTGTGTGAAAATGAACTGATTTTACTCACCTCTGTTTGGCTGCAGGAAGAACAAATTGTCACTTCATCTCCTGATTAAGATTCATTCCAGCTGTTGCTGTCCACATTTCCCCAAACTCCTGCAGAGTCAATGTTAAAATGTCCCTTCCTGTGATACACACAAGGAAACGTTACAAATTAATAAGTCAAATAAATGTGATCCTGAAATCGCATCCATTGCTAGGCAGAACTAAAGTGGTAAAAGTAACAGACACAGAAATAGTTAACAAAGCAGAAAAAAAATAGAAAAGTAAATCCAAGATATAAACAGCTGAGTTGTAGTAAAAACAACATCAGGAATACATTTAGTTTAACATGAAGTTGGTTTGGCAAGTTGTTTCATCAAGTGTTCAAAATGTAGCCAGAAGCGCGACATCAGACTGGAGTTAGCAAAAGAAAAAGGAGGTTCAAAAAATAAAAAATAAAATAAAATAAAAAATAAATGCCACAGGTTCCTTTTTAAATTGGATAAATTCAAGTAACACACGTTTGGCCATGTTAAACCAGTTAATGTGCCACCATTGGCCCTGGAGCCAGACCTTGGCAGCAGCTGAAACGAAAGTACTTTTTTTAATTTAAGAGTCATTTACTCAGGTTCAAATGACCTGACTACCTGAGTGTGATTTGTGGGTTGATGATGATGAATTAGGGGGAGGAGGTGTAAATATGTAGTAATCATGTTTTCTGCTTGTGTTGTGACGGGGTTTGGCTTCCCTCTCCTCCCCCTCCCCCCTCTCCTCCCTCTCCTCCCCCTCTTCCCTCTCCTCCCCCTCCTCCATCTCCTCCTGAGCCGCAGCATCACCTGAAGCAGCAGCAGCAGCAGCAGCAGCTCCTTCACATCACTCACATCTGCGTGTCCTGACAACTGGGATTTAAAGTGAATTAAAGCGCAATATTTCACTTCAGCAGACTGTGCCAAAGCGTTTACCTTTACACCTCCATTCCTCTGGAGGAAGGCAGTAAAAACACACACCTACAGACGGCAGTAAGTCACATGAACAGGAGTCAAACGACTCTAATGAAGCCGATTATTTATCACAGCTGCCAAAGAACTGCCGCAGCAGCCAATCAGAGCTGGAGTTTAATAAAGAAAAAAGACATATAATACTAGAATGTTCTATTCAGTGCTGCAGCATTCAGTAAACGTCCTGTGAACTCGTCAACATCATTAGTCCCGTTAACGTTGTTCTGTTACTGAAGGCCTCACTCGAACTAACAACCTGTCAGGAAGAAATTACAGCGAGAAATATGAATTTGCTCAACAAGTGACGTATTGTTTAGTTTAAATGTGTGTTGATGACATTGTCCGCAGATGCGTCACCTCTGAAAAAAATAAAATCATGCAATAAAAAATTTAAAAAAGATTAAAAAACAAATTAAAGCCGTAAAATTTAGAGGTATATATTTCCTTTTAAATGTTACTAAAAAGTAAACTAAAGTGACTTATCAATGACTAAGTGACTTCGACCAATCGAATTGAATGATTCTGTATACATTTCAAACTGTTTGATTTCACCTTAATAAGATTAAGTTCCGGTTTCTTTGCTCCCTGTATCGACTGAATTGACAACGTAATTAAAATTAAATAAACTTATTTGGTGACCGAACCGAAAACAATTGTAGATCTTCTTTTTTTTTTTTTTTTTTTGCATCGATTTTATTGCGTCACCATGTCCTGGTCGAAAATTAATGATTTGATTGAAATTAATAATTATGTGCGGAACTCAACGACGCAAAACATAAGTGATATATAGACATATATATAAATGCATTTTTAAGAATATAAAAATAGAGAAACTAGACATAACGTAGAAAAATTAGGTTGATTTAAGAAAGAAAAAAGAATAATGATAATAATAATAATTAAACATTTTCATTTTCCACCTTTTCTTTTTGAATAGGTTTAAATGGTTCATTTCAAAAGTAGCTGACTATACTTTAATACATGACACAGTGGTGACCACACACGTGTGTTTTGTCTTGCATCAAGTTCACGCATGCCGTCAAAGAATATTTTGAACATTTAAATAAATCTTTGGTTTGTTTTAATAAAGCCGAAATATGAACCCGTTTTCAATCTCCATTTAGGGTTTTATCCGTGTAGATATTTTTACTTTTGACAGAATATCAGGTCATTAGAGGTAAAATGACATGTTTTCTCTAAGAGATTTGGAACCCTAGGAGTCTGGTAATTGGACGCTCTTTCTCCAAAACAGGGATATTCTCACACATACCTGGAGCCATTTCCGGGTAAAGTTAAATTGCCTTTAATGTTTTTTCTGCATATATGAGACTTTAAGTCGAGTCTGTCCTCCAGGGTCCGGTCTGAGGCCCTCAGTGTAAACAGGGCCTTGTGTGTTGTGTAAATGAGCTGGATTAGCCTGTGCTTTTGTTGGGAAGTGCTGTGTACACACACTGACACTGATTCACATCTCCTCCACCTATTCTTCCTCTCACAACTTCAAGGAAGTCTTAGATTCCCAAACTTTCCTTGAGCCGGGATGATCTAAAGGGCCACTCATCCCTGTGTTAGTCCAGGATTCCAGCTCGTGGAATGCTGCGTAAACAGGGAATAAAGCACTGATCCAGGGACGGTGATGAAACCCTTCTATTATCCAATCAGAAATATCCACAGGCTGCCTGTAGGATAACTGACTGTCGTGTTATAAAAATGATGATAAACTCTCTAATTTCACACACTTCATCTTCATCATCGTCCCACCCGCCGTGCGTGTGCGTGTGAGCGCACGCCTGCTGCATTTTAAGGTGCAAAAATAAACGTTTGCACATATTTGTTAATACCGCTGCGTTTGCACCAATTAGGACAAATGAATGTGACGGCTGTGCTTCATTAAAACCTGTCTGTGCCTGATATCAGAGGGAGAAGGCAGGATGAGAGGACGTAGCTCAGGGCCACGCAACTTTCATCGCTGTCATTTTAGTTCGTTTTATTTTTATTGTTATATTCGACTTTTATTCAGTGTCTTTGTTTTGCGCTGGCTCAGCTCACAGTCAGAGAGGGTCTAAATTTAGTCTCTTTTCACTTTTACCAGCATTGGCTGCAATTTGTGAATAATTCTGATTTTTTTTATCAGCTTAACAACATAGTTCGTTAAAATCCTTGTATGAGTTATTATTTGAAGTGTCGGGAAACGCGTGTTTTTTAATTAAATCTTTCTGCTGGTCAGGTGGGTCCTGAAGATTGCAACCAGGAAAACTGATTTGTTCCAAATTGTTCCCATCATATCTAGACTCAGAAATGTTGGCTCCACTGATGAAATCATAGCAATAGATTTTTTTACTTCAAAAACCTAGTATTAATAATAATAAAAAAATGAAATAATGTGGAGGAGAAAGTGGGAGTTACACGGCCATTTGGATAAAAATCGTTCTTCCTTCGACTTTTTATCTTCAAATATTCCTGCGCCGACAGAATTAGATTTTAATCAATATGAAATGAAACGGCGTCTTGTTGTTCTTTGTGTTTGTGTAAACAGATTAGACACAATCTTTCAGATTATCACCGCAGGTTGCCTTCTCTTACACCCCATCAGCTCTTTTCTTTGTAGAAAATAAATAAGCGTTTCGAAGAGAATGAAAGTCAGGTGATTTAATTTATAACTTTCTTTTTAACTTATTGCCATCGTATTTCTCTGCAATGGCGGGATCTTTGATATGTAAAAAAGAAAGAAAGAAAAAGAAGAAAAATATCTTGCTTTTGTGAGGATGGTTTCAAAATGTAAAACCTTTTTAATACCACTGGAAAAATGTTATTACGGTAAATTGTAGGACGCATTACCAACGCATTTCTACGTTTGAAACATCATTTTGTTTTTTCTTTTAGTGAGATTTTAGAAACCTTGTTGTTGTCTAGAATTCTGACAAAATTTTTAAACAACAACAAAAATCACATCACACACATTCACACTGACAGGATGACAGAGGGTGTGGAGAAACTATGGCTTAAAATAGGTTTAAAATGTTCAGCTACACGTTGACCCTGTAGGATCTGAAGAGATTTGTTAATATGAAAGTGACATAATTCCGTCCTCTACTGTAATAGTAAATGACAGAGTTAATAAGGTGTTACTGCTCTGAGAGTTTGCGTTTGTGAAGCAGAAAACTCTGTCACTTTATATTTTTAATTGATTCTTTATTTAAAGGAAGAGCCACTTAATTCATTAGAGTGCTGAGTGGCTATTTTTATATGTCTAATTCTGCTGTAGACACTGTATGTCAGTGGAGTTAATTGTGTCTAATTGTGTGTGTGTGTGTATCTTGGAATGTGTGTATGTGTGTGTGCAATCAGAGCTGCCTTTTTGTCTGGGCCTCCATGTGTCCATGTGCCAGTGTGTGTGACCATATGTGAGTGTATGAGTCCCCTGTATGTCTTTGTGTGCCGTTGTGTGTCTCTCTGTATGTGTGTGTGTCCACGTGTGTTACCCAGGACCTATTAGTGGAGTTTAACCCCAGTGTTCAGGGAGTCACTTCCTCTCCACACACCAGCCTCCATTCTCTCTGCAGCACGTTAACATTTTACTCTCTTCCCTCCCCACCCACTCCCTTCACATTTGTCCTAAGAGGGCAATTAAGGAAACAAACGTTCTCCCCAAGATAAGCTGACTGCCAGCTTTGCATGCTAATGCATTGCCAAGTGGTTACAAATAGTGAGCGCTCTAATTAACGGCATTGTTTTCAATCAGAAATTGCTCAATTTCCCAGGATGAGGTCTCCATGGCTGGAGAAAAAAAACACAACCTGTCAGACAGAGGCAAGATACAATCATCCCAGCGTAGAGTGGGGCTGATTTTGTCTGCCTATGAAGTATGTATTCATGTGTGCCTCTCTGTGTGTGTGTGTGTGTGTGTGTGCGTCGAGCTGAGCACAACCTTCTCTATCACTGCTGCCCTTGACAAGACAGGAAATGGATCCTGTCAGCCTCTACAGCATTTAGCACCACAATTATCCCCTTTCACAGCCCTGCTGCATTAATGTAAACCACACTAGGCAGCAGATGTCACTCAGTGATGAGCAGGACGTGCCGCGCCGTCCCTGGGTGAGCAATTTAATGCAACTATGTTGTTGTGTGATTAATGGTGCCTGCTCATTTATTAAGTTACGTTGCTGCAAATTAAAGGGGAGGCTCCTCTTTTCAATTTAGCCGCAGATAGTAATATTCCTAAAAGCAACAACAAAGTGCAATGTGGCTGACATCAAACAAAAAGAGCGGTAGTTGAGTGAGATCAACCTGCAGGATACATCAGGCCACCAGGGAGGTGGTGCGGAAGTGGGGGGGGGGGGTAACTATTCTGAGAGTGTATGGACTTCCTCGTGTGGCCACCAGAGTAGGTGGCAGCACAGACCAAAGTGACAGGGACCTGCTCCCCGGGTGTGGGAATGAGTCACTGCGAAGGATGCGCACCCAGGACCCATCCGTTGGTCTTAGCTGACCTTTAGCTCCGACAATGGCTAATAGCGGGGCTGGACTTTAATCAGTGCACTGAGAGACCGGACTCCTCATCCCTGCCCTTTCACTGGGTCAGGAGGAGCGGGATGCGGCCAGGAGTCCTGCCGTGGAGCCATCCACCCTGCCACCTTTCCGTTCTGTGGGTGACAGCTGCAGTGCCAACGGGCTGAGGGACACCACACTGTCCTGCCATGTCGGAAGGACGGCCAGCCGCTCCATCTCTGCGGTGGTGGGAGGGAAAGTCAACGAGCAGCTGCTTGTGAATGTCAGATCTATGTAAACAGTCAGCAGCCAATCCATTCGTTTCTAAAGAGGCTGCAATCAGAAACTGTACACAAAAATCTACCTGACAGATATAAACTATAAATATCTATCTAATATCTAATAACTGCATTTGAATATCTTGAACGTCAAAACATCAAATTCACTTACACTTACAAACCTACTTTTTACCATTATGGTTGGATATTTTAATGTGGGTGAGGGTGAGGGTGAGGAGATGACATGGGAGTGGTCTCAGATGAAATGAAGTGCAGCTAATAGTTGGATTGTGTGGGTCTGGTACGCAGAAGTCCAGTTCAGTACTCAGTACTCTGAGACCACCTGTACTCTGTTCCTCATGCAGTACATCCTGTGACAATCAAACGTGACACAAAGTCAGACTTTCAAAAGTTTGGTTTGTCAGAACGCTTTAAACTCCAATGCTTTCGTTTAAGTTAAAGGGACTTAGATCCAGTAATGAAAACTGTTATTTTCAAAACAGGATGAAAAGCTAACCTTCAGCACCGTCCCCTCTGATGTTAGCATCGTGTTTGCATTTAAGTTCATCTGTGCGTTCTTTGTCAAACGGTACACCGGGGAATAAACTTCTCATCCGTCTTCATGCACTCTTGTTCAGACTGATGTTGGTGTACTTTCTAACCCAGATGGTGTGCCACTGTATCGCTTTCATCCATTTTTTTCTTTTTTGCATTTAAAAACATAAAAACAATACTCTTTGTGCGTTTTAATTGCACACTCGTCGATTCGAACATGTGAGGATGTTCAACACTGACAGATGAAATTCCATCCCATACGCAGAGCGAGGAGGAAACATGCAAGAGTTTTTTTGTTTGTTTTTTTTTCCACACAGATTGTTCTTTTTATTATCATTAACAGTAATGTGATTGCGAAGCCCCCTGTGACCTCCTCACAGCAGCACCTCATCTCAGAAATCATTCATTAGAACAAACAGAAGGCAGGCGGAAAGACAGTGTGGAAGAGACGTGGGGATGGAGCAGAGTGCAAAACAAATGAGATTGTTCTTATTAGATCAACCACCGTGGCTTGGCAGAAAACAGCAGGTTTCGCAGATTTTAAAGAATATTTGCGGCGTTGGGTTCGGAGATGAAGGTGTCACGTGGAGCCTGTAATCCTGTTGTGGCTCTGGTCCTACGTGCGTTCACCGTATCTGTGGTCCTAGTTGGACTGGAACGTCCGTAGGGGTGTGGGCCTGAGCCGTTGGTGTTTGAAATGAGACTGAGCTCCAGTGTTTTCTGTTCAAGAGCTCGGTGGCCTGTTGTGGGCTGCGCTGAAACGAATCAAAAGCTTCTTATGTCCTCTCCCTCTGATATAAACGGACGGCACAGTGTTGCCCTCATTATTTGGTCCAGCGTTTGCTGAATACGATCACTTTTTCTTCTTGAGTGAAAGTAAAGGCCACATCTGTCAATTAGGCCTCCGTGCTGCCTTTTCTATAGGAAGTGACTCACACCATCGTCTCATATCTTCACCCCCCGGTGCTTCGTGGCTTACCAGTGCTGTAAAGGTCAAGATGACCCAGTGCTGTACATGTTAGCGCCTGAATGTGTACATATACTGTAAGTGGGGATAAAATAGGCAGAATGTGCTGCAGAGTGGTCAGAGGCCCCGGCTGGGGCGGTGGGCACAGCGGAGTGGAGGAGGAGGAGGAGGTGAGGGTGGGAGGAGGGGGTGAAGGGAGCCATGTGGATCCTTGGAGTGGTGTGACAGACTCCCCAGCCTCCTGGTAGGATTTGTTGGAATGTGAGAGAGGAGGATTTTAGCACCAGGCGAGCCACGCCAGTGTGCCGCAGACTTCATGCCATCTGTCTCAGCCTCCATCCTCTCCTTGCCAAACTCATCAGACCTTTATTTCCTCTCCCCCCCCCCCCCCCCCCCCCCCCCCCCCCCCTCTCTGCTTTTCATCCCTGTTCACAAGAGAAGGGGACACTCTAAGATCTGCAAATGTAGTGGAGGATAGGAAATATAAACAGCCGTGGGTTTAATAAACAGATTCAAAAAAGCCGGATTGATTAGTGTCTACTCTTGGAGCTAATCTTCTGACAGCTCTGGAGGAGATAAAAAAGTGTGTTCCATAGCCCTGCCATTTGTTACTGGACCAACAGTGAAGGAGAGAAGGAGACTCCAGACCTGACGATTGCCTAATACTGAAATGTGTTTCACGCTGACGGCCAAAAACACTTCATTTAATGAGTTTGGAGAAGCACAGCCTCACCTTAAATGACTTTTCTAATGTTATATATCATGTTATTTTACAGCATAATATGGGAATAATACTTTTCAATTGTTGACTGTAATAGGTAACTGACTGATTTCTGTAAATCTTAAGGTTGCACTAAATCCATTCATTTTGAATTAAAATAATCCATCTATTTGATACCAGCCTCTCACACTTGACCTTTGGAACTGAATGAACGAAAGGCCGAAGCAGCAGTGATGAGCCCGACTGACTCCAGGTACTGACTCCATGTACTGACTCCAGGTACTGACTCCATGTACTGACTCCATGTACTGACTCCATGTACTGACTCCATGTACTGACTCCATGTACTGACTCCATGTACTGACTCCATGTACTGACTCCAGGTACTGCTACTCCATGTACTTACTCCATTGTACTTACTCCATATACTCACTCCATGTACTTCACCTGTCGGAGTACAGAGAGGAGACGTGTAGCTTCATCCATATGGAGCAGGTAGAGGTCAGGTGGTCTGTGATGTTGTTCCGGGATGTTCTCTGTCCCCAGGTCACTGTGGATGAAGTCAGGCGTCAGAGTGAAGTCAGATACAGGCCTTCAGTCCTCAACAAAAACACTTACTGATAATTACAGGGTTTCATTATTAAATAGATGGTTGTTCATCGACAGAATAATGCTTAAAATGTTTTACAATGAAAAAGTAAATGAGAAAGAACTCACAATAAGAATATGAGTCTCTTTAAAAGACAAATGCAAGTCTGTGTGTGAGTGTTGATAGAGCTGTCAATCAATGCAATGTGTGATTCAGATTAATCACAGTTTAGGTATAGATTAATCATGAGGAATCATGATTGTATTTATTGTGATTAATCAAGGTAGATTGATTGATTGAAATACTATTTGACTGTGTCATCAATGTGTGTCCTGACAGTACAGGTCACACTGTTCATGACATTTTATCAGATTAATCTTCACAAATGAAGTAACGCATTCATTTTGACAGCCCGACTATTTTTATGTTTATTTGTTGAAAAATGTGAAACTCATTTGGTCCAAAGCCAGGATACCTTGTTCGATGCTTCTTTCAGAGGAAACTTGATTCATAAACCTGTCACCAGTCGACCTGAAAACTGAAACAAAAACAATGTCTATGAGAATTTGTCATATAAAAACTATGAGTCTGGATCATACCACAATTATAATAAAAATAAATCTTTGTTTTGTCTTTTCCTGTTGAATAAAAGTCTTTTGCAAATTGTCAAAACACAGGTTTTATTTTGAATTCTTCTACTTGAGCTTTGTCCTAACATTTGTTAAAAGGAAGTTTGTAAATAATGTTAGTGCGTTATTGTGTTATTATGTACTCATCAGGAAACACCTGACAAATACCGTTCCTGCAGGGCTGTTTGTGGAATTGATCAAATAAAAGCATTTTATTAATTTCAACATTTTTCACCTTAAAATAAAGACAGTAACAGACATGAGAAACGGAGCAGCGTTAGGTTTGCAGCGCACACAGCAATATCCAATCATATTAAGCTTGGTTAAAAAAAGAAGCAGTAAAAATAGAAAGAAAGAAAAAAAAAAACAATGACACAAACACAAAGCCAGGAAATTAAATCTGAAGATTCTGTGAATGTTTTCACACACGGGAATACACACACACACACAAAAACTGCCAAGAAACCTAAAATATTACAAACAGTTAGAAAAATGCCAGATATAGAAAAGAAGCCTCTCTGTGTTTATTTAAAGTCAAAAATACAAGTTGAAATTACCGATTAGGGACAAATCTCCATGCTTAAAATGTTTTGATGCAGCGGGACATCTGACCCACAGGGAAGATTCACAAAGAAGCACAGATCCAGTGCAGTACTGCAGGCAGTCCCATCATTTGTATTTTGACCATGCTGTGCAGTAGATGACTGCTGCACACTCATCCTTCTCTATATCTAAGCAACATGCGAACACACACACACACACATAGAGAGAAAGACACAAACAGAAACCAAAATCCCCCCCTTCCTCCCTCTTTTTTTAGCTACCCTCACTGTGCAGGAAAATGAAAGCTGGGTACCCGGAGAGGATGGGTGGAAGAAATGAAGACGTGTCTGATTTCCACAGCAACCAATAGTGATGCAGCGCTCTGCACTCCCTGCCCTCTCATAGGTCTTTTTTCTTTAGCTTTTTTTTTTTTCAACTCTCTTCATCTCGAGGCCCAAATCAATCCCTCTAATCCTGCTCCCAAACACGGGCAGGCCAATCCCGAGACGAGGCTGAGGAGCCGGGGAGGGATGAAGGAGCTGAGGCATGGAAGGAATGAGAGGTGTTGTTCAGGAGGAGAGAAAGGAGCAGCAGAAGCTCGGTGTGCGAGAAGGAGCCAGTGTGTTATTATTAATAAAGCATTAGAAAAGTGAGCACATCAAAGCACACGGGGGCCATGCTATCATACATGAAAGTATCGCACTATGGCTTAATGTTTCCTAAGGCATGTTACGGTGACGCTGCTTTGATTCCAAATGCATTGTGTGGAAAATGGATTAACAGGAGTGAGCAGAGAAGGAGCACGACGTGGGTGCAGACCATAATTTAAAAACCTGACCCCACAGTTCTCTTCAAAGTCTCCACGAGTGTGGATGTTCAGGACTTTGTGCGTGCGTCACAAATCCAAATCACAGGTAAATAAACAACAAACAGAGTGACAGGCCCAGGCAGGACCCGGGCGGTGGAGGACACCTGCCAAAACACGGATGAGCAATCACTGTTAGAGCAGAATCCAGCAGGTAGCACTTCACTTTTTACATGATTATAATGATTAAGACATTTTTTTTCAAAGTTCAATTTGAAGGATGGCTCTCCCGCCTGATTATATTGTAGCACTTTGCGAGTGTCGCCTGCAGGAAGTGAGACTTTGTCATCATGCCCCCACGGCCAGGTAATTATCCTAATCTACCTTCCCCCTGTGCTCCAGCTCCTGCATCACACTGACTCAGACCACCTCCCTGCCTTCATTATCAGTGCTGGGACTTACTAATGGCTTGGCGGACTCACCGTGCAGGCAAGCGAGGAAGCAGTGAGAAGAGGAGAAGAGGAGAAGAGGAGAAGAGGAGAAGAGGAGAAGAGGAGAAGAGGAGAAGAGGAGAAGAGGGGCAAAAGGTTTGCCCTGAAGGTTAACGTCTCAATCAGCCAGGACAGCGGCTTCACTTCACTCAGGTAGGATAAGGCACCGTAGGACGAGGTGAGGTGAAAGAAGGAGTCAAGAGATTAAAAAAGGACATCACACACACACACGCACACACGCACACACACACAGACGTGGCAGGCTTGAAACAGCCATAACCTCACAACGTGCAGAAGGACTGGAGGTGGAAACTCAGTTTCACTCTTTTTTCTCGTCTTCTTTTCCTTCTTCTGAGTAACGACACCCTGACAGTTGGAAGAAAAAATCTTGGGGTCCCTGAACAGATTTCTCAGCTTCAAAAATAAAATGTGTTGAATGAGACAAAGACAGACATTTTACATTCTCCATTTGAACCCCAATGAGAGCACTGACAAATGCCACCCCACCCCCACTCCGTCTGTGCCATGATTGTTTTCGCTCTCCAGAAATGTCATATAGATGAGAGGTGAGATTTCTATATGGCACAAACAGACAGTGACGTCTTCCAAGTGTACATAGCATATAGGCTGACACAGATTGAGATGGTGCAACATGAATGTACATATTACTCTAAATAGCCAAAGCGGCTTTGTGCGACAGATTCCCATGAAAATCCTGCAAATAACAGATGAACGCTAACATAATTCACCAAAGGGAAAAAAATATTCCGATATTAAAAATATTGCAGATTCTAGTAATGTGTAAAAAAAATACAATGTTACTGCGACTGTGTGGGTGGAGCAGCAAACTACGCTCCACCAAAACTCCAGAAATGTGGAGAAGAACTAAAGAAAAACAGCACGAGGGATGATTATGTGTTAACATATTCAGTTTCATAACAAACATCTAACGCCTCATATGTTAAATGCATATTTTTCGGTTTATGTCAGTTTCAGTTTTTCCAAACTTGCATTTCTATTTGCTTCCAACAGTTGGGCGGGAATGATCTTCAGTCGTACATGTACGTGGCATCGTATTGAACACTGAGTGAATGATTCAAACAAATGTTTGTTTGTTTTTTTACCAGACTTTAGAATAAAGTTGATCACAGAAAACACACAGTTTTACTGATAATTCTGTTACATAGATTAGATTCATTCCCATATTTTATTATTATTATTATTATTTTATTATTATTATTATTATTATTATTATTATTATTATTATTATTATTATTATTATTATTATTATTATTATTATTATTATTATTATTATTATTATTATTATTGGAATCGTACCAACATTTCTGGAGATGTAGCCTGTTTTCCTCACTGTACAACATCAACCTCATATAATAAAGAGTAACCTTAACTGTACCTGCATTTCATTGTAGTTATTTGCGTATAACTGTGGACTAAGATTAATCATGTGACAACCAAACTTTTGAAACTTTATAAACCAGACCCCAGGTCTTCTCGTTCTAGTGGAGAACGTTAACCTGTGTGTTCTAGATACCAGCAGGTGAAACCTTGGACTGATAACCAAAATAACACAACAACAATAACTCCAAGTCCTTCTACATGTGAAGAGACCTTTTAACCCGTCATGTCATGCACACACACACTGTGGGAAAGAGTTGCATTTAACCAAAGCTTAAAATACTCCACTCCCAGCATGCACTTATGGGGCTTCAACCTTCGGTCAGACGCCCAGTTTGAGTCGGACCAGGCTCACTGAGAGAGTCTACGGCTGACAAGCTGACTGACACCCTATCAGTAGAATGCAGCTTGTGACCCATATAATTTTATATTTTAATTTCTAGGAGCTGATTGTATCGTCAACCAATCAAGGTTTCCCACAGAATTAACAGTGTAAATAACTATGTAAACAAGTGAAAAAAATTAGGGAACAAGGTCAAGAATCATTATTTATCTGGGCAGATGTTCTATAATATATATGTAGGTGCAGGTCTTGTCGTGTATCAAGCATGGACAGTGAAGGACTTCCTGTTCCTAGCTCACCTGAGTGACACCTGAGTGACACCTGAGGGTAGGTGAAGAGATGAAGTGAGGTGACAGGAAATGTGCGAGCTCAGGGCTCAGGAGGATATTAATACATCCTCCGCCCCAGCATTGTTGTCAGAGTCAGGAGGCACATGCAGCCATCAGAAGGCTACAACTCTGTGTGGGGTTCGGTGCAGACAGGCATGAAGACATGCTTTATATTTTTGTCAGGGTGTAACGCGATGATAACTTGATGCCATAACAGTCTTTCTGCGCAGGATTCTGAAACCAGAAACATGCTATAAATAAATGTGCTTAAATGGGTTCAAACAGATTTCTGGAAGGGGGGAAAAGAAAAAAAATGTCTTTCAAATGTTCGTGTTCTTTTTATCCTGGAAGAACCCTTTCAATCAAAAGAAAGTTCTTGAAGGTGAGAGCTAAATGTAGACCTTTCTTTACGGCCTCTCCAGGTCACGGCGCTGCTTCGAAGATAAAGCTCTGCTTATCTGAGCACTTGAGGCTCTGTGTAGTAGATCACAACCTTGTTTATCATCCTGTGTCATGCTGATAACAATGTGGCCTTCTGCAGTAGGAAGTGTGCTCAGCAATCTGACGTTAAATATTGTAAAGTAATGAATGTAAGACTGCGCAGAGAGTGTGTGTGTGAGAGAGTGTGTGTAGGGGAGATACAGGCAGCTGTAGGCAGAAGTAGGGCAGCTTTATTCACACGGAACCACCCAAACCTTAGTGACTTCTATAAAAGGATCATGAAGGAACGTAAGAACCTGTGATTCTGCTGCTTGGCTTTGCTTTGATGGACAAAAATAGAAAATCCAGCCAGGACGAGTTTCCCCTCACTCAAACAAATGGAAACAGTGTGTAATCATGAAAAAAAATAAATACAAAAACCAAAACAAAAGAGTGTCAGGTGAGGTGTTTATCAACACGTGATCATTTGCTGCATGTGCTTTTCCTAAGAAGCAGCGTCTGTCTTCAGCGCCTGTTTATACGGTGACCTACATTCTAGAAACAACAACTCATCCTGATCCATTTCTCCATGTCGTCGAAAACAAATGTGTGCAGGATACAGCAACTGTGTCAGATGACAGCTACTGTAAATGTATATATGGAGGACGAAGTAGCATAATGTGACAGAAGGTGAGTGGGTTGTACTCTTGCCTTACAGCAAAAACATCAGAGGTTTGATTCCCAGGACAACCTTATAATCTTTCGGTACAAACGTTTGATGTCTTCCCATACACTGTGTGTCAATAGTTGTTTGTCTCTGGACGTGTCCCTGTGATGGACTGCTCACCTGTCCTGGTTCAACCCCCGCCTCACCTGACCACTCCTGGGATTGGCTCCAGCTTGATCTGTGACACTGTGAAGGGGAAAGCAGTAGAAGATTAATAACGTATTTCACGTATGAAAATAAATGAAGTAAATATGAATCATTTGACTTCTTCATAAAACAGTTCTTCAACAGAAACATGCGTTGTTCTCCACCGTTTGTCTTTGGTCTGAGGTTGGTTTGTGTCCCAACATCTGAGAACTGCTCTGTTTACCACTACACATACTTTTTTAATTTTCAGGGGTTTAAAAACCTAAACATATTCATGTTAATAAGGATCAAGGCACTTTTTTATGAAAACTAATCACAACAACCCTTAGTCACCAATCTAATAGTCGATTAAAATTGATAAAAACAAATCGTCTTTATCTGAGGTCAGTGTGTCAGGTTATTTTAATTTTTACTATTTCAGTTCCACATTAAAATAAAATGGATCATAAAAATGAATGACAATGTTAATTATCCATTACTGTGAATTATGGACAGCTTTATACTACAGTGATTTTACAAGGACCCTTAATGAATGGTTCTTAATGAGTCTGCATAATGAGCACCTTTTATTGTTAAGTATGTTCGTCTAATGAAAGGCATAATGGAGAAGGTTTCAGACTGTAGTGATGCTGGTCGCCTGTTCACTCTGGATTTAAGATTGAAGTGAATTATCGTAGAATAAAAGGTAAAGCAGATATTGACTGTTAGATTTGACATCAGGAGGAGCCGCGTTTCTACGGAGGCCGCCATGTTGGACCGCCATGTTCTTACACCTTTTACCCAGCCTTCTATCTTTAATTAAATTTGATGAAAACTGTAGGTAACTATAGGTGAACATGAACAAAGAACCTTGGCACGACAGCTAGTCTTCAAAGCATTTTAGTGTTCTAGCCCCTCTGTAACTCCACCACAAGATGTCACTAAATCCTACACAGTGTACCTTTAAAGTAACAGCACTGAGGTAGAACCAGAGTTCATTGTTGTGAACTCTGGTTCAAATGGTTATCGTGAAGTCAATATAGTGTCCACTGCATACATTGTTCTATGTTACATTTGTGTTTCATATGTGCATTAAAAGATTAATGGAAAAAAATTAAGACCAACATCCCACTCCCATGGATTATTTAGAAGCAGTGAAACTTTTACCCATGAATTTTTATCAAAGAACATATTAAATCAAAACTAACACACAAAGAAAAAGGAAAAGAGAGAGAGAGAGAGAGAGACGCACACACTCACACACACAAATAGACATTATAGGAGGGGCTCTATTCTTTTCCTATTCCTCGTGCCACCCTTGCCTCTGTCTAGTTCTGGCACAGTTTCGTTCTCTTTTAAATCTGAAAAAAAATGTATTTAGATTTTTTTTTAATTCATTATCAGGATTTTAAAGTTAACACTCTGCTCATTTGTCCTGCAGAGCTCCACAAGCACAAAACCATAAACCATCCAAACCTGTCATCAGGGTGGGAATACAAGGGCAGAAAGGAAACTGTGATCCAGTCTCTGGTCTGTAAGCTGTGCATTACAGAGAAGTGTGTGAGTCCAACAATGGTGGAGCATTAGGACATGCCAATAGAGCAGTATTAGTCAACAGTCGGCGTCAATACACCCCACTGGGCTGCATGTCTACCTACAAACTCAGGCAATTGCTCTAGAAGGCGTTGCCACAACATTGAAACATCAATTATTGTAAATTACACCGAAACACTGTGTAGCACTTCAATTTGGTTAATCTCCTCCGCCGTCTGAGCTGGTTTTTGGGTAAGAGTGGAGAAAAAGTAGGGGCAATAGATAAAAGCCAATAGTCCTAGGAAAACGCACCGACTCTTTGGTCATTTTTATGCATAAACAATTAATTTGAGCTCCCAATTTGCATCCAGCTCTCCGTGGGAATTGGGAATTTTACGGGATAAATGCAGTCGTCTCTGTTTCTCTCCGAGTGCATTTCAATTGAAACACTTCCAAAGGGCTGCTGTGGATGCTTAATGTGCTTATTAAGACTTTTATTTCAGCCTGTCCTGGGGCACAGGTAGATAAATTCTTCAGAGAGGTGACTGTGAAGCTGTAAATGTACAGTTTTATGTCTCTTTCCACTCATTCACTGGCTCGACACACACACAAACGCTGGCCTGTCTGACCCAAAACAAACACATTTTATTTTAAGCAAACGTTGTGGAGCTCCATTGACTTCCCTCTGCCATGGTCGATTATCAGGAGGGGCAATGGTTGCTGGGGACAGATGAAGATTTGGCTGTTTGAGGGAACATTTTTGGAGGGAGGGGGTGGAGTAAATGAAAGACAAATGTGAGTAGTGCCCACTCAGCTATTTTCCCAGTCAAGATCAAAGGCACGCCGGACTGGCCGCTCCACAGGAAACTTGAGATGGGTCCTGCCTTTGTTTGCCGTTGCTAGGAGACCAGCCAAAGCCTGAAAGTGTTTGCAGTGGGGTACAAAATCAAAACCATTTCCAATATAAATTTTTAAGACAGCCATGTGTTTGTGTCCTGGGCTTTTAATTTAAGCCACTGAATACACCTCTGAAAAGACATGAAATAATGAGTCGTTCACACGTGAAATGTAACTATTTTGAGGAGAAAAAAAAGAACAATTGTCACTACAGTGGGCGCTAGAGAGGGGGATTTTTTTGTTTGTTTGAGCGTCGTCATTTGGATACAGTGAATTCATTACAGTGACTGAATAACAGTAAATTCAAGTAAAACACTTTTTTTATCCTATGTGCAAAAGCACACGACATGGCAACCAAGGCAAAAAGGTTTAGTTTTTTAATTATATTACTAATTAGCTTAAAAATATGGGATCATTTTATATATCTTTCTCCATGCCCTGTCTTTGATCATAAACTTAGAGTTATTTTTTGTTGTAGTCAATTTATTTCAGATTATTTAATTTTCAACTAATCGATTAGTCTGCTACCAAAAATGACCCTAAAACTAAATGTCAAAACTTGAATATAATCCACAAATCTGTTTGTCTTTAATGAAGTATCTAACTGACGCTGCCATAGCAATGATGTGCAATGCAGTTACATAGTGCTCCAGAAATCTTTATTGTAGTAAGGGAGAGGGGTAGTAAAAGTAGGAGGGCCAACCTGATTCGTCACTGTGTGTCATCGTCAGACAGCTGGACCAATGGGTGCCTTAGTTATGTTGTGGTTTTTTTTTAATAATGACTTATCGATATTGTTTACCATCACCAGGCTCCTATTGGATGATCCTGATAGGACATATACGACAGTTCTCATATAGAACCAATGACAGTCGGTCAGGTCAGTCCAACAGCACAAACGGCTGTAAGCGTACAGTGGTTTGAACTGTTGTTAATCCTGCGACAGCCTCTGATGTGAACATACACATACAGAGTACAAACCCTGTGTACTGTAAACACAGCTCAGTACATTCATAAGCTCGGGTTTAAAAATCCTGAGTAAGCTAATAGCATAGCTGTTATCTACTAATGAGTACTGCGATAGGGAGAGTGGCTAGACATGTGTCACAGCGAGCTCATTACATATCATTAGTTCAACACTGCAATAATGTCTACACATGCTGAGCCCAAGATAATGACTCACCCCTGATATTTGCAGGACCATTGTATACCAGCGAAGCACCACCAGGAGAGTTGGTCCATAGGCCGCAGAGCTGAGCAAATGAGAAGAACCCTGAGTTACGGCACAGACAGAGGAAAATTACAGCTAATGGGTTTTTGGAGTACAGTAACACAATAATATTGGTTTAAAGCAGTTTTTTTTCCTGACCCAGTGAACACACAACGTCGTTGTACAACACACACATGTAAATAATATATGTAAGATCAATACAATTTTCTGCTTACCAGCATTTATAGAGGTTTGTTTGTGCTTTTTCCTGCTCACTTGACTCCAGTACTGACCCTGGATCAGTGACCGTTGGACAAGCATGCATGAAGTATAAAGAACCTTAAAAAAAAAAATACTCCATTAATGTTTTCTCATTTCAAAGAGTAAAAACTGAACATTTTAATTATGTATGGGTTTGTAATATTATTGTACATCTCAGCTTATCTCATATAACTCACATAAATACACATGTAGCAGGAGGCTGTGTGGGATTTGCGACGTAATTCAGCTTGTAAGAAGTGAAACAATTTGATCTTATTTTTGGGGAAAATTAAAACAGGAAATGATGTTGAGTTTCTGGTGTGGAACAGCAGTGACTCCCTGTCTGCTGCGATGACACAGACACACATGCAAAAATAACTTCTATAGAAAATATCACGAGGGGATATTTAGGAAATGTGATCTAAATTCAACAGATAGATGGCTCTGTTAACACAAAAAATTATTCAAGACCAGTCATATTCAAGCTGAAATTAGGCCACCAGCCCCCTCACTCCTATTTTGAATACAGTCTGCTTTCATCAGCTTTTAAAAGAAGCAGCTTCTGGCTGAAAAGAACAGACGAGGTTCCTTGAGGACTCCAAAGTTTGTATCCTCCAATGGGATGAGTTTCTTCTTGGATCCATTGAGACTTAAAGTAGGCCCTGAATCCTAGCAGTGTGTGCCTGGAGCTTATGTATGTGCTGCGCTGTGTCCCGGCTTCACCCGCTGCATCTGGGAAGAGCACGTGAATAGCTGGTGAATACTGGATGGTGCCAACAAGACAAAATGGAGTCAACAACAAAACAAAGGAAATCAACGCCTCCCTCTGCCACTGCACAGACCTGTTCAAATCACACCATCAGAGTCAGGAGCAGCTGCTGTGTCCACCGTCCCTGCACATGGACCACACACTCTCGACGAGTCTCCACTCTTCGGACTGAGGATGACTCCGTTCCTTCGACTGCCACCTGCCTCTCATCTGCAGTTAGCCACACAGACTGGCAGTGGGTCTCATTTGTTTGCCAAATCTCTGGCTGCATTTGTGGCCTTTCATCACCAGCAGTTTAGGAAATGATGTTTGATGTCACACATCCAGCACAGCGTCCGTGGTTTAACTGGTGTTATTCTCTGAAAAAGGGCAATTAATAAAGGATCTCTGAGAGAGTTTATTAATATTATAGACACTTGTAGCCTCGCCGTCAGACGTGTCCCTAAATAAAGACACGAAAAGACTGAAGTGACAGGAAATACAGCGTGCACCGTGATGTGTGTGCTCTGCTGAGAACTTTGCTGAAAACTGATTCTTTTAGATTTTAGAAGTTACCAAAGGAGACGCCTTTTTGTCTTTTTTGTTTTTCTGCTGACTGGATGATCATTGAACAAAGTAGCCTCAAACAGTTCACCTCTGTTTTAGGGGATGACTGCTGCCTGAACTCTGCCCCCCCCCCCCCCCCCCCGCACCAACAAAAAGGCCGGGGGGCGCGGGGGGACACGAGACAATAAAACGGCTGGGTGACTGTAGGACAAGCAGAGAGACTGACACTTTATAACTCAGTGGAGACAGAGACACCGACTATACAACCTGAGTGAAGATAAAGATTTAGTAACGCTGAGAGATTGGAATTCTCTCGGCCTGGGGTCAGAAAGCCAAAATTACCTTTTCCAGTTCCCCGAGGGCAGATGTGGAGACCCCCGGACACACGGCTGTGGACAAAAGAGTGGACACGGTGAATCAGGGAGCGCATCAATGTGGGCAGTAATTACTGACTACTGTAGAACAATGGGAGGAGAGAAAATGGTGGAGACAATATACTAGTTTCAAAGAGTTATCTATCTATCTATC
>NC_024321.1:8193505-8244300 GCF_000523025.1 Cynoglossus semilaevis
TCTATCTATCTATCTATCTATCTATCAGTCTATCTATCTATCTATCAGTCTATTATCTATCTATCTATCTATCTATCTATCTATCTATCTATCAGTCTATTATCTATCTATCTACCTACTGCTGTATCATATTGTTATGACTCATCTTGTTGTCGTATATCTATGTTGGACTAACACTGCCATTAAATCTTAAATTATGTATTTTCTATTCGATTCCATAGGAAACCCACAAGTTTGAGAAAACATTTTTTAAATATTATTTTATAATTTTTAATTAAAATTAAAAGCTCAAAACTGTTAAAAAATACTTATTAATATACATGAAATAAATAACCTTGTTTATTAACTTTAATCATCATATTAAAATATTCAAATTTTAATAAAAATGAAAAAAAAAACACTATTAGTTTAAACTGTAGGCCTTTCATGTCAAGGTGTTTAAACGAGGCCTAATGTTACACTTTTCTTCTTATCAGTCTGAAAATGTACACTCTTGTGTTTGTTTGTGTTTGAACGAAGCAGCTGTGGAAACACTGCTCTGTTGTTGTTTTACAGGGAGACCAGTACATTATGACATAGGTGAAGCCTTGATCTTTTCACACTCGAAGAAAGGCCTGATCTCTGGGAGGATTTGCGGTGAGATTCCCTTTTGATTGTAACGGCATTAAAAAGCGTAAAGACGTGGGGACAGAGGAGGGAGGCTGACGTCACGGTCCAGGAGTCACCCGCCGTGTGTTCGGCGTCTCCAAGTAAAGACTTATCTGCGGAGAAGTTTGGACAGACAATGTGGGTGGACAGGGCATGAAACTACTATCATCATCAGTTCTGAATGAAAAAAAGAAAACATATCTTCCACAGAAAGGGAGGCTCATTCCAATTCAGCTGCGTTGTTAGGACAACGAGAACCATCCCTCAGATGATTAGTTCCACTTCAAAAGAATTTACTTTCCGCGGTGGAAACGTCCCCCTTTTGTGTCCTTACACAGGGTTTTCTCAGCCCAAAAGAAGAATCGTATGTTTAGTCAGCCTGTTTATTATTCCTTCTGTTCACACTACAATTGTATTAAATAAATAGAGTACTACTTACAAAGGCCTATTAGCCCATAAACATGTCTCGCTACACCCAGAAAAAGACTAAATCACAGTCTCTGCACAAGAATTAAGATACACTAAAGGCTAGTGGAGGAGTAAACTGCCCCGCTCTACACGTGGTTACAACTTTGTTGTCACAGATATCGGTAAATGTGCTCGTTATGATGAAAATGTTTTAATAAACTGAGGATTTGTCGTGGCTTTGTCTCAGCATTTGGAGATGACGTCAGTATTTATGATCAGAGGAAACACAGAGCTGAATAGATTTCCATTTCAGGCTGCTGTAGTTAGCACTCTAACTGTAACAGCTAAAAGTAGAAGCTAACACTTACTGTAAGTAACTAAGAGTTTTTTTATTATTATATGTTCATTCATTTTGCAAAAATCACCTTTCAAAAGGTTTCAAGAAAATATTACATGAAATAAAAAATAAACAGATTCAACAACATAATGATTTTGTGGATGGAAATGGTCGTTTTTCCTGTGATTTTGAAATTATCATTAAAGAAGCAACGCCGCTCAGTTCAAAACAAACAAAAATGCTCTTAGATGCAGCTGATCTCCTAATCACTGATTTATCAGCTACTAAATTATTTATTTTTATATAAAGATAAAATAATAACACAATCTCTAATTTAGTATCTAAAATGGCATCATATTCAGGCAATGTGTACTGGACAGAGATAAGATTTGAATCACTGACTGGACCGTTGTCCCACTGATCTCTAAATACGTAGCTCTTTGATCGTTAGCAGCAGCGTATTTTTCCAACTTATTTCCAACCTCAGAGTCCAGCGTGATCGTGGCTGCCGTCGTGTCTAACGAGGCCCAGAATCATCGTCCTCTCCATAAAGACTGATGGGTTTTCATCTTGACCATACTGTACCATAATGAGCTGAACAGAAATACGCCTCCTGACACGACACGTGCCAGTGGAGGCGCTTTAATGTTGGTGATGTCTGATTGATGAGTGAAGTCGGTACGATATGAGAATAAGAACAGACGTCGTCCAACGCCACTTTCCACAACAGGAAATATATATCACTGAACACAAAAACGGCCGCCATCGTCTAATGAATTTCAACTTAAATTATCACTGGCTGCAGTAAAACAGTACAGACATGAGCCAAAAACTGCAGCTATCAGAGAGAGACTGCGACGTAGGCAGTTTGATTTCCCAATTAATCTCATCCGAGGAGACGCAAAGACAAAAACTCAGCAGACAATCAGTCGCAGCATTAGCACAGGTAAGTGGTTTTAATGTTATTGCTGATCAACTCCCAGGTCCTGTTGAGCTCTAATGAGTGAAACAGAGAGAAACTTCTGGTGTTAGTTCCATCAGGGTGAATCAAATCTTCAGCATTAAAACCACAAAGCAAACAACAGCCAGCCATAAAAAGACATGAAACTGAATTAGAAACGAAAACAAGTCCCTGGTTTGACAATCATACAGGGTTTATTTGGTAAATGGCTTTTAGTGTAAGCTAATGAGTAGTGTAAGTGTAGCAAACTGATGTGTTTGTCAATAACTAAGGTCTCTGCACAAAACCATGGCAATACTGTGATACTGTATGTAGAAAAAGTCTTCATATCTCTGGGAACTATGAGCAGAAAAGCTTGATTAGAGATTGCTAAAGCAAAACAATATAAATAAAGCAAAAACGCTAAATGTTGGTCAAAGTAAAATGCATAAAATAAAAAGAAAAGACATCTACAACTTAGGTTAGGATTGGTTAGAAGCTAAGAATCTAAATATATTTATGAATATACATACAGCTGCCTACTTCCACCTGTCGTTGCTTGGGTCAAAACTACATGAATTAATAAATGGAAAATTTGTAATTGGTAATAAAAGTTACACTGGATATGGTGAGGTTAAAAAAAACTTTAAAAACTTAGCTTTAAATATAAATATGTGACAAAGAAAGGCTAGAAGTGACCCTGAAAATTCATTAAAAGTCTGTTGAGATGATGTTCCACATCCTGATGATGTTTGATAAAAGTTTATTTATCTTTTTTCATCTGTAGAAAAAGAGCCCAACGGTCCAAACTTTGAGATTTCATGTCAGTTTTCATAAGAATTCACTCAGATCTTACTGATGTACCTATGTGATTACTGAGAGAATTTGTTATAACCTAGTTTGCCTTCTGCAAAAAAAAAAAAATGGGAAAAATGTTTAAAATGCATTTTTATTTCCCTCCTTTTTTAATAAATGATGACAAACTCGCTTGGGGGAAAAAATAACTTAACTGCAGCTAATTGCTTCTTTCATCTCCCCAATTAAAAGCAGAGTTTTAATCAGAGAGGTTGTTTTTTTGTTTTTTTTGGATGGACCATCACCTGCTGCAGTCGTTTGATCAGCCCTAAAATATAAGCAGTGCATATTAATCCACGCCGCTGATCTCTGTCCCTCTCACACCCTGCCACAGGACTCTCCCTGCAGGATGACAACAGCACAGCACAGGACAAGCCTGTCGCAGCGCTAGCCGCTAACTGCTAACATTATCAATCGGCGCCCACTCAGGTGTGTAGGTGTGAGAGGGCACGAGGACGTTGTCAAAGTGGTGCCGAGGATCAATGGGATGTTGCTGTGTGTGAGAGACCTTTCACGGGAAACATCGGCGAGGTGACATCACAGGTTGTCATGTGTGATGTCGCTGAGATGTAAAGTGGAAAAGTGTCTACTACCTTCAGCCGCCGCTCGTGTAAACAGTCGACAGCTCTGTTCAGCTCAGCTCCTCGGCAGCGCTGTGATGAAACTGCTCACTGGCATGAGGTAATTCTCACCCTCACCCAAATGAGATGGTAATGTTTTCACTCAGGGAATTCAGCACACACACACACACACACACACACAACAGCAGCGGCAGCAGCAGCACTAGGAAGGATGCTGTGCACCTCAAATGGGACTAATAATAGAATCCGTGTCCTCTCTTCTTCTTGAAATCTATATTACAGGCTTCACAACTGAGATCTACTATATGGGTCAGTGGGATTTCTGTGAGAAAAATAAAAGAAACACTGAGAGAACGGGGAAAATCCTCCGTCGACAACAGAGCTGAGAACAACAGCAGTTGATAAGAACATGAGTTGGGCAGAGAAACCGCTCAAAACTTTAATTACGGATCCTTATTTAAGCCGTTGAAAATAATATGTTCACACTGATGTGCAGAGCTCATTATTTTCAAATCCTTGGTCGACTAAATAGGGAGCGTAAATAAAAGCACAAGTGGCTGGAAATGTTCAAAGGACTTTTTTTAAGAAATGGAGATGATCAAAGATGAGTCTTTGATTAGTGGTGTGATCTACATGGGGACTAGTGTCCTCCACACTGCTGCTGCTGCTGCTGCTGCTGCTGAAGGGGATGAGGATGACACGGAGGTTTTTCGTAACGTAAAAATGCTCGTAAATAAAGAACAACCCGCTCGTCCTCATCCAAACATAGAGTTTCCTTAAGGCCACGCTTTCTCACAGACGACACAGCACGATACAAAACTATTTGATATTTGATTTATCCAAACAGAAATGTGGCATTGTTTTGGTTTGTCTTCAATGCAGAACATTGTTTTTCTTTTTCTTTTTCTATTTTACAACACATAATAATTTGTAGAATTTATGAAGGCATTTGTGTGTAAATCTCATGAAATGTGAAATCTGTAAAAAAACATGTATTGGTTTCTGCATACAATAATCTGAGATAATGTAGTCTCTCCATACAAAACTACATCCAAAGACTGAGTAGTTAGACTCATTTGTGATGAAAACTTGATTCAGATTTCTCTGGATTTAAACCCATTACAAGGATTTAAATTAAAGCACAAGAGCAGATCCAGGACTAAGTGTCTGCAGTTGAGTAGACGATCAGAAAAAGAAAAATCAAGAAACTCTCTTTAGAAGTATTAAAGTACCTCAGTTACGTCCTGGTAAAATGGATCTCAGAAAACTCAGATGTGCAACACACAAAGCTTTCTCTCTCTGAGAGTCAAAAATGTAGACGCATCAAAGTTTCCCTCTGCTTTTTCTGATTTTTTAGCAATGAAGTGCATTTGTCTGCAGCAGGACGTGAAAGTTTGATGTCGCTGAAAACTTTTTTACGTTTCCTTTAACGGATTCATTTGGTGACATCACGAAAAAGTTTCAGTCAAAGTTGTCGTGCCAAATGAAGGTCACATGGAGCAAAGGTGGATGATATTATTATTATTATTATTATTATTATTATTATTATTATTATTATTATTATTATTATTATTATTATATTGTATGGGGATATGAAATCATTAGATTCTAGTCATTTCTTGTAGTAGACACGATACCATTTAGTCTAAGATGGTATTTTTCAGAAGAATGGACTCGTGCATCATCTCAACATCTTCAAGAACACGCTGAATATTTTCCATTTGTTATCCTGGGGGCCTTGCATTTCTTTGGGAATATGTTCCTTTTTTCCTTTCAAATTAAAATTTCACAGACACACCCCAGATGCACTGATGTTCTGCCTAACTGGGGCAGTTACATAAGCAGAAGAATACAATATTATTTGCAGCAGATAATGTTAGAAGCTGGAACTGAAGAGGAGAGAAGCTAATTGTCTAAAGGTCTGTGAAACTCAGAGATTGATTGTTGCCCGTGGCCTAAAATAGAATCAATTCATTCTTTTTGAAAGTCACACCTGCACAATCGGAGTTTACTGCAGCGACTGTTTGCGTTCCTATGGTCCACACATGCTGTAGCTCTCATTACCACATCACAGTGTACAGCCAATACAAGGTGATGTGTCCTCATTGATCCTAACAAAGATGAAGGGAGTGACCAGCTCTCTCTCTGCCCAGTTTAAACCCCGTACCTGGGCTGCTCACAGCAGCACCCGGGGCTAATTACTCCCAGGTCTCACGGCCGTCCACTCTCTTTAGTCTGTGATTAAAGATAAACTGTGTCTGTCAACAGTTCACTTCACTTCAGAAAGAGCCAAATGACTCCTAAACTTGGCGGCCATTTTTAATTCAGCTGTTAAATGACCTGACTCCTTTTTTTCGGTTTTTGTTGCATTTCCAGAGAACACACCGAGCTTTCTGCTGTTTGTAAATATAAACACAGCCAGCGTGCCCTGAGTCTGATTCAATCTGTCCACACTATAGGGACACCACCAGACCAAATCACATTTGTCCTCGCCATTAACGCCGTATCCTTGAAGCAACATATCATCACAGTGCGGCGCTTGCTCTAACTGTAATTGAAAAGGCCCAGGGGGAATTCCTGGTGTTGTGTGAGGGGCCTCCCAGCCCCCACCACCACCCCACATCCATCATTGTAAAGTTGGGCCCTGGGGTGTTCTTGTAACGCTGGAGGTTAACTGCAAGATCGCCACGATCTCCAGATCCTCACTTACAGCTTTGGAACACGTGGCCCCATGGGCTTCAGTGCTGCTCTGAGCACACACACTACACACATGCACTGAAAAACCACAACCAGCAACATGTCACGGTCATAAAAATGTGACGGCCACATACCAAGGAGTGAGCCCCAATGCATCGCTGCATCCGTCTTCAGCAGAGGACGGACTCCGGCGGTCGGTGTGATCAGACACAGGATCCGTCCTTCCTTCAGATGTCGACTTCACAGTCACCTTGCGATGCATACTGCAACAGATGAAATTAAACACTCTCGATTACTCGCAGCTTTGAAACGTCCTGGACCGTGATCAGTCTGATGAGGCCTTTTTTAAGTTCGACCTCAAACGGCGGGGATTTGACAAATCATGCTAAAACACATCCTGTATCTCCGCAGAAATGAAAACCCTGGCTAATGAAATGTGATGGTTTTGAGAGACAGCGAAGACAACAGGCACTTCAGCTCTCTTTGCTGATTTTGTACAATCTAAGACATTGTGCTCCCCGGGCGTCATGATCAAAGGCTTTTTTTAAACTTTTTTACAACATTGAATGCATTCTGTAAAATGTGGATCATTAAGCACACAGGTTCTTCCATTAGCTGCAACAGGATCATTTCTTAAAGATATCAAACTGTGGAGCTGTTCAGATGCCAAGGTGGAGATAAAGACATTTGATTTGAACATATTCATCTGATACATCACAAACATAAAAGCTCTCAGCTGCCCTTGCCAGCAAGAGGACATTAAGGCTCAGGCTGGTTGATCTCTGATGACAGGAGTCTGGAGGACGGATTAGCAGCGAAGAGACCAAAGTTATGGTCATTCCCTTAAAAGGGTGGCAATGCACCTCAACGGCCTGGAGCTTGAAGGATTTGAAGGATCTTCAAAGGTGGGCTCACCCTGTACAACCTACTTTCACTCCCTCCAAAAAACCTTGAAAGTTTGATTTTTTTTTTTTTTTTTTTGAAGATGTGGACTTTACAAACAGGGCCACAACTCGTACAGTAGCAGAAACTTTTGCTGTCAGTTTGCTCTTCCATGGCAGCGTAATTATCACTCATGAGTTTTTCAGCTCTGAGGAGAGTCTCAGTTAAAAAAATAAAGTTATGAAAAGATTACTACTGTATGGATAGAAAGTGGGCGTGGCCTGTTTCTGCTGCACGAACATCAACTGTTCAGCACCAGTCGATTTCCACTAAATCTGCATCAGCAGAGACAGAATGACAGTAGGGTCTTCTACTGGGTTAAGGTTCCGTTTGGTCGGCGGGGGGGGGGGGGGGGGGTCCAAGGGAAGCAAAAAAAAAAAAAAGGAAAAAAACTGCAGTGCAGATGAAGATGAGGAAACTAAAGGATCGATCTGTTGAAATCATGAGAACACAGGGGCTGGGATTCTGCTCGTCTTCATCATCCAATGGTTTGTAAATACACAAAAACACGTGCACATCCTCACCATGATTGCATTGTCTTACATAAGAGCCCTGCCTCTGATGGAGTGTCTTAAAAGCTTATTAATTGTCAAGCTGTCAAATTAACACAGGGCTTAGACATGAAACAGATTTCATTACTAATGTTTACTGAGAAAAAAAAAACTGACTGCGGCTTCACTGCATATTTATTTCACCTCTTTGCTTTAATCTTATTGTTTGTTGTGCCATACAATGTAGTGTTTGTCAAAGGGTGGCTGGTGACCTTACAGTGGGCCCTCACAGGGACAGATTTGATTGGTCAACCGTTTTGTCCAAACATCCGTAACATCAAGGATTTTTTTTCATTTAGCATTTTTACATCAGGTCGTTGCATCAGAACATTTTTTTGCTGTCTCCACACGAACTGAAGTATCGTTTTTGTTTTTCAAAAACATTAGAACAAAAACAGACGTGATGACTTCATTTAAACCAACACTGGGATTGACTTTTTAAACAAATGAAATGTAAATTAAAAGGATAGAAACCTTTGAAATGTACAAGTTTAAGTTTGTATTTACTGGGCTGTAAATATGATTTGGTCGTCAATGGGATATGAATGAATACACACTGTGTTTGGGGTTTTTTGCGTCATATTATCCTTTGTGTATTAACTGATTAATTTTAGTTAGTAAAACAGAGAACTCTATTTGAAATTCATTGAATGAGTGAAAATACAGGATCCGAGTCCATGATAAAAAAGAGATTTCTTACTCTGAAATCAATCTCCTTTTCATTGTTACGGCTGCTCTCATTGTGCAACCAGTGATGTCTGAATGAAGCCGCTGACTTGTCGAACGCTTCTGTAACTGGAGGAAAAATTAGGCCAATTGTACAGATTCATCCAGTTTCTCTTTTTTTCTATGGAGAGAAGAAGAAGAAAAAAAGAAGCAGATAAGTGAGTCAGGTTCCATGCATGTCTGGAAGAGAATCTGGCAGAAGACGCCTACTTACTGTGGCACTCTATGGCAGAGATTAGGCAGTCATCATGGAGGAGCCACAGAGGGTGGAGATAGCCAGGAGCTGCAGGGATACAGATAGATGAGAGAGAATCAAGAAGACCTGTATTTAAAAAAGAAAAAAAAGAAAAAGGGGGGTGTGGATAAAAAAAAAAGTTGGAGCAGCTCTACTGGCCTGACCTGAAAAAAAAACAGAGACTCACTTAAAATCATACTTGGTCAGTTTGAGGCGATACTGATACGAGGGGTCTCCAGCCGTGGAACCAAGTGTTTGAACTCAACGTATGAGAGTTACGCAAGATGTCATACATGGTTATGATGATGCATAAAAACCAAAGAGCTGGTGTGACAAAGCAGCAGCAGCAGCAGCAGCAGCAGCATCAGCACACCCCCTGGTACACAGCTGGAGTTCCACACAAGTATGGCATAACAGCGGCCAGCAGAGGGGGTAGGGCCGGGGGGGCGGAGATAAATATCCTGTGGATCTTACCGTAAAAATGAACTTATTTACATTAAACAAGTCTACACACTGTACGTCGCCGCTTCCAAAATGGTGCCTGCGCTTGTTGCTAGGCAGAGAGCGAAAGAGTAAAGATGGCGGCAGAGTGCAAGTGGCAAACTGGGTCTGATCAGTGGTGGTTACTGGGGGAAGGGCGTGGCAGGGTTCAGAGATTATAGAATATTATCTCAGCTTGGACCAACTACACAACAAGGGGTTTATAAACCGTGGTCCCAGATATTCACCGCCGCTATCCTCCACATGCAGCTGGATTTCCGTACGTAGCCTATTTTGAGCAGATTAAATATTATATCGTGTCTAAGAGACATAAGGGCAGCATATCTGATGACAGTATATATACATGTGTAAAGATTGGGATTAAAATGAGATTAGTTCTTCCTGCCACAGCTCTGGAAACACTTCATTCAAGCGTTGAATTTCTTCTGCAAATATGAAAAGAAAATAGGATCACATGAATTTCTGTCACTGTTTCATTCAAATCATTCATGGTGATGTCATAATTCCACTGTTGTCTGCTAATGTCAAACTGCTCATGTATGTACCATGTAATACCATGTATTTTTGTACAAAAATAAAAAAAAAATTTAAAAATGAAAATTCCCGAGACAGTTGTAAAATTCATTATCTAATTATTAAATTCTCCTAAAAGTGACCAACAGTAAATGTTGAAAATACAATAGGCAGTGCAAAAACACATCACTGAGAAGAAAACTTTCCAACTGTGAAAAAAGAAACTCTGCACGGAATCGTGCAGGTCGTTTAGGAAGACAGCGGTGGAAAAAATGTAGACCAAAATTTAATTCATTCAAATATTCTAATATTTAAGATTTTTTTCTCTAATGTATTTTTATTTTCCCTAAAGATAATTTCCAGTGTGTGCAGAGTAGAACAACAAAGTAAAAAAAAATTACTTGTTCAAGAAAAGAAGAAATAGAAAAAAATTCCGTAAACATTCCGGCACCACTGAAATATAAAACCAGCCCTGAAACTTTTTTTTAAGGCAAAAAAGGAATGAAACTAAAATTAATTATGGTTAAAGTCAGTAGGGAGTTGCAGATTGTATCCTCCAAAATATTTGATTCTCCCTCAAGACGATTCCCCCCATGTCTACAGTATCACCAGCAGCACAAACAAGCAGCAAAAAAACAAGTTTACCTCAGATTTGCAACGTCTTAGGAACAATTACACCACACGCAAAAACACAAAAACATGTAAATATGAGCATCTCCTCGCACAGAATGTGTGTAAGGAGTATGAAAATGTAGCTTCTCGTCCCACATATTCAAGTGTCCATACAGAGACAGACATCAAACCCTGTCCCTGAAACAACGAACACCTTCAGCTGCTGCTGGTCAGCTGTCAAACCACCCTGAGCTGCTTTTTTCAAAGACATGGAAAATGAGTGCACTTTGACCCTGATTTCCTTTTGATAGGATCCAAGAAAAACCCCTGCCCATTATGACAGACATCATTTGCATGTTTAATGGCACAAAATGCTGACACCCATATATACAGGTATAAAGGCTGAGGCCTTACCAGAGGCAGTGGATCACAGGGACTTATTTCCATTACCTTATCCATCACAATGGTGAGCAGTTTGACCTCCACGGTAACAAAGCCCTCAGCGTACGCTCCCCTCAGCTGGGTACGTATCATTTACATTATAATAAATGATTTTACATCATATTTTATGCTCCATTAGCTCATTACCTGAGCTCCAACCTGTTCACTGTCACGTTCCTTTTTCAGGAGCGTGAATTCAAGAATGAGCTGCACCACAATAATCAACCATGGACGACTTCAGCCTCCCAACAGAGGAGCAACCAAACTGAAAAAGACTACGGCAGCAACAAAAAAAAAAAGTACTACAATAAAAAAAAAAAAAAAAAAGCACATTTTACATGTTATAAACATAAAGAATGTGTCGTTTGTGTAAAAAAAAAAAAATGTTAGTTTCAGACACTTTTCACATAAGAGGTGCATTTAAAACCAAATAGTTATATTTTGGAAATGTAAATAAAGTTCAATTAATAGTACTAATGAAATTATAAGAGTAACACAAAACATTTTGTGACTGCTGATACCAAAGATACGGCCCGAGGTCCATAGCAGACGCCCCAGCAGGGACCATCCGGCCCATTCCCATCCAGGGTTATTCCTCTAAAAAGAAAAAAAAAACAGTTAAATATTCGCATATTTTATTTAAAAAAATAGATAAATTTAGTGAAATATAATGGGTAAATAAATAAAGGTTTATTAAAAGAACATTTTTGAGGTTTTGTGGAGGTGTTTTTTTTTCATTTTATTATTTTGTTTTATTTACTAAAATATGGCATTTTTTTAAAAGTTCATCCTGGTTCTCAAACAGTGTTAATGTGGAAAAAATTCAAACAATGTTTAGTTTTTAGGTTTACACATTATTTCAAATAAAGAAAACTGGCCCCAGTAAAGAAGCCAGGGTCACAGGTGTCCATATGTTCAGCCTTTATATTAGTGGAGTATAAATATATTCTGGCCCCTGTAAAGCATGTGACCTCAGGTTGAAACGTTCGTTTTTGTTCTGTTAGCACATTCAAGGTGAGAGAGGGGGGAGAGAGACTATGTAAAATAACAGAATATATGATCAAACAGTAACATGTGAGCAGAGGAAGGAGCCACGTGACCCGGTGACAAACATGTGACACCTGGCTGCGCAGAGAATCGGCGCAAAAAAGACGTCAACGCGCAAATAACGGGAGGATAGAAAAGGAAAAGAGAAGATGTATAAAGTTTCACTGTAATAAAATAAGAAAGATTTGTCTTCGTGATCGGTGCGCGCTGATTGGCTGCGACCATTCACACAGGGCGGAACAAAGGGAATATAGAGACTTTAATAAAATATAAAATAAACAATTAATTATACAGTAGTCGCCTGTTGTGTTTACAGTACAAGTGTACACGCCAATGAATCGGTTTAAATACTAGTCGTTTTTGGTCTAACTCTGCACGGAAACATCGACGTTTTAGACAAATGAGAGCAGAAAAGGAAGGAGCAGAAAAGTCCACTGAGCCTCGCTGCGGTTCTGCTCAGACAGGTCCTGCTCCAGGCCCATTAACGGATCTCAACACGTGACTGGAGGAGAGATAATTCAGAGATTTATTTCCACAGACAGAAAGACAGGAATATAGTCTGTGTACATACATTACACCTATATGTTTACATTCACAATGAGCCCTGCGCTCTGGGTTACATTCATTAAGACTTTTACATTTTGTTTAAAGTTCCAAAAACACTGAGAAGGCAGATTTTATATATATATATATGTATATATATATAAAAAAAATCTTTTGTCGTTTTTTTTCCGCTTGTTTAAGATATAGCTTTATAATAACACAGGCAACCATTACTCGCACGCACTTTTCTTTTTGATGAATCTAAGGCAAAACAGGCCCAACAACAACAACAACAACAACAACAATAACAACAACAAATAAAGCATTTGGAAAATGAAAAAAAGAGTCAATATATAACTCCATAAATGTCACACATATCTGATACCATGATCGCAAAATACAGGGAGTACAATAAGAGGTAAGAGCTGAGACGTCCAGGTGACAGTTCCGTCTAAAGGCCATTAAAGTGTGGGGACAGGGACTCAGAGAGACGGGATGTTGTGACACTGCTTGGGTGGGAAAGAGCCCACGCCGCTGTGACACGTGTACCATCCGTTCACGAGGCTCTTCTGGAAGTGGGACGTGGAAGGGAAAGTCCTGGAGCTTTGGGCGAAGGTGTGCGCCGTCTGTGCGCAGTGGTAGGACTGGGAGGACTGGGAGGACTGGGACCTGTAGCTGCCTCTCTGTAGCAGCAGAGGGTCCAGCAGGGGCTGCTGCTGCTGATGATGATGATGATGATGCTGATGCTGATGCTGATGCTGCTGATGCTGCTGATGCTGGTGGTGCTGCTGCTGCTGCGCTGGATTTCTGTCCAGACTGTTCTCAAAAGAGTGGTGGAAGCGTGACCTCGGGGTCGACTGCTCTCGAACCTCAGGGGACAGGGGGACATCGGTGTTGGTGGGGCTCATGTGGGCCACCTCCTGGTCGACTCGGGTCGACCTGGACTCGACGCGAGCCTCTTCGTTAGCGGGACTGGTCTCGGAGCTCTTGTGCGTCTTGTTGCTGCAGTGCAGCTTCATGTGCTTCCTGAGGGAGCTCGGGTGGGTGTAGCACTTGTCGCAGCCCCTCACCTTGCACATGTAGGGTTTGTCGCTGGAGTGAACGTGTGAGTGCTTCTTCCTGTCGCTGCTGTTGGCAAACCGTCGGTTGCAGCCCTCGAACTCACACTTAAAGGGTTTTTCACCTGAAGAGAGAAATGACGGCAGGTCATCACCGGCCCTGACACTCTGGGTCGAAGTCACTTTTTTTTTTCTGCTAAAATCTGAGTTCCACATTATCCAAGTCAACGCAGGCGTTTAAAGCCGCTCACGTGTATTAAATCTTTACCAAAAAAAAGATTTCTGATCACTTGAAAACACGTTAAATAACTGGAAAAAATGAATTAATTAACAACCAGGTCCAGTGTTGGGGACTTTTAACACATCTGACTGCAGATGTTGACCATGACTGGATCATCAAACAGGCTGTTGATTATGATCATGATGTTGATCCTGGTGATGGGACGTTTAGAGGTTTGTGTTTGTCCAAATGGCTGTAAGTGTTTCGTATTTTAATACAACGCCTGGTTTAACGACGACAATCTTTGATTTAAACAACTGCAGTTCTTCCATCGTCATCAGTGTAATTCCTGTTAAATAAGTGAATAGACGAAAGAAATAAGTGAATTAGAAACTTTTTTGAATTGCAACAAGTGAACCGTCTGTATCAATAAACCTGCAGAGGATTAAAACGACCCTACGACACAGTCCCGCACAGTGTCGATCGGTAAATCACTAAAAACCCGTTTTTCCTAAATAATCTGAACCAAACACTAATATATTTAAGTGTCTTTATTTGTCGCCCTTTGTTGCCCTCAGTCATTGTCGAATTCACTATATATATATATTTAAATAAATAAAAAACAATGTGTCATTATATCTTCATGGCTGTGCACCTGCAGTCAGTAACTGTCTCTGTATGTTGTTGTTGTTTTTTAAAGTAAAATAATGGAATAAAAAAATAGCACAAAAAATCACATCAGTTTTGTCACACACGCTCTTTGTGCCTGAGGGCCACTCCCTTATTTATTTATTTGTTTGTTTATGTATTTATTTCTAAAGCAGCGATTGCATTGCTCGGCAACTTAAGAAAAAAATTAATGAAAAATTAAATAAATTAATTTTTAAAAATCGATAGAAAAGATGTATAACAAATGGATTAAACTAGTTGTTGGGAAGCGTTAAAGATTTCATTTCAACTAAAGAGAGGGACGTAAATGAATGATTTCTTTGGAATGTGACCCGTGTCTGTCCTTTACTGGGCTGGTGTTGGAGTTCGTTTTATTTTTTAAAATTTTTTTTTCCTCACACAGGGCCTGTATCACTGCTGTGCAGGAGGGAGGCAGAGTCCCTGGGAGGTAGAGAGAGAGGGAGAGAGAGTGCGTAACGTCTACGTCACAGCTCTCCGGTGTCCTGGCATTTATTTTATTATTTTTTTGAATGAAGTGGGAGAGGCACCCAAAAACCGCTGGGCCTGCAGGGCTCTGCTGAGGAACTGCTGTGCAGGTTCTTGCATGGAGCCTGAACACGTTCGTCTCCTGCAGGAACCGAACAGTGACGGAGATGGGACGCGATTATCGACGCATTGTCTGAGTTTGTTGTACAATTAACAAAATAAAAAATAAAAATAAATAATACCACTGACGATAATAATAATAATAATCACAATAATAATAACAATAATTTTATTAGCTGTTATAATAATAAATACGTTAACTACAAAAAGCAGTTATAATAGAACTGTATAATATAGAACTGACCTGTGTGAGTCCTCTTGTGGCAGTTATAATGAACTGACCTGTGTGAGTCCTCTTGTGGATCTTTAGATTTTCTGATCTTGCAAACACTTTCTCGCAGCCGTGGAAAGGGCACGGAAAGGGCTTCTCCCCCGTGTGCACTCTGACGTGGTTCACCAGCTTGTATTTGGCTTTGAACGGCTTCCTGTCCCGCGCACAGTTCTCCCAGTGGCACACGTACTCGGAGTGCTCTGGTCCTCCGACGTGCTCCACTGTCACATGGCTGACAAGTTCATACATGGTGCCGAAGGCTCTGGAGCAGGACATCTTCCCGAGCCCCTCCGGGCCGTCACTCCACTTGCACACCAGCTCGTGCTTCACTGTTTGTCTGGGGCACCTGAGGAAAGCGTCGCCTGCTCCTGCCCCTCGCTGAAGTGCCATATTCAGGGGCTTGTACAGACCCAGGAACTGTGTGACCAGCTGCTGGCTGTTCCCCTTGGGGCTGATTCCTTGGCCATAAGGGTGAGCCCGGGTGAGGAAGTCGCCCGGTAAACCCAGCATCATCTGGCCGCCCAGTTCTCTGGATACGTCGGTGGAGGCGTGGGCCTGCTCCTGGTAACTTGTGAAAAAAGCATGGCTCCTGCTGTCCCTGCAGCCATGGAAGTCACGGTACCTTCCAATCCCGCCATGTTGGTTGGGTCTTGATGCCAGTTGGTCAGTGACGGGTGGCATGCCGGCTCCAGAGAGATTGGCTCCAATGATAATGCCCCTAGGGCTGTGCTCTAGCCGGTGGCTGGGGTATCCAGAGTCTGGAAAATGGGGAACCGAGTGGTCAACATATGCACTGGACCTCGTCTCGAGGTAGTCTCGCAAATTGTGAGAGGGGCAGAGTTTTAAGGAACTAGCAGTGGGGTGCCCCATGTGCTCTCCTGCCAAAGGTGGCAGCACCACGCTGGGTTCAGTATTGCTCTCCCCAGGGTTGACACAAGAGAGAGGGCAGCCACTAAACCTCGAAAGGCTTGTCATGTTATGTTGTGAGTTTGGCTCTGAGTTTGCAAAATCACCCTCTTCCACAATCAGGACACACCTAGAATTTCTGTTTCCATGTTCCCCCTCTTGCAGGCTACATCATCTGCATGTGAAATTCTTGGCCGTGAAGGTCGCAGGAGTAGGAACCAGATTCAATTTGGTGAGAGTTGATGTGAGTCCCATGCCGTTCACTTTGCCCTCTTGATTTGTGGCAATAACCGTGGTAGTAAAAATGCTTCGAAACAGGCCATGGTGCAAAATAAAAGCACAGCAGGCAAACCTGCTTTTAAAAAGGGAGCTTTGGGATTGGCTGGAATGCGCTGTGATTGACAGGCGCTGGGTTTGTTTTAAAAGGGACACGCAGGCGTTCACCGCACGACTCCGTTTTTCAAATAACGCACAGAAAATGCTTTGAAATGTGCCGCGGTGCTCCCAAATATTGCTGCTTATTTCACTTCGTGTGTCATATACGAAATCTCTGTATAGTAGACCATAGACCAACGCACAGTACTGCGTAACAGTCTACGTAACATGTACGAGTGCAGTGCTAATGTCAGACTTAAGTAAAAAAAAAAAAAAAAAAAACACAACACAGACACAACAATAATGGGTGTTCTGTCAGGTCTTTAGTTTCATTAGAGATCGTCAAAAAGCACTTGCCCTGATGCTGAGTTCGGAGAGAATGACCGTGCGCTCCGTGTCCAGGCCAATCACTGTCAAGACTTGTACTTTGGAGCAGAGTGGCACTGAAGAGCACATAAAAGTTGTTTTATACATTAAATAAATGAATGAAAATGCATTTAGTGTCCTGTTCACAAATTTAAACCAAAATTTGTGTTACATTTCAAAAATAACATTTACAAAATTGTGTTCATTCTAAAAAATAAATAAATACAAATTAAAAAACATCAAGGCAACCAGTAGCCTATTTCTGCAGCACACACATTTATCATCGCCCTACTGGAGAAAACAAATTATTATTTAAGTCAAATGTCGACCCGCAGTGTATTCTGGGACCTAACCACAGAACATTCTGTACTATTTTACCTCAGCCCAATGTGAACCATTCTATACATACACCCTCTTTTCTTGGGAAGCCTAAATAAATAAAAAATAAAAATCATCAAAAGTGCGCTGCTTGCGTAAAATGGAAATGATGAAACGTGACAAAGCGCTCAGGATTGGCTCGTGTGTTCACAGGAAACTCGCATCAACTTTTCTTACTTTAAGGTTCTGTGAGGACAGCAGCTCCGTGCTCTCTGTGCGCACGTCTCTCCTCTCTCCTTGGTCCCTTTCTCTAACAAGACCGACATTAAATTAACTAATTTATCCGCTGCTTGGATTTAAATCGAAATACGAGGGCAACGTTTTAGACTGCAGCCCAATAGATTTAAACCAGATTCTTCCGTTTCCCCAAAGACTTGGGCTTCTGGGTTTTTCCACTTTTTCTTTAAATAAAGGAGTTTTTTTTTCTATTCTATCATTGTTATGCTGACGTCACCAGCAGTGGATCCTGGACTGAGACAAAAGCATTGGGGGCCCACTTGACATTAAGTGCCGCAAAATAGCAGACAGACCCAGAACCGGCCTAATTCTGTCATGATTGTAATGGACGCTGATGTTTGTCAACCTTTAACCCGATGCGTTTCCGAAAATGATTGAAGAGTGAAGGACAAATAAAGTGAAGGTTTCCAATCTGTCATTCAGGAACAGAAAGGAGTCAAAGACAGATGATTACAAGTTCAAGTGAAGCAAAAACACCATGTAAAAAAAGAAGGGAAAAAATGCTATTTCAAAGGTGATTTTATCTGTTTAAGGCTAGTTAGTCCACTGTGGGCCTGCAGTTAAACATTAGTATTTATTCTTTAAATAATTAAAGGCTCATGTGTTTATATTTTAAGGTCATGTCTATTTACAAAATTATCCTCAAAAGTCACTCTCTCTCAGTTTTATTTTTATGTTTCATTGAAAATACATAAGGACATCATCTGCAAAATGTTAAACAAATTAGAAAATAATTATTTGGGAAATTACAAATTTAATATCAGTGTTCTTTTTTACGCTTACACAGTTTTACCATAGCTTTTTTCCTGTTTTGTTCATCGTATCGAACAAAATGTGAGTTTAGCTGTTTAATTTAGACAGAAATTTCTACCACATCTTCACTTTCAGACATGTCAACAGCTGCAGTCTCAGTTATTTAACATTGTCCTGTTTTATTTCATTCTTGAGTTTTGGTTGTTTGACTCGCCAGCAGAAGTCCCACTGACTGACGCAGGAGAATAACACACTTCCCACAATAAACACATTTTGACCAGAATATTTCCCGGCTAAAGAATAAGAAATAAATGTACGACGACAACAGTGAAGGAGTTAAGGCATTTAAAACGCTGAGATTAAAATACAGTAATATTGAAGTATTGAAAATATTGTGATGAGGGTAAATCAAGGACCAAAGTTGAAAGAAAATATATTTTTAGATGACTCAGAAACAACAACAAAAATGTAGTAATAATAACAATATTGTTATTATGAGGCATCATAGCTCTCTCAGTGTATCGCTAATTGCATCTTTGGTGTGTGTGTGTGTGTGTGTTTGCCTTCTACTTCTGCAAATGTTGATTTTTACTTGGGTCATGATTTAAAAACTGATAAAACACGACATTTTATTTGAGAGTAAATAGTCGAGATCAAGCAAAACTAGAGGAAAAAATAGAAATTCCCATAAAAAATAGAAATATCTAACGCTAGAATATGAGCTTTATTGAGACTCTGTGCTTTAAAAATCAAAAAAGACGGATCGATAAAATAGTTGCTGCATACTTGTGAGTTACACCTTACACACAGTCCAAAGTCTGAGGCTACAATAAAACCTAGGTAAGGTCCGTAATTGGCCCCCAGGCCATACCTTGAACACACTTTTTGTGTCTCTATGCATGCAATTAACCAAACACTATTAAGAAAGCATGCATGAGTTTGGACTGTAGTGACATTGTCATTTCTGGAATGGCAGCACCCAGTGTAGAATCTGCAGCTTTGGGAAGACAGACACTTCAACAAATCACACCAAGAAATCTGTAAGTAGTACTATCCATCAGCCACATGAAATCACACTATAAACACAGTCACTCACTGCAGTTAAATCCTCATTATTCATATGATATATGACATAGAAATGACGAGCGGTGAAGATTTTATCAACATACATTTAATCTGACTGTGCAGTTCATGGACATGACAGAGCACTTCGGTGACAATGGCTGTGAAATGCACTGCGAACAATCACACTGGCTGCAATGAGAGGTCATGCACGAGATCGTAAATCACTACAATCCAGGTGAGTTTTTACTCCACCAGTAAACCTCCACATCTTTGGTGTAAAGTCCACAGTCATCTTATCAGGTAACATGATGATGATGAAAATGTGTCCACGAAAAGCTCCAGCTAACAACAACGCAACGTAGCAACAACATGTGTCTCCTCAAAGCACTGAAGAAAATAAGTCATTATACATGTTTCAGTCAAGAACTGTTTTCTAACTAAATTAAAAGAAAAGCAATGTTGGCATTTACGCAATTAATCTGGAAAAAAATGGAAGAATGAATAAAACCTGACCTTTAACACGGTTGACATGGTACAGCATGCTTTCAAGTGCAGAGAATTTGCTTTAAACATTTTAAAAATATTAGGCAAGCTGCAAAACTGTTTTTGTTTGTGTCGTGAAGAAAAATTGACCTGTTTCTAAAGCAAACATAGAATAAAATGTTATACGCAATCTTCCTAAGGTAAAAAGAGGTTTTACACTGACAATACATTTATTTTCGGTCAAACATTTCAGCACTGGCGGCCTGTCCAGTCAGACACAGTCAAAGCCAGAACACATGAAGAGTTTGTTCAGCTTTTATTTAAGAAAAATGTAGCAATAAATAAAACAACAGACCAAACTGTGGCTGTCACCGTGTTACAGACCACCTCTTAAATTTAAGCCATTTATCAGACTGTGTCCTACGACAACATTCACAGCTGCCGACTAACAGGTAAAGTTAGAGTGAATGCATAAGTGTGAGCTGTTTACCATGTTGGCTGCTGGTTATGCTCTCCTCTGTGTTCCAGCAGCAGGAGCCTTACTGTCACAGAGGTATGTACACAACAATATCGAGATATTTTAAGGTGACGCGCATGCTCAGTCTGAATAAGGTTATGTTCGAACCAATGGGCAATCCCAACGCTCAGTGAGGTAATCCCAGCAGAGATAAGTACATTATACATATACTGCAGCTCTGCAGAATGTAATGTAGGAGGAGGAGGCCTTCGGGTGGAAATTAAGAATAAAGATTTTTTTTAAGTCTGTGAGGGAGGAGGGAAAGGAAGAAACATGATCCATATGCACACAGGCAGTAAAAAGGATGCTTTAAGGTGAAATATGTATTAATTATATGGGTGCAAAAGTAAAAGTATAGCTATGATTTTAAAAAAATAAAATAAATCATATTTGGAGGACATGTTCCAGCGGTGATTGAGGTCAAATGCTGCAGTGACGTTTGACTGGTGTCCAGTTAAATTATTTTCTAACACGACACGGCCTTTGTTGAGTCACAATAAACTAATAAAAGCTGAAAATATAGAGTGCATGTAGTAACTTGGTGTTATCACAGCAGAATGGATTTAATTAGGAATCCCGGAAACTGGAGGCCTTGATGTTTGTAAGAGAAGATAGGACAACACACGTCATCAAAGGTCCACCTGTGCACTGAAGTTTCTTGTAACTCTCAGCAACAGTTGTTTTGCATTAGTCTGATGACATGTTTGCCCCCTTTTTTCTCAGCTTGAGCTCAGCGTCTCTGCTGCTTCCTCTGCCCTTCACAAATATCTGTGACTCATCTGAACCAACCGAGGGTTTTTTTTTTAGTTTGTTTGTTTGTTTCCAACATTTCGCGGTGGCAGTGTGTCTGAGATGTCCCTGTGAGCACACGGCACGAATAACGTGAAGTGGTGTATGGAGCGTTCACGTTTCAACGAGCCAATAAAATATGGAGGGAATATGGGGAAACTTAATAGGCCGCTTGTCACTTGTGCGAGTTCACAAAGGTCTCCATAAATCTGCCCCCGGTGCAAAAGCCAACAGTGTTCAGTGTGTGTGTGTGTGTGTGTGTGTGTGTGTGTGTGTGTGTCAAAGGGGGGGGAGTGTATAACCTGAGCGAGGCTATTCCTTACTGCGTAGTGCAACATATAGCAATTTAATTTTTTTTAAATGAAATGTTAAAATAATTTTGCGCCGACAGCAGTGGCTACAGTTTTGCACCAAAAGCGCAAGTGTTGCACTGAGTGCCTGTGCACACAGGCCGTAAAAAAGGTATGCAGGTCCCTGCAACAGCTATATTACCCTGTGAGTAACAGACAGGCCTGTGCGCACTGAGGAGTCCGTGGTTTCACTTCAGGAAAACGATAAATCCCCTGCAAACTCCATAGACTAAATAAAAAAAAAGTTAGATTTTTACCAACTCCAGTGACATGCAGAAACTCACAAGGGCCTGTGCCTCCACTCTTCTATGTACTACTTTATACCCAAAATAAGTCAGAAAACTCACCTTTTCAACATTGTGGAGGAAATGTTCTGGGAGTGAGTGCTGTGGGACGAGGGTTAAAGCAAAAATGAACTGATTTGAAGTGGGTTTTTTTTCTTTTTCTTTTTCTTTTTTGGGTAAAGGGGGGGTCCAGATCCCCCTAAAATAAAGAATATGAGCTCCTTCCTGGGACAGAGGGAGAGAGAGAGAAGTGAGAGGGGGAAAGGACGTGAAAGGCTCGCAGTTAAAAAGCGCCGCTTGAAGCACTCACGCAGCGCGTCTCTGAACTTGATCAGATTTTATGTGTCCTGCAGCGAGTCAGCGGCAGCCTGTGAAACTTTGCTCAATGGCACGAAATTTTTGGGGGGCTGAGGGGCTGGAAAAGAGGGGGAGAACTTCAGAATTTTACAATTACTGTCATCTTTCTTTCACTCTTTTATATCTCGAAACGCCTCTAAGGCTTACGCGAGAGGGAAAAACAGTCTTCTCTTTCAAGTGGCGTCAAGAAAGTGCACATTTGGGAGGTGTGCCAAATGCGTAAAAATCAAGTTTTTTTGTTGATAACTGTCAAAGTGATCATTTTAGAGATAGATAGATAGATAGATAGATAGATAGATAGATAGATAGATAGATAGATAGATAGATAGATAGATAGATAGTTTTAGAATATAAATATTAAACTGTACTTTTATGTTTTAAACTACATACAGAAGTGAATCTCTCCTTCAAACAACGTATAACAGCCTCTTTGCTGTAAAATCTGAGTTTAAAAGCCCTCTCCTCTGCCTCCACGGTTCTCTATGAAAGTCTGTACATATTATATATGTCGGAGTTTGGTTTTTTCTTTTTTTCTATCTTTAAACGTGTTGAGTTGCCACGCATAAATCAGAAACAGCTGCATAAGTCATGCGCCGCACATAACAACAAGTCCAGGACTTTTCTGCGCTCCACCGAGCCGCTGTGATACCTGCAGAATAAAGCCTGCGAAGAGCCAATCAAATGAAACCAATTGAGACGAGCTGCCATCTTCAATAGCCCACGCTGCCAATCACCAGAGATCCAGCCAATTGACACCCTCCTCTGCGGTCACGTGTCACGGGGGTAGCCGAGCGCTGATTGGCTGCCGTGGCACTGCCTCCCGAGTTCATTTATGTTCTGGGAGTGAGTGATTGACTTTATCAGTCCAAGGACATCATCCGCCTGGAAAGGGGGGGAAGTTTGAGCCTCTTTCTCACGGATCGCAGTCCACGGGAGTTTTTTTTCTCCCATCACACTTCGCACAGGATTTTCCCCGTTTGGCTTGGCTTGATTTTTTTTTTTAATTTTAGGATTTTTTTTCTCTGCGAAAACGTGGTAAAAAATCTGCGCGGTGGCTGCAGCTCGTGCGCTCCGCTAAACTGGATTTTAATTTTGTTTTTGTGTTTTTCTTCCCCGTCTCCCAGAAGTTTGCTTCAAGCTCATGACTATGCTGCTTGATAGCGGTCCGCAGTTTGCATCCTTGGGAGTGGGGGGTTTCGGGACACCCAGGCATCACGACATCGGGAACAGAGACCCGAGTCTGGGACTGAACCCCTTCGGTGATTCCTCTCACTCTGCGGCTTTCAAAATCAGCCCCGTGGCGCACGACATCGCCTCCAGCCAGACGTCAGCTTTCACCCCGCAAGCCTCCGGTTATGCAGCCGCCCTGGGACACTCTCACGGCGGGCAGGTGGGCTCGTACGGAGGGGGAGCCTTCAACTCAACACGGGACTTTCTTTTCCGGAACCGGGGGGTTGGAGAGACCGCGGCGCCCAGCGCGCAGCACGGGATCTTTGCAGCTTCGGCCGGGAGTCTCCATGGGCCGCCGGGGATCCCCGAGAACCCCGGTCATCTGTTATTTCCTGGACTCCACGACCAGGGGGTGAGCCACAGTTCACCTAGTGGACATGTTGTTAACAGCCAAATGCATTTGGGCTTACGCGGGGACATTTTCGGGAGACCCGACCCGTATCGCCCGGTCGCCAGCCCTAGGACGGACCCCTACGGGGCTCAGCTCCACAACTACAACCACCCTATTAATATGAACATGGGAATGAATGTGCCGACACACCACGGTCCGGGGGCCTTCTTTAGATACATGAGGCAACCCATTAAGCAAGAACTGTCATGCAAATGGATTGAGGAGAACCAGATGAACAGACCCAAAAAGACTTGCGACAGGACTTTCAGCACCATGCACGAGATGGTCACTCATGTGTCCATGGAGCACGTCGGCGGCCCGGAGCAGACCAACCACATCTGCTTCTGGGAGGACTGTCCGAGGGAAGGCAAATCCTTTAAGGCCAAGTACAAACTCGTCAACCACATCAGAGTGCACACGGGCGAGAAACCGTTCCCCTGTCCTTTCCCTGGATGTGGGAAAATATTTGCCAGATCGGAAAATTTAAAAATACACAAAAGAACACATACAGGTAGGTAACTGCAGCACGGAGTTTTGTTGATGAAGGACTTTGGTGATCTTTAAAAAAAAAAAGTCTCAGCCATTGTTTCCAACAGTACTTCCCACAAGGTTTCATTGTTTTAGTTTGAATTTGTACTTTTAGAGCCACTCTAAAACTTCAGGCTGTAACTGTTACATTTAATACGCTTTGATTAACGTTACCTCAGAATATTCTTTTTTACATTTTTCTTCATTATCTCAAAATAATAAAATAGCCACCTCCGTTTTCTAGTGAGAAAATGTAGTTGTTGTTTTTGAACAACTGCTGTTAGAATATTTCTGTAGCTTAGTGTTAAAAAGTTATTTGTGTGTAATTTACAAAGTGACACTCTTCTCACTTGCCACAGTTGGTGGGAATTTGCATTTTAGCATTTGTGCATTGTAATAAGGGGGGCTGGGAACTCCTGCTGTTTAGTGGGGGGAAAGTTGTGCATAATTACAATTATTTAGTCCGTAGTGAGTTTGTAGCCGTTTGCAGCGTCGTGCTGCTGTGTCTCTGCAAAGTTCAAAAATAATCTGTTGATTCACTGTTTACAAAAGTCACTCAGAGCAATAGTAAGACGGTGCAGGCCTCCTGAATAAATACAGCCTGGAAGAGTGGTGTGCAGTAGTAGTACTACGAGTAGTGGTAGTGGAACTGCTCTCACTGCGTCCTGAAAAGTGGGTTACACAAGGGTATTACTACAGACTTCAGACAATTTAGATCGCAGTGTTTTAGGGGGTATTTAGAGCCGGTCGGGGGGTGCATTCTTTTTTTATTTTTTGCCTGTTTTTTCTCGTGGGGCCGTTGATTCACGATGTGTGTGTTTAATCCTGCAGGTGAGAAGCCGTTTAAGTGTGAATTTGATGGCTGTGACAGACGCTTCGCCAACAGCAGCGACAGGAAAAAGCACATGCATGTGCACACATCAGACAAGCCATACATCTGCAAAGTGTGCGACAAGTCCTACACACACCCCAGCTCTCTCAGGAAACACATGAAGGTAATTAACGTCTTCATTACCGGTTAAACACACACACACACACACACACACAGCAGAAACTAACACCAGGCCTTCTTAGGAACACTGCTTTGTAATTCTACAATATTACATTTATTCTATTTTCAGTTAAACGTGTTGGTAGTGAGTGCGTAATATTTGTTTTGTTTTGTTTTGTTTTGTTTTACACGTTTTACATGGAATAAAAAGCCGTGATTAGCACACGTTTTGATGGTAGCAGCTGTACTGGGTTCTCATTGAAATTCAAATTCACTCCTGCTGACCCTTGGTTCTTTAACCCCCACTGTTCTACATAGGTACACGAGACTCAAGGATCCGAATCGTCTCCTGCAGCAAGTTCTGGATACGAGTCGTCCACGCCGCCGGTGCTGGTTTCAGCCAACAGCGACGACCCGACAAAAACGCCGCCGTCAGTCGTGCAAAACACGTCTGGCCACAGCGAAGGACTGGCACCAAACTTTAATGAATGGTACGTTTGAGAATCAGGAGGAGCGAACAACCCAAAATTCACCCTTCCCTCCGTCATTCTCCCCCCAACGTGGACCACGGGGTTGAGGGATGACGAGGAGACGAAACAGACATTTTTAAATAGTAATACAAAATAAATAAATACAGTAAATATCCCTGTTTCACTCACACACACACACACACACACACTCACACTCACACACACACTCACACACACACATGCTTGGATTAGGACAACTACTGCTACAACCACAGGAGACGACTAAAAACGCCAGCAGAACGCAGGCCACGTCCGTTCTCAGGATTCTACTAAAATTTTGACTCTGATTCCACAAGTTTGTCGAATAAAAAAAACACAAGTAAAAAAAAGACAAGCGTCCTCCTTTCTCAGTATAAACAAATAAATGTTCTTTTTTATCTTTTCGGTTTTCAGAAAAAAAATCGTTTATTTTTCCTTTTATGTATTTTCTCAAATTTTTATTTAAAAAAAGGTGGAATTAAAAAAAGGAAGCAGATTTATTCCGTGCTGTTTTATATATGACGGTGACGTAGCCACTGTCGCCTCTTCAATTGATTGTTGGAACTTCAGAAACGTGCCAAAGTCTTTGTCATGAACTTGAACACAGATGAAGAAGAAGAAGAAGAAGAAAAAAAAACCCTAAATAAATATTATACTCGTGAATGTAATTTCCTTGTTTGATGGGGTCGAATCTGTTACTGTCACTAACGTCCGTTTTTTCAGGTGGAGAAAATGTGCTTACGATTGTTACCGTTTTGAATATACCGCTGCCTTTTGTTAATACCGTTGTAAATAACTATCCATGATGCCATATTTATCGATTTGTAATTTAATTATGGGTATGAGTTCTGAAGTTTAAATGATATTTATGGAAACAAATGTCTGTTTGTTTTTTCTAACAAGAACTGTACAGTTTTTGGTCATTAACATTGAACAAATGATAAACTCTAAATCTCCAACATCGCGATTGTATCCTTCTGATTTATTTAGATTTTTATTTTAACCACCAGGCCTCCATGTGTCTTATTTGGATCTCAGAAAACATCTATATGAACAGAATGGATTTTGTCTATATATACTGCAAATATTCCCGTCACTTTTGTTTTTGTTGGTGAGACCATTGACATGTAAATCACTCACTTTGTAGAAAAAAAACTGAGTTGAGCTGAGCTGGGACGCTATGAAACGGTTCTGTTGGTGTTTCGTTTTTATTTGGAGTTAATTTTCTGTGTATTTTATTTTAATAGGATGAGAACTAGATGTCAAATCGTAGCATAAACTCAGTATTAAAGGGGGCTGGGGGTAAATCTGACTATTGCACTCTTACACAGGTCTGAGGAGAAATGTGTGAAGTTCACGATCTCCAAAATCAAGGTTAAGACTATTATGATTTTATTTTTTTCAAATGGGGTCAAAAACCCGCAGCTATTTGCGCCACTATGGCAGTTTCTCTCTTTCTAGTTCCAGCAATGTCTTTGTGCAAGTATGTTTAAATGTGTGCATCGGCAACAATGGAGCTGTCACAACACAGTATCTTCAAAAATAATAAAAAGTTCCTTTTTTGTCTGTCAGCTTGCATTGTTTTAAACGTAATTCTTCTGTGATAAAAAAGCGTGCTGTTCGTCGTGGTTGTTGCATATTGAGCAGTTTTAATGACACATTTGCTTGTTTTGTGTGAATAACTTGTCAAGATGACGTTTTTTTTTCCTTTGTGCTTAAAAAAAGGAAAAAGGAATTTTAGATCGTACTATGTGGAATGTGGAGAAAACACAAAAAAGAGGAGTTACAGCATTGCATTGTAACCTATTCTGAAGAATTAAAAATATTATGCAGACACAAAGTATATTGTACTCAGATTTGAGAACAATTTCAGAACCACCAGCAGTACTTTTAAAACAAACGTGTAAAAAAGGTACCTCTTGACAGTGATATATAAAATGAGTTTATTTAAATAATTTAAGGAATATATGTTTTATATGCTATTTTCTATATCCTAATTTAAAAACAGAAGTGATTTTTCTTTGACTTATGCCACCTTTTTCTGCCCCCATGTCCAGAGGTGAGAGAAAATACGAATTATCTGATGTGCAAACACAGCTCGAATGTGATGTTGTAACACATTTGTGGGAGAAATGGGTCAAACTCCAAGTGATTCCTGCAACAGCAGAACTGTTTTACTGATGAACTGTGTCACTGTGCCACATTCGGGCAATCCATGTTGCAACAGCAGGCCTACTATATGATATTCTATTATATTATATATACATGAAGAAATACATGTGCGTAATGACAGCCTTATTCAGCTACCACAGGCTTTCCACGGTTTCCTTGTACTTTTTTCTAGGCTGCTGTGTGTTAGTTGATTTGTTCTACCGACTATTTATGAAGAAATGTGAACGGAAATAATTTTGACTGAAATTAAAAATAATAATATGAAAAGCTACATTACGGCTGCGACCTTATCATTATTATGATTATTATGATTATTATTATGACGACCTTGTTGTTCTGCCGCCTGGGTTTTGTATGATCAGACTATTAGGAGTCACTTGAACTTGACAATGATTTTATTTTTCGTGCATGAGTGCATGTTGGAGCTAACGCATGTGGGTCACGTGTTCTACAAGTTGAACCTGCAACTTCGATATAACTTTATTTTATTTTTGCGAGTGTTTGCAAAATAATCGCAGCGTGCAGATTGAAGACGGGCATGTGAGGACACTGTGTGTGTGACCGTGAAAGTGGGACACGTTGCCAAAAGCGTCTCCCACCGCCAGATTAACAAGGAGCCGCTTCATAAAAACAACTTAAGGAGTTGCCTCACATCAGTGGAGGCAATAATAAGCATTTAACGGCAAGAGAAGAAAAAAACGTTTGGTTTGAACAGCAGCTCAAATCTACTGTACAAAACACAGCACATGTAGACATGTGTTTATGGAGGAGCGCCGTTGGATGAAGAAGGCTCCGTTTGTAACAATTTTACACACATTCGTCACACACGTGCCTTTAACTGTCATTAACTTTTGGAAATGTTGATCCAAGAGTCATTTTGGACTTTTGCGCAAGCGCGCCCAGGTCCATTGCATTCCATTTGACTTTATTTCTTTTTCTTCCCTTTAGCCCCCACCATTCCTTCCCCCTCTGCTCCTTCTCTCCCCATCCTCCTCCTCTTTCTCCTCCTCCTCCTCCTTTCTTGTCTAAGTCGCACATTTCAAGTTCCTCCTCTCAGACACCGTGACGTCAAATAACCGAGACCCGGCTTTCTCTTGAAACACCAAGACGGGCTCACATGGATGGATAAGGTTTGCATGTTTACGCAAGCATCTGGGATGTGCCCGAAAACACACACACAGCAGCGTGGCTGCACTCTGACCTGCAGCGGGCGACCAAGGCGCAGGGACAGGCGAATGTAACACAACACGGCAACATTTTAGACAGATACGCACAGGTTCTAGCTGCTGCTAGCTGCTGCTGTGTTTAATTTATTTATTTTTTTCATTTGTTTACTGCATTTCCTTCTGTACATTTTCTGTTTTTTGGCGTTTTCGGTTCGAGCTCCGAACAAAATCTCGATTAAAGAAACCAGAGCAGGAAATATAATTCCGGGAAGAAAAGAAGAGAGCGGCTCATGTCTGGTCTAGTCTCAGTGGATTAGAGAGCTGTGTTTGATGCAGTTGTGTTCAGACTATAGAGGCTGCATCACAACAATGCCAATCTGCGCCAGTGCAGGGCGCACACTCGTCTTCTCTTATCTGAGGATTGGAGCGGTGCTGTGTGAATGGAGGATGGCAGATGACTCTCTGCCTCGGTGTTTGGAGATAGAATGGGCTGCAGGATCTGTTTTGTGCAGGGGGGGGGGGGGGGGGGGGGGGAGGGATCATCAGTGTGGGAGTTTTCAGATATTCAGATTGATTAGTCAACTCTTCAGTCCGCCTTACAGTGTCTAGTCAGTGAGTATTTAGTGGCGCTTTAAGAGGATAAACAGACACAATCATGTCCCTACTGTCTGTTGTCACGCAACGGAAGCTGTGATCTTGAAAACAAGTCTGTCATTTATTTCTCATGTGCAGCTACTTCACACACACACACACACACACACACACACAAACGTTACAAACCAGTGTATACATAACAGGCTGCGATTTCGAACGCACGGCACTTTTGTTTAGCTCTGTGTAAACTCGAGGCAGACTGGAACTAGGGTGCAAGGTCTGGCTCAAGGGCACATTCGTGCAGCCTCCACACACACACACACACACACACACACACATGCACACGATTAAAACCCTTTTTCTGTTCCACACCAAAGGCCTCAGTGTTTCTTTCACACCAGCTGGGGGAAAATATGACACTCGAGTTCTGACAAATTCAGCTCAGTCATCTGAGGATGTATGTGCGGAGAAAGGCCGTGTTTGTGGTTCTATAGACGGTAAGTCACTCAGTGGATTATAGCCACTGTAAATATGTAGGGCAGACGCTCCCTCAGTCACATCCCACTGGAGCACAGTGTGTCAACATAAACACATGATGACAGTTAGGCTGCACTGAGACGGAGATGTTCTAATAATGACATTAGAGTCTGACGTGCATCTGAGATTTATTATTCAGTAAGGAGCGCCATGTGAGCGGAAGTTGACGGCTCTGCCAATTATCGATGCTTATTTCACCTCCAGCCGCGCTCTGAATATGCATTCACGCACAAAAGCACCTTAATCCACGGTGTGTTGTACCTTAATGCGTTTCATGGCTCTTGTGATGCAAACTGATGAACACAATGGCTTTGTCTCCGAGTTCAATTATTCTTCAATTGACTCCTAACGCACATTAACATACGGAATCCTACTGTTGCTGCATGGCATGGACTGCGGCCTGCAGGCGTTTTTATTTCTGCTGGGGAGGAAACGAGTGAAAGTGCTGGAGCTGCAAGTTCTCAGAGGTGGAGTTAGTCACTGACTTTTATTCCAGGAAGTCATACAGAGACATAAAACGTCTGACAAGTCATTGGATTTCATTGCTCCAATACTCTCTTGCCATAGACACTGTCAATGCAAAGATAAACAAGGTTCAGACTATAAATGTATATAGTTTCATGAGTGAAGGTGGAGAGCACAGATGTCCACGCTTTTTCAAAGGGGAAACAATTTTTAAAAAAACAGCTGCACCTCCAGTGACACCACAGACAATCAGACAGTTTCTTTAATGCTGTCATTTGAATTTATCCAGTCTTCATTTTAAAAACAAATCGTAAAAGTACCACAGTTGACTACACGTAGATTCCTTACTCACTACAGACACATGAAAGTTGTTGCCAATGACAACGCTAACTATTATGATCGCTTTTAGCAATCTGTTAGCACATGAGTAGCCAAGGGATAGCAAAAGGTGTGGGAAAAAAGGTGTGGAATAAATTGCAAAACATTAGCCAGATTAGCCAAAGACAATATAGTTTAAAACGACTAAACTTTAACTACTGCTAAACTAAAACTTACACATAAGAATAGACCAGTATAACAGCTCAGAAAGACACGACTGTTTTAATTTACCACAAGGATCAACAGCTAATGTGTCTAAAGTTAACCTAAAGTGTATTGAATTAAGCGTTGCATATGGCTTAAGATGGAAGGAAAATAGCTAAAATCATACTAACAAGATAAGATTGCTCTCGAAATTCCCCTAGAAGCACCTAAATTCAAGAGGCCACACAAATCCCAAACCAGTGCCAACAGAGGTCAGCGGGCCACATTTTGGACAGAGCTGACGCAGACCTCAAACACGGGATTTCCAGATTTCAGCTAATATTATATCAGGAGCACTTTGTTTGAGCTACAGCTATTAGTGTGATGTCCAACAGGAGACACTGCTAATTCCCCAACATCTGGCGTGGTGTCAGAAACTTGATGAATATCTTATCAGAGCAGGCGCAGAAATCAGCGCTAATGGCTCCCTGGAGTGTGCGCACTGGCAAACGCTCATTCAGCGAAGCAGATGTTCAGCAATTGTGCTGCGCGTTTGTCTTTTGACAGATACATTTTCAATTCTTATGAGGGGTAGGAAATGAGCAACGGACAGCCAGTTAGGTCCCGTTTACTCTGCCCTGAGTCCTGCTGATGCTGCTGCTGCTGCTGATGATGATGATGACTCCACGAGAACGACGCAATTTAAAGACGCACAAGAGCAGAAAAAAAATCTTACAATAAATGTATTGACCTCTAAAACTATTTTAAAAGCTATAGTTGAAGAGTCCAAAGACTTCGCGAGGGACTGAAATGCAAATGATGCGCAACACGGCACTTTAAAAACAACTTTACACCTGAGATCCACTTGGTCAGAGCCCCCCCCCCCCCCCCCCCCCCCCTCCCTAGGGGGGACTGAGTGCCTGAGGGGACGGACAACAGCACTCATGTATTCATCGCCTTTTAAAATGAAGAGGACAATGCTCGTTAATGCCGTTTTCTCCGTCTTTCTAAAGATAATGAATTACAACTGGAGATCACCCATCCATTATTTAAAGGCTGTTTTCGCGGTAGAATCACAGCGCGTGCGCAATAGATAGATAGATAGACAGATAGATAGATATGAAAAAGTCAACCAATAGTGGCTCCTTCCTCTTACACAATTTCAATTTGTGCCCCAGAAATGCCACTCAGCGCAAAGAAAAGACTAGCCCACGGTTGCATAATATTTGCGCAATCATTAATCCGTTATGGATATGCATGAGGCAGACATTTCTCCATGAATAACAATCCCCCTGATCCTGACACAGCCGCAGCAAGAGCTCAAATCCCCGCTTTTTTTTTCACAAGCGCAGTAAGAAACAAGGATAATAATGATTTTATATTCAATTACCTGCGCTGCAAATTTACATTATAGAATCCATCAGGGTGCAAAAAAAGAAACTGTTCATGAAAAATATTACTTAAATACCTAATCTTCTGCTAAAAGTTCTTTTAATGTCTAAATGAGAAATAAAATGACCCGGTAAAACATCCTTCCAGACATTCACATGCTTTATTTTTTGTTATTAAGTTATGATTTTACTCAATAGATGCATGGTGGTCTAACATATTCTAACAACAACAAGGTTACTGTGAGCTCGTTGCTAAGTTGTTGCTAACAGTTAACCTCAAGAGAACATAGCTGTGTGTAGAAGCGAGTTTGTCGGACAACAGTTTGTCAAGCAACAGCCAAGTGTTAGCTTAGAGCTAAGTATAGGTAAGCTGCAAAGGGTGAGGTTACATAAACACGTCAAGGGTGGTAAAATAGTTAAAGGTTACCAAAAGTGAGCTTAATACTAAGATTTAATCATTTAAAAATTAGCCATAAGGTAAATCAAAGTGTGCAGAAACATAACAGCAGATCAAAATATCTAGCAGCCACCAAAGCTCCAAAACATCCACCAGGGGAGCTATACAATCACATCAAGTCACAGTAAAAGTCTGTCAACAAAGCTAAAAAGAATAGCAAAGCTATATACTGTAAAGTTAGTCCAAATGACTACAGATGAATGCAAATGTTCCTAAAAGTTTAATTTGAAAGCTAAAGGTTAGCAAGAAACAAGCAAAAAAAAAGCACGCTCAAGCAGAAGTTAAGGGTGAGATCAAAAATCTATCTAAAATGTGTATAAACAGGTTCAGATATTGGGAAAGTGTAACCTTAAAGTCACTGGTGGTTTATTTGATAGTGATTTAAATAGATTTTTAACAACTGGGAACACATTAGAAGTAATTGGTTTACACTGGTATCGACAAGGTCCACATTCCCTGCCTCTATATCCTTTCATTATCAGTGCAACACTGTGTATAAATCCAAGTGGTCTGGCTGCTGCGTGATAACACCCTTCTCTCACACCACTGCAGTTATTATCTGTGAGAAATTATATGCTGTAAAGTCGGAGCAGACTTGTTATGACTGAGGCTAACATGATGACATGCAGATTGGCACATTCTCCCTCACCACAAACTTTCCCCAGAGATGTCTGGTGTAAAATGCTGTTAACCAGCTCTTAGAGTAAATAAATATATGAATAAATAAATAATGAGAGCAGAGGGTGTCACTGCTGCTGCCGCTGCTGCTGCTGCTGCTTCACCTCTGAAACTGTTATGTCACGTTGACCTTGAAAATAAATGTCAAACATAATAAGGAGGCTGTGAAAGGAGCAAACAAAAGGTTTTAATTTCTCTCCCGTGGCAACTGAACCTTCTGCAGCTTAGATATTGATTTATTTGTTTGTTGTTATTTATTTATTGATTTACAACTTGGGACTTTGTAGAGGCGCACTTTGTGTGAGCAAAAAGAGAAAACAGAAGCCCAAGTCCGTGAAGAGACAATGGACTCTGCAGGTTTTTCCATATGTGCAGCTCAGGCCCTTGTTGTGCCTGCGTTAGTCCCTGATCAGAGGTGATCCTGGAGAAATCAGCAGGGCCTGGCAGGAGGGGAGGCAGGTTTGTGAACTGTTGGAGGTGGTTCTGCTGCTGCAGCAGAGTGATATTCGACAGCTGTGTTCTACAGGTTTTTAACAGCCCTAATAAAATGTGTTAGACATAGCACCAGTTATTTTCTTCTCACTTTTCCACTAATCTGGACTCCAACTCTCCCACTGCACCTTTTGGTCCAAGCTATACACCACCGACTCATATTTTCACTGCACTGTACAAACTGCTGTTGTTATTCTGTGGGCTTTGGAGTCACTGCGTCAACAGATTTAAAAATCCTTCTTCCCTCCATTAGAAGAATCACGGTTGAGGACGACAGTACAACACACCACTGAACTGGACCACTGAGGCTGTTGTTGTTTTCTTTCTTTCTATTAACGGTCAGCAGGGTTGGAGATGGAGGAGGGAGCTGGAGCAGGAGGTAACAAACCAAGGATGGAAGGAGGTCCTGGTGGAAGAGGAGGTGGGACGACAACGCCAGGTGCTGGTGGAAATTGGCGGGCGATTGCCAAAGTGACCTCATGCCAGGATAATACATGGGGCCATAGGTGTCCCTCCCCCTCAAACCAAACCTAATCCAACCCCTCATGCTGATAGCTTTTCAATACCTGTGGGACAATCGCTCCAATAATTGCTGTTCCTGTTTCAATTCAGGAACAAAGGGACACAGGACTTTATTCTTCACTACCACCAATTGTCTTTTTTTTTTAAATATTTTTTGTCAAAAAGCTAAATGTTATGCCAGATATAGGTGTCAGCTAAAGATATGAGCAAAAGATTAAAAAAATATGAAATGACTATTGAAAAATTGTATGCTTAAAAATTCCATGATATAAAATCTCCAAATGATAACAACAAATTAGCCATAAGTAGATTCAATGTGCCGAGAGGAAAAAGTTTCCTAAAATGTAGCCAAAGAATAAAAAGTAACAAAAGCAGTAGAAGAAATAAAAAAAGTGAATACAAACAACAAAGATGTAAAACAAAATAGATAATTAATTAAAACTTTAATTAAGGAAATCAGCAAATATATTTAGGAACTAAAAACAACACCCAATCTTTGGTGCCACCCCGTATTTGAGGACAAACGCAGCACAACAAGAAAGAACAATTTGAATGTGTTGTTTGTTTATTGACGTAGTTATCCGTTAATATGTAAATCAGTGTAAAACAAGGAAGAACAACTAAAAATGCCGACAAATCCAGAGGTTTTTTTTTTTGTTTTTTTTTTGTCTGTGTGTGATTGGCACATGTCTTCTTAATACGCTGCACATTTTTCTTCCAGAACTCCTCTGGTGGTTGTAACTAATCTTTCCATCTATAAAAACCGTACAGAGCGAAAATATTTTCATTTGCATCCCACAGACACTGTATCCACGCTCTGCTGTGATGACCGATGACACACTTCTGTGCAGGCGGAGGCAGAGGAGGCTCAGCAGGGCCGCTGAAACCCAAAACCTCTGCAACCACACAGTTCTCACAGAAAAAAAACACAGGCAGTGGAAGCTAGGGCTTGTTTCTCAAATAACAATAATATTCATGCTAGAAAAAACATCAGGAAAAAGATCTTTCCTCCCCCGTTCCGTGTCATTAATGATAACGGTTATTGTCTGATGTTCACAAACTACACAAATTTTGAGGGTGAGATTCAAAAATAACACTAATTTTATTAAATATGACCTTTGTGACTTTTTCTAAAATATTTTTCTCAAGTTTTTGAGGATTTTTTCTTTTGTTTTGTATTTCTATATTTCCTGATCCAGTGGGACAGACAGCAGGACTAGGCCCGTGTTTGCAGCAGGAACTGCTTTAAGTCCACTTTACGAACGACAACAACAACAAAAAAATGTTGAAAAAAAAAACAGACAACCTTCGCACTTCCAATTATTAACGACTCACTTGCCGTCTTTCCTGAAAAGCTTTTCGGCAGAGCAAAGTTAAATACATGGAGTTGAACCCAAACAGGGGCCGGAGTCTGTGAATGCAGGGGGGAGAAGCCTCTTTTTGTTATTCCCAAAGCAGGAATAATCAGCGCTCAGCGTCGGTAAAAAAAAAATGTAAATGATTTTAATGCGAAAAAAACCAGTGCATTAAAATAGAGGATTTCGTATTTTTACGGCATGTTTTTGAGCGGATTTTTCGGGTGTTTTTATCAATTTACGCGCAACGGTTTTATCCACAGCGGAGGGGGGGGTTAAACCGTGGGCCCTTCCGCAAAGACGTAGTTAAAAAACTACGTCTTTAACTAAAAATGCGAATATTTTAGGCAGTTAATAAAAAGACAGAGGTGGTTTGGTGTTGGTCAGACCTTCGGTGTCATTCTTAGGGTTTTGTTAACCAGACAGTGCAGTTTGTTTTCTCTCTTGCGCAGCATTAATATTGTATTAGCTTCTCCTGTCTGTCACAGACAGTTCATCTGCCGCCCGTTCATACATTAGAGATGAAGGCTGTGGAGTCTGCTGTCTCATCTCAAAGGGTGGGTCGGGACCCGCAGATGGGCTGCAGGACAGCTTTAAGGATCAAATATTAAAAAAAAAAAAAAAAAGGATTAATCAAACTTTTCTTTCTGGGAATTTTCAATAATAAAAAGAGTAAAGAATAAAATTGTGGCTTTAAACGCTGTCTGCAGTCATTTATGATTAGACATCAAGTTTTTCTGTATTTTTTTATTTTTTTTGTTAAAATCATTAAGTTTTTTATTGGATCAAAACATAATAGAGGAGTTTAATATAGTGGTACTGATTTGTTTACATTTTTTAAAAAAAAGGATGGTTCCATGAGCTCTAGATGGGATCATGGAATCTCCTTAAATATTTTTATGAGACGTTGAAGACATTGATAAAGAAAATAATAATGATCACTTAGATCACTTTAGAATACTTACAAACAGCTCTTTATAATATTTATAATAATACTTTTTTTTTCCTTTTTGTGTCTGTTTACCTGTAGAAAATATTTGTGGGTACATTTTCTCTCATAAATACAAATAAAAACATAAATGTGTTTGATACCACAGATCACAACAATGTTGGTCCAATATAGTTAGACAGATTTAAAAAAGTGTGACAGCAATAGTATCATCTTTTTAAAAAAAATAGAAAAACCGAGAGCTTTGTGGAAAACTCCACATTTGGACGTGTCTTCAACTTCAAGTTCACGCCTCAAGCGTAGAACAAATAATTGATAGATATTAAGAATAACTTTAATATTTTATGTGCCTGGCTCATTGATGCAGGTTAGTTTTGAAACCTGCAGCCACATTTTAAAATAATCCCAGTTTAAGTTCACACCTTAAAAGGAGATAAAGAACCTGGACTATTAAAAAAAATCAAAATAAATGGTGTATTATATTTTAGAAGATTTCATCAGAGGTGAAAACTTCATTTTCTTCATGTTTATGAAGTGGAATTAAATCTGTGTATGAGCTCATTTCAGACATTTTACAGTCAAGTTTATGTTCTAGAGTATAAAAAAATCCCCAGCTTTCATTTTGGTGTGTTACTTCTCAATATTCCCCTGATCAGCATGCCAGCCTGGTACCCTGTTTAATTTACCTTGTCTTGTGCATGGTGTTTTTTGTCTGTATTACCTAAATAAGGTGAAATGTGGGGCATGCAGACTCTCTGCTGCTTGTCGGATTCAGTGGAGTGTGAAATTGCAGCACCAGACAGCCAAGATAATAGCTCAGAAGGGGGCTAATGTCCCTGCTACATTCACAGAACATTTTTATAATGACTGGATTAAAAGAGGGGGGAAATATAGATTGATGCTATATTTTGTTTTGTCACATTATTCCAGCTCCAACCTGGGTCTAGGATTTTTTTTAGGTGCAACTGGGAGTGAAAGGAGAAAAGATGTTTGTAAAAACGCACATAACCTTTGTCAGCTTTATAACCTGGCATTTCCTGCCTGTGATTTGGGCTCTTTTCACACCTTACAACACTGGTCTGCTCTGTGAGAAAAAAAAGATTATTGATCATGAACCACACACACGACTATATGGAGAACACACATGCACAGACTCACAGTCTCAAACCTGCCTGTCTTTGTTACACCAGAAAAATACATATGGAATAAAAATCCCAGAATTCCACACAAAAAAAAAGTCCAAGGTGTTTAGTGTAAAACATTCTCCAATGAGGCCACATGTTACTGGTCCCAGCTGGTATGTTCAGTGACCATACACTGGTCACCTAGTGTATGTATTATTAGGCAGTAATACACACAAGTTAAATTTTTCATTTAAAAAATAATAATAATTGGGAGTTACTGGGTGTGTATAAAGATGAATGGCTTCTAAAATGTGGTCCAATAGGAACAAAGTGTTCACGACACGTCACAAACACAGTTCAGGTGATGCGTAAACTAAGCCTAATGTTTTGGTGGTGTAAAAATATTTGTGATAATCCTGGGTTTTTTTTCCCCTCCGACTCCAAAGTTCATGAACTCCCCCTAAGCATCTCTTCACCATCCCATAAACTACACTGGTCCATCCCTTATTACAATGATACAGAGGTTTCCAGATGGTTTGGATGTGACTGGTGAGCACACGGACGATGGCTAAGCATTTGAAAGAGCAGACAGACAGACAATCCAAGCGGTTTAGCCTTGTTTAAAAATATTAATCCACTTCTAATTCCAGCTGGCCCCCTGACAGCACAGAACCCGATCAGAGAAATCAGCACCTCCATTGTGTGGCCTGGCAGAGGGGACTGGGTGGCTTTTTCTTTTTTAGAGGTTGGACGATTAAAAAAAGAATCCCAACACTACCACCACCCTTCATCGCACAGCAGGGGGAATTACTGAACCAATAATTCCCTATTAATTTGAGATAAAAGGAAGGGAAGTCTTCTGTGTGCAGTGCTGTGGACCAAATAAGATGATGAAGACTGCAGTAAAAAGAAGGAATGGTCACAGGAAATGTAAAAATATCTCTGTAAATGAGACAGAATGTTATGTCTGTAATGGGAAACTAGTAATTGTTTTTTTATTTTGGGGATTTATTATTGGTTCACTATGAATTTCCTTTTTAAAGTAACTGGTATCACGACCAAGGCACACGCCTTAAATATGCTTTGACACAAGCCATGGGTCCCGTCCCATAATTTGGTCACTGCGGTACATTTGGTGGGTCATAGCAACTATATAATGGATTTGACTGTACAGTGACCACCCAAATAAAATTAAAAAAAATATGTACATAAATAGATGTTAAAATGCATTGCACTTTCTTATAACCAATATACAGCCAGGAATTACTTAAGTTTTAAGGACTGATTTTTGACCAGAATTCCATTCGATGATCATGGCATTTTATTACCACAGTTTGTCTGCTCAACATTTTTGTTACTTTTGATAAATACAGCGTTTGTTTTACTCTCTTTACTATCGCAGCTCAAGTCCTTCTTACTGACAGGTTTACATTCTTTTTTTCGTAGTCCCTGTCCCTGCCTGTTAGCTGTTCAGAAACACAAGGACGTTCCAGACGACTAAACTCCGAGAGGCAGAAGAGTGGGGTGAGGACAGGGGGCGGTGATGTCAAATCTCTGAGGGGACAAAGAGGTGGTTCTGCTCCGTCTCTCCAAATGTAAACGCCAAACCTCCTGGACATTCATGGACGTACGAGCAGCCAAGAGGTGGATGGGTTTTGATTAAAGAGCAAAGCCAGGCCCCTAAGTCTGGGCCCCTATCATCACCCTTTCATGAACACACACACACACATATATATATATATATTTATATATATATATACATACATACAATTGTAGAGACACACACCCACGGGGCCATTATGGCTGTCTCTCCTCAGAGTGACAGCCTTTCATATCTGTCTGTCTCAGAGCCAAGTGGTTATCATCTATTCACCCAGCCATTAGGAAATGTCACAAACACACAAGCTGACACATGAACACACACACACACACACACACACACACACATACTCATAAATCAGTCTCTCCGTCCTCCAGGAAATGGGGTTAAATTAGATGTAATCAATGGTGAATAAGTAAAACACATTTCAACAAAATCCAATGCTTTTAAATTTTTTTTTTTTATAAACCATTTCTCTGTCAATTTCTCCTCTCTGTCTTTCCAGCTCAGTCTCTTCCTCTCGTCATCTTTCAGGTTGGCTTCAGAGACTGAGATTGACAGAACAAAAGAGATTGTTGTGGAGATACTAATTATTTAATGAATTCTTTATTTATTTTAAAAGTTCCCTGGGTGGCGATGTGCCCAGACGGGTACAGTAGATGGAAAATTACAGGCAGGGAGACAGTGAGTGACACATGAACAGAGGCAGAGGGCAGGTGGGGGGGGGGTGTCATCCAAACAGAGCTGTGCCCTTAAAGCCATGGCAACATCCTCATCCGTTCTTCCAGACCATTCAACCCTCCACCACATCTACATCATCAGCGGGCCGCACTGCCAGCATTTTAAAAATGCTTTATTAATCATGTGTGCTCCACTCACTGTAGCTTTAGTGAGTCCATTTTTCCAAGTTGCTATTTTCCAGAAACAATCCCCAAAATTAGGACAAATCACAGCCACTTTACCTCAGCAAGGGGCCACAGGCACAGGACAATGGATGCAAACCACTAAAATATCTTTTCTACACACAAATGATGTGTCCTCAACCCCCAAAACCAATAAGTAGGGCATGGGGAGAGTGGGCCACAAAAGATTGGGTCATTATTGATTTGACAAGTTGGTGAATAATTTATCTCTTGTGGCCGGCATCGTCTGGAACGATCAGGATGTGTACTCTTCCAAGGAGAGGTCTCTGTCAAATGTGTCTTTTTTTTTAAAACATCTCTGTGGTGATTCTTAGATCTCTGTATATTATGAACATGCAGAGTTGAAACAAGCAACAGTCGTGGCAGGCAGGGAACTGAGGGGTGTGTTCAGGGTGACAAAGACAGTTGGAATAAATGTATTACTGCTTTAAAAGGATGACTTACTCCAACCCAAAGGATTCATCTTAAAGTGCTTAATCCTATCAGGGTCCTGGGGGAAGGGGCGGACAGAGGTGAGGTCCATCCTTATGTAAGGGTGTGTGTGCGGGGGGTGGGGGCGTCCATCACAGGGCCACACTTAGAAACAAACAACCACTCACACTTGTACCCCAAGGTGTCCCATTAACTTATCCAGTCGTCCTATTGGACTTGGAGGAAATCCACACTCACAGAACTCATACAACAGCTAGACTCAAACCACTGATCTTCTTACTGTGAGGCCAGGGCCTTAACCACTGTCATACTAGTGTCTGCTATTCAATAAAGCAGTTTAAAATAAATAAATAAATTGAATGGTATTTTAATCAGGCCATATAGTCAGTTTACATGTGGTGGTTAGTTGAGGTGCAGTTAACGTTCAAGTTAACCATTTGACTAGTTTAATGTCTCAGTTCACAGATTAATCCTCTGTTCTGACAGACAGTGGCGGCTACAGCAGACGTCCTCTCACTGTGGACATACCTTTGACACTGGCTGTCCTTCTGGACACAACCCTTCCCCACCATGGTTGGGAGTTAGAGACTAGAGGGATTCAAGTTTCTGCACAGCCGGTGATAATCCTTTCACTGCGCCCCCCCGACCTCACTCTCTGTAGCCCTACGTCGTCTTAAGTTGACATGTTGACTGTTAGCATAAAAGCTAACACATTTTAAACAACTGCATTTATAATGTTGACTTTATATGCTGTTACTAAAGATCATTAATTAAAAGAAAAAGAAAAAGAAGAGAGGATTTTCAATTACATTTTTAAACAAATGAACGGGTAATATAACAAAGTAAACACCAGTGGGTTTCTGGATGTAAACTTCCGGCCTTGGACAGTATGGAATCATCCAGCATCCAGGGAAATAATGGTTTATAGTGATGTTTTATTACAGATATAGAAATATCTGACAGTTTATTTTCCCCTTCTGTCTGAGTGCCACAGCCACAGACGCGTCTTTACTCTGTTGTCTGGGAGTCTTGGTCCGACTGAGAAATAGAACTCACATGCATACATTAATCTTAAAGTACTTTTCGTTTTGAACTAACACAATAATTATATATTCATGCATGTGTCATTTTCTTTTAATGTCGTATAAATGCTCTGTGACTTACAATAAATTCCACACGTCACCATTGTCAGCCTTTGGTGGCTGAAGTGAATTCCCCTAATGGTCTGTGGTAATCATTTCAAATGTGCCTTTCAATTTCAGATTTTGTATGATTTCCTCAGTCAAGTGCTGCTTAATTTACGATCATTTCCAGCTTCCCTGTAGCTCTTGGCCAGCGGGACACTAGGACAGCTTTATGCATGGATGTAATTCACACACTCCTTGGCGACGGCCCCGGCAACTGCCTGCAGTACAGGAAAACTGATTTACACACCAGCGCGGCAATGAAAGACATAAGAAAACAGATAGTTTTGATTGGCTGAGTCATGTTCACAGCTGTTGCCTGATAAACACAGATGTGACCACTGAGCTGTAAATATAAATCAGGCGTCGCTGTTCGTGCCAGTCCTACACACCGCTCACAGGATGAATAGCTGCTAGTTAGTCAGCGACTGCAGAACACGCACAGTAGTGCAAATCTGCAATAAGTCAATCCTGTTAGTGCGAGCAAAAACACACATGGGATGAAAAACTGTGCTTGTGGTGGTAACCTCAGTGAAAGGTCGCAGTCTGAATCCAGGATTTAACTCATTTATGTCCAGACCAACAAATCACAGGCCTAACCATGACCTCAGCTCTCTTCCTGGAATCTTTTGAACTGTCCCTTTAACACAGGCATCTCTCTGGCCATAAAGCTGCAGCCTCTCTGTTTTCCAGTGAAATGTGAATTACATCAAGTCTCTGACACACATCCACCATGTAAGGGAAGTAGGCTGAGCCCAGCAACCCAGAACCTTCACCATCTGTACACAATAAATGAGAACTGGATTTTGCTCCACAATAAAGGAACAGTCGTGCTCTTGAATCGACCTCTGGGGATGTGTCGAGCACAGAAAGGCAGCATTAGTTTCAATCTGTACTCGGACTACCTGCTGAGTTACCAGATCCCCAGCGAGCGTGAAGTCAAGCAGACTGCTTCTCTGACTCACGCTGCCTGCCACCACCTCCACGTCGCATCATGATTTATTCCAATGACAGCAAGATGTTGGGAGCATAAGATTAAGATGTGAGCTGCCTGACACTGATCACCTGGATAAGGAAAACATGTAGACAAGTGTTTAAAAACACACACACACACACACACACCGCTGCTACGTCTGTTGTGCTAACGTATTCAGATTCAGTTACAGCTATTTGGAGCACACGTGCACACTCTCCAGCATGCGCACACACTGCCTGTCTGTCAGTAGGTCAAGACACCATAAAGAGTGTCAGAGAGGGCTGAAAGATGAAGAGTTATGTGCTCAGGCTGTCTGTGACCTTTGCTGTTTGTGCATATGATATCGCTCAGGGAGGAGGAAACCGTGGGACTCCTCGGTGTCAGCCCTGCCACTCTGGACTCGCATACCAGCCTCACAGTCTGGCCGCGTCCACAAGAAACCGTTTTCATGTCAAAACTGAATTTTTGCAAATATACAATTCATGTCCAGTAGAAGATTAAATGTAAATAATCGAATACAAAATTGTATTTATCGTATTCATTTTAATACTGTATTTTAATGTTTTATTTTATCTTGTTTTTCTCTTTCTGGTGTCATTAATGTTCTTTAACTGAGTGACCTTGTGTCTGACAGGCCTAACCTTGCCTGGCCTTGGATACCTCGGTGCAGAATCTTTAACTAATACTTTCGTTCTGACGTCAGAATGTGTTTGTACAGTTTTCAAATCTGTGCTTCCTGTTTAATTGGCCTGTTTGAAGTGCACGGCTCCATGAACAGTGGGGGCTCTGAGCTATGTAACACGGCATAAAGCTAATGTGTGGACAGCTACATGTGTTTGTGTTTTCATAGGACTACGTGGTACTATGACAAGAATGTCTTGTATTTAAATACCACTACATGGCGTTAGCTGAAGCACAATTTATGCATTTGAAAGAAAAGCACAAACGTGTGTATGTAGCCCTTGTGCATTTCTGGAGAACATAAATCTATCTAGGGAGCGACGCTGTATAGTCATCTACATTTTTATACAGCGACGCTGTATAGTCATCTACATTTTTTTTTCAGCATGCAGCAGGATGCTAGAGAGCAGCTGTGGGGTTTGAAAAAAATGCTTTTTTTTCTTGCCTTTTCTTTCCGGCTTGCTCTTGTTCTTTCTTCCCGTCTCGCTTCCTTTCTTCCTTCTATCTGCATCTACACACACACACACACACACACTGGGGCAACAGGGAACTCCAAGTTTCCATTCATGCTTCTCATTATCGGGGCATGTCGGTATTTTATGAGGCCGTGTAAACCACTGAATTACTGCACTTTAAAATGCATCCTGACACTATTACGTGACCATGTTGCTGGAGAGGCCTTTCATTGCTGGAGCGAGGACCTAAAATGGTGGACGACAAAAGAGCATGACTTGTTAATTATTTTTAACTGCCGGATAAAAATGATTATGAAGTTAGCCAGGATGCTCGACTGCCCCGGGTCGCATCATAAAGTGACCTGTGTCTTTGGAGGAAAACTAACACTAGTTTTAATGGGGATCAGTGGAGGCACAACAATCGATAACGTCAGAAATGAATCAAAACGTATAAACCTGAAAGAAATTACAGAGAGAGCTTATAATCATTTGAATTTAACCTGAGTATATTCGTATATGGTATAATTCAATCTTTATCAAGCCAATGTTTACTTGTTATCTAGTCTGGATTGTCAAACTAGCTTTATCTTACTTGCATGACCTTTGAACTTAAACCTCCCAATCTTTCTGGAATTGAAGGCATCACAACCTTTTTTTAGGCAGACTGAGCCAATGCTTGTCACTTTGGGACTTTTTTTAATTAAGCTTCAAGTCAGTTACCAAATTACGGAAATTAATCAATTAATTAATTAAATAATAGTTTGTTAGAATATAATATTTTTTTCAAACAGAATGAAACAAAATTAAAAACTATATATATATATATATATTTATATGTGCCTTCCAATCAGCATTCCTTGTGTTTATTGTTCAAACACTGTACATTGCGTGAGCCTGGGGGGGTGGGGGGAGCAGAGGTTGGAGGAAGCTGTTGGTTGGCTGAACGGTGACAAATAAAAGGTGGCGAAGCAGTCAAAACAAGCTCTGTTCTTCCAGGCTGGGCCAAAGTGCTGTTGAAGAGGTTCTTTTGAGACAGCCTTAATGTGGTAAAGTGATCTCCTCCACAATTGGGACACTCCAAGAGGCCATCCCTGACAGGCAGGGCGAAGTGAGCTCCCTCCCCCGTCTCTCTGCCCTGTCATTTTTTATCAAACGTCATTGGCCTAGGTGCTGTGAGGAGATAGTACCCCAACACTGACTCAATAGATCTAAACTAGTTAGAAATGTTTTCTCCATTTGTTTGCTTTAGTCTGCCTGGATTCCTTCACAAACAGTTCTTTTTTTTTTTTTGAATGTAGTTAAATCTATTTTTGACCCCTCACAGCAGTCGTCATAGCTTAACAGCTTCTTCACCTGTTTTTTGTTGCGTGTGAGCTGGACGTGATCATGACTTTGCATCTGAGCCAGTTCACCACGGTAACCTCCGTGGGCTCATATGAAAAGGTTCTGACTTTGTGGAAAAGCTGCCTGAATAGAACCCAGTCCTAAGCGGTAAGAAAAACCCAGGCAGTGCCCAGAACAGGAAAACAGAGCCCAGCTGGCCTCCTGACAATTTGGCCGACAATACCAGCAGACTTAGCACTCACTTTTTTACAAGGGCTGCCTCAAATTGCTTCTCTCTTTCTCTCTCGGCAGCACTCACAAAAGAGAGAGTGGCAAATTGAAACCGAACTTTATTGGAGGCTGTAGCCAGACATAGTTGGTAATAAGTATGGTCGCCCTGATCCAAATAAATAATCATCATCAAAGGAGAGCTGTCCAAAACACAGATTTGACCATTCTAACCCAACGCTGCACAAAGCCGACAAAAGTGGGATGGAACTTAAAGCTGAGCTTAAATGAAAAGGGATTTCTTTTCTTCTTCTCACTCTATTCTACATCTTCCTCCTTTCTCCCTTTACTTGGTCTTCTTGTCTGTTGAAACATGTGGTCAGCTGTTATGCTTCCATGTGGTCAGATGATCAAAGCTGGGGAGCAGCAGTAATTGTCCCCCGCTGAAGCCCTGCCCCGGCTGGGATCAGGATCCCAGCAGGTGGGGGGGACAGCCATGAGAACGGAGGGAGAGGGTGGAGGAACGCAAGAGGCCCTGCCTGGCAGAAATAAAGACTTCCTAAGGGCTGCTCTCTGACAACAGAGCCCCAAAGGGAGAGTGAAAAATGAAGCCTCCACACATTCGGAGGGGTTTTCACTGAGGGAAAGGGGCCGCCATTGGGGTGAACATTATGGAGAGAGGGCAAGATGGAAGGCATAAGAGAATAGGATTATAATATTTGGTCGAAGCAAAGAGGAACAATTGTGCGCCCATTTCACAGTGTCTTAGGACTGAGGCTGTGTCGAATCCCAAAAGAAATTTTTTCTCTGATGGTTCATGAAATATTCAGGCTGTTTATTTCACCTGCTGACCCCGACTCCTCTGGTCAAACATGTTACGCCGACAAACAAAGGAAAAACTGCAGAAATTAAAATAAAAAAAAAAACTGCTTTCCTTCCTTGTACTACGCAGGAATACGCGTCCAACAACACGGGAGAGACCGCCGCGTTTTCCTCTCACAAACAAGCCAACAAACACAATATTATCATACACAAACACAAAAACACACAGCAGCAGTGAGGCGGGGAGAGGCCGTGCATACCTCGGCCGCTCGGTGTTTACCTGAAGACCAGAGGGAGCTGTGAAAGCTCACAAGTCGGCCTACTTTGCATGTACGTGGGAGCCCACAAAACACTTCTCACTGCTGTCCATCATTTTGATTGCCCAGCACGACTCCTCCGCCCCAAACCTCCAAACACCCCCAACTTGCTACACCCGCAGCACCCCCCCCCCCCCCCCCCCCCCCCCCCCCCCCCCCCCCCCCCCCCCCCCCCCCCCCCCCCCCCCCCCCCCCCCCCCCCCCCCCCCCCCCCCCCCCCCCCCCCCCCCTCCCTGGCCAGATGGCTTTTTTTTAACTGTCTGTGGGTGGGCTCTTGCACCTCTGCTCTACCACCACTAAATCCCTGAGATGGCTGGGTGGAGTGGAGTGGAGGGTTTTGGGATTTCTGCGTGGACAAATGGTTTTGGAGGTAGCAGAGCAAATAAAACGGATTAAGAAGAGTCTTTTCACAGATACTTCAAAACTATTTTGGCGCTGAGCCATGGACCCCCACGCAGAACTCTCCCTCGACACAAGCAAAAAATAAATAAATAAATGAGACCACCACAAAGGCATTTTCAGATAACATTGTTCTGAGCCGCTATGTGAAGGGTAGACGGCACGTATGACATAAAAGTGTGTTGAAAATTATGATTAAACCAAAGTGTAGCAGAGTTCATGCCACACATGAAATCCTCAGCTTCACACTCTGGCTTCTTTTTCCTCCCAACTCTGCAATTTTGAGAATAATTATGATGAATATATTTTCTGACAAACTACACTTTCTCTGCCCTGTTAGTGGAAAAAAGGAGACGGGGCGACAGGACTAAACGTTTCTACACTGAATGACTCAGGCACCTGCAAAGACATGACTTAATGCACATTCTACAGTCAGTGACTCATGCACTTCCAGAAATACCGTCATTTGTGCGAGAGGAAAGAAAATGCAGGGCTGTTAAAGCTTTCTGACACTGATTGAATGATTTAATTTTCTTCACCGGAGATTAAACTGTCTCATGTAAAACTTTTTTTTTTCCAAAACACACTATTTGAAGGTAAAAGAGCAATGCAGCCACAATCAGGACAGAGTGCATCAAAAGAGGGCTGATATGAAGAAAATCCAAATGTCACCTCTTGGCTCCATCCAGCCAAAGGTTAGATTCTTGACTCCCCGCTGTCTCCCTGTTATTAGGTTGCCTAGCGACGGGCTACAGGCTATAATTAGCTCATCAAAATTAAGATTTCCATTTTGTTAACACAAAAACACTTATCTGAAAAGTGTCAAATGTTCCAAAAGAGATTCCACGCATTGAAATATGAGTGATTTTTCTTTTCCTCTATAAAAAAAGGGAGACTTGGCAAGCGCTGCCTGTCGCTGCTGAGTGAGATGTCGTGCAGCTGTTATGGCATACTTAATGAAAAATCATAAGAAGGGGCCATGATATCACCCTACGAGCATCTGTCAAGTGTTATTCTCATATGTTCAGAAGTTACTCGTTTTCAAATGGTCTAACCGTGCTTCCAGCTCTCCTCCACCTGCTGCGTACCTGCAGCAGACAGAATCTCCTCAGGGAATTCTAAACTGTTTATTTCTACCTTCTCTTGCATGAATCCACCTCCACTTCCATAAAGCCGCCAGACAGTAGATGGGTGTTTTTAATTCATTGTGCCTGTAAGTGTCTGCAGTTTCAATCACTTCTACTCCACTCAGTCCTGCACGGAGACAAAGGAGACATGGCAACGGCATCAATGGCGATCCGCTGAACTGCACTTAACCTTGATTCTTGACTATTCTGTATCCATTAAAGCCAGTCTTTACTACCAAGCATCTACCTTTTCAGCATCACGTTCACAAATGGACCAGTGGACCACGCCGCCGCCTCCCGTCATCAGGCTCTCTCTGTCTATATAGTTATATACACGTTTAGTTATGACGTTAAGTGAAAAGCCGCGGCACCAGCTCCTGTTGACGTGTTACCAAGCAGCAACGACGGGGTCACCAGGATCACTCAATTAGCAGGGGTGACAAAAGCCCCAGCAGGATCCAGCCGTGGAAGCCCCCCACCCCCCAAACCATCACACAACATCAGCCACTAAAGCAGGGCCCCACCTGCTGCCGCCGACCTGTATTTTCTGTTGTTAGTTCTTATGAAGCTGACACATCCGCTTTTTGATCAAAGATCCCGGTTGTTATTCCATGTCAGTACCTAAAGAGTTCTATTCATGCTAATCAATAGAGATGGACATGACATTTGTCCTAAATTTAAACTAAAATTAATGTAATTTTGGGACAATTTTAATATTTCTAGTTATAGTTCTTCTCCATTTCTACTAAATGCAGTGACTTTATATAGAAAATGGACATACCCATTGAAAGGCTGTGGATTTGGCTACAAGGAAGTCCTCTGCTGATTTCAGTGACTTTCAGCTTTACTTTCATCGTGGTGGTAAAGTTGATGTACCAAAGTGATCCGTGTACCAGGTGGTATTGAACCCGGAACCCTCTAGTGGTCAGTTACAACAACTACCTCAAACCAAGTACACATAAATGTTAATGTCTATTTCTTAATGTGTTTATAACGTAAACATTTCACAGTCCTAGTTCAGGTGCTCTTCAAAAATAGAAATTGACATGTCATAACTGACTTTTGTAACATCATATCCTGCAGAGAATGAGAACCTCAGTCCACTTCTTATATACAATCTACTGTATGTGCTACACTGACCAATAAATAGAAGATCATTTGTATAAACAGAAAATAAAGACACTACTCATGATCACTGATGCTTTGACTCCAACGTCAGGTGATGACATGTCACCAAACTGCAGGTATGTGTGTGTGACCGACATACATGTTTGTACGTATGTGTCTTTGTGTCTGCTTCTTCCTCAGCCTACTTTTTTTCACCATCTTCTGTCTGTCAGTCTGTCAAGGCCATCTGTGTGTATTTCCCCTTTTGTGGCAACCTGCCTGCCTGCCTGCCTGCCTGCCTGTCTGCCTTTCTGTCTGTCTGTCTGTCTGCCTGCCTGCCTGTCTGCCTGCCTGCCTGCCTGTCTGCCTGTCTGTCTGCCTGCCTGTCTGTCTGTCTGTCTGCCTGCCTGCCTGTCTGCCTGCCTGCCTGCCTGTCTGTCTGTCTGCCTGTCTGTCTGTCTGCCTGCCTGTCTGCCTGTCTGCCTGTCTGTCTGTCTGTCTGTCTGTCTGCCTGCCTGTCTGCCTGTCTGTCTGTCTGCCTGCCTGCCTGCCTGTCTGCCTGCCTGCCTGTCTGTCTGCCTGCCTGTCTGTCTGTCTGCCTGCCTGCCTGCCTGCCTGCCTGCCTGTCTGTCTGCCTGTCTGTCTGTCTGTCTGCCTGCCTGTCTGTCTGCCTGCCTGTCTGCCTGTCTGTCTGCCTGTCTGTCTCCACGTCTCTCCCTCTCCTACTGTCCCATTTTCACCAAAAAATGACTCCTGTCTGGATCAGCTTTCAGTTTTTCATTCCCCGCACAGAAAGCACAATACCTCACGTGCTCTACCTTCCTCACTGAATGAAGGCTTTTGAGGTGAAGAAGCTCAAAGTTGAAAAGATTCAGTAGGAGTCAGAC
>NC_024321.1:8244380-8267108 GCF_000523025.1 Cynoglossus semilaevis
CTCAGAGCCTATATGTAGGGCAGCAGTACGTACAGTCATTCCCTTTGATAGTGTGAATAATTACACACACACACACACACAAGCAGCATCATGAAACAACAATATGAATAAAGAAACATAAACAAACCTCTGCTGCCTCTCTATGTGCTGGTGTACAGTGGGTGTAGGACCTTAATTTATGTGACGTCACTGTCGACTAGTCAACTGTCGACTAGTCAACTGTCGACTAGTCAAACTGGTCAATTGTTTCGCATTAGTTGACGGGTCACTCAGCCTGCATAATGTGAGTGGGGCCAGCAGCATGTCTAAAACACAATGACGATGTCATCAAATGACTTATATGTCTCCATAAACCCTAAATAAAAACCCTAGGATACTCGATGCTAACAACATGCTGTAGCAGCTAACTGTATTTTTAATCGTTCACTCAAACAAAAATAGTTTAACTAGTCAGAGAAGAAGAATTTTAACTTCCTCCTCACTGTCCTGACAACAAAAACTAAACTTCTGATCTCTTCAGTGCAGGGTCACATGACTCCAGCTCCAGGGCCTTGATTGGCCAGAGAAGGCCAGACTTCATTTAGAACTTAAAGCGCCAGTCTTGCGATGTCCCTCACTGGATCCACACACCTTCATCTGACCAATCAGTGTCAATCGTTATTCGATCTCTGTCTCTCTCTGTGTGTGTGTGTGTCTCTCTCTCCAACATTTAACCACTGTAACGACTACAACAACTGTTCCATCACACTGAAGCATAAAAGATTAAGAAGTGGCAGCTGCCTGTTTCGTTGGAATCTATCATTTCACCTCTTCCTCATCCCATATTTTTCTCTGCTCCTTTTTCTGAGAATGGTGAAGCAGGGGCCGAACTGGTAAACACAGCCGACAGGCTGATTGACCGAACGAATGAGGAGACATGAACATTTTTAGGCAGTAAATAAAGCGAAATTGGAGTTGCAGAAATGCATTGGGTAAACAGGCTTCCACAGGACAGGCATGTTAGCTAAAGTGCCCTACAGACGAGCAATAATCAGTGATTTTTATTCTTTATTCAAACACGTTTGTGTCCTGTTTGATCAGTGTCGTGAATACATCAGCAGCAAGAGAAATCCCTTTCCTGTGAGCCGGTGTTGTGTCATGATAAGAAGCTCTGCAAGAAAACATGACAGATACCAAACTAAAGCTTTAGTCATTATTGTTTTGGATTTGAATTAACATATTTTCTAAGACGACCACGTTCCACTGGTGAGGGGAACAACAGAGTGAAAGCAGAGCTCAGAAATAGATGCAGATTGTGTTGTTTCTTCCTTTACAAAATGTTTTCTGTCTAAACATTACAATAACAAACCAAGGCAATGAATAATGCAACAGTTTGGGTTTTATTTTAAAAACCAAAGTGTGAGGCTGAGGGTTAGTACTGAACTCACTGCGACAGCTGGCACCACAGCCTTTCTCATCAGGCTGATAAATACAGTCATCAAAATAAACACAAGTCAGGAGCCGGGGCACCGTAGGCCTCAGCTGATTGCGTTTACATGGTGCAATTGAAATTCCAAGTTTGTTTTTTCATGCGACTTCTCCACCTCTGAGCCTCCATCAGTCACCACGCAGGTATCACAAGTTAGCACGTCGCTAATGTTGCCCTTTTGGTGGCCATTAACGGCTCAATGAGCATCTTCACACTCTGCAAACAGTCACACCTCGCCTTGTGTCAGCACAAACTGGCCATTGAAAGGCAATGGGTCGAAGCTGGCAAGACAGAGTGGGGGGATTTTCTAATTAATTGATGATTTAACAAATTCATTATGATTTGATTAATGTCAATTTATGAAGATTTCATGTTTTTTAGTGTCCAAATTACCCAAAGATGGTTCAAGGGAAGACACAGAGAGGCTACTCCGTTACCTACTTATTTCTTTAATTGTACGACGGTTTTGGGTTGTTGTTTTTTAATTGTTGTCGTTCGTTCATCTGTTCATTTAGGAAAATGGCTACAACTATAGGCTGTATGTCCACGTGTACGTTCTTCTTAGTTGATGGAAAGAAAACAAAATAAAATAAAATACTTTAAAAAAAACTTCAGCGCTAAATGCTAACTTAATAAAATAACCTCACGGAACGCAATGGATTATGTGTTAAAAGTTAATTTTGAAATTAATTTGAATGTCAAAACAGTAACAGCAGGTTTGTTAGGGTTAAATTAAGTTTGTTCAAAATAGTTGGACCGTTCCTTTAAAATGACGCCTGTTTTTTCTGTAGGTAATTAGTTGAACGACACCTCTAATAAACCAATGTAAAATGTACAAAACGTCAGCACATCGCTGTATGTTTCCATATATTTAAGCTAAACCTATAGATTAGAGAAGAGTGAGTGTAGGTGTCAGGACAGAAGCAGGTGATGGGGGTTTAGGACACCTCGGCCTGTTGACACTACACGTGTGTGAGTGTATTTAATTAGCTGTAATCCAATTGTGGGGCGAGGCTTCCTGTTCAGAGAGGTGCGACAGGGTCAAAACAAACATCTTATTAAACACTAAAGACGTCGTCTACAGTCTGCAGGGGGAGCAGTCTGCTGCCCTCTGTGTCAAGACCAACATCAGTACACTCTTCAGGTACGACCTGACCTCCAGGAGCAGCTTCATCCAGGAGCTGTGGTCTGATCTGATCAGTGGAAGTGTGATTTATTTCCCTCATTAGTAAATCTGACAAAACAGACGGAGAGAAAAAGAGAGAGAGGGGGGGGGGAATGAAAGAAATGAAAAACTAAAAGAAAAAGAACAGACAGATCAGAGTTGAGATAATTTTGGTTGTTAAAGCCTGTTTTATCTTATCTCTCTTTATTGTTCCGTGCCCAGGGGTGTCATTAAGGTAGGGTTTTATGTTGTTTTCAAGGGAGATCAAAAATGGCTAGCGTGCGTTTTTTAACAAGAAGCCCACACACAGATCACAGAGCTATTAGGTTATTTTTCTCATGATCTTGTCCTCTCATCAAAGCCCGTCTGAGCCAAAGGTGTCAGCTTGTAAAGCCGCTCTCTTTCCAATCCCTCTTAAATCAACAGCCAAGACTCCTGCAGATGAATAACATTCAACACACACTGTACATTTTCAGTTGGGCTAAGGGGGTACAACAGTTGGTTGATGCAGAAGGCATGGGATGGGCTATTTTTTGGGAAATAAATAAAATTGAGTGGTGAGACTCAGAATGATTGGAACGTGACAGAAAACCATGGCAACAGACTCCTGGGTAAACAGTTTATGGAAGCCCAGTAGGAAACACGGCGGTTTGGATAAAGGCAGCCTCTCGCTAATCAGCGCATACCAACATTCACGGCTCCCAAAACTTCACGAAGCTGAAAAACAGATGTGTCAACTGTGACAGCACTGACTGAACACGCGGTGGCACGGCAGCGTGGGATCCAATCAGGGGAGCAGTACTCAAAGAGTACGTTTGCGTACTAAAACTCGGTCACTTTTCACCAAAACTGCTACAGAAATTAGCTTCACGGTAATTGGAAACGACATGCACTGAATAACAGACAGAGGCAAGTCAGGACGAGACGACACTTAGCTCGGCCTGGCTTATACAATCTGTAAAATAATATTGGTCTTTGCCAAATATCAGTGGATCCCTGAGATCACGTTAGTCAAAATATCTCTTTTCCTACTATTTAAAAATGCTGTGCAGTGAATCATGATCCTGTTATCAACTGTTGTATGAATATTAAATATTATTAGTTCACTCTACTCATAAAACAGGCCATTACAACTCATAGTAAATATCACACAGCACCACCTGCAGGGGAGAGAAGAGTAATGCTAAACAGCAAGTGATTTAAAAATCGTACAAAAGAAGCTCCTTGCGCAACGACATCCGGAGATGATGAGAGATACTTAAAACTACAGCGTACAACAGTGCCTTGAACTGTCAGCCTACACCAGGGAGACATGTCATTAAATGTAATGTCACCAGTTACTCTGCTGTGATCAATAAGTCAGCAGTCAGAACGGGCGAGCATTCCTGGAGAGCGCACTACACACAAGTCATCTGATCATCTTCAAGGTTTCACAGACCAACATTATCGCTCTGACACAACACACACACACACACAGGCACACACACATGCAGATGTGCACAATGATGCATTTGAAGCAAACACACACACGCCATCCTGAGCCTGGATTTAGCCACATACTTCCCACAGCTGCTTCTTTTTCCGTGGTAACCATAAGGTAAAAGTCCCAGCATCATTTATCAACACCATCATCTGCTGCAGGGCAAACAGAGAAACGCTGACGCGTCTGAAGTTAAAGGGAATCATCTTTTAGGCCAAGCCATGGCGTTAGATGGTGAGGTGGCGGCGAGGATGGGAAAAGAGAAGAGGGGGTGGAGAGGTTGGTGCACCATGCCAGTGCAGATGCCCACAGAGCAGACCGCCTTAGCCTGAGAGACAGCAGAGCTGCTGGAGCCTCAGACAGCTCGCTCCATCACCCCCTCCAGCTCTGCCTCCCCTCCCGTTGCCATCTGTGAAGCGCACATACACACACACACACACAACACACACACGCGCACAAACACACACTCCGTTCCCACTAACTAAGAGGCCCAGGGACACTTAGCCACGTTAGCAGCCTCACTAAGACTGCTGTGTGTGTGTGTGTGTGTGTGTGTGTGTGGTAACTGCTGACATGCTTTAAAAAGACTAAGAGAGAGTGAGAGTTAGGAATCAGAGCTGCTGAGCCAGATGGTTGGTCTAAGCTAAGCTAAGCTGAAGAAGATTGCGATAGCAGCCAGGTGCCCATTCTTCAACGAGTTTTTTTTTTTACAGGTGGTGTGTGAATGTGTGGCTGCTCTCCTGGTTTTTGCGGCTGTTTTTCTGCTTATGTCAGTTTATTTTGGTAAACTGTGTGCACCTGCGTGGCTCACGTCTAATAACATGTTCCTGTGGATGGAGCTGACAACCCAGTGAAAAAGTCAGGACCCTGATGGGTCTGATTCTGTCACAGAGGGAAAAACTGCGACACCTTTCAGCAGCCGTCATATTTCCAGCCTTTCTTTTTCTTTCATTTCCTTTTTCTTACTTTTGCACTTCTTTTTTCACTCTCTTTTTCAGTCTTGTCTTTTTTCTTCTTCTTTGTCGTCTGGTTATTGAGGTCGTGGAAGGTAAGAAGAGAGCAGACGAGGTACATCCAGGCAGCACTCAACTAAACAAAAAGATTCTTTATTTTGAGTAACAATTCAGTGATGCTCTTTTCATGAGTTTTGTTGAACGGCTAAGAATATAGAGTGTCTTACAGACTTAGGTTCATAAAACCTGTTTGTCACCCTGCCAGGTAAAAAGAACTGAAAAAGGTCCCTGCGACACCTAAATCATTACTAATCCCCCTGGATAATGGATCAGTGGAGTTCATTTAGACACCAACAGTTTTTTTCCACATCTCTTCCTCCAGGTCTATCCTCCTCATCACGTCTCCTGTCTGTTGAACACCCATGGCTTCTCTCACACTGCTACCTTATTCATCACTAGAATTTAATTCGAACCTTGAGTACATGCCCCGTGTTAGCAGTCTTTTTTTTTTTGCATGATTCTTATTTATTATTTTATTATCCTGCTATAAAATTAGTAATATGCATTATTATTATTATTATTATTATTGTTATTATTACAATATATTGTTACATTATTATTTATGTATTAAAAATGTATTTTACTGTTTTGCCACCTGACTATTTTTTTAATCAAATAAAAACATAAAATATATGAATATTTTCCCCATAAACCTTGTATTATTTATGGCCTAAATCACTGTATATTTTCACTGAGTTCTGGTCAAACTGGTTCCATCACTGATGTAATTCTGCCTGTGTAGATCAACAGTCCAAATGTGTGTTTACTGTAACTTTAAGGGACAGGAAAACAATTCCCACTGAAAACTCCTGGTGTTAACACAGTGATGACAGGAAGCTGCTGCATTGATCTGTGATGTTGAGTTAAATCTCCCATTAAAAATGAATGAGGATTCTGGGAGAGGCTAGTACATTCCGTGATCTCTTCGGTGAATGGAAACAGTGCAGATTTGTTCATACAGGATAAAAGTGCTCTTGCACAGCTGAGCTGTGTAGACACACACACACACAAACTCAGAGACACGCTCTCATTCTCTCGCTGTGATACACACAGACAGTTATGTGCACACAGATAATCTGTAATTCATCCAATATGCAGAGCTATTGGCCAAAGCTTCATGGCACACACAGAAACCTGCACGCTAGTCTCCATACATCCACCAATCAGCGTCTCGCCTGGCTCTTGGTTTCAATGGGCCAATCAGATGCCCCGGATGAACCTCCCCCCAACCCTCTCCCCACCATGAACACACACATATCTACAGTATGCACTGGTACACACACGGATCCAGCTGTGATTCTTGGACCAAATCCAAGCTGTCTGTCTGGTGTGTAGTGCTCGGAGGAGTGTGTGTTAGTGTGTGAAAGAGATTATTTTCTGTTTTCTGTAGCATCACATGACTGAGCTCTAATGTTCACTAACAAAACAAATGAGAGAGATCAGTGGAAGAGAGCAGGTCATCAGGCCGGACCTGACCCTGGCCCTGAGGGACGGGACACGGGGGGGGGGGGGGGTCAGCATCAACTGTATATAAGAACTGGACGAAACTACGTCACTGCAAGAGTGAGGCTGCAGAAGTCAACAGGAAGTGCTGTCACATGGTTGGGTGGTAAGAGAGTTGGTCTGTAAGTTGCTGATGACCACTTCAGGTCTGTGACGTGTCTGTCTGTGAAACTCACCTTTTTGTCTTATCCCACATGGATACAAAATACAGTTTTTTTTCTTAGGGCAGTTTATCAGTAGTGAAATACTAGAATAGCTGATGGATTCCTGTAAAAGTGTGGTTTTCTTTTAAACTTAAAATTTAATTTGAAATTTACTGCACAATCAAAAGACTTTTCTTTGGGCTAATAGAGGTAAATAAAGGCGACGTCAATAACCAACTCCTCGGTGTGTTTACGTACGTCTGCGTCTCAGGGCAGTTGGGGAGTTACTTATTCAAAGGGTCAAAGGCAAAAAGGGTTATAATCCCCCAGTGAACAACCTTTCCAGCCAATAACGCTGCTTCTTCTAACAAAGACCTCGGCCTGTGCCCTCACTTGTCTCTTCTCCTCAGTGGCTTCCTGAAGTAACTGCGCACTCTCCTGCGGCGGCTATCGACAAGTTAGATGAATTCAAATTTCACATGTCAATTAAATCAGCGCTGCCCCTGTGATTAGAAGATCTCACTAATTGTTGCTCCTCTTCCTCCTCCTTTTTTCCTCCCCCTCTCACCCTCCTCCTCCTGCTCTCCTGCCATTTTCCACATGGAGGAGCAAGGAACGGGGCTTTGTGCAGTCAGGCCGCTTGTCCCATATCAAAGATGGCTCCTCAACCACTTCCCCCCGCCACGCTCCCTGCTCCTCTGAGACTTGAAGTAAATCTTCATTGTTCACTTATCAAGCTAAAAGTGGAAAAGATTACATCCAGACCTTGACGGTTACAAAAATAAAATAGACCGGGGATAAAAAATTGAAAACATGCACAACATTCTTAATAGAATATATTCAATATTTAGCAATATTTTCTTACACCGCTACTTAAGAATCTTTCAAAAGTCAACTGCTTCAACTTCTTAGACCATGAATCCTTAGCAAAAAAAGGAGAAAATTGCTGCATATTCTGTGATCCATTCCTGTCATTTCCAACATAGTATTTACTGCAGGTGTTGCATGAATGCACTTAAGTAGAAACTGGGATATTTCCCACATGCACACCAATACACCCACACACATATGCCCCGCTCTGAACGCTCCGACAAGTGTGTCATGTTGGCGCTAACTGTGGACTCCACAATATTGGGACTTTGAAACCCTTGGAAGCGAGCAGGACTGACAGCTCTCCTCCAGTCTTAAGCAGCGCTTTAATCATCCCTCATCACCATTAAATGCAGCAGACAGCGGCTCTAAACACTGGGTTAAAACTGTATGAATGTCCCCCCAGCCCTCGGCCCCCACCACATCACCTAATGTTCAACACTAACCAACCATCAAACAGACCTACATTCATAGGGCTGGGGTTACAATGGGAAAACACTGCAGCAGGGCCAGTGCAGCCCAGACGGTCTAACTTGCACTTTATGTGACCATACAAAACAGCAACGCCTCATTGAGCCACAATTTGCTGCTGGTTTCCTACAAGAAACAAAACAAAGGACGGGGTGGCCTGGTCTTCCTTTTTGTGCCAAGGCAGCAGACCAAGGAGCACACACGCATACACGTGCACACTCTCGTGCACAAACATACACAATGGTGGAAGGCAGAGTTGTCGATGGGATGTACAGTGGGAGAGAAAGTGACCCTAGAAAAAAAATAAATCACTCAAACATTATTTAAAAAAATAAAAAGTAAAATGAGAGTTTAAGGTAAAGTATGTTGGAATTCCCTCTAAAAGGCTAACGGGATTTTGTATTCATCATGTTTTGTGAAAAAAATAATATATATAACTAATTTAATTAATAAATAAACAAAAACACTTTAACTGCTCTAAAGCAACAATGTTGAAATGTGATTTTAACATTTTAACATTTTAACATTTTGGTACTCCGTGAGATATACAGGGAGTAAGAGCCCTGCTCTAAATTTAGCTAAATATTCGTGTTGATGTTAACTTTGTTTGTTGGCTGATAATATGTCAGTATTAAAGTCCATTTCTAATATTCTTGGTAGAATTAGTATTCTCCAAAATCACATTTCCTCTTTGTGTGAAGAATAATTTTGTACAAATCAAAGGAATAGATATGTATGTAGTTGTGAAGTGACTCAAACCAAGGACCATGTTATTACTACGGTGTTAATAGCACCCTCTGCAGGGGAGGTACTGGTACTGTATAGGTACTGGTACTTGTTTTTTTTTACACAACGTCTGACAAAGACTGCTGTGGAAGGACTGTGAATATTTCTGTAACACTTCTGGCGGAGCAGTTGGTTTCACTCCGATCCCTCGTTGTCTCCACTTCATTTTCCACTCAAGAGTTTTTACCACAATAATCAGTGCGAGAGTTGACACATGTGAAGTGTGAGCATGAGCCAGCAAAGGCTGCTGAGGTTCCGTTTTGTCATGTGAAAGCGTGTGTGCCCCAGAGTGTGTTTCTCATGAATGAGCGCTGCAGCAGCGAGTGCACGAGAAGAGGACAAAGTCGCAAAGTAGTTGAGCTGACTTTGACTGAGAGGATATCAAACAGACAAGAAGCCACGGTTAAAGAGGCTTAGCCATGTGTGTGCGCACACACACACAATGCAGATAAACACAAAGAATCCCGGCTACTGCTGCAGCTATCTTTGGAACAGGGGCAATGCAAATGACAAACATGACACTATAATGTCTGAAGAGTAAATGCACACATGAAACCATCTGCACCAACAAAGACAAGGAGTCCCTTTACAATGCATACATATGACCAGACTCATTAGCATACAAACTGAGATCAAAAGCTTGTCAGTACATCACAGCCAACACAGCCACACCACCCCCACTCTCCCTTTTACCACTACCAACATTATACCACAATTTTAAACAGAGACGCTCAGCCCCAGTGGAGGAGTAAATTATGTAGCCATGACAACCCTGACAAAGTTCAACATCTTTGAAGAAGGTGCAGATCAGACAGTGATTGCACCTTTCCTCGTTTCTCATGTCACGTGGACAGGCGTCTCAGATACTTCCTTTTAACCTGAACCTTAAAGTCATTTGTATATTGTGTGCTGCAGACATTGTTTCAACGATTTTTGTGTATTTGTAAACGTTTACATTTTTTTTTCAACTACATATTGATTGACTTCCTCAGGTCAACAGAACATTTTACATGCAGGTATTTTACATGCGTAAGTATTTTCTTCTGGTTTCCTCACAAGGTCCAACAGCATGTAGATCGTGGATTAGGATTAATTGACCATAAGTATAAGTGTGAAAGTGTAATAAAATTATAAAAGCACCCTAAAAGATAGATAGAAGAAAAATAAAACTGCAACCACTACAACTTTGTCACTGAGCTCTGAGCACTGCTAACTTCAACAAAAAAAAGCACAGAATAAAAACTGAATAAGCAGCCGTGGATGTCAGAGCAGCGACCTGCTCTATGGAATGCTGGATGTTTAAGTGAATAAATACATGGAATAATAACCAAGTCACACATAGATAGAAGTAGAAGCACAGGTTGTTTGAGACGAAACGACTCACATCAAACATTGTCACTCAGTGGAGTACTGCAGCAGTGGAGTAATACAGAAAATGCATTAAAAGCAGCTGTTATTCCAGTAATATCTTACACAGACGTCCTGCTCATCCACAGACCAGTATTATTTTAATGGTGGTCCACAGCATATGGACATATCACTGGCCTGACCATAAACACCTCAGCCTTACTGCCTGTTGGTGGTACGCAGCTTGTAAAGGATCCACGCCATGATATCTCACACCAACATAAACAAGACTTAACTTTGCCCTGCCCTGCAAAAGGCAGCTGTTGTTCCTGGTGCAGCAGAATGAATGTGAGATTTGGGTTTTGTTTTTTTTTACACTGGATACCGTGCGTGCATTTTGGATAAACAGAATAATGGGATTGCTGGGATTCTGGAAGAACTCCAGGCTGTTAATCTGACCTACTGCAGCTCCTCCTGTCCTGCCAACAAGGTGAAAAGGGGTCAGGGATGCTGCTAATTGGAAGTGGCGAGGTGATCTAATGACACTGCAGGGATACTTTGGTTTGTCACAATGTGTAAAGGCAGCAACATTTCAAGAGTGATGGCACCAGAGTGAGATACAATCAACACACAGCCTTATGTGGACAACTGGATAAAGACAGAGCTCTGAACTAAACTACATTATTTACTTCCTTCATAACTCCAGTTAATGCTTTGCATGAGAAATTGTATAAACTAAAACAGTATATACCGTCAGCACTGTCGTCTGACGGAGACATAGCAGCAGTGGAGTAAATGATGCTGGTGTCCTACCTCAGCCACGACTGGAGACCAGACAGCTCCAACATTCTGCACACAGCGTGACAGCAGGTCTGTAGAAGAGAAAATAAAAATGTATAAGCTCTGAGCATCAATCACGGTCAGAGGAGAAGGACGCCGTACATAATCGCTTTCCAAAGTAGCCTGGATCTGTAAAGCTATTTTTCCTACACGGTAAAATAAAGGAGCGTATGGGTCCATGCAGACATTTATTCAAAGCTGATGAGCATTCAGTGGAAGGTCATTTGTCTGAACACCTTTTCTCATCCTTATGCACCATCTTCTTTATGGTGCACAGCACTGACTAGTAAAGATGTCATTTACACACGTGTGATTCGAAAGACCTTCAGACACAAACAAAGTCATACATGCCATGGTTTTAATAGTGTGATAGCGGTTGGGCTACAGGTATCCTATATGAAACTGTGAGACCCCAGCTTGATGTTAAAAATGATTTGTGACCTCGGTGCTGCTCTGGGTTAAATTATTACCTTTTGCAACCCAATTACATTACACAAACACAGCATGCAAATCATGTTTGCTATGATGAGGGGCATGTGGGGGGGGGGAGGGGGTACTTAGTTGCAGCACTGAGGGAGCTGATGATTCAGGGGATCTCCCTGAACCTCCACCAAAACACACACACACTGACTGTACCTAACCCCACACCCTGCGACTATGTGCTGCCCCCTGGTGAGAGCGCCCACCTCCTGACCTCCTCCAACCAGTGGGGGTCAAAGGGAATTTAACATGAGAGTCCCACATTCCTCCAAGGTGATAATTGCTGTAGCTGCTGGCAGGGGGCCATCAGGCACTGGGTAAACAATGGCTCCGTATGCAGCACCCTTTTCCCACCCCCGCTAAACAGTATGCATGGTTGTGACCTGGGTAAATTATGCCATCAGCTCTGGTGCGACAGTGTGTCACCTCACACAGTGCAGTGTGTCTGTTTGCTGTCTGAACAAACAGGTGTTCCAGTTAACCATAACAAGAACCTCAGTCAGACAAGACGCACTCTCCCATCTGAGCTCAACTGCAGGCAAAGGGCTCTAGAAAAAAAACAACAGAGGGAAGTGCTGAGCAGAAGTTCAAATACAATTAAAGAGCTAAACTCTGCAGAACATACTCCCACCTCTCCATCACTTCAGTGACCTCACAGGTAAAAAGCCAGTGATGGATGGAGGCCTGAAAACTGCACCATCATCAGCTCTTTGTTTTTTACCCTGGTCATTAGACTGTCTCACAACAACAGAGTTTACAGATCACAATAGTACTCTCTATAGATGTTTGTTTTTATTTTAAAAAACTAAAAGCTGACTTTATTGTTAATCATCAAATTCATTTTTTTCTTTTCTGTCCCTTTTAGATAAAATCAAATACATCAAGATAGTGGAGTAATCCAGTTTGCCCCTCCAGTACAGGACCATCCAGATTAATGGTGAATGTGGAGAGAACAATGAACTCAGTCCTCCCCTCTGGGCTGACAAAAAACAAAATCCCACCGATAGCTGCTTACATGTCCCTGTTAAACATTTAAAAAATAAAACGTAGGAGTAACAGAGGAGAATGACAGAATGAGCATTGCTCTTTTGAACATGCGTTAGCTGATGGCTAACTACCAAGTTAGCAGCATAAGCAGCATGTAGCATCAGTAGCAAAAATATGTTTGTTTTGATGCAACTTATGATATTAAAATGTTGGCAAATATCTAGAACGTCCTTGAAAATTCACATTAAACTAATAACAGATGATGTATAGGTGTGTATCATGGACTGGGATGATGTTAGCGCTGTTTACTTTAGATAGATGGCAGTGCCATTATTCCCTGGTCTCTGCCCACATGTGGTTCACTACAGCAACACAGTAAGTCTCGGGAAGGTTATAAAAGCTGAAGGGGTGATTAAGAAGGAGGAATAATGGCCTCCACAAAACTAGGAATGCGTTTAACTGCTACAACGACTCCAGAATCGTTCAAAATCAGACTGCGGCCATTAATATAGGAAATTATTTAGCCGCTTTTGAGCACGGAACGTTACAAGGATGTTTAACATAGCTCTCAGAACATCTGGTCCTGGGAGAACATCAGACCTAAAGCCAGGATGTACTGTTGGTTTATGATTTATGTCCGAGGCTGAGTCTGGAGGATTGAGGACGGGTGTGTCCAGAGCTCTGCAGAATTCTACAGGAGTTTTGCATTGTCACAGTTTGGATTCTAAAGTGTTAAATGAAAGAACTTTCAGCGTCCCTGTCTCAGTCACTGAGAAGTAGAAAAATGAGAGGTACTGTAGGTGAAGTCAGTTTGGCTGTTGCTGCCCCCTGAGCCTGCCTCCACCCCATCACCTCGCTCATTACTGGGGCTTCATGGGTTTTTAAGGCTCTGCGCTTTATCTGCTACTTGGCATTTCTCAATCGGCCACTTGACACGGCTCCTCCAGCTGCCAGCAATCAGGAAACTCAGGGCAGCCGCCAGTTTGGTCAGGTCTTCAGGCAGCACCTTGATTTGAGAATTGCACTTTGTGACTGTTGGCCTTGGTAAGCTGCAGTAATTACAGACCACACATCTAATCACACCCCCAACCTTAGTAGTTACCTACATCATGTTCTGACCTGGCTATAGAGAAGGGGGAATAAGGGATGTAAACAGAGGAAGAGAGAGATGGTGATGTGCTTAAATGTGCATTACAAACATGTGACAGATTTGGGGAAAAAAAAATAAAAAGTCTCTTAACAGAGAATCCACACTGCTGATTTTGGGTCGCATCACTTTCATGCAGGTCTGTTTGCGTGTTGGATCTCGTATCTACAGTACACACATTGTATGTGTGTCGGCCTAATTGAGAGGTAAGCAAAAAAGTTGCCTTTAAAGTTGCCAATAAATATCCAGCCAGTAATGTTAAACACCTGCCCGTAAAGCCCAGAGGAATGCTAAATGAAACCAAGTTGCAGGGTCTGCCTCCTGTCTGGGCTCTCCAGTCAAGACAGCAGGATTTGTAATGGCTGTAACCAGGATTATTGAGTTCAAGCAGAACAGCCAGGAAGGAAGAAAATAAAAACCTGACATAGTTGCAATTCTGTTTCTCCTCCCTGTAACAACGGCTAATATGGCGTCCCCTTTGCAGAGCAGGATATTTCACTTTATTACTGGACTTAATTACACAGCTCAATCAGTCCTACAACACTTGGCCTCAGAACACACTAAAATACTCCAAACTCTTTTTACCACTGCTTTTACAGCTGAGTGATCAAAGGTCCTGACTGGGAGCGGTGTAATCCAAGTGGACGCAAACAAAACAAAAAAAAGGTGTCGTCCGTGTTCTTTGTACAAGAGTGAGCTAGATAAAATAAGACAGGACATTACCGCAACTGAAAACATGCCCCCTCCCCCCGATCTCCTCAACCCCTGGAGTCACACACCAATAAGCGCCTTGTTCACACACAGTCTTGAGCACACATGGCTGAACAGGCACTAAAATGAGCGTGCACACATGCACATACATCCGCATGATACAGTGTCATGGCAGGAAGAGGCTCTCACTTTGGTGCCTCCAGGGGTGAAAGACAGCATCTGACCCCAGAAGCCAGAGACTCTGTCATCTGGCCTCATCTCTGGTTTCGATTCCCTAAACTCTTGACGCCTTCCTCCCACTGCACCTGTCGAGTGCCAATAGACCCCTCCCCGGACCCTTTCACCACAAAGAATATATGGCCACGCTCTCTCGTTCACTCTGGCTAATTACTCCCAGCTTCAAACTGGCTTCAGTGCTACAACTCTTCCGGGGCACTTAGCTGCTGTTGCCACCTCAGACCCCGCTTAGCGAGTCTTCCATCTCTGCGATGCCCCTCCGCTCCTCACCCAGGGACAGATAAGGCTGAGCGAGCACAAGCCTTTATTTCCAGAGTCACAGGCTGCCCAGTTCAACCAGGAGATTAAGCACTGCTGTCTACACGCAACCATGAATAATGAAGCTATCACTGCAGACAGGCAGGCAACAGCAGTGTGAGTTATACACACCAGTAATCCCACAGACTGCTGCACACACGTGCCAGACATGTACAGTAGCCTCACTACTGTACATTTAGCTCATACATTATTTCACAATGAAGACTCGCTCTCAGCCAATTAAAGGGTCTTTACAAACGTACACGTTACAGTAAGAAACAGTCAGCAGTCCAACTATTTTACAACAGAACACTGATGTGGGACAGATGTGTTAAGAGTCTTTGGGAACTGTTTAAAGTAAAACAAAAAGTTTGTTATTGTTATTATTCATATTCGTGTCTGTGTCCTTCAGACCACAGACAGCAGAGACAGATGAACGCAGCTCAGTTCAACTGACAAGATGAAAACACAACAGAACACACACAGAGGAGTAATTCAAGGTAACCCAGGATAGCAAACCTCACCCCCATGTGGCATAGCAAGGTAATGCATTGCCAGGGTGTAATGGGGGGTGCAGAAAAACCCCGGGCCTATACACAGACACTTTCCTCTGCTGACCTCCTATGATGAGGCTGGGGGAGTTACTTTAACAATCTCCCAATGTAATTTGTTTATTCATAAACTTAGTTGAAATAAACAGAGAACGGTGAAAAAAGTTAGTGTGAACGATAACTCATGATAACAACATCTCTCTCAACAATTATATAGCATTCATTTAAATAGTTTTGATTATTTTTCAATACATCTTTTGACAAGTTATTTCAAAACAAAAGGCATATTAACCTATTTTAAGATTTAATGATTTTTACTACATTTGTATATTTTCATCAAATATTTAATGGATTTTTATTATCATTATTATGATTATTATTCATCTGCTGTTATGCTACAGTTTGTGAGCAGCATAACCTAAATGTGAAGGGGGTTTTATAATATTTCTTTTATTATTTAACATAACAAATCTCAAGAACATCGACATAAGATTTACAAAGAAACAACACTGCTTCCATTTTTAGCATTTTAGCAGTGTACGCTACATACAAGCACTTGAATATTAACCTTTAAGATGTCATGTGACACCTCGGCTTTTACCAGCAAACCACGCGGCTGAAAGACCATACAGCTGTGTAAAGCAGACTGAGTTCAAAAGACCGAAAGTGCTTTTCCAGTTTCAGGCGTAATGGTGCACAAATGAAAGACTATAGCACCAGTTCCCAACTCTTTCTACCGCAACCCCCTCAAAAGATCAAACTTTTCTTGAGACCCTTCCCCCCAGGTCACATATTCACAACTATTGCTTCAAAGCCCCACTGAAAAGTATGTAAACACTGCTATTTTCTGTTGTTATTCTCAGTAAATTGAAGAAAATAAAATTACAAATATGTGCAATTTATCATCTGTGAAAATAAAAAGTGCTGCTCCTCTTATTAGCTCTGTGCCCCATAAGGGGGGTCTGCCCCCAGTTTTGAAACCACTGGATTATAGGAAGACAATGGTGCTACTTCTCATTTGCTATATGACACATGCATCTGCAGCTGGACGTAGTGGATATTTGTCCAGTGCTGTACAGTGAGACAGAGCAGGGGCTTGTACTTGGAGTAGTGCAGACATCACGTGACTGCAGCACTTTGTTTGTAGGAGTCTCCCTGTTGTGGTTGACACACATACACACGCGTACCGTGACGACACACATGCACTGATCGGGAGAGCAGCAAACACATGCAAGTTTGTTTGTTTTTTTTCAAATCGTTAAATCAGTCCGTCCAAATGCGCACAAGTGAATGCCGCGAGCATTGCGTGCTGCATTCACGCGCCTGTCATTCATTCCCGGGCAGTTGAAGTGTTTTTTCATCAACACAATGTATGAATCCATTCAAACACTTCAGACTTCTTCATCCTTATTGATAAGCTCTGCGTCATAGGCTGCACAGACACACGGGCAGAGTGTGGCGCCACATCTGAAGTTGTATGAATGAAAGTGAACATGGAGTCAGTCCATCAGCAGGCGGCTCACTCACTCACTCACTCACTCACTCACTCAGCCTCCAGTGCGTCTGCCTGTCTCTCTGTCTGCCTGCCTGTCTGCGCTCTCCCTGCATCCTTCACTCAGCATCTCTGTCCAACCGGTCCCGGTCGTCCTCCTCCATAAACACCGGTACCGTGGTCATCCAAGACTGTCCGTCCTGCGACATATTTTTAGTTCGGATCTGTTGATGTCACTTCCTGCTTCGGCAACAGCCCATAGTAAACATGAGCCCCGGGAATGTAAAGGGCTGTTAGGGGAGCCGTTGGAGTGGAACAGTCGAGGTCACGCAGCAGGTTAAGTTCACAAGGTCACGCACAGTCAATTCTATGAACTACGTCTTAAAAAATGACAGTCATCTATAGGTCTGACTCTTTCCATCTCCAGACAGCAGAACCAATCAGATCCTAATCTTTCTTCTCTCTCTCTCTCTCTCTCTCCACTGCATCCTTATATACATCTGGAGGTTTTGGCAAAAATACAAAAAGTAAATAAATAACAAAACAAAAAACACCATGACAGCTATAATTTATGACCTGTTGATAATAAAATTCACCACAATTGTAACAAAGTTTACTGGCAGACAAAGGCATGACACAACTTGGACTGAATATATACATAAAATGGTCTTTTTGCAGGTCACGGTTGCACAGGTTTGACAACACAGCGGCTTCCATTTCATTTAGTCTTTACATTAGATAAAAGGTTAAAGAAATAGAACCAACATAAACAATGGTGAGTCAAAAAACCTCAGACAAACGTTGACAGTAACTCTGGTTAATTTATTGATCCTTCTGTAACAGTGGACACTGATCGCTCTTGTCTAATGAAGGTAACAAGGACGAGGTGAGACCGAAGTGACGTTCTGGGTGGTGATGGGTGATTGAAGTCGGTCTGACAGTTGTCACTTGCCAACAGCACTATCCTCTTTCCTTACTGAGATCCTCACTCTTTACCTTTGAACCCAGGCCCCAGCAGTTCATCTCTGATCTACAGAGGCTCTCTCCTCACCCCTGCCCTCTCGCAGGCCTCTGTGATAGATGACCATCAGCATGTCAATACAGCACAATATTTCAATTTCCTGTCCGGAAAGAGGAATTCAAGAGGGTGAGCGAAGTTCACAGGCACAGTGTGGTGCCTCCAGCTCACAACCAGCCCCCCAGCTTTCTGCCAGAGACTTGAACAGCAAAAATATTCAGCTGAGAACATTCCAACCTGGTCCTGTCTGTGTCAACTGAACGGCTCCTTTAGTCCTGCCTGACAGACAGCACAGTGGAGGACACCGACAGACAAACAGCCTGTTTTCACCACATCATGCAAAGATGAGAGGTTGTTTTATTCGAAAGGATAAGAATCGTCACTGCCCTCTGCAGGGTCAAGTGGATGTTTGCCATGTTGTTGCCGCTCACTGCCGATAGGACACATATTGAGGGTTGGTTTTTTTTTTAGGATTTTCTACAGTCCTTTCTCAAAGAATACATCAATAGATGTATAATACTGAGCACGAATTCTTAACACAGGATTTCTGAATAATCTATCTTATTATTATTTTTTAGAACGTTGTATTTTAATCTGCACACAGAAAGTTAGGTCCTAAGTAGTCAAGTGGGAAAGTTTTTAACAAGTTTCTGTCCATTGTTCCAAACTCCCCCACAGTCCATTCTTCTTTGGCAAATCTCTCAATCTCCTCAGGATTTGATGGTCTTCCATTGTGGATTATGGCCTGTAAGTCATTCCTAGGTTTGCTTTGGTGCTTAAATCAGGGCTTTGTGCAGACCAGTCAGTCGCATTCTCTCTGGGCCTCTAAAGACAAATCTTCAACACTTCTGAAGAGTGCTTGTAGCCACTATTGAAATGAAAGACAAACTGACGACATGCTGTTGCTGCTTCCTTCCTGCATTCACTCCTTCTTTCATAATCCAGTGCAGGGCTGAACAACTTAGTCCAGTCTTTAAGTCTGCTGTAGTTGGACATAAACCTCCGACAAAACTGTTCTACTAATCAAACGAGAGAAATTTAAATAACAAATCAGGACAATGCCTGTCAGGGTAATGTCTGTTGGAGACACCTGAGATACTTCTATCTCAGGTATATTTTACTTTTAAAAGTTTAAAAGTTCAAACTTTTTAACCACTGATGCTGTTTTTGTGCATTTATAAATATAAATATTTTGTCAAAAAATATAACCTTTCAAGTAATGCTAGTATTTATTTAGAAAATAAGTATTAAATACTTGTATGTCCTGTATACAGTTAAATATACTTGTTTTCATTCTGAATTGGTTTTGTCTCCTTCAAAATAAAATGTGACATATTTTGAGTGTACTGTATGAACGGCTGGCTCATACAGGGGTCTGTGAGGGTCTGAGGATCAGCTGTGAGGCCGGCAGTGCGACCTAGTGGTAGAAAAGGGGTGTGTGGTGTGGAGTGCAGACACCACAGCCACACTCACCACAGCTTCACTCACACAGTGTCTGCCCTGCCTTTACACACACACACACACACACACACACACACACACACACACGCAGCTGTGGCCACAGACTTTCAATCTCTCACAGACTTGTTTTGTTCATTTATGAGTAAATTATCTCATTGAGACACATGTTCCTCACCTCTAACCACTGTGTTTCATCAACATCCTCCACACAGCTTTACACATTATAACACATAATTCCCCACCAACCGCCCACATGTACAACTAAAACCTTTTTAACTGGGTCTCAATGCGTTTGAACCATCTTTGCATCCAGCGAACCAGAACATGTTTGTTGAAACCAGAGTCCAACTCTGCAGCACTTGTCCAACCAGACACCCTGTTACATGGCAACTCCATTTGCTTCTACATTAGTAGCCTAAGTTGACACAACACTTTTTCCAAACCATCTACTGACAAGGTCATGCTGATTTGGGGAGACACTCAGCCTACAGTGATCACAATTTACCCCACAAACATTACTGATTACCCCATCCCTCCAGATGTGTTTAGCAGGGATTTGGAGGACACGAGAAAGGGCTTTAATGAAGAGGGGGCTGGGTTGGGTGTAGTTCAGTGGGTGGAGATGGTGACAAATTTTGGGAGTAAAGAGAGGTGAAAGGAAAGACAAGCAAAGTCCCAAAAGCAGGGTTTAGCAGGGGCCCAGCTCGAACAGAGCCACCAACCATTTTGCCTTGAAGGGGATTAATAATGAATTAAGGTGCTCGCACCCCCAACCCCCTTTCTAAAAAGATATTCATGCATGCTAATGCATCCATTATTTATAGTGTGCATAGAGGCTGACTAGTGGTGGCCACATGCAACTGGGAGGGATGTAAGGATGAAGTGCAGTGGTGGGGGTCTCTTTCCCCCGACTGAAGCTTCTGAGGTCCTGGAAGCAACATCCGCTCATTGTGACTGAGCTGGAGCTGAGTGTGGGGGGGGGGGGGGGATATGGACAAGTGGGAGGAGGTGGGGAGATGCGGAGGGGGGGCTGTGCTGCCAGACAGGCAGCTCGTGCACAGGCAAAGGGACGCCAAGTATTGGGGGGAGGGGTGAATTAAACAAATAAATACATGATAAAAAAAAAAAGAAAAATAAGCATGCCAGGAAGGGAGGGAGAGAGCAAGAGAGACAAAGAGGCTGAGAGGGACAAGGCAGGGGGTGAGTTAAGTTGAGCAGGATTTAGTGTCTGTCACAACGTGAAAGAGAAGCCAAGAACTTTTTTAACTGTCAGCTTTAATAGATGGTACTGATTATATTCTCATTCAGTTATAAAAAAGTGTAAAAAAAATCTCTGCTTTTCCAGAAAACTCAGACTATAAATTTTGAAAAGTAGGTTTGTCTGACTGAGCACTTGATATTTCACTGCTAGCTCTAGCACAAAACGTGAGGCATTAGACCATTATGACAATTTGACAAAGAATTACAGAGGCTGTGGTGTTGAAAGAGAAAAAAAAAATGTGTAAATGGAGAAATTTAAAATAGAAACAGGAAAGACTGGGGAAGACTGACAGGATGTGGAGCTGCTTTCATGTGCGTAGCATGTCAGGTATGTGTTAATGCAGCGCAGATCAGAGAGGCTGTGATAAGATAAAGTAAAAGAACGAGCTAGATGAGCTCTAGACTCTACTGATACCTGTATTAGCATAGATACAGAGTCATCAGCATGGCAGGGAGCGGGCATTATGGAGGTTATTCCAGGGCCGCGACTCCTTTAACACATCTCCATAGATATCAGCAGGGACATGCTAATGCTTAAAATGTCAGGCTCATCTGATGTGCATGAGTTTGTCATTAAATATCAACTCTTTATCTTTAAATGATTCATACTTTACCAAAAAAACAATTGTTCTGCACAACAGCAGATACTGCAACGCTGAGGTCTCAGTTTAGTTTAATACCACCTGCACGCATGACTACACATCTGCCCCAGTAGAAGTGATATCTGTGATCAGAGATTATCGGTGTTTGGCAAAACCAGTTCTGATTGGCAGTGTTAACAGGGCAAATAACCTACATGAGGGCTATTATTATTTTTTAAATCGGATTAAAGACAATATTGTTACACAAACGGTGTGTTTCAGCAACGATGCACAAACCGACCAGACATCCATTTACCAGCAGACGTGCAACATATTTCTCAACAAGCAGCACCAGAGGCAAGACCTCCCAGAAGTGACAATCTGCATTGTGCAAACATTGCAACCTTTTGTTCCTCCAACAAACACTAGGTGAGGCACTTAAGTGCTTTTTAATACCAAAACCTCAACCACACACAGGAAAATCCATAAACATTGGAATGATGTCAAAACAACATTTTGAGGTTTGATGGTTTTAATTTTCCACTGCTGAAAGAAGGAAAAAAAATGTCTCCTGCAACATTTCCTGCACCCCCGGTGATTTTTATGACAAATACAACAGCAGTTTAATTATACATGCGACCACCACCATAAAAGCGGAGCCATTAACTACCATCTTGTTAACACAGTGGACCTGTGATGAAAGTGCTAGAGTCGCATTTTAACATATTTTCACAAAGCGCCTGTCTGCTGTGGCAGATTGGCACCGTTTAGAGGTGGAGTGAAAATCAACGTGGCGGCGCAGGAAGAGCCTTCACTTAGGTCTCTCTTTTTGAATAAAAAAGTGATATTTGGTAAGTTTATTACCATCTCTGGGAGTCGGTATATTTTCAAAGCACTAGAGAATATCTCTTTCTCAAAAGAGGAATGTCTAAGTGAAGGGAGAGGGAAAAAAAATCTGGGACACAGATTCTTCCACGGACATGTGATGTCCATGATCTGCTGTGGTGTCTCAACGGGAAAATCTTTGGGGTCTCAAAATAAGAGTGAACCTTCAACCTCTTCCTGAAAAGGCTTTGGTTAAGTTTCAAAGGCTTCCTGGTTTTACGTTACAGGCCAAACATACTGCAGCTGTACAAAAAGTGGCCAATCTCAAGGAAACCCTACGGAGGCAGAGGAAGATCAGACGGACACCCCTGGACGTAGCTAAACATCCCAACGCTCGCAAAGGGGATGCCATTGATGTTATTGCTTGCTTTAACAGGTCAGTACTCACTTGTAGCAAGTGTGATGCTACAGGCTGTAACATTATATCTGTGCAGTGATCCGATGCTTCTACAAAGTGAATTCAAAGTCCATTACTATCATGATGTTGAGCGTACAACTGATTTTTTCATACTCTTTTTTTCTTTAATCCCTCTCA
>NC_024321.1:8267167-8268558 GCF_000523025.1 Cynoglossus semilaevis
GCGTGATATCATGTAAAACCTACAAACACTCCTTGAAGGCAACACCATCAAGAGCTGTTCACTCTGAGATGTAGAGGCCTATGTTAAGCAAATTGGCAGAGAAACGGTGACCCGCTCAATCCATTATTTCTCCTCCTAAATCTATTGTCTTAAAGTCGGCCTTATGTGGCCACAGTGTCTTTAAAGGCACGTTAAGAGAAAAGAGCCTTCTGCCTCGGAATGAGCTAACGTAATTATCATAGCAACTGGCAGTGCTCTTTACCATGTCAATGGTACTGGGTCTGCATGCATAATTTTGCTGTGTTATTGTGGTGGTCTCGGTGTTCCTCACTGACAAAACAGCCAAACCACAGGCACGAGGGCCTATTGTCATGGGCGCATCCATCTGCATCAAGGCCATTAGAGGATATTTGCACTTCCTCTGTGGCTCCATGCTCTTTTTGACATGCGGCAGAAGGAGAAGGCATCACCCACCAGCGTAGGGCCAATTGAGGTGCAGATTGACCAGAGGGACAGTGAAGAAGGGCAGCCAGCAGGGCAGCCCTCCTGTCAAATCCAGTGATGGACACCCACATGGGGGCTGGTGGTTGGCCTATGTTTTCTTGGGGTCCTATAGCAGTGGATGGGACACCACCAGACAGGCGCCCTGGTTTCATTCTTTTGTCCCTGGGGATGTTGGAGGGTGTATCAGAATGTCAGAGGCTCTTACCCGCAGCACACTTCTGGTGTCAACTGCCTAAGATATACAACTGCCACTTGCCTGCCCACACACAGGGGGACACCAACAGGTCGTAGTAACATGATTTTTTTTTTTCATCAGCCACGGCCAAATTAGAAATGTATAGAATTTTCACACCGCAAACACAAGCATGCTTGAAATTGGAAATAATCTGAGCACAAATCACCAACTTTGAAGTGGTCCAAACGTGTTGATGAAGCGTACAGTCAGGCCTGATGTGGTTAACACCACAGCACTCAGATGTGTGCATGACAGATGAACTGTAAAAACACAGACCGCTACACACGTGGCTACAGAGCATGGGGAGGAGAGGGTCATTTATAATGAAAAAGAAATTCTCAGAGACATATCAGACAGATCCAGTTCAGGTAAACACGTATAAACACATTTGGCCGTCAATCCATATCTGTCCACGTGTAACTTATACGCCTGTCACTGTGCACACTGAGCCGTCTCTGAGCTTTGCTGGAATGTTGACAGCGCAGAGATATGGATCTTGATTTGATTAAGACTCAGAGTTGTGGGTCCAAGCACTGGAGCCAGCACTCAGGCGGGTGGGCAAGGACAAGGTGAGGTGGAGGGGAAGGGGCAGAGTATGATGGCAGGAGGGGGGGGGGGGGTTCCCTGGGCCCCGGGGCCCAAGGGGGGGAAA
>NC_024321.1:8269614-8280401 GCF_000523025.1 Cynoglossus semilaevis
TGAGGGGGAGGGGGGAGGGGTAGGGGGGAGGGTGGGGGGGGGGGGTTACCTGTGGCCCTGGCTCCAACTGGGAGTAATTTAGAACAGACTGCTCCCAATGTGTTCATTAGGTTGTGATTGGGCTGAGCGCAGGTGGGGAGGGCCTGCCCAGCCTGACGCTGAATAGCCCTGATTGTGCCCAGCATAAAACGCCATCTGTTTCAATGAGGGCAGGAGGCAGAGATGGAGAGACAGAAAAAGAGAGGAAGAGAGACAGAGAGAGAGAGAGAGAGAGAGAGAGTGGGTGGGTGGGAAACTAGTGGTAAACTGTCCTCTAATATCTGGACATGCGTACTAGTAAAGAATACTGTATTCATAGATGTGTCAAATCCAGAAGTTAAATTTAAAAAGCCAGTCAATCAGAGGGTCACTTATAGAGAACAACAATCATTCACATTTATGCTCAAACTATTAGTCTGGTAACATGTCCACAACGTTATTGCGACGTGGAGACAAGGGCTCCAGCAGGGGGTGCTTTGAGCAAACCCTAATCTTAGAACATAGGTTTTCAAAGTGTAGCATTCAAGGACTCACTCCAAGAAGCATAAAACAGCCTTGTGCTCTGACTTTAACCCCCCACCTTTGTTTCATGTCTTCACTGAAGTGTTCTATCTCCCTAACCCTCTTTTCACCCATTAGTATGAGAAGACATGTAGCCTGTTAGCAGTACAGCCTAAAACAGGACATGTGAAGAGCTCCAGTCTGTTTTGGTGGGACACTTGATCGCAATTCCTCTAAAGGTCTCGAAGATTACGTAAGATTTAATTTAACTTTTTTTCCGAAATGACCATCTTTAGTCACGTCTAGTTAAAATTTCAAAAGACAATTTTTACTTTGAATCTCTGTTCACTCAGAGGATAAGAGCCACAGAGGAGGAGGCCACAGTTTGTCGTCGACTTTTAAGGCGTCTTTATCGGGCTTGGCAGCGTGGTCTTGCGTGTCCAAGCCTGGCTGTGTTTTTCATCCTTTGTGCCGTCCAAGGTGTGTCCAATGCACTGGCGCTTTGTGAGGAAAAAGAGACGACACATCACATTCTGTCCTCTGTCCCGTGCTGGGAGGTGGGGGTGGGGATGGGGGTCGGCTGTACAACAGCAGGGGAAAGAGAAAAAAAAGCAAACTTGTAGAAAGCTGTGTGTCTTCAAAGCTCAGACGCACAAAGGCTTATAAAGCGTTACTTCATGCAGAGTTGTGCCAGATGTAATTCCGGGGGTTCCTGGAGATAGAGAATCACATGCAATGTCTAGCTCCACCCCTGACACCATGAAAGGACTGCAGCTAAGAAGCTCCAACTGCAAAGGGGGGTGAGCAGAAGTTTACTCACTTTGATGCAGCATAAACAAGAGAATTATTAAGTTATACTCCAGGTTGTAGTGTTTGTTTGTATTTGCCCAGAGCAGTATAGTGCCGGGAGCTCAGCAGACACGGGGACTGTCCGGCCCTAGAAATTAGAGGGTACGAAACCAGGAGGTAATTATCTGTGTCTTTATCGTGCTGCTGTAATGCTCTCGAGTGTGAGAATGATTTGATATTTTGATTGATTGTTAAAAATTCCCAGAGGCAGGCAGTGAGAGCATAATGCAGGGCAAGTACATATAGACTGTAATTCTCCTGATCAACCTGACTGGTCCTCATCTGTTTCCTGTGACCTCCTGCTGAGACGGGACAGGTGCTGAGTGTGCATTGTTAAAAATGTTCCAAGGCACAAAGGCTGCCACTGACAGGTACGTTTGTGTGCACTCTCCACTCAGCTGGCGTCTGCTGGTGGGCATGTTCACGAGTGTGTTTTGGCTCCCTGACAGTAGAAGGTGATGGGTGTGGAGGAGAGGGTGGTCCCACCGCTTTAAGACTGCAGATGGGGTTCCCACAGGAGGGACACGCCCCGGTTTTTTCCAAGACAGAGATGAAGGCTAACATGGCGACAGATCTTTGCATCTGTAAAGAAATGTAGACATAAAGCCTTGGAAGAGCAGGTTGCTTGTCTCCTTGTGTGACAAGTCCAATGCCCCCCCCCCACTCCCCATTGAAATATAATGTCTGAAAATCATCAGTGTGTTGACTCTGTCAAATTGTATCAGTAGAACTGCACCATCTTTTTTTCTATCAAGGGGAAACAGTGTTGGCACTAACCATCGAGTGGCTAATTGGCTCCGGCCTTTACCAGACAGACACTGTTTGTCTTCTAGACTTTTCCTCCATGTTAGATCAGGATTCATGTTTGTTTTAGAGCTCCTCAAATATAAAAGCATTAGTTCTACAGGCTGGGAGTTACAGTGGCTAAAATTACATCTGGTCTGGGATTAGAGTGGAAATGAAGAGACTCGTTTACCTAAGTTATATTAAACTGAACCTGCAGATGAGAAGAAGTGGAGCCTCATTCACTGCTTCGACGCATATTAATAAGTCTGAACTTGTAGCTCATGGCAAAATGTGAGAGAACTGAAGTGGATTACACCGTCTGATGATGAACAACGTTGGAAAACGAAGTAAAAAAAAAAGCTAAATGAAATCACAGTGTCAACAAAGAATTCCAACATCACGCATCCTTTTTTAGGTTATGTTGGTGTAGTATATACAATATATATCCATTAATCAGTACCCATGGACTCAAAACTCTATCTGACAGGAACAGTTTCACCCCAACTTTTGAGAATAATGTTAATCAACTGATTTTCAAGTTTACTTTACATCTCCTCTGCAGGCATACATCCAGTGTTTGTTCAGATGGGTAAAACGACATTGTCTGCTCAACATCAAATTAAGTCTCATCCATGATTAGACTGGAAAAGAAGGACCTTGTGTATCTAAGTGATATTAAATGGACCCCGCAGAGCAGCAGCGATGACGGCACGCTGCTGCTCATCGCGTCCTTGAATATCAATCATCCAGTACAAAATTTGACTATTATTCTATGGTGAAGACTGACATTTCAGCTAAAGACAGTCGATTAAAGACGTGGCAGACAGATTGTTATTTATAAATTATTAAGTCAATTTGCCCATGCAATAAGATGCTTTTTTAACATGATGATTTTCCTAATAGTTTCCTAGTCCTAATATATATATATATAAATATTACATATACATATACATATACACACACACTAAGATACATACATCTACACATACTGTTATGAATCAGGGACTTCAAATGGCGTTACTAGCACCCCCTGCTGGAGCAAAGTTTAAACATACAGTGTGTTTACTCTATCTACCCGGGCTAACACGTAACACCAGCAGCAGTAAAACCTCCATTAATTGAACTGGCTTCACCGTTGAACTGTGCAGGGCTCATTTAGCGACTCATCATTGTTACGTGTCCAAATGAAACTTTTGGATGGGCTGCAGGCCTGCTTGTATCTCTCCACAGGCACACATCCTCCACAGGTCACGGAACAAAGCACAAGGGGCAGCGAGCAAGTGTCAGGAGTCACAGTATCCCAAGGGTGCCTCCAGTCTCATCCCAAAACCTCTACCAGTTTTCAAAGCCCTCCTGCAGCACAGGTCCTCATCAGTGAGTGCCCTCAACGCCCTCCTGTGTATACACACTCCACCACACACTCCTCTGTGGTGGGTGAAGGTGGAGCCTGAGTGCATCACCTGGAGCCCTAAGTACATGACAAAAAGGCCTGGTCTGTCCGAAACCTGCCTGGGACTCAGCAGGGGGGCAATAATGATGCTGAGGGGGCAGAAACACGTACAGGGGGCAGATTTCATTTTTCTTCTTATTTCACAAAGACTTTTCACACATTTTTGTGTGAAAACTCAAAGAGCAGCTAGACAGTTTCAACCCATGAGAGATAATTAGTCATCACCGTCCACCGTGGTCCTGTTAGCCTGTGTGCACACTGTCGGAAATTGAAAATATTTAATCACTGGACTGAAGGTTCATTTAATCATGGCCATAATAAAGAGTTTTAATTAGGGATGATATTAGCATATTATGTAATATCTGTAAGAATCTTTATCAGTTTTATCTCCAATAATGGAAACCCGATAACACAATACCTGGGTTTCACCAAATGATGTGAGCCCTGAAATCGTTTTGGGGATAAACAGCGGTATATTAAAGCAAAGGTCACTAGATGGCAGCATTGCGGCTCATTTAATCGATCTCATAGTCATACAGTGGTTTGAACAGTACAGATAAAAAATAAATATTACCAGGCCTATATCGGAGTCGGAAATTACAGTAAGTGTTTGGACAATATTGGCATATCGGATATCGGCAAAAAGTTAATAAACTGACATCCCTTGTTTAGGCACAGGACAATGAACTTTGCCGACATTTGCAATTAAAGACAAATAAATGTTAATATTAACTGTGGGACTATTAGACTGTCCACTTGGTTCTGATGAAAACATTCTAAAATGATTGACGGTAGCATCTACAGAGTTACAGGTCAAACTTATCAACCTGGTTGTATTGAATGGGTAAGTATATGGTGCTGAGGTCAAAGACACTCCCCTCTGTCTGTTTGTTTTTCTTTTCCAATTATTGATGATATTTCTGGGTGGATATATTGGGATTAGACAAATATAATGGGAAGTATTGTTTATTACAGGTTGACGAGCTGCTTCTAAAATCCAGAGAGGAAGAAGTGAAGCAGGTAGATGAGAGGGATTAACTTATATTAAATAAATAACAGAAATCAATCTCTTAAATATATATATTTTAATAATACTTTATGCATTTGAAATATATTTGAGGCAAGTTTTTTATTACATTTCATTTCAGGGTTTCGGCCCACCTTCAGAAAATGTCTTTAGCCAGTCGGAGGATTTAGTATTCACACAACAAATAGGTAATATTGGAACACTGCAGTTACACGGTGTGTGGGGGCATTCTTCTACAGGGAAAAGGGCAATTTATACATAAACAATTAACAACAATCAGGGCTGATGGTCCACTCAAACAAAATTTCATGAAAATTTTCATGAAATTTCATTACTATGAACTATCTGTACTGAATGAAGAGTTGAACTGAAGTGATCTCACTTCAGTCAAACCAGCTAAATGGGTGAGAATTAAGATGATATTGTAGCGTGGGATGAGGCTCTTATGCATACATAACATGTTGATGCTGGGACCCCTGCTGGGAGAGGCACGACAAAGACTCTCTAACAGCAATACCTCTGGGACAGCTAATGATTAATTAGCTTGTGTCATTAAGTGAGGCAAATGTCAGCCCAGCTTCCTGGGGAAGCTGTCGCACCATGTGTAGGCTACTCACAAGTTTCCCCCTCAGGTGCCGCTCAAGTCTGGGAATGGGGGTACACGACAGTGTTATTAGTCAAATCCTGACCTCTTGTGGTTAAAAGAAGAACTACGCCATTACAAAGCCGCGTCAGAACATTTGCTGCCAACCTTTTTGTTTTTACTCGAGAAATTCTTCTTAACGAAACACAAAACGATTTATAAATAAACAAATAAATCTTGCATGATTTATTTTTAAAAGGTTTCCAGATAAGAACTGGGAGCATTTCCCTGTGTCTGATCACTGACCGCTAAATTAGGTGAGGTGACCTCTGACCTTCCAAGGTCATTTCCTTTACTGACAAAGGCACTGATGTCCAAATCATTGTTCATGAACTGGCCTAAAGCACACAGGCTGAGACAGAAGACCTGGCATCACCTTCATTTTTTGACACATTTGATGTTTTATTGTTGTTGGATAAAGAAAGTCAAAAGTACAGAAAAAAAAATTTAAATTTAAATTTAAAAATCAAATGAACGCATTTCTTACCCGGAATCTGATTGTGCAGGCTGAAGCTGACGGCTTTCCCGGTTACCTTTCAACCTAATCCAAATTACTGAGAATGCACTTACATGAAGTGGAACTGTTTCCTCCACTATGCTGATGACCACTGGCTGCTTCAGTTAAGCTGACACTGGTGGAGATCATCACTGAATCCTGGCCTGCTACAAGATCAGACCAAGAAGAAGTGACAAGGCCTCTCGCTTAACCAGAGAGTGGCACCGCCACAACGTAGATCCACTTAACACACGCACACGCACGCACACACACACACACAGTGTGTTAAACACACAAACACAATCTGCTCCACCCTCACATAGACATACGCTTACAAAAGCACACCTGTCAGGGTCTTTCCACTGCATGAGCAAAAGCAAAGAAGTCTGCTCCCCCCCCCATGTCTCTCTGTATGTGGTATGCCATGTCTGTTATATTAAAGCAAATCCATTCAGTTCCCACTTTCTCATCTGAAATAATGGCATGAGCAATTTTCACATTAAGACAAGCTAGGACACATGCCGTCTCTCTCTTTCTCTCCCAGTCTTTCATTCTCTCCATCTCTCCTCGCAGTGAATGGATTCAGACGTGGGCCCCTGTGACTGTGATCTCTAATCTTCCTTTGAAGATTAAGACCATTTACAGATAAAAACAGTAAACTCAAACCTGTAAATGATGTTTTATTTTATGCACTATACACAAAACCACCCATAATGAATTGGTTTACTCATACCTACAAGTGTTGGCGATTTTTGTCATTTACCTCAGGCAGTAGGACCGGAGGCCCCGCCTAGAGCCTCTGATTGTGTCTGTCTACTGGTGTGTGACGTTCATTTGAAGGGTGGTGGGGGTGGAGGGGTCTGTCAAATAGCATGATTGAATTAAAGTGCACTTTGGTGCAGAGTCTGCCCTCTTTGCCACTTCGCACCATAACATGTCTTGTCCGAAAATAATTAGGGTGAGGCCTTGGGTGATGGAGTGGCCACATCCTCAATGGTCAAAGGAAGGAGTAGTTTGGCTGTGAATGGAAGCTCCCATCTTAAAAAACACTCTATTTCTTTACACTTGAGGTTTGTTGTCTTTTGTCACTATTATCCCCATTCACCATTTGCTTTCATGCAGCTGTGGCCCTCTTTAAAAAAGTCTTTGTGCCAGCAGCCTGAATACAGGGAATGTGTCCATGCCAGGTAGCCCTTATTACAAGTTAATCTCCTGAAAGAGTCTCATACAAGTACTTTTAAATTCTCTCCGAGCCACAGAGGGCTCATCATCAATCGAGTACTTCTCCTCTTTGTACCACTGATGAGTGCGCTGCACGGCCAGTGACAATAGCCGCAAAGTGTGGCAAAGTAATCACCTTCTGGGGAAAACACAAGTAATTACTTCTAAACTGTTTGGGCTTTGGAGACAACTGCTGTTGTGCAATAAAAAGGGAAGACTCCGGTTGAAGAGCGTGATGTTTGCTCTCAATCTGTCTGCCTGCATTGATTTACTTTGCTCCAGCGCGTCCTCGCATCATCACATACGTGTGCATTGTCCTAACGTTGTATGCGTCTCCTTATTTTGGCAACATCATTTTTTCCTGTATCCCTATGACAACATCCATCCATCCATCCATCCATCCATTTTCATCCACTTCTAAGTTACCGGGCCACGGGGGCAGCAGTCGCCACCCAAATCACACTGCACCGTACCAACCCCCCGAACCTTCCTGCGAGTGGAGGGTCCGCTGAAAGGTACCAACCCTCTGGAGGTGAACCCTGAGGTTCCACACCAATGACAGACACATTGCCTCTGAGCCAAAGCACCACCCTATGACAACATTCATTCTGATTAGTAAACTTATGCTGTTGTTTTCCTTCTTTCAACTAAAAGATGAAAACGTATGTAAGGCTCCCCCCTCTCCAACAGAGGGCGTCATTGACATATTTGTAACTGCATGTGTCAACAGGATTGTTTTGACATTATTGCTGCACATAAATATCAACCACTGTCTTAATTTGGATATGTATACAATAATAATTTAAATTATTATTACAATATATGATTGTATAGATGGTAAACACACAATCTGAACATTTTATAAAAATGTGTCAAATTATGATCTGTTACTGATTTAAGTTTTGTTTTAATTTCTCCTAAGGTAACTTGTCATCTTTGTCACATTAGTGCGTTAGGTTAGCTAACGTGAGCTGCACGGATTACAGCAACAATAGATGAGAACAAAGTTTATTCTATTCACACTTCCAGCAATGCTGTATATATAATGTGGGTTGATGGCGCTGGAACTCTGATTGTTCCAGCAGCCGGATTATTGAGATTTACAGACTGAGGGACAAGGACTGAATGTGGTATTAATACGAATTCCCTCATTTCCTCTTTGGTCATCTTGTCCTTAACAAACCTTTACAGACTGATGATGACTGCTGATCTCATTTTGAGCCAGCAGAGGGCAGAAAACGACCAATGTAGGGCTGACAGAATGCAGAGTAAAATAGTTATGGTCATTACCGTCAGTGTGACGTTAACTGATTTAAACTGAACTGTTTAGTTCTAAAGCCCCAATAGCCAAGGTACTCGTTCTCAAAGCACTTTGTTATAAATTAAATTCTATGCATTTTTAGAAAATACTTGTCAGAATACCTGGACCACGTACCATGTATAATTATAAGTATTTGAAATAATACATATTTTCCCAAATTTTTTACCACCTGATCACTCATGCCCATGTCAACAATGTTAGTAAATGGCGTATTTAAAGACATGTTTTAATCAAACAAAAATGCTACAATCACCTGTATCATCTGAATGAATCATTAAAATGTTTTTCTCCACACCCATGCCAAAGTGCTTCTTCAGTGTGTGATGTGATTTTAGGTGTGAAACACTTTGCTGTTTAGCGGTGGGGCAATCAGATAAATATGGCATCTTTATATTAATCTAAAAACTGTAAAGTCCATTAGAACCAAATGTGTTCTGTAAATGTGGGCTACACAAATCAATAGACTTGAAAAAGGGGTCGAATGTTGTTCAAGACCTCCACCTTAGAGAGTTCTGGGAGGTTTTACTGGTTTTTATTTGCTGGCTGTTCAACATATGGCGAGTCATGACGACAGGAGAACGAGTAAAAATGAAACCAACAGCTGCAGATAGATTTCCTCATTACTGTTCAGCCTTAATGTGACCTTTGTGAAGTAGTCACCAGGGAACATCAAACAGCCACATGAGTGGTTTTATGCACATTACAGCTTTGTCTGTTTAATGGTTCCAAACGTACACGCCATCACTGCTCTGCCCTGGATGTCTAATATCTGTGAGACGAAGGATCTGACCAAAGTCCAAACACTTGTCTTACAGTGGTGTTGTCCATTTGTGCTGTGCTGGAACCTGTGGCCTTATATTTGCCAACATTTCTCAGTGTGGGCTCGGTCCACTGACTGCATGTGGTAGGTTGTAGTTATTCTTTCTTATGTGGTAAAAACATACATTTTTAGCTGCAATCTGTGAAAGTCAAAATGGAGTAGACAATGAATCATATTTGACTGACCAAACCTAGGTATGGAATGCGGCCCACAATCCAAATAAAACCAAACGCTGGCTATTTCCTAATCTTGTACTGAATAATGATTAATCCAGTATATGTCCAGAAGAATGTGACATATTCTGGAAAACATAAATTAGCCAAACTTGTTGGCTGATGTAAACAAATCAGGGTTGAAAAGTCCACATTTTAAATATCTGGTCATGGACCACACTCTGTCCAGACTAGGGTAGCATGTAGTTTCCATCATCTAGATACCACAGAGGGAGCAGACAATGTCACTCTGTTCTACCATTACAGACACAGACCAATCTTGCAATTCAGTAATCTACTGTACCTGTGAGTTTGTCCTGCTAACACATACTAATACAAATTAGAAGGACACCTGGGCCCATGTCAGACAATCCAAGTCTCTGTCTTTGAACCACAGTCAGTTCAGAAAAGCATAAAAATATCTACCCATCTCTTTGTGGTCACAGTATCTCATTTGTAAACTAAATCCAAAGCAGCACAGGTCGCTGCCTAGTCACATCAAAAGGCTGTTTGATCGCTGGACTAGAGTGAAGACCTAAATGAAAATGGCTAATGACGAGTGTTGATCAGTATTCCTGTTAATTATTCGGACTAATTGGGTTGTGTAACGCATTATGGGATTTTTTTTTGTGTGTGTGCAGTAAATACATCTTTTTTTAAGAATCCATTTATGTTCCCTGGATGGTGGGTTTGTCCTCATTACAGAGGTTTAATGGCTACTTTTGATTGGAGCCTATTGCTGCCATAAGTTTACATATGGGAACTAGAATGATTCAGTGAGTAATATTGAAAAAAGGGCAGACTTATTTAAACTAGCAAATGTGTCCACTATGGGTTATTCATCAACTGTTGACCAATCTTTTTTCAGAAATGATGACAGAGGCAACAGACAAGAGATGACAAAAATAAAAAGTAAATTAGACAAAGACCAAACCGAAAATGAAAGCTCTAAGGGAAAAGACAGGAGGTTCAAGATGCTGGTCCAAATTTCAGTCAGGAGAAAGGTTGAATAAAATCAAATGAATGCAGAGGCAAATACAAACTGACACAGGTAACAGCCTGAATGGTGTCTTAATTAGCAGGACAAGAGGAACAAGTTTAATTATAAAAGGAGCATCCAACCATGGTTGGCATGCAAGTGTTGAATGCAACAGCAATGTTTCTCAGTGGAAGATTGTGGATTTATATTGTTTAAAAAAAAACATATTCTACTGCTGCATCAATACAGCCTGGAAGGTTCACTAGTCCATCATCATTCAAACTCCCAACTTGGAGAAATCCCACACACACATGTGGGAACATGGAAATACAACACAGAGGCCAGAGTTCAAACCAAGATCACTAATATACACTGCAAAGGAGATTCCACAAGTCCAAACATAAGTCTCTGTGCAGACAACAATGCCTGTGGCAGAAACTCCT
>NC_024321.1:8280415-8295023 GCF_000523025.1 Cynoglossus semilaevis
ATCATTGTGACCGATAATTTTAATTTGAAATTAGTTTAAGTTAGATGCGCACAGAGAATGTGTAATTATAAATGTTAATTTTTATGATTTTTATTTATTCATTTATAATTTATTTATTTATTTCTATAAAAAAATATATACCCTCATCTTAGGGATAGGGATTGTTTTGTTGTTGTTTTTCAGAAGGCTTAATGAAAATGAGTGAAGGAATGAATATTCATATCAGCATCAGATTCTTGCTCTTCCTAAATGTAGACCTAAGATATTTCTAACCTGAGGTAAACAAAAACGGACAATCGCACAAATAGGGAGCATGAAGAGGAGGAGGAAGGTGAGATGAAGAAAGAGGAGGTGGTGGAGCATCAGCTCCATTGAGTGGAGACATCAGTGCAGGTGTCTTCGTTTTTCTATCCACGATAGCTCGGACACAAGATCCAGCTGCCAGTGTTTCAAGACACGGTTGAAATAATCATTTTTTTCAATTTGCACCGAAATTCGGGGAGCAGGAAGCGGTGCAGGGGAGGATGGGAGCCTGGATGTGAGCCACCCCAGCTGGGTGAGGACGAGACTCGATGCGTGGGAGCTGAGCCGTGAAATTTTCGCTGCCATTGACTGAGGCTGACGATAAAAAAAATGGAAGGTATGAGATGGAAAAACCGAGTGCATCCAGAGGCAGTCGCTCACAGCAGCGATCACCTTCTGCTGTGACGCATTTGCCTTGTTTCTGTGGAGTCCGGTGGTCGGAGCTGAAAGGATGCTACAGATGTGCTGTAATTCCAGGCTTCACGCTGCAGATGTGGGCTGCTGGGAGAAGGGAAAGGGCCTGTTGATTACAGCTGAGAATAAACACGATGAGCGCGCTGTCAGTCGGCACCGATGCTGAGGGATCTGCTGGACCGGTCTGCTCTGCTGGATCTCCACGCTTCATTTCGAAGATTGCAGTGAGATGTTGTAATAACATTGCCATTACGCTGCTGCAGATTGTGATGATGAGGAAGATGCTGGTGGTGGCACCACTCATCTGACCTTGTCTCTTGATCTGTTGGACGTGACTGGACCCCGGCTCTGGTGCTGCAAGAACAATGCAGAGCACTCAGGCACCAGGTATGGGCACAAATTTTACCGATGGTTTACCCTGGGAGTCAGGATTGGCCAACTTAACATGGTCCTCCACAGCCAGCTGTGTGGTCAAGATGGTGCTTATATCCATCATTGTGTGTGTGTCTCTATTTGGGAACGTGGTGGTTTTGCTGGTGTTCCAGAGGAAACCTCAGTTACTTCACGTGGCCAACCGCTTTGTCCTCAACCTCCTCTTAGCAGATTTACTACAGACCATACTCGTCATGCCCTTCGCCATGGCAGCCACCGTGCCTAGTGTGTGGCCCCTGGATGTCCGATTATGCCAGGCCCTGGTGGTACTCATGCACCTTTTTGCTTTCACGGGGGTCAACACCATTATTGTGGTCTCCATTGACCGGTACCTGGCCATTATCCATCCTCTGTCATATCCCACCCGTATGACCCCTCACCTGGGGACCAACCTCATCATCTGCACTTGGGTGCTCAGCTTTCTACAGAGCACGCCTCCTCTTTACGGCTGGGGGGCCATCGTTTTCGACCGGCACCATAACATGTGTTCAGTGGTGTGGTCCTTCAGCTTGTCCTACTCTGTTGTGGTGTCCAGCTTCTCTTTTTGGTTGCCTGTTCTCATAATGCTCGGTTGTTACTGGATGGTGTTCAGAGCTGCCCGGAGGCAAAACGCTCTGGTTCATCCAATACAGTCTCAGTCCTACTCTCAGCCCTCCCCACAGGACTTCCAGGGACAGAGCAGTCCACACCGGCAGCCTCATGGTCCGACAGCAGGTTCACCTGGTGGTCAGTACTCAACCAGAGGATACCCTGTGCGAGTCAGACACAGACGCTTTCACTACCACTGCAAGGCGGCTCGTGTGGTCTTCGTGATTATGGCCTCGTACGTACTGAGCATGGGACCCTACAGTATATTAAATACAATATCAATGAGCCCCAGAGCGTCCATACCTTCCTGGCTGTCCTCTGTGGCTCTCGTGCTCTTCTTCTTACAGTGTTGCCTACACCCTTACATTTATGGATACATGCACCGAAGCGTGAGAAAAGAGTTCCTGGCTTTGCTGTGTGGACTGTTCTGCAAACAGAGCCGTCCCCGCCAGAGCTCGGCTGTTGAGAGCTGCTTCACCACCACAGAGGGGCGTTCAGCTGCCCACCATCACCTGCCCAGCTTGGCTGCTCGAGTACTGCCTCTGCGGACATGGGAAGAGTGCACTACATCTTCTTCCCCCACTTTTGAACGCAAGTCGAGGGACAGTCGGAAAGACACCACCTCTACCAGCATCAGCTCAGAGAGAGAACTCACAGTCAACAGTAAACACAGCTCATGAGCCCGCTGTAGTATTAATCCTACAGACAGATGTTTGACAATGATGAATGGCTCGAATGTATGTCTGGTGAACGTTCCTCTTGTTCTTAGATATGTTGTTGTTTATAATAGAGACAGGTCAAAAAAAAACGTAGTTATTTTTTTCATAAGCGAAAATTAACAAAAATATATGTTTTGTTTAGTCTACAAACTCACTCAGTCAATACTGATTTAGAGTGGTTATTTGCAAGTGGCTCTAATGCAGAGGGGCATTATTTAGTGACTTTTGTTTTTAAAAAATATATTTTAATCTTGAACCAAAATGTGCTTTGTTTAGATAAAAAATTAGGTTGAATTAAGCAGAGCCCTTTTAATTCCAGACCATGACTTATCAGTCTTAATTAACTGAATGTTAGTTAATTGTATGATGTTTTTTGGTGATATTATTTAAATGTAAAATGACTCACCGGACGAGACAAAGCGAGCCGTTTGATCGTTTACATCAGTAGTAGGCTCTCCTCAAGGTGCCTGCCATGTTGGATCATCGTATTTGGGTTTTAACAAGAACTGAAGGTCGCTGTTGGTTCTCCTACAGTTTCAGACAGGAATGGAGAGATGACGTATATTAAACCAAAATGTGTAACTTTACCACAAGATGTTGCACAGTGTACCTCTGACATGTACATTTATCTCTTTGTCCTTTTGAATCAATTTGTGTGTGGTACCGGTTCAAAGTGTTACCTTCAGCAAACTCAGGATAATCCACTGGGGGAAGAAATTTAGTGCCAACCTTGAGTTTTGTTCAGCAAGTGAACTTATGTATGTGAATGCCATTGTCCCTGTGATGTCAGTCAGTGTTAACAGTCCTTTACTGTGTTAAGCACTTTTTGAGTAAATGGGTAGAGTAGACCCATTTGTGGCGGTTACCTAAAGAGACACAGGGTTAATTTTGTGATAAGGAGACAACACTAATGATATTATGTGGACTCTGGTAGCTTTTTCCTTGGTGACAACATCCGCCTGAGTGCAGTGTTTTATGTTGTAAAATTACAGGGTAGGCTGTGTTATGCTGTTTTTTTGACCGACTGGACAGAGTTTTCATGTTCAGTTGAGCACTTGTAAATTTGTAGAGATACAATATTGTAGTAGAAGAAGCGGACTGTTTAGGCCACGAAAAAAAAATAAGACAGAAAAAACACTATGACCTTTGTGACTCTGTGACATGACCTACCTAGAAAAAGACAACACAGTAGGTTAATCAGGTAGGTGTCATAGTTGCATGAGAAAATGTGCATAAGTGTTTCCAGTCAAGTGTTTTCAGTTATGTTTTATACATCAATCATATTAAAAGAAAAAGTGCATTATTGTTATTATTATTATCACTACCATATCTATTGTTGTTTCATTCAATGGCATCAATTTAGGTGATTTTTCAGCAGTTCACCTTAGTGTCAGTATCACAATATAAAAAGTGACTCGCTACAGAACAACACGGTACATTGGACAGTTCATAAATTATCGTCAGACAAAGGTGTGCTGAATGCTTTAAAACTGTGATGTCCAACATGCGTCAGTATTATTTATAGTTTCATACTATAACATAAGACTTTCTTGTTTAATAAAAGTCCATTATGTTGTACAAGTCTTTTTTATATTGAAATGTCTGTGCCTAACTACGGTTCCTTAAACAGAACCTTTATATCGTTCTACTGTAATGAGTGTCTTTAAAACTACCAATAATATCCCTGTGGTCAACTGAAGGCAAAGTTCTGTTAAACAAAAATATGTTTTAAAGCAGGAGTACTTTCTTGAGTGTTTTATTCATGATCACTTCAAAATGAAAAGTTAATTTGACTGAGCAGACAAAGTCTTTTCCTATGAAGTACTGTAGTGTCAGGGCTAGGGAATGTTATACTTCTCTCTTTAGTTTGAGTGGGATAACACAATGCAATGTTTGGCACAAAACTAGCTAAATGTTTCCTCTGAAACTTTCTACTCCAAACATTTGAATAAAACAGCTAGAGCACTTAAGCTTAAAGGCAACACTGACATTCAGTTTGCTGCACAAGTTAATAGTAAGTTGTCTCAGATATGAAGACTGCACAAGTTAAAGGCTAAAGTCAGCTAACTGTTTCAGTTAAAAACAAGATGGACACCTCTGAACAAGGCCTGTTTCTGGAGTACTTTTATCAACAAATTATGTGTATGGGTTTTACAATGACAAAGACAAAGCATGTACGATGACTTCAGTGCCCAAAGACAAGAGGAAATGCTAAGAAATAGTTAAATAAACAAATGTACATTTAAAAAAGACAAGTAGCTTTTACCTACAGTTGGTATAAGGGGTAGCCATCTTGGTTTTGAACACCAGGTCACTTCCTGACAACAGCTTATTTTACCACACCTTTGGCATTTCGACCTCTGATACCTTGAGAATAAGAAAGAAAAAAAATGATTGATGTGTCCTTTAGAAGTAAACAATTCTTATAAAAACGTTTATATAGTTTTGCAGCCAGTTTCTGTTGGCCAGGTGTGGTATTGCAGCCAAAGCAGGAATTTGGGAGTTGTTAATTTAGTAATATAGTAATATATAGTAGTACTGAAACATACTCATTGTTTACTACTACATACATTTTATTGGTAAGATTACATCATTAGTTTTATTTTTTCAGATTAATGAAAACCCTATAACACAATGTCTGGGTTTCACCCAAATGATATGAGCTTAGAAATAGTTTGGAAGTGAAAGTGAATTATTGTCATTGTGACAGTGTCATCTTGCCTATAACCCAAACCTTTGCCCATATCGGTATCGGTTGTTGACATCAGAATCAGAAATTTAGTGTTTGAACAATATCAGATATCAGCAAAAACATTCCTACCTTGATCATTTAGAATAAATTGAAAATGATTTTTTTCCCCTTACATAGATGATTTGTGATTTGTATGAATTTATATTACTAGTCTAAATGTATTCTTCTATCTTCATCACATCGTGCTGATTCACCTTCAGCCAACTTACCTTACTACTGAATCACACTGAATCCTCAGGGTCCAGATGGGAGAGATGGTTGATGTACATATTCTTATGTATGGAAATGAACATTCCAGTGATTTTAACTTAACTGCATTTATTTTGTAAAAATGTTATCACCTCGGGTGATGATTCCACACTGCTAGAAGCATAAAGGCAGCAGTGTTTATGTAGTAACAGTTCAGCAAACTGCTTATTTAAAACAAACTGGGTGTATCTTAGCAGATCAGGTGTGCTTCATAAGCAAATGGATGTCCCATAATTAACCAAGGTGAGTCACGCCAGAGACGCAAGGGTAATGCATGTCAGTGAAGTTTTTGTTTTGTTTTTTGAGGGGGGGCGAGGCACATAACTGTAGCATAGACTTTAATGATACAGATGTGCTTCAATTTTAGAGTAGCTTTTGATCCTAAGGTGTTGAAGCCAAATACCAGTGGGAATGTGAATGCCAGCAAGTCAAGATTTAAATATAATTTTGAACTACAATACAAGCTTATTATTTTCATTATTTATACCCCCCTCCCCCACATAACAATAAAGAAAAGAAAATTTCATAATGGTGATAACAAATATATAAGTACCATTATTCCCATTCACTTGCCCTGTACAATACACGTAAACAAACATTTCCCTCTTTACAATATAAGTAATGAATGAAATCTGGACATTCAGACGCAATATAAAAAGAAATCTAACATACAAAGCTACAATTCACCTTCTTAAGAAATTTCTGTTCTTTTCCAACCCAACAAAAAACTGAACACTATGAAACCAGATCATTGGATCCCAAACTAATTTTCAAGGCGCCACCCGGAACATTACTGGTCAACAGTGAAGACAAAAATCATAAAGAACTTCTTCAAGAAAGAAAGGGGAAAAGGTAGCAACAAGGTTTAGAGCACAAAAAGAGGACGGGTTCTGCTCTTCCGGTGTCTTCCATAAGTGAAGGTTTGGATTCAGGTCCATTCAGACCACTTCATCACATAAGCAGCAGTGCTGCAACAGCAAGGAGTCAGTCTTTGCCACAGTCCACTAATCCACCTTGACCACACTGTAGATCTTATTTACAAACCAGAAGCAGGCAAAGAAGCCAATTGTACCTGAAGATAGAGAAGAGGTAAAAAGTTAGTTTAAAAAAAGATAAAAGTACAAAAAACACAAACTGTTTGGAGCACATATTAAAAGAACCAAAATGTAACGTGCCATAGCATAGATGGTAGCACTAGCAGAAGAACCTGAACAACCAGTTACTGTCTGCGTACAACCACATTATTTACTCCACCTACAGGAACCGAAATTTAAGCTCCACTTAAATAAACATTTGAGCCTCAGCACTTTGTTCAAACATCACATCCCCTGGTGCACTAGGGAAGCTAACTATGTGATTATGTAGATTTAGTTTAATATTTTAAAGCCAATTTAATAATGTAATGTAATGAGTAATGTTTCAAATGTATAAAGCAATAGAAGGGTTATGTGGTGATTTTGAACACTTGAAAAAATACATCATTAGATCATTGGGTTATTTTTAAGTGACTATCTATCAACATCTCATGCCTATGATACTTATAGCTACAACCAACAAGCAGAATTTAATTTGCCTTCAAGACTGGTTAACACTATCAAATATGTCGTAGTGATATTAGATAATAGCAGACTGGTACAACACGCAGAACAGAGGGGTTGGTTGTTTGTAATCTAGTCCTGTACATGATCCTTCTAAATTACATAATCTGAGCGGACAGGGACCAGACTGAGAAGTGCTGTTGCCATGTCAACATATATTAGTCTGTGCCGTGTAACATGGAGACAAAAGAAAGAAGGATGCTTCATTCTTCATTGTGCTCTTGCGCAACCTTAGTCACACAGCCCAGAAACAGACAAATCTCAGTACGTGGTTGACAATCGTAGTCCTTAAATCTGGATTAATTATTCTCCATGGCAACCAGTTAATATAGCGGCAGTATCTCTTTTGATCAGAATTAAATAAAATAGAGAAATAAACCTTGGACCGTCAAACTGGAATGGTCAGTAAAGCTGCTACAAAAATAAAAGCTAAAAAATACATGTTTGAATCGAACACACATCCCCCTGGTTGACGTGCCCTACAAACTGGTCCAGAGACATCTTACTTCCAAGAGCCTAACTGATAATAATTTCCCTGACATTTGATATAATGGAATCTGGACAGTGAAAAGCTGTTGTTGACCAAGTTCTGTTGGTGATATTACACCAAGTAAATACATGTATTTGTTCAGCAAACAAGTTCGCTTTAACAATACAAGTAAATTGATCCGGGTACACATCCTGAAGTAGATTTCCAAAAGAAGACATGACTTGTGCTTCCAACAGGTCTGGTGGACATTTAAAACAGTTTCTCATCAGTACCATTCACATAACAACACACTTCTTTAATGAGTCATAAAATGCAGGTTGTGACCGTGCTGCTCTCACCTGTGAAGAGGAAGAAAATGAGGACCATAATCATGGTGTATCCAAAGTAAAGGATGGTGCTGGCTAGTCCAATTATTTGCAGTTTAGAGTAAAAGTAATGCACAGCGTAGATGAAGAGATAAACTGCAGTGAAGCCGCTGGTGAGGAAGGAGCGCCACCACCAGTGGTAATCCTGGACACAGGACAGGGAAAAGTGAGACAAGTCATTAATTAAACCAACTCAGTCTCACTGTGAATACATTCATTCTAGTTTTCCTTTCTATGACATGCTCTGCTGCACAGGGCCATACTGTCATATGAATTTTGACTGTGCTTGTACAATTCAGGAAAAAAATCCCTTCAATGAAACAAAAAGTGAATCATTAAAAAATAAGCTTACATATATAAAACAATTCATAAAATGGTAGTTTAAAGTAAAATTTTAAAAACTTAAAAAAATGAAGCCCTTGTTAGTGCGATGTGCTCCGTTTAGAGGTTTTGTAGAATTCCTTTATGGAATTCTTTCACACCAGATTACAACCTGCTTAGTTGCCTTATGTAACGATTGAAATCAAGGTTCAATCAAATGTTCGTTCAAGGCTTCAATAATTCTAGCTGGTTTCTAATCAAATTTGGTAAAAAACATTTATGTTTGCTCTGATTTTCAAATTGTTCATGTTTTAGGATTTAAAAAAAATAAAATAAAATAAAAAGAAATGAAGTTCAACACTTGACAACGATGGATTCACAAAACACCTGAGAGACTGGGTTTTTGACACTGAGGGAAGCATCAGCTAAAACAAATAAGTTATATAAGTATCATTCCATCCATGTAAAATTACCACTATAATCCTAAAGTCAATTCTCTAAATATTGGTGTACCTCAGCACACAGGTGGAAGTAGCAGAGAAGAACTGTGGCCTCAGAGCAGGTGATGAGAAGAATGATGAAGACCAGGAACAGGAAGCCAAACATGTAGTACATTTGATGAGACCTAGAAAACATTGGTCATTCAAAGTTACTGAGTGACGTTAAAAGGGAGTTGTGCTCTACAGGGAGGATCACTTCATTACAAAGAACTTCAAGTAAGGAAAATCAAGTAAGGCCACATTCCTTTCTTCTTGCTTTTCTTACCAAATGCTGTTGAGGATAAAGAACAATTGAATGAAGATGCAGCCAAAGGGCAGAATACCGCCCATTACAATCCCGGGGATGGGTTTTGTGAAGAAGGACTGTTCTGGAATCTGACGTGGAATCTGGTTTGTTCGCACAGGTTGCTCAATAGCCTGAACGAGAAGAGATTTGAGCTCATACCAATCATAATCTGCAATCATTCACTTTGAAGTAAGACTACAAAGCCTAACTCACAGGTTTCTTGAATCCAAAGTAGGCACCGATGAAGGTGAGCGGCACAGAGATTCCAAACCACAGGGCCAAAATAGCCACCAAAGTGCCAAAGGGCATCGCTGCTGAAGAACCCTCCACCCAAAGGATCAGGTTCATCAGGAAGAAGTCTGCAAACACAATGCTACGAAGGAGAAAGGGACAAAAGGACAATGATGGGGAGAAAATGTTGAGCTTGTGTTGCAATATCTCACAACAGCATTCAAAAGGCTATGTAGAAAAAACCGACAAGAAGACAATAGTCGTGAACATACCCTGGACACAGCAGTGCCGTGAGCAGAACGTTGGTCTTCCACTTTTCACCTCCGAAAGCTGAGAAGGAGCAAACGACCAGATAAATGACAACGCTCCTACACATCAACTAAGGTCATCTGTGTCAGCAGTTTAGTATAAATTAAACTTCATCATAATGTTTGCAGCTGACTCTTACTCTTGTAAAGGCGCGCAGACACATAGCCTGCAGGAGTTCCCAGCAGCACCCACAGAACTACCGCACAGGTCATGAGAGCTCCTCTGTTGGCTGGAGACAGGAAACCCAGACAGGCCAAAACTACAGAAAAACAGTGTGTTAATCAATTACTTTTTTTTTTCTTAGGTTTGACAAATCACAAACCAATTACTGGTTGAAGGTATTAAATGACCAACAGTATAAAAATTGGCTGCATGTTGCTTTGGTTTCTTTAATATGCATTTCAGAATAAACTAACGTACAAAACTACATAAAATACTGGTTAGGTTCAAGAGGCCTTTCTATGAACTTTCTGAGTCTATAACAATTATAGAAAATCCTGCAAATGTTTTATTTAACTGTTGCCGTGTCAGCGAGAAGAAATAAAAACATTAAAAAAAGTACTTACAGAGTGTAGTAAAAGTCATGATGAAGATCTGGGTGCCCTGTCCAAGAAACACGGACAATAGCATGCCCTTCCTTGGAGGACGGAAAACATCACCATGCACCTGCTTCCACCCTGACTCTTCTTGTGCATCCTCCTGAGGGAGACAGTCAGCACCACAGGTAGACATGGTCATGGTGCGTATTAAAAGGTCAGGTTTTACCAATCACCAAAGCAGTGACATCAAACTAATCAAATAGTATGTGCTAGTGAAGGAAAATGGAAAAGTGGTAGAAAGATCCAAGAATAGATATTTCCTGGAGTGCAAGACATCCTACTCCACACCACATTTTATATCATGATGTGTCTATTTAATGCAATCATACACCCAGACACCTGATTAAATAAGCACAAAAGATGTGTGGTTTAAATTGTATTTTATCAATCTTACATAGGGAAGGGAGGATTTTTCCTTGGAGGTTGGAAGCTTTATCAAGTCTGCCTGTAAAATGTAACAAAATATATGTACAATTCTAAATGCTGTGCACCTTGTGCAAACTGGTATTTACTATAAAGTACACTTAAAATCAACTAGACACATTCACCTGTTGGCTTTTAATTGATGAAATCACTGTTTTTGAATTTTATCAAAACTGATTTATTGTCTGCTGTGGAAACTCAGGCAGGATATTTTCCCCAGCCATTCGCAAACTGGAACTTGAACAAGTCTATTTGCATTCTGTGAACACCTCATCTTACAATACACAAATGAGACAAAACACCCACCTCTAAACCTACACGTATGACCTGTTGTTAAACACATCTTCAGAAGTCTAAACAGGTGTGTTAATATTCCCCAACCATATGTATAAATGTGTATATAAATGATTACCTGGTCCACCTGGTTGTACCTGGCTATATCCTTGTGAAGGGTTCTTAGCATAATCATAGCAACCATGCCAGACAGGAAGAGGACAATGACCAGAGAGTTCATGATACTAGAAGAAAGAAAAGATTAATCTAAGCATTTACAAACAAACAAAATGACATCAAATGACTCCTGTGGTTTATAATGTGACAGAAGTCTTCAAACCTGAACCACTGGATATTGGTGTGAGGCATTGACACAAGGATGTAGTCCCACCTAGAGGCCCACTTGATAGAATTGTTCTCCTGTTAAACAAAAAAAGTGACAATTTTTTTAATTCTTTATTTAAAAAATCTATCTGAGAGATTTTTGGACTATGGTTAAATGATTAACATTAACAGATTAACATAAAAAAATGATGCCAACATAGGCTTAAGAAGATTTACCTCAAATGTGATAGAGTAGGAATAGGTGATGGAAACCGCATCTCTGAAATCCACTGGGACCTTCATAGGCTCAGTTTCTTCACAGGTGGGTTTGGTGGGATCGGTATGTTTGATGCTGTTGTAACAATACATAAAAACACCCAAGTTGAATTAATAAGGACGATGGGGATTGTTTTCTTCCATTGTTTTTTAAATATGTAACCTTTTTGGTTCCAGAGTGGCAGCAACAAGCCGAGCCCCTTTCCATCCTTCAGACTGACCACTGTGGTAGGTGATCCTTATGTCAACATGGTTGAAGACGTAGAAAGTATTCTTTACGTTGAACTCAGCCTGAAAGACAATTTTGAATATCATTGTAGATTCCCTTTTCTGTGCATTTGCAGAAAAGTCTCAAGAAAAATCAAATATAAAGACAGAACTTTTTTGACTGACATTAATGACACAGGCGTCTTTGGGTCGGCCGTCTGCTGATACTAGGCAGCCAACGGGAAAACCTGGGTTGCAATACTTCTGACCATCTTCCACATCATAGCACCAGGTCACAGGCATGTTGTCAATGATCCTGCAAACGATAAACTATTTATTGCAAACAACTGGTAGCAATCAAACACTGTGACTTAATTGAAATCAACTTGTCCAGTGATTCATCCACTTACCAGTGGTGCTGGTAGTTCAACTGCATTCCAATTTTAAGAAATTCAAGTTTGGTGGTATCATCCTGATCACCAGTCTTGTAATTTTTGGTGCAGACCGTCTTGCACTTGACATCTTGTTTAAAGGTGAACTAAAAAGACGTTTGATAACTTTGGTTTAGAAAATTCTACCAAATTTGAAAAGTAGGTAGACTTTAAGTAGTCACTCACCTTGTAAGGTGAAGACTCAATGCGTTCGCCAAAAAGAACCTGACCAAGGTTCTCCGATGGCCTCATCTCTTTGTCATCTTTGCAAAAATCAAACCTTAAATAAAGTCACATGTTGCACGTTATGAGAAGGAAAACATTCAATGTGACGTCACGCAATTAAAACTTGTTAAGGTTAGAAATACTTACATTTGATACTCATATGGAAGTACTGACTCTACTGAGTCCAAACGGTTGACAAACAGCTCTACTGTTGACTGCAAAGATTGATAAAGAAAAGGTTTACATTTGACTCATGTCCACAGTCCGACCAGAGGTCTACCGTGACAACCGATTCTTTAATCATTCAACCGTGCTGTCCAGTTAATTTTAGGATTCTGTCAGTAAAAACATAGCAAAGGGAAACCACAGTCTACCAACGACAGTCGTTGGCAACACCAAAGTTTTACTACTACAAGGACCCATTAATATATAAGTACGTGTTCCCACCCAGACCCGTGGGCCTAGACAAGCATTGGTTCGTTTACAAGAGCTAAGAAAAATAAACATGTACATTTGCTTACAGTTTTGACTTCATAATGCATGGTTACTTCGGCTAATAATTAACTTTAAATTGCCTTAGTCCATCATACCTTACAATCGTCGCCCCCTTTGCCTTCTTCACAGAAACTCACAGGAGCTAAACCCGGAAGATAAAACGCCGAGCACAAAAAGACGTTTAGAAAAACTGAAATAACCAGCAAAACATCCATGTGTGACCGCGTCTTCATTTTAACAGCTCTTCGAATGTCTGGCTTGCGACAGGAATGAGAAAATGTCCGCCCGGTCTTTCCCTCTTCTTTTAGGGGAAAGGAAAAGCTGAGTTTCTGTAGTTAGCTCGATGTGTCTTCCTGGGAAGTACAAACTGAGCTGACCTGCCACGGCTGATGACGTCCAGCTCTGTCTCCGCCACAAGATCAATCCCGGAAGTTCAAAGCATAACCTTCAAAAGAAAACAAACACGGGGTAAGCTTTTTACATCTATGTAATGTGATTCGCTCACACCATTTATCTTTTCTAAATTCGTTTCGACTCTGTGTCTATGTAAGGACAAAGTAGTTATTAAATACCAAATTTGTATATTACAGCTAATTGACAATTGCATACAGTGAGGGTGTTTTATTTTGTAGTTATGTAATCGGATATTACGTTTAAGTTTTCTGACAGCATCTTTAGTCGGGCATTACTGACGTTGTTGTACTTACATGATACCGCAACAAGTTAGGAAAATTTAATATTTTTATAAAACTGTATGAGATGCTCAGTGAACTACCGTGGTAGTGGAGACACAAGATGAACTAAAGCAAAGGAGGCGTATAAGTATGGATGATATACTGTATTTTGGTGAAATGTGAAACCAAGCAAGCAAGAAAATCCGGAAAGGGCAGTTGGGATGGTTTGTATAGTAAAGGCCGAGCTGGAAAAACAACAAAACAATCGCTCAAAAATAATACAACAGAGTTCAGTGAACCCTTTTTTATGTTCAGAGCAAAATCCCTTGTGCATGTAGAATGACATTTTTCATTGATCCTTTGATGTCATATAATAAAGGATAAGAAAAAACGTAATACTGTCTAAATACTGTAACGTGAATGTGTTGATAAGATTTGTCCTCTACCAAGCAGTAGAAGATAACAGTGCAAATAACCACATTCGTTGTGCCACAGCAAGAACAAAGTATACTTTAAAGGTTGTCAAACATTTCCCTTTTTCTGTCTGAAATATACTGTTTATACACGTGCATAAGAGTGTTTAAAGTACTCCTCAAGTTCCTTTAAGCGAGAATGTCAATTTTATTTTACTTTTGTAAATTATGTAGAGAATTAGAAGGTGTGGTTCTGTTATTAGTATAATTCACAACACAGAGCAACATGATAAAAACCACATCTCATTTTAAGCTAAAATGATTTGCTTTTAGTGTTCCATATGGCTGGTGTATCTAAACAAGCTAGTTTGTTTAAGATTAAAAAACTGCATTTTTCATCACTGCAAAATATATTTAATTAACTTATGTTATGATGACTATGAACAGCACCAAAAGCAATAACTACCAACATTGCACTCAAATTGCTGAAAATGTCTTATTTACTTTTTTCTTTCATGGGGCAATGATTGTCCCACAGTTTGTGAGAGTTTGACATAAAAAGGATTGCAGTAAACTATGAAGTCATATATTTATTTATTTTTTTGGCAAATGTATCTAACTGCTCAAATTTACAATGAAAGTTTTGAAACTGTGAAGACTTGGTGAATGCTGTTAGAGTAAGTGCAGTGTCACTGTGTTTGTGACACCAAG
>NC_024321.1:8295054-8413013 GCF_000523025.1 Cynoglossus semilaevis
TAATCGTTTAAACAATTTTAAGGATGATATTTGTCACAGTACAGGCTAGGTGGGTACAGTGCTATTTTGCTTGAGTTGACTAGCTGGTTTGTGCTCATTTTTGAAGCAGTTTCTAGTTCATTATTTTTGATGTCACTACAGTACTTACAGTATACAGTATGTACATGGTGTGTTGGTCAATATTAGCACGCTACCCTCGGTCGGTCAAAAAAATGTGATGAAAAAAATTGTTCACATTGTTTATTACTAATATACATGTTTAAAGTATTTGTGTTTTTGTATATTTCAGTGTATTTACTAAATATTCAAGATATAAAGAATTTTAGCAATTTAATGCAGCGTTGTTGGAGACAGCTCGCCAGAACAGGTATGTGCTATATTCAGCTGCCAATGTACATTATTACCAACGGCTGGCAAGTACCAACGTTTGTCTCAATTCCATATTTTAGGTTATCAATAGAAAGCATTCAATTCCGTAAAGGGTACTTTAATAACTTAATATTCATAAGTATTAATTTCAGATAAAGTTAAGTAAAATAAACACACTAGTAGCATGCCATTTCACTGGAAATTTATGAATACGTGTCCAGGATACCTGGGGGCGGGGATTCCGTCATTCTGTGTTTTGGGCAGTAGGTGGCATTGTTGCACTAGAAAATGTTGGGTCAGCTGCACAAAGCGTAAATGAAGTAGAAAGAAAGCGGGGAAGAAGGTATTTGCTATTCCTAGGTTTTTATAAACCAAAAGTGGCACGAAGGTGCGGCGCTAGGTTGCTGGGGGGTAATGCGATAGGCGTTGTCAGTGTTGCTGTTTTATCACTTTAAATAGTGTAGAATTTGAACAACGGGCCTTTGTCTTAAGACGCTTGTTAGTTAGCGTTAGCACAAAAGCTAACGGCGACGGCTGACACGCTTTTCGCCATTTTGCGATTTCAACTAGCCTGTTACCTGGCTTCTATTAAGGTATTTGTTGCAAAACAAATCTTTTAGTGGATGTATTTTGCCCGTGTATTTTTTGTGCGTTTGTGACATTTGTGTCAATGCTATAGGTGGTGTCTTCATCATGGCAGAAGCAGACCGACCAGGGAAGCTCTTCATCGGTGGACTGAACACTGAGACCACAGAAAAGGCCCTGGAGCAGTACTTCAGCAAATATGGCAGGATTGTCGAAGGTATCACTGGATACAGACTGGCATCTAATTTGTTTTGTTGTTTGTTTGTTTTTTTAACCCGAAATGGTACATCTTTAAAACTGTAGACGTATTGCAGTAACTATTTTCGTATTTAACGTTGTCTTTTTTTACACCATGTGCTTAAATGTATGCACATTCAACATTCCCTTCTCTGTCCATGGCATGTGCAATGACGAAGTTGTATCAAATTTATAGCATTTATTTGTAGGATTCCTGTCTTTGAATACCGTTGTTTGTGTTAGTCACAATGTTTTGGTCCATATTCCAACAAAGCCACAAACCATGTGACTTTATTTTAAAACACCCTAAAACACACTTGGAAAAGTGATGTTTTAGTGCCTTTAAAGCAGAAGAAAACCAGTGGTAGTATTAAAAGTATGTATTAAACTGGTACTTAAATGGCACAGGATATTAACAGGAGCAATTTAAAGGCACAGAGGCGTCTTACACATCCTTTTCCATTTTAGTTCTCTTAATGAAGGACCGTGAAACAAACAAATCAAGAGGCTTTGCTTTTGTAACATTTGAGAGTCCAGCTGATGCAAAAGATGCAGCACGTGAAATGAATGGAAAGGTATAAGTACACCCTTAAATCAACTATGATTTCCCTGTGAATCTGCCATATATTTAAATGAATTTTAATTCCTCCTAAATAGTCTCTTGATGGCAAGCCCATTAAAGTGGAGCAGGCTACAAAGCCTCAGTTTGAGAGTGGGGGCAGAAGAGGACCGCCACCCATGCACTCCCGTAGTCGTGGTCCTCCCAGAGGCTCTCGTGGTTCTAGGGGTGGTCCTGGGGGTATGAGAGGCCCACCTTCCCGAGGTATTATCAATTGATCCACAATATATTGTAAAGAAATAATGTGTGTTTTGTAACAAATTAAGTATATTGTTTGTATCTGTATTTGTCGACTATGTAGACTACTATGACAATTCAGGAAATGGCGAACCATTCTTTAAAGGGATGTCATCAAGAGGCCCTCCTCCATTGAAACGAGGGCCTCCTGTACGTAATGGAGGCCCCCCACCAAAGAGGTCTGCTCCATCTGGACCCATGGGTAGACGTAAGTTTAAAAATGTATTGTCACTAAATGCATCAAGATGATTGATTCTTCAAATGTTTGTTGTCTTCGGTTAGGTTTGCTGAACATTGAACATTTAACATTTTGTCATTGTGTTTTAGCACCCATGTCAAGGGACAGAGATCCTTATGGACCTCCATCTCGCAGAGACTCCATGATGTCCAGAAGAGATGATTATCCATCACCACGAGATGATCATTACAACTCAAAGGATAGGTGAGAATTTTTGTATAGCGTCATACATGTACTGACATTTTCTTTACTGCCATCTTGCAACATTTATACACTGGACTTAGTGAGTTGTACAATGTTTTGCAGTTACTCCAGCCGGGACTATAATTCTAGAGATTCCAGGGATTATGGACCTCCTCCCAGGGATTACTCATACAGGGAATATTCAAATTCCAACTCCAGGGATGATTATAGTTCAATGTCAAGAGGTTACAGGTACAACTTAACATTTCTGTGGAAATAAATGAAGCGTTGTTGTACTTGTTATTAACAGTTTGTTTTTTGTTTTTTCAACAGTGACCGTGATAGCTATGGGGGAGGCCGCGAACCTAGAAACTACATGGATCGTCCTAGTGGTGGCTCCTACCGAGATTCATATGATGGTTACGGTAAGACTGACAGTTTAAATGTGAAAAAGTAGTAGTCAGTGAGACTCAAAGTGAAGCTACTCAGACACCTAATCAAGACGTTGACCACCCTTGTCTCCAGTCAAAAGGAAGATCCATTTTCTCCCCCTTCCAGAGGAAACAACTTTGCGGTGCCCTGCTTAAAATGTTTTCATCCCTTTAACTACGTCCATGACCTGCAGCCCCATCTGCACATTTTCAAACCACTAAGAGTCAAATATACTGCCGTTTTATGTTAAGCTTTAACCATAGTCTAATAGTCCTTTGTCCTATTACATTTCATAATATGGTTGAAGTCATCAAAAGAATAAGCTTGTGGCACTATCCAGAAATAATGTACAATGTTTGCAACCACAAGGAATCCTGAAATGTCCCTGGAAACGTCTGTGACAACCCACACAATGTGGCCTAGAAAAAGCACTCCCTCAAGGAGTAACTGTCTCAAAACTGTCATCACAACTGTGAAAACCCTGTTCGTACCCTGCAATTCTAAGACGTGGAGCTCTAACAGGAAAAGGCATCTGAAATCAATGGCATGCAAAGATCAGTAACTCTCCCTGTTACATCCTGTGCCTGGATATATTGCTTCAAAAAAACTTGAAAATACCCTTGTTAAAAAAAAAACATTTTTCAGAGGTGGAAGATTTAACCATGCCATCCAGTTAACACAATGCTCTCCAAATTAATTCTACTGGCAAAAAATGAGCACTTGACAGTGCAAAATGTGTAAATTAAACATTGCCAATTACCTGACCCATTGACCCTGCAGGTAACTCTCGCAGCGCCCCACCTTCACGGGGCCCCCCACCTTCCTATGGTGGGAGCAGTGGAAGCAGTCGTTATGATGACTATGGCAGCAGTTCCCGAGATGGCTATGGCAGTCGTGACAGTTACCCCAGCAGTCGGAGTGATCCATACCCTCCTAGCCGTGGTGAGCGAATGGGCAGGCAGGAGAGGGGCCCAGCTCCCCCTGTTGACAGAGGCTACCCACCTCGCGATTCATACAGCAGCTCAAGTCGTGGAGGGCCACGTGGGGGTCGTGGGGGCAGTCGACCTGATAGAGGAATGGCTCGCAGCAGATACTGAACTGGATTGGAAATCCTACAAAAACAAACATAGTGTTTCCGTGCAGTTCACATGCGATTGGAAGAATCCAACCCACTTTCCACCATGTCCAACTCTGTGGAGAATGATGCTTAGCCTTGAACTGTATCATTACTCTCCCAATTTTTTATGTGTAAAGGTTTTTTGTTTGTATTTTTTTAGTATTTTCTTGCTCATGTAACAATGCAGTTGCTAAGTGAGTGTTTTGTACATTCAGTGCTGTTGAAAACTGCAGTACCCTATCATCTGGCTACTTTAATAAAGCTTTTAGTTGTACTACGATCATTGCTCATCCATTTAAAAAAAAAAATTTAAAGATTGGAAGCAGTTATGTGACTCCTCAAACAACTTGAATCATCACTCACGTTCAAGATTAACTTAGGTGAATCTCAGCTGAAATACCAATGCACAAGTGACTTCAGTACATTCTGAGCAAAACTGTACCTTCAACTGGACGCTGCTGATAACAGAGATTAGGCAAATGTTACTCTCAAATTGTTCCGATGTAGTCTCCTTGGATTTGGAATCATCATCCTAGAGCCATTTGATGGCATGCAACGACAAAACCAATGGAAACAACATCCAAATCCAACTCAACTGATAGTCAACAGCTGGTAAGCAAAGCAAAACTCTTTGTTTCTCACCTGTAAATGAGTTTCTTACTGTCCTGTATTGCAATCTGCACTCCAAAGTGAAATCCAAGACAACATTGATCACTCAGGACAAGAGACACAAGAGTTGATCAGATGAGCCTTTTTCCAATGTAGTGATTTTGTTAGCTGCCTATATTGTGAAAAAAAGAAGCCACAGTATACATTTCATCGTTTCTCAATGGCGAAAGCTTTGATATCACCTGAGCCCTCAAACTGAACCTTTTTGCCATCCTGACTGTTTATCCGTGGTCTAAAGATTTGGCACAGTCCTTTTTCAATTACCTGGAATTTTTTTTTCTACTAAGATCATTTTTTAAAAATCCGGTTCTCAGTACAACAAGCATGCCAGTTCAAAAAAAGGGAGACCTCTGGAAGAACAATATTGTCCAATCTGTCAAACTGGAAACGACCGCTGAAGCAAACTCCTGTTGGACCAAAGGCTAATATGTAGTTTCAAACATACATGGATATGACAAGGATGATGTGTTAATTCCTATTGCTCTCTTTCCAGGTTGAACATCCTTTAAAGGCAACTACTACTGTTACTTACTGACCACTGCCCTAAAACTGCAGAACCAGTGAAGACCTACTGGAGGAATGCTGATGCACCATCTGGTATGTAAGTTTTTATTAATTTATGTTCCTACAAAATTAAACTCCATATACTATGCTATACAAAATAAAATGTAATTTCTATTGTTCCAATATTTCAGATGCATGAGTGGATATCTATCAAGACCATTGCTTTTCACTGCTTGTTTTGGCAGAGAGCCTTGTCAAGTTGGGAAAGTATGGTCCAAGGAGTTGATGTTATTGACATTTTTAATAAATCATTTAAAAAAGACCTGTCTGTCTTTGTTGTCTTGTTGTATAATAGAACTGACAAATGATTTGCATTTAAATGCATCAGGTTGGTGTTTTAATGGTTGTGATGACTATTGAAATTTATCGAACTGCCTTTACTTTATCAAATTAGTATCATTAATTTATTACTGCATTTTAATGTAATGTTGAGTTGAAGATGGGGAATGCAGCATAATTTCCTCTGTGCAAAATGTATTTACATGTTCGTGTCACATTGAAAACGCAGAAAAGGAACCAGATCGGGCCAATGCATTATCTAAATAATCGTCATCTGTGGAAAATTCTATCTCTATTTTTATATATTTCTCTCTGTATATCTTTCATTAGGTCTCTAGTGGTTCAGTTGTAGTTATAATGTGAGAACAAATACCCTCCGTCAACATATTGTCCTTTGCGAAGTATTGTTGAGGTGCCTGTTTGCCAGTAGGGGTGATCATCAGTTCGAGAGTGTAGAAATACCGACGTCCTTCCCCCCACCGCATTTTTTTAAGTTGTAGCAGAAGTGCGGATGTGAGTTGCTTATTGATACGGAACAGGCCGCCAGGTTTTCACTTTATGAACAATGTGTGCTTAGGCAATGGTGATTTTGAGGAGCGATGAATCCAGAGGAGCAGACTGTAACGTGGTTGATCTCGCTCGGAGTTCTCAGTTCGCCTAAGAAGAACATAGCGGATCCGGAGGAGTTTTTGAAAACATCGCTTAAGGATGGGGTCGTTCTGTGCAAACTCACGGAGCGGCTCATACCTGGATTCACACCCAAGGTGAGTTGAATGATTGAATAAACGGTGACAACTAATAACCGATCGAAGGCTGCACTTAGAAAGGAAGGGAGGGGTTTTTGATGTAACTGATACCGAGAAAACTTCTGAATGCAGCCGGGCCTTCGGGCATTGCTGAAGCAGATGAGAAGTTAACGTTATATTTGGGCTGTAAACACACGCACCGCCACAATTACTGCAACTTTCAGGGGTTTTCGGCTAAAGGGATTTTTTTCAAGACGTTATTTCCTGTGAAGCTAAAGGAAAGGGTTCCGCATTCTTGACGTGAGTGAGTCGGAGTGAACACCCACCAAAACAGGACAAAATGGGTATAGAGCGAGAAGTGCCTAACAACAGTTGAAAACGAACACAGTTACTACAGCAGATACAATTTTCTGCACCGCCACTCCAAAAATCGACTTTAAAATGGTTCACTTAAAAAAAACTCACTATAAATCATGGGTATCATGTTGATGATATGACAAACGTTGATAACAATAACTAAGAGTTGCAAAGTTAATTCGTCACTTCCTCTTGAAAGGCTATAGCCCTCCCGGCGTCAATGTGAACGGAAACGACCAGAAGAAAACCGGAAGCAACATATACTCCACCAATTCCTCTGTGGTACTTTTCAGTCATTTTAACTAACACATACATCAGTATTTAATAACAGTACAAAGTGACGCCTTTATTGTGCATGTGTTTTACCTTTTGCTTCTTGAGCAAAATTCCTATTTTATTTTGAAAGTCACAGAGGAAAGTGGGCAGATACACAGGCGAAATCACGTTCCCTTGACAGTTCAGTGCTGTAAATGGTTGTGTATGCGTGTTTGGAGGAGGCGCAGGAGAATCATCCTCAGTTTTTTTATTTAACTTAATCGGATTCCATTACAATCCCTACTACGTGTGCGTTATCGGGAATCTCACATGGCTGTAGCGACGACAGGAAGCGCCATCTAAAGGCGTATGTCGTATGTTTATCTCCGCTACACTGAGGCGAACTGTTTGTTTATATGTATATTTCGTGTGTGCTTGTTGTCTTAGTATTGTCAGGATCCGAAGACGGAAATCGAATGTATTTCCAACATCAAGGAGTTCCTTAAAGGATGCTCGTCATTGAAAGTGGAGGTAAGTTTTCATTAGTGTGTCTGTGTCAAATTTGTGTAAACGGCTTGATGTGTTGTGACAAGGGCTGATGTTTCCCCACCTTTAAATCCTCTCTTAGCCCGGTGAGCTCATTGCGGTTCACAGAGGGCACTTTCACACACCGCTGCTTCTGTTGGTGCCTTCTGTTTTCTTCACACGTCCATGTGGAGTGAGCCACACTTGGCACAACAGGCAGTGTCTGAAGGAACCTGTTAGTATAATGAACAACTTAGTCATCGACAGCATAACCATAATTTCTACGGTTCATTCTGCGTGAAGTAAATATAATTCATTTTTCCAGCATCAAGGTTAAAACATACTAAACAACCATGTAACACCATGATTTACTCAAACCCATACAGTCCCATTCAACATATGCATTTAAAGCCGCTCTCAGTTCTAACTTTTTCCTTCTCTGGCTATTAATCTTAGCCATGAGCCATTGCTACTTGGTGGTGGTGTTTAATGATATCATAGCATCATCTATATTCTATTTTTCTCTGTAAATGTTGTTTCAGTTCTCTAATTGAAAAGATTGGGAATTTACACTTACAACCTTTTACATGAACAGGAAAACCTGAAAAAATAGCCTCCATCTATGATAGCTCCATCCATTTCTTATCTATGATTGATAGCTATGCTACATGAAACAGATATAAAAACCTACACAGACTTAAATCTGCTGAAAATGAGACAAAAAAAACCTCTGCAGGTGTATGCCACAGGGCCATATATATATATATATATATATATATATATATATAACACATTCAGAAAAAGGTTCAAATCATTTACAGATGTTGCCTTGTTGGTAACTGCTACACTGGACAGTGAAGTCTTTTAAGCTATAAATAATCTTCTCCGCTCTTGAATCGCATCAGTTGGTTTTTTTTCTTCAAACAGCCAATTGGAGAAGAGGTCTGGCTCACGGCAAAGTCAAGTGGTTGAGTCTTTTAGTCCAGCTGGCTTGTTTTGTCTTTACTTTTATCCATCAGCCCTGCCTTAGCCCATAATTAGAACTTTTGTGGGCAGCCAGAAGCTCATGGGCAGACCCACTGTCAAATGCATCAGATGTGCTTATGGTTTTGTGATTTTTTTTTATTTTTTTTTTTGCTTTTCTGTCATGGAGAATTGTGCCCGCCTGCCCTGCGACCACACAATGAGGACAGTCATGTTACTTTCACTTCTTCCATAAAGTACATAAAGAGGAAGCACCAATTACCGCTTGTCTCTCAACATCTGTTGCTCTATTATACGTAGAATGATATTTAGTTTAGAGCTCTAATTAACCAACGAAAGCCTTAGTCACTTTCTTTACTTAGTCGCTTAGCACAAGAATGGTTTTCGTCATGTTTTAACCCCATCATTTCACTTTGCGCATAATTTCACACAGAGCAAGACTGAACACAAGTTCAGCTTCGTGGCCGAGACACTATCTTGAAATGTATACTCTCCAGTTTTACATTATATTTTTTTGGAAAATCCTGCCACACTGTCGATTCCTTTGACATGGTAGAGAAGACTGACTATAAATAAAACGCTCAAAATTGAATAAATATTCAGCAAACCACTGGACCTAGGCTTTTTTAGTACGTTATTCAATCCCTCTGATTGCGGGTTGGGCTAATCCAAAATAGTGAAAAAAGATGGGTGTTTTGAAGACAGATTGTTACCTTTGAAATATGGTGCCCTAAAAACAACCCCATTAGTACTTGGTACTTTCCTCCAAATAAAATTAAGACAAAATTTAAAAAAAAAATCGACCAATCAGAATTTTGGTTGGGCCAGAACGTGTCATCATCAACCAGTCGAATGGGAAATTACAGCTAATTTATATTCAGATTCTTGAAGTAATGTGCAAATATAAGTGACTTAATTAAAGTTGAGGATAAATATGTTTATGTAATATGTAATTTTTGCCTTCCCTAATTTGAGTTTTCATGATAGATTTGACACTAGACGAGACCTAAAAAATTTACCTTCTTCGTAGGCTCAGTATTTCTAAAAATCATGTATTAAAAATAGTTGTTCTGTTTTCAAAGTGTAATGTTTTTATTTAGGTGTAGTGATAATTGTGTCCTGCTGTTTAATTAAGTCCCATTTATGCTCATGTTTGTTTTTTTGATCAGTAGATGTAGATTTCAAATCAGTCATTCCTTTAAAATAACTGGATTAGGATCATCATAAAAACCTTTGGATCACGTTTCCAGTATTTCTACACAGTTGCATTTACTACCAATGAGGTCAGACACAACCTCTGACCATGGCTGTACGACTCAAACTCTATATTTAAGATGTTTTATTTAAAATGTGAAACCTTATCTGCTAGAGGAAAGAAGATAGCAGTCTGAGACAGAGCGAGCACGAACTGTGGGATCGTGTGTGTGTGTGTGTGTGTGTGTGTGTGTGTGCATTTATAAATCTCAAATGAGACCTGCACTGTCTGGTTTTATTAAAATCATCCAAGTCATAAAATATGGATTATGCTCAACGTTCCGGTATTATGTCATCTGAAGCTTTCCAAAAATTCCTGTTTGTGACATTGTTTGTGCTGCAACCTCTTTCTCTCCTCACTATATTATTACTCCCTCTCTCTGCCTCTATCTCTTTCTCCTTTCCTTCCCATCATCCTCTCTTTCTCATTCTCACCCTCTCTCTCAATGTGTGCAATCCAGTGATCCCATCAACTGGGCCTGGGCACACTAGTTTGCCATGGGAGATTGTTAGATATTAGATTTCACTTAATTAGTCTAAAAACTGTCATCCATTTTTAGTTTGACTTTTCCTTCTTACTGAATCTCATTTGTTATGTTCTAAGATTGTTTTGGAGATGCTTCCTGGTTAAAGTCTCACTGGGTTTTTTTCTCCTGTTCTCTTCCATCTAGGGTTTTGAACCAGAGTGGTTATACACTGGTGAGAATTTCAGCAAAGTACTGACCACTTTGCTGGCTGTCAACTTTGCCACACAGGGTAAGAGTATGACAAACTGTATCATCCGTTATATCAGGAGCTGTGTGTTCATATTTACACAAATGGATTTATTTTCATTGTAAAAAAAAAACCATGTTTTTACATAATGGTGTCAGACTGGTTCAAAAAAGACAATAGCTGTCTGTTTATGTAAGGTTATGGCAGTTCTATTTCTCTATAACACTCTGTTCCTTTAGTCGTTCTGAATTATGGCTGCTTATGTTACTCATTACCAGCTGGCATGACAGTGTGAGCTGGCATCATGCTGGGGCCCACATTTACTCACATTTCTGTCATGATTGTGTCTTTCTGTGCATCCAAAAAGCATGGATGATTAAACTTTGCACTCTGCAGTACTTACTTTATTTGTTTGTACTTTGTACTACTGGGCTGTAAAAAATGTTTTAAAACTGGTCAGATTAATCAGAAGGTTTAGCTCTAAATCAAAATCAAATAAAAATAAATCTGTGTATTGCTGGAACAGAAAGATAAATAACAGCAGATGTTTCACACCTGTTTTGTTTTGTTTTTATTTGTGACTGATCCAGCTCAGTCTACTGTCTCTCACAATCCATTTGACAACTGTATATGTTAGCTTGTCAGCTGTAGACCAACTGTCCTGCACTCTGTGAGGCTGGTCTGAATCCACACAGGAGTCAGAAGTTGAAGTTGAAGTCTCCACAAATGCATGCTGGACCCAGATGGTATTTTAAGATCAAGCTGCTTTGTAAAGACAAAATGCTTTCCCACAGTGTGTGCAAATTACAACATGTATGACGATATGATTCTGCTCATGTGGTAAAGATTTCAATCTGATTAATCTTCAGAAATGAACACAAACCCAGTCAACACAAAGGTGTACTGCGTCTTTGCTTTCTATAGTTTGATTTTCATTTCATCAGTGATGCCTCAGTGACTTGATGTGTCAGGCATATGGACAACAGTAGGGTGAGTTTAACAATTCCATCTTAGATATACATTGCATAAATTCCAGGTGAAGTGTGTTAATAAAAACCGTTTTACACAGATACGTGTTTATTGCCCCTGAGTGGAACTGCACTTACGGCTTTATCAGTTTTACAGCCTACAGTTTGAACGCCTTATTTGATCCTACACAAGAGATGCTAAGGTTTATGGTTCATTCTTTTATCTTATTGCTTTGTGCAATGTGATGAAAACCTGGCTAGCGTCCAGCTGCAGTTGGAGAGGAAGTCTTGAGCCAGTGTGTTTCTGCTTGTTGGCCTGTTTGCAGCTGCATGGCTCCCATGTGTCAGTTTGGTTCCCTGAGTAATGGAGAGGAAATTGCTACCTCTGTCAGAGCATCATGGGAATTGCACTCACTGCAGAACAGCTGGCAGCGACAGAAGCTAAATCACTGTTCCTCTGCTGCAGTGGCTCGCTGATGTCACCGTAGAGGCTGTGGCTGTTCTTACTGTAGGTCATCCACTGGACCGTCGACAGCGCTCCAGACGAGACAGGGCTGCACTGTGTTATTAATATTTCAGCTGACCTGCTGGAGTCGCTACAGATACCTAATTATAAAATACAATTTGTATAATGCTGACCTGCGACCTGCGTCCTGGCAGTGTGCAGAATTGTCTTGTTAAAACCAGAAAAGTAGAATGACCAATCTCAATCACAGCACATTCATCAAGAACATGTCCTTGTTTGGATTCCTGTTGCGTTCTGTTGAGCTTTATACTGTACCTCCAATCAAATTATCATCCATTTTTGTAACTTGATTCTAACATTAACACTAGAGGGTTACACTACTGCTCTCCACTGGGGAAAAACCCCCAGCATTAACCCCTAGTAAAGAAGGTGAAAATGAGAGATGCTCATGAACAAACTGTACATGTGGCCTGTTAACATGAATGCAGGGATTTCCTTTTTCCTATTACTGTATTTTCCTTTGAAAATTTGGAACACTCAACCTCTAACCTCAACGACTGTCCATGTCCTTGTGTTTCTTTCTGTGTGTGGTTCCACAGACTGCGCTGCTGAGAGGTCATGTTCACAGTCCAGTGCCTCCTCTCCTAGTCAGTCCACAATCTCACACACGCTCTCTTCAGCCAAATCCAAGGGCTCTCTGCGGAGACAATCCAAGTCGGGGGTATCATGTTATTTATGTTACTCTTTTTTCATTGCTCTGTGTAGTCTGCTCATTTCATAGGCTGGAATTTAGTTTCCCCCAAGTCAGGTCAAGTCTGAAGTTGACTCTTAACTGATTTAATTGTGGCTCAACACCAAAGATGTGATTTTAGCTGTAGTTCTGATTTACAACTGTTTCGTTTTTTTTAAACTCTTTGGGCTATAGTCCAGAGTCACCTTCAAAAGTAAAGGAAATGTACATTTGACTGTGTGACATTGGCGTGTGTGTGTGTGTGTGTGTGTTACTGACCATCGCTCCTCTGACAGGACATGTCTGAGAACGGCGGTGTGCAGCTAATGGTGAAGGCCCGCTTTAACTTCAAGCAGAACAACGAGGATGAGCTGTCATTCGCCAAAGGTGATGTGATCCAGGTGACGCGGCAGGAGGAGGGAGGATGGTGGGAGGGCACGCTCAACGGCAAGACTGGCTGGTTTCCCAGTAACTACGTCCGTGAGGTGAAACCTTTTGGTAAGTCCGACCACACAGACAGGCTCATAGAACAGTAACTTTCATAAATGCCTTTCTGACCTGGGGTTTGATTTTAATTCTTTTTATTTGCTGGCTTTTAAGTATATAAATTAAATTATGCTATTCTGATTTGTGCTATGCTGCCCCTAACTATAACATAGTATACTACATGATACAATTCAATTCTATACTATACTATATTGTGCTCTCCTATGCTATGCTTTCCTATACAAATTAGATTATACAATACTATACTATACTATACTACAGTATACTATACCTATGATCAACATCACTAATACTTGTACCCTAATTATACTGCACTGTCTACTCCTCTCTGCACTTCTCTGTACTATAGTAATCTATACTATACAATACAATATTTGCTGTACTTTATTATACTTTGCTGTATTATATGACAATTTACTGTATCACGCTGTACTACATACTTGTCTTTTCTACAGAGAAGCCTGTGTCTCCTAAAGGAACTCCGCTGACCAAGAATTACTATAGTGTTGTAAGTTAAAATTGAAATGACGTTTGTTCAGTTTGATGAATTCTTCCAGCCTTGCTTTGCTGCTCATGTAGGTTTGAAATCACTGGGCTTCACTAACATAGACAATGGATTTTATGTACCCTGACTACAAAACAGGTTGTACAGCCCATTAACATCCAATTAAAACATTTTTATTTTGTATAGATAGATATTTGCATAGAACAAACATATATTTTGCTAATGTAAAAATGTATCTTAAGTTGTGCACATTATTAGTTGTCCTACATTTTTAGTGTTGCATCTTTCACATATGTTGGCATGAACGTTGTACATTTGACATATATGTGTTCTGGTCTGGGCTTTAGGTCACTCTCCTAGATACAGTTAATACATTACACCACAGTCTGCAATAAAAAAGCATAATGATTCATCTAATCAGAGTGCAAATTGGTGTCACCTTTAAATGAGGGAAGGAGTCATTTCCCCATTTGATATTTTAGTTCAAATGACTGACAGAAATGCAGAAATGATGAAGTACAGAAGCCTACTTTAGACCAAACATCAGCTCTGCTGCTCTTGCAGGTTGTCCAAGACTTTGTGGAACATGAACGAGAGTTTGTTAAGGAATTACAAACCTTGATGACATGTTACCTCCGACCGCTGCAATCTAGCGACAAGTAAGCAGCTGACAGAGCCTTCCTACAACAGAAGACACCATGGATGATACATGAAATTCTTTTCAGCTAACAGATGGGGAACATTTCTTGAATTTAGGTCTTGAAATATTCCTTTCACTGGTAATTGCTGGTATCTAAGTATTCTTTTTTTTTTTTTTTTTTTTCAGGCTGAGCAACGCAGACAGCACCACCTTGTGTGGAAACCTCGAGGAAATCCTCACCTTCCAGCAGGGACTCTGTGTAAATTTAGAAGACTGCACCAAGTAAGATCTTCAGAAGACCATTTTAGTGTATTGGGGTTTTTTGTTTGTTTTTACGCCACACACCGTATAGAGCCTTTATTTCTTGTCATCACTTCCTTCCTCAAAATCACTTCTGTACTTTGCTACCCCTGCACTTACTTGCAGTGATTGCATCACACTGGTCACAGTGAGAATGAAAGGTCTCAGCAGTAGAATATTGACCAAAATGGCTAAAAAAAAATACAATAAAATGTTCTACTCATTTGAAGTTTCATTGAATATAACTTTCTTGTGTGTCTTCTCAGAGTTCCAGAAGGGCAGCAACGAGTGGCAGGCTGCTACTTAAACCTGATGAGCCAGATCAAGACTCTGTACCTGGCTTATTGTTCCAGCCACCCGTCAGCTGTCAGCATCCTCACTGACCACAGGTACAAACATCAGTCATTATTATTGTAATATTGTTAAAAAAAACTTTGGTTTTACATCTATATTTTATTATTATAAAGCTTTACTTTGATCTCGATGAGGTGTAATTATGACTCAGGCCACCAAGTGTCAGGCTTTCTCCTTGTTAGTGACTGGTAGTCGGTCTGAGTGACTCTGCTCTCCAGTTACCCACATGGTCCAAGTTTCCTTTTGCCCATTTATTATTGATCTTCATTGGAATGAAGACTTTGGCTTTTGTGAATCAAAATTGCTCCGCGAAATAAAAGGCCTTGATGTCATATGAAAGAAGTGTCGTGTTCCTTATTGGACGGTACAGACTAAGTTGCAACAGAAGCCAACTGTTGACAGGATGTGTAAAGTTGTGGTTACTGGCAAATAAGGCATGTTTTTTTTCCTGTCATAGTCAGCACATTTGTGTTTCTGTTGTTCATTAAATTTAGAATTACCAGGTAATGCAGCTATAGGATACATTGGAGTATGCTGTTATAGGTCTGACTGCTGATGAAATGATGCAAAAGTGTTTGTGTCCTCAGAAACCTGAGTCTATTCCTATGCAATGTTTTTCATGGGTTTCTGTCTGTAGGACGGAAGGTTAAAAATTGAGAGTAAGGGAACAACATAGCAACCTCAATGTTTCTTTTTGTGTTTAATAGTGAGGAACTAGACAAGTTCATGGAAAGTCAGGGAGCAAGTGTGCCAGGGATCCTGACCCTGACCTCCAGTCTCAGCAAACCTTTCATGAGACTCGAAAAGTACCCAACCCTGCTGCAGGAGTTGGAGCGACATGTGGAGGTATTGGAAGAAAATGAACAGAAAAAAAAAAATACTTCTGAGTATAAAATCTTCAGGCTAAAATTGCAATCACTGCATTCAAGTTCCTGTGTCTGATGTTTGGCCTTTCCTATGTTTTCACCTCAGGAAGCTCACCCAGACTACACTGACATCGTAAAGGCAACGGCAGTGTTTAGAAGCTTAGTGGTAAGTCTGGAAAATGTCCCGATATGAACAATTCATAGAGAGCGTCTGCGGCTTTCTATCTAATGTCTGAATAAAGAGTGTTTACAGGTCAGATGCTGCAGATTCACTCACAGCTGGGGTTACTGTAGTTTCTAATGACGTGCTGGTGCTAATCTTAGACCAAATTTTGTAAATGTTTTAGGTAGGAAGTTATAGCGTTCAAAGGATAGCATGGTTTTTTGAGTAGCAGCACGTCTGCCTTGAAAACAGACAGCAGAGGGTCCTGGGTTCAGTAGAACAAGAACCACATACTGTATGCCTAATGGCATGTGACAGCCTGTGTCGGTTTTAATGACTCACTCTAAATTAATATCGTATTATGATATATAATAAATTGTATATGTAATGTAATTATTATCTGAAGTGGGTGATTTTCCAGGCTTTGAAATATGGCTGTAAATAAAAGCCATTATTATTATTATTATTATTATTATTATTATATTGATATATATATATTTTTTTTTTTTTTTTAAAGTGCTTGGGGAAAAAATTAATTAAGAGGTGGTGCAGTGAACACATCGGCCTTAAGGTAAAAAAAAGTTGTAAGAACCTATTAGAATTGTACAAAGGGGCCGGCACGAGGCAGCTGAAGAGTGACTGACTGTTATGTCCATACCTCTGAGCACCAGGCTCCAGAGTCACATTAGCATAATGCAACATTAACATCTTACAGCTCACACAACAGAGTCTGTAACTACGTTTACTGTCTAAGACTTGCGTGATACAGTTGTTCCAACGGTAGGTGTGAACGGAAATGGCATCATAAAGAGTTGGATTAGAAATGAGCAGTGGTTACTGTGCTTGGGTGATCATTTCTTTACGAGTTGCGAGTTTTGTGTCAGAGTGGGAGAGGTGACTCACACATGTCTACAGCAGGGCTGCACAGGAAGGTTGGAAAACATTTCACAATAGTGACATTTGAAGGTTGCTTATCTCTCTCTCTCTCTTTCTTTCTCTCTTTCTCTCTCTCTCTCTCTCTCTCTCTCTCTCTTCCTTCATGTTTCTGTCTCTAACCACTGCGTTTGGTTCACAGCCTAGTGGGAAATTGTCAATTCTGCATTTTCATGTTCCTCCATGAGGAGGGATAACCCCCGTGTGGCACCTGAAAGTAAACCACTTGGTGTCATGGATTACACCCCACATCATGTAGACATTAAACAACCTGAATGAAAGCACATCTTTTCAGAAGTTGTTAAAGCAGTGAGGGGTGGGAGGGTGTTCTCCTCTGGTTATTGTCCCTAACCATGTGAAGGGAAAAACACCTGTATTTACAAAGAAAGTCAATGAAAAATCCTTGGTGCTTGTCACTAGGGTTTGCTCTGACAGTTTCCCCTTAATTATGTTTGCCTGATGAACTGATGAAGAACCGTCTATGTTTCTGTTTTAGACCCAGTGCCAGGAACTGAGGAAACGCAAGAACCTGGAGCTCCAGATCTTGTCAGAACCAGTGCGAGGCTGGGAGGGAGACAGCATGAAGAGCCTGGGTCATGTCGCGTACATGTCCCAGGTCCATGTGAGAAATGGGTCCAGTGAGGTGAGAGCGACGTCAGGGTTAGGGTGGACCAGGTCGTGTGTTCAGTGTTGATCAGGAAAAGGTTTGGTTTTAGCGAAGGACTTGAAGTTCTCTCCTAAAAACACTGTGATGGTTACTTTTCAAGTGAATCTATTTCAGTGTTTTAATATTTCATGTGAACACATCATGCAGGTAAAACAACAAAACAACATCCCATTATTGAACTCTGAACTTCACAGTGAGAGAAATATATCCAGTGTGTTTCTAAGCCCCTCCACTCCATAAACGGTGTTAAACCCACCTTCCTTTGTCACTAAATGTAAAGTGTCAAAACAGGAATCGATGTAGGGGTAGACCGAAAACGACCTTGTTTTCATGTGGTTTCTCGTTTGGGGGGAGATCTAATTTGATGGTGGGAAGGAAGCTCTGTACTAAAAATTGTTTTCACCTCCTTTAATCTCTGCTGCACACATTCCAACCGCGTAACCGGTCACCATGTATTTAGAAATGAATGTTATAAACTGCGACTCATCTTCATTTTCCATTCATACGATAAGTAGTAGCGGCTGGAGTCGTGAAACTGTACCACAAACACACAGGGTTGTTGACCTGATGGACAGGGCCTTCCACACGTCTTTGTTTACAGCAGGATGTTTGTGTTTCATTCTTGTTTGTTCGTCACAGGAGAAGGAGGAACGCTATCTGATGCTTTTTCCTAACGTGCTGGTGATGCTCTCCGCCAGCCCTCGCATGAGTGGTTTTATTTACCAGGTAAGCACTACTAGTGCAGTCAAATGTGCTGATACGACCATCATCCCACAGAGGAGTCTGGACGCTCACTAATAGACTGAATATCTGCAGCGTGACACCAGCCGAAGGGACAAAGAAAATTCTAACAGTGTTTTTGTTGACAAATTATTCCTTTTTTAAATCCCTTTACACGGCCAATCTTTGTAAATACACCATTTGTTTGCAGTATTATTTGTGTTATTCCTGCCACATTTGTTAAAGACTTGAGCCGCACAGCAGTCAGGCAGCATACGTCCTTTTCTTCTTCTACTGCTCTTTAACAATGTTGTTAAATGTTTAACAATGTTTTCTGTTTGGTTTTTTTTCCCATAGCACTACGCTACCCTTTTTACATGTGAATTCTCCTGTTGTGGGACGAAAAAAGGACTTGGCTTCCTTAGCTAAACGACTGATTGTTCATTGTCCATTTAGGGGCGACTGCCTTTGACGGGCACAACTGTAACGCGACACGCTGAGGATGCAGACAGCTCTCACTTTGCCTTCGAGATTACAGGTTTGAATTACAGCTCGAGACTTGTCTTGCCCAGTTGTTTTAGAGGTGTTGACTATTTATCCCGCATACCGAAACAAGTTACCCAACGTATCTGTCATCTCTCCGACTCATGTGAACTCGCGCTGTCACTGGGGAACAATGAATACCAAAAGTATGAATTGTCTGCGTGTGTCTCTGACTTGTGCAGGTAGCATGATCGATCGTATCACAGTGCTGTGCAGTACTCCTCATGACCTACAGGAGTGGCTGGAGCATCTTCAGCCCTTCACCAAAGGAGGCAGCCCAGCAGGAACCATTTCAAAGGTTAGAATAAATGCACACACACACACGCACACACACACACACACACACGAAACCACCAGAACACTCTGAAGTCAAACCAGCAACCATCTCTCCGCCCTGAAGTGTTAAAACATCTTAACACCTTCTGGCTGTGCCGTCATACATCACTGCACATACACTTGCCCTTGTTCTTCTTTTATTTACCATCACCGCTGTCTGTATTTCAGACTGCTGAGGGAAAGCCATTGAGCATGGTCAGTACCTCCACGCACCTGTCTCACCTTGGCAGCCTCAGTGCCGTGAGTCGGGGCCCCCTGGAGCCCCCGAAGATCAACAAACCCTGGTCTCTCAGCTGCCTTCGCCCCGCGCCCCCCCTTAAACCCTCCGCTGCACTACGCTACAAAGAGGTAGGCGGATGCAGTGCTGCACAAACAAACCCACAGGCTTGATCTGCATCTCTGGCAAGCTGTATGAAGAAAATGTTTGCTGAAAAAACCACAAGTCTCACTGCTCTACAAGAACCGCCGTGTGTCCCTGGGTCTGTAGGTTCAGACCTTTTACCCTTTGCTTCACACGGCCGTGTCTAACACAGGGTCCGGTCTCTGTCTCTTTACACCTTTTTAGTAGAATTCTGTAGATGACATGTTTATCATTTTTGAAACTTTTAAAGGGAAGTTTGTGAACTAACTAAACTCAGCTCGATATTTAACTCACTTACGTTGACCTAAAATGTGTGGTTTAGTCTTTAGGAGTGCTGCACAGGTCTTAAGAAATACAGTGAGGGTATAATTATGGGTTAAGAGTTTATTAAAACAAACTCAACTTCTCTACAAATGTAGAGGACATCAGCTTCCTCACACCCTTCTGTCTCTTCGTGTAGTTCAAGACAGCTGTAAATGACGTCTGGAGAGAATGTTCCGTGGTCCAATAATGTCCATTTGTCCAGTATTCTTTGACTCCCTGGAGACCCTGTCATCTTTACAGGCAGAGGCCTCGACGCAGTAATACTACCCGTGTCTCAGTGTTGCTGACTGTCTTCAACTTCCACTAGTTTGGTTTTTCCTGTTCCGTAGCTGTTTCTGTTTGACTTGTCACCTTAGTTTCAAGCAAATGATCATTTTTATCCTGCGTCAGCGTTTTGTGGTTGGTCAGTCGTACACCGGACTGTAAACCTGTAAGAATTCACCGTCTGCTAGTTTATGTACAACAGTTGATGGTGATGTGAAGGACAGGGGTTAGTCAATAAATAATAATAAAGTACAGATTTATTCATCATATATATATATATATATATATATTTTTTTTTTTTTAATTTAACTTTACAGCATTTTTAAACATCTATATAACACACTTAAAAACATGAATATATATTGTGCAGAATTCAATATTTGATGCACGGCTGCTAATCACTACAAGCAATATTTTACACTATAGTAAAATGGAATAACCTCTGACTGTGAGGAGGAAACCAGCTTTTATTCTGTGACATTAGATATACAGTGGTCCCTCGTCTATCTCGGGGTTTATGTTCCTAGACTAGAGATTGCGTCTCTACTTCTCGGTTTTTCGGTTTTTATTAAATTTTTTTTTTTTACTGTTTTTTTATTCTTCTTAGGCTGAAAATGCCTAATTTATTACCAAAATAATGAGAAGATTGGATATTTAAAAATTGTATTTACCGCAAAAACCCATGAAGGAGAAAAAAACCGCAATACAAGAGTACATTAAAAACCCACGATGCACTGAGGGCGCGACAGCCGAACCGCGATACACCGAGGGACGACTGTAGTCTCATTTGAACGGTTCTAACGTCCTTATTTCCCTCCATCACCATTTTTTTCTTAGCCTGTTCTAATCAGATCTAATCTGTGTTCAGTTGACCACCGAGCTGTGAAAATGTTCATCATAACTCCGTCGCATTCTTCTCTCATTATATTTTTCACGCACATTTCCCCTTGTCTCTCTTTCTCCATCTTGCCTTCTGTAGAGGATGTCTTATATCATGAAGGTAAGGGTAGATCTTACTCTCACTCTCTCTCTGTGTGTGTGTGTGTGTGTGTGTGTGTGTGTGTGTTTGTGTGCAGCCTGCCGGTTTGTGACTGCTCTTTTTTCACCCCTCTATCATTGTCATCTGTTGGTTTCCTGTTTTTTCAGTAGCACTGAGTGTCTGCAATCCTTTCTCTCCAACTGCAAGTCGAAGAACCACACACCCCAAAAAGATCTCATGCAAAAGACTGCAATTTCTACTACAGCGTCTATTTTTAGAAATGCAAACACTCATTCAGCCCTGAGTCTGTTGACACGTTTGAATAAGATGCACAGACTCCAGTCAAAGGCCTCATGATGTCAGAGAACACTGCTGAAAAACTGAACAGAACATTTTATCACACGTGGTAAAGACAGGAGTCCATCGTTATCAGATGGCCTACGAACAAAGACGTTTTCTTCGTGAAGTATCTTGTGGTTTGTTGGTTTTTTTCACTGGAAATTCAACCCAAAGTGACATAAATATCCTTGCTCGTGTTTTTGACGGTGAAGAGGCGTAAGTGTGACACTAGATTTCCTCCAGCACACCTCCCTGCTTCCACTCTCCGTGTTTCTCCACCCTCTCGAGAGATTATTTTTAAACAAATGAATACGGAGGAAGCCTCTGTAAAAGCTGAACCGATGTTCAAAGCTCTGCAGACACAGTCACAGATTCTGACTGATTTATCTGACATGTCCTACCTGTTTTCCACTGCTGTCTGCCTTAAGCTTCTACTTTTAAGATTAAGAGCACGAGTCAAACAACATACTTTGAGGTTTTTATGCAAAAACAACACACGTATACTGCAAATCCCCTCAGCCGTTGATTATTTAGGTTGCAGCCTGCCTTGTGGTCGCAGCTTTATCGACGCTGCGTCTCATGCTTTTCGACCACTGTTTTCACCCAGTCAGTGTCACATACACATCTGAACAACAGCACGGGTGAAGGAAGATTGATCTGTAGGGTTAGTTTTATGGACTCCACAGATACGAGTTGAATCCGTTCCACAACAGCACTCGTGTCTCCATCCACTCGTCTCTAGATCAAATTTTCCCCATTACAAATAACTGAAAACCAATTCATTCGTTCCAGCCCCAGCTAAACATCAAAAACATAGATATAAACAAACATATTGACAATATACAATGATAATAATTAAGAAAACATTTTATGTTATATAAAAGGAGCTCCGCTGAGCCCTTCCAACTACATATTTTCTCATATCATGAGCAAAATCTTGCAATAGTTGTAGACTCGTAACATGGAATATTTCAGGGAAGCTCATATTTAGGTGTCCCCTGTGTTATTATTATTATTATTATAGTTTTGATAAAACACATTTATCTTTTCTTTAGTTGATTTAAACAGCTTTGTGGCTTAATAAATGACAGATATTCTTCTTTTGACCTTTCACGTTGCCTCCGACCCGACACATTTCTTTCTCATGCTCAACAAATCAGGTCTATGACAAAATGAAACATTTCAAATGTTTTGACAGTCCTATTTTTGTTGATGTTTGTAATAACTGTGTCTGGATTCATGTTAGTGCTGACCATCGTCATCACCACCTGCTAAATGCCCTGTTTGTTTGTTGTGTTCCTTAATGGTTGTTGACTTAAGGATTTGCATCTCTTTGAGCTTGCCTCTGTGTCTGTTTTGGAGTGTCGCCTGGACAGGTGTGTGTACCTGTGTGTGTCTGTGTGTGTGTGTGTGTGTGTGTGTGTGCTTTCCTGTGGTTTCTAGAACACCAAGTTTACTTAATGTAATGTTACACTTGTTCAGGACTCCAGCAAGAGCCCGCGACCCATGAAGAAATTTCTGCCAGGCAACAGGAAGAAGGAGCGAAAGCCGTCTGACGATGAGGTTCAAATCAGGAAAAGTAGGTGTTTGGATTTTTATTATTATTATTTATTTATTGCCTATTAAAATAACAAAATGACAAGATACTTTAAAAAAAAAACATTGTGAGAAATTGACACTGGCTTCAGGTCAGTGGTGAGAAATATGGACCATGATGCTTGGAGGGTGGCAGAGAAAGTTAGACCTGTTTGAATACTTCTTAATAAGTTAAAGGTTGCAACGAGCAGACGCTTGAGTAATTTTTTTTTCTTTTTTTGCCTCAGTGTTCATGCTTCTCAGAACACTCAGACTCTGAGTGATTCCTTTTTCCACTTCACAGTGAAGGGCACAGAGCTGATTGTCATGACTTAACATCTTAATCACAGAGCAGGTGCAGTAGCAGGAGCAAACTCTTAAATCAGGGTTTTTCAAAGCCTAACCTTGTGGGCCTTACTCAGGAGGAAAAAAACACCTCCAACCCACACACAGCCCACACACGTACACGTACACTTTCATTGTGTGGGATACTACGAAGCAGGTCTAACACATTTGCTGACACATTTGTTTAAAAACAAAAGCAAAATTGTTGTCTGCAAAACAAAAGCTCTATCACAGTGTCATACTTATATTATATTACAATATATATTAAATATTATAAGTGTCATACTTGCACTTTTTTTTTACTTTAAATCTCCTCAGTGTTAACAGTATCACTGAATGTAATGGATGTTGTGCAGTAAAAATAATAAAAGAAAACAGCTGATCCCACTGATCCCACAGTTTTTTCCCAAACTTACGGTTTGTGCTTGAACACAACACCTGTCTTTCTGGTTCCTCCTTTCCTCACAATTTCTACGTTGTATGTTAGTGTGAATGTTTGTGTGAATGGCTGTTTCTCCCCGTGTGGTCGTCTGATGGATGTTAAATTCTTGGTTTAATCCTCAGGCACCGTGGCTCTGGAGGAGGACGCTCAGATCCTGAGGGTGATCGAGGCGTACTGCACAGGAGCCAGTCTTCACCAGACCACCACAGGTGAGTCAGGTGTTCTCACATAACACCTCCAGGATTCCTTTAAACTTGGTAAACATTTGTGTGTGTGTGTGTGGCAGCTGTACGGGAAGAGTGGGTGGCTCAGGTGCTTCTGCCAGAGGAAGAGAAAATCATCGTGGAGGAGATGAAGAGCAACGGGCAAACTGTCATCGAGGAGAAGTGAGCATCAAAGTCGAATTCTTACTCGGTGTCACTCAGGATCAATGTTGTGCACACCTAAACTGCTCTCTCTGTTTGTTTTCCTCAGGAGCCTGGTCGACGCAGTGTACGCTCTAAAGGACGAGGTTCACGAACTGAAAAAGGTGCAGAACGCGTTTAGAACGTCCTGAACGTTTCTGCTGCGCTGCATTAAACTGCTGTGTGTGAAGATCAGGAGTAAATACATGTGTCTAATATATTTAATAGATATATATTTATATACAGACGAGGTGTGTGATCCTTGTTGGGCCACAGGTTTCGTCCAGGTCGCTTCGCCAAAAGTGAGTGAGGCGTCACTGATTGGTCCAGAGAATCTCCTCGCTTCTTCTTCTTCTTTGTATGTGCTCGGGCCCCTAGAATTGATTGTAGAAGAGGAAGAATAAGAAACAACATCATCCTCAGTGCTCAGATAAAATCTTCAATGACAACACGAAGAGTTCTTGGTGTATCTCCATATATAGACACAGAAATGCAGAACAACCGGCTTAGTGTGTGGACTCCAAGGGTCACTACCCTGATGTATATTCACACAGTTTTATGCAGTAGTTCATGTTATACTTCCTGGACTGAGTCTTGTCGTGGCATGTGTTTGTGACACGGTTCAAATGTCTTACAGGAAAACAAGTGGATAAAACAGTTCCTGGAGGAGGAGCAAAAGTCTCGCAAAGAGCTGGAGAGGTTGGTCCGAAAACTGGCCAAACAGAAGAACGACTGTACCTGGGAGGACAGCAGCCACTGAACACACCCTCACTGCGCTGTGCCTGTGCGTGTGTGTTTGACACGTTCGTCGTACCAGCGGCCTCACTGCGCTGTGCCTGAGCGTGTGTGTTTGACACGTTCGTCGTACGTATGCATCGCTGCAGCAGTGAGACAGAGAGGGGTTGTGTGTTTAGGAATCCTAAAGATGTGCATATTTGTCCGTGCTGTGCCTGCGTATTTGAGGGGTAGGAATGTCCTCTGACAGTGACACTTGGACTTGTCTCGGCTCTAGATCCTGGAGATTATTTTGACATTAAGATAAAATATGTCTTCCTTTTCACAGAGATGCCTCAGCAGCTTATCTAAAGGTAGACTAGTAAAATGGGATGTTTCGACAAAATCCTGTCTCTAGGACACTTACTGTGAACACTCCTTAGCGAACAGGGTTGGACGAGGCCAAGGCGAGGTTGTCTACTGCTTCCTTCTTCACTCGGTAGTCGAGTACAAAGCCATTCAGTTCAACTTTTTGCATGCACTTCTGTTAACACAGGTTTTCTTCTTCACGTGAACGATTGTTTGTGACTTTTATATTTGACCCTGTTGAAAGTTAGGAACATTTGTTTATTAAGGAATGTGTTCAAAGAAGAAGTGTGTGTGTGTGAGGTGAGGCTTGATTAATGTCAGCAGGAGAAAAAAAAGAAAAACACCAAGACCAAAAGTTGTTCTACTTTGAGGAACAGTGCCAGGGAGTTAGGGAGAAAATGGAGCGACGTTTAGACCCTGCTTTTCTTCTCTGAACATGCTCAAAATATCACGACAAGTGCAGTTCAACATGACTCCTGTTTTTAAGAAGATAATCCTCTGGGTGTTGGGTAGCTCTTCAGCTATTGAGATAAAGAGAAATACACCTTTTGTTGGTTTTAGTAAAATCACTTGTTGGATTCTGACACGACGCCCTTTTAATATTTACCTGAGAAAAAACCATGGATCCTGGACAAGATGGCCGCACACATTCCTGTGTTAGTACGTGCAGAAAATTGTGTAGTGAAGTGAAAAATCGGTTTTCTTGTCAGAGCCTGGAGAAAACAAAACTGACTGAAGCAGTGGTTTGTGGTCGGCGATACAAACACCATTTCCTACGGTTCTTTCATAATAATTGGTCTATTTTACACATAAATGTCTCATGAGGGACGGCACTTGCATTCATATTTTGAGCATGTTTTGATGGAAAAAGCACAGTTGAAAGGATTTCTCCCACAGGTTTAGAAATGGAACTTTTTGAACATTCACCAGCTACCAGACTGACTTCAGGTTGAATCACCATTGGCGATCTTTTTGCAAAATGCATGAATGTACAGTTTGTTTGTTTGTTTGTTTTTTAAATTCTCTAAAGGAATAAATATATTCACATTTCTAGTCTAATGCTATCAGGGATTTAGCTGCAATATTAAATAAGAGATCACATCATGTACAAAATCACCCCAATAACGACATGTCTCATCTGTAGTGGTCTTACTAAAATATATTCAAGTAGAATTTTGCCATATAACTTGCATAGCCTGGCTTTTTAAATATATATTTTATTTATTGTTCATCTAAGCATTTAACTCTGATGTGAGTTTTGTTGTTTGACTGAGGTCTATCCGCTTCAGTCTTTTTTTTCTTTTTTTTCTTCTTTTTTTTATTAAAACTCACTGCTGTGTACAGGCATGAAAAGTCCCTGCATTGGCAAAGGGGACAAGGAGACTTAAATATTAAGTCAGATTTGACAGTGGAGACGTGTTCTGTCTGTAGTGTCTCCACAGGTCTGTGCAGAATTGATTGAGACAAACTGAGGACATGTTTTTGTGGGTTTGGACTGTATCTGTAGTTTAAGTGCCTCCGAAAGGAGTGGAAAAAGACGAGAGCAAGAGAGAGAGTTTAAAATAATGGTATAGAAGAAAGAGTCGGAAAATTGATTGTTTTATATATATATATATAAATATATATATATATATATATTTATATATATATATATATATATAAATATATATATATATATTTATATATATATATATATATATAAATATATATATATTGAAGCGGCAGCCATGTTATGGGGGTCCTCACAAACTATGCAGAGGTGCAGCCTGTTGCAGCAGTCCTTGCAGGGACCCACCGCTGTACATTTCACTCTGTGTCGCGCTGCAGAGCAGCATCGCTGTTAAAATGCAATAATTACTGCTTGGTAGCAGGTCACGTATGGACTAATGGCAATAATTATAAAAATGACCCCGTTACCAAAAAGTCTCCACACCCTGCAGTTAGGTTTGTTCTGTTGCCGTATGGAAACTGTAATTATTTTCTCATCACAGCTTCACTGTTGAGTCCGTCAGTTGTCGACAACATGCTGCAGTTTCCAATTCCCAGCTGACTCATTGAGCACTTAAAGGTGGGAAGAGTCTGGTTTGTGGTTTGATCATGTCGTTGAAATCAAGTCTCCAGACTTTTTTGTGTGTTTGTGTTGTTTTTGTTTTTTGAACAGTTCTATGCAATTATTGTTGCTGCAAGTATTGTAATGCTTTTTTTTCTAAACACTCTGCTTTACGTTTGATATGTTTACCTTTTTATTAAAAAAAATAATAATACCAGAGTTTTTAAGTACCCGGTTTTGCCGCTTTTCATTTTGTGAAAATTCAGGGAGAGAAAATCTAAACCACCAGCCAGTCACTCCAGCAGCACGTTGTCTCATCCATTGTGAATTATTCATCGTGGAAAACTCCACAGGTCGGGCTTTTCCATGCAGCTCTCACAAACTGCGCTTCAGGATTTTGTAAGTTGTTCACATTCAGTTGCATAAAAGTTGTTACAGGATGGAAGCAGTGACTAGAATAGATGACATCCTGTGAGAATGCGTCGCCTCTGCATCGACACGCAGCTCCATCCGTGATCACAGTTTCCATGCTCGTCTGCTCGCTGCTTCTAAGTATTATGTTTTCTTTTTTAACTTGCACTTGTTGCGTTTATAGAAGAATGAGACGAGAGTGAAACTTTCTATATTTACACAGCATTTACCAAATCATGTTTGTCACAATGCAGGTCAGTCTGAGTCTGAAATATGGGACACATCGCAACCACAAAATATGAATAAAAAAAACAACAAAACATTTAATAAAAAAAATAAATATAATATCTTGATTTTCTGAACTGTGACCCAACAGTGATGATGATGATTAGTGAAATTCAACAGGTGAAATTAATATCAGATACGCCAGATCTGTGTTTCTAACTATAACTGTAACAAACTTTCAGTAAAATGTGAATAAAAAAATCGTCATGGTTTTTGACTAAATTGATTTACCTAAAAGTTAATGGTTTCTGTTGTAATTTCATTGTTGTGTTTTGTAAATATACAATTTAAATTCTGTTGAAATCCAAAGAAAAGTATGCAGCGATGTAAAATACTGGTGAACTCAACTCCCCTGTAGGGGGTGCTGTAAACAAAGTTGTGTTGTTAATAAGTAAATTTAAATATTTAAAGAGTATCTAACTAGACCACCACGAACTTGTGTTGAAATCCAATAGTAAATTGTTTGTCTTTTGCTGCATGTCCCAATATTAACATCAAAGTAATGTAACGGCATAACTGTCAATTGTTTACTGACAAATATGTGTAACTGGGAACATCAGATAGTCAAATACACATACATATACAAATACAAATACATTAGTCCGACCGTCTAAAGTGGTGACCTACATCAGGCGTGGTCCCGTTTCTTGTGGCTTCACCTCATGAGAATCTGCTTCTTTGCAGTGTGGTTTTTTGTGACATAGATTGAAGAAAACCACAGTGGAAGCAGCTGAGTGAATAGACAAGATGAAGGCTACTTCACATGAAAGATCGCGAAAGGTTACGTTCTAGGTAGACCTCCGAGCAAAGGTCCTGCTTCTGGCGTCTTCTCAGTAAATCTCATCACACACTCACCACTCACCACTTCACAACATTAGTCATTATATATATATACTGTATATATATATATATATATACATATATATACACAATATATATAGTGCAGCTTCCTGTCTACAAACCAACAGTCCTGTTCCTGGTCAGGTCTCTGGTGGACCTCATGTTCAAGTCTCATTAACTAGACCAGGGGTGTCAAACTCATTTTCACCGGGTGCCACATCATCAATAGATGTCCCCTTGAAGGACCGGTTGTAAATGGAAGATTGTATACATCAAGGGTCCCTAACCCCTGGTTTGCGGACCAGTACCAGTCCAAATGTCATTTGGTACCAGGCCGCAGTGGGACACAATGGAAAAAATGTACTTCATTTTTACTAATTTACTTTATTAAAAGAAAATCCAGTCATATCCATTTACTTTTTTTATTTAAAGATAATCTGGCAATATTTTAAAATAATAGGTCATTCAGACTCTGATACAAACAGAATAAAGTCTAAAAGATGTTTTATTTTGAAAATGTAATGATCCTTCAATGCTCAGAACCTTGGTATTGGTCTGTAGTAACAGATTAAAACAAAAAAGGTTGAGGACCACTGGTATGGATGTAACTACTCTGTAACAAACTAATACATGTTTCTGCAATTGATTATTATTTGATTGATTATAAAAATGTTTAATTTCATCTAAATGCTTTTTAAACTCCCACAGGCCACTGAAAACGGCTTGGCGGGCCACATTTGGCCCCTGGGCCTTGAGTTTGACACATATGAACTAGTTTCGCTAGTTCATATGTGGCTGTAGAGTTTACTTTTTTGACTTACAAAATTCAATGTTTTCTAATCATAATCCCTGAATCATTATCCAGAAAGAACACATTTTCTCTTGTTAACTGAACTTCATGGTGTTCTTGATAAAACTCTTACTCCAAATGTAAGAATTCAAGAATATAAGATAAAACTCTTAAACATTAAATTTTTGATTTGGTGACTTTGTACATTTAAAATAATCTCTCGCTTTTACTCTTAGCTGAAGCAGATGATCTTGGCTCTGCTGGAGATTTCTTCATGTTTAAAAAAGAAAAAAAATTCTCCCCAATATCGCCAATGTGCTTTTACAATAATTATATATATATATATAGTCGACTTTGTCTTGTTAAATTAATATCAATATACTATTTACAACTTGTAGATTTTTTGTAGATTCTAATTTTGTTTTTATTTTCATATCAAAGCTAAAATGCTTTTTTTTTACTCAACAAATAAGACATGACTGAGCTTTAATAGTATTGTGATCAAAGTTTTATTACACTGCTGTTTCAGAAATGATGTGTCGAAAAAAAGATGGTGTTTTTTAATAACAAGTTTGAACATAGTTTAAAGAAACAAAAAAACATTAGGGTTGACCACAGAATCTTTTTTTTTTTTTTTGTCATTATAACATCTGCGTCTCATTCATCTCCGATGAAGCTTCCACCTTTTTGGCTTGTAGTCCGGAGCAGGGTACACTCCAACAAACACTCATAATTTCATACCTCTGGTGGATTTGGACTGGGTAGAGTATCTGGAAAACCCTAACACTCATCAGCCGAACATCAAAGCTGCAGACACCATCAGTTTCCAATGGGGACTAAGTGATGAGTTTCCTTCTGTAAGGCAGGAGCGCTAACCACTTTCCTCATCGTGGTTAATCTCAATGAATGAAATTAGAAAGGAACAGATGAGAAGACGCTGCTGGAATTAAATAATACAATGTATTTCACAGTCTCACCAGTCTCTACCCTTAGATTAATAAATACACAGGGGTTCTTCACCATACTGTCAGACAAACAAAAAAAACAATGGCATGTATTTGAATAAATTATAGTTGGTTATTGGCGTCTTTGTCTCCAGTATCCACAAAGAAGGAGACAGACGCATGTCTTTCTCCACAGTCACGTTATTTCCATAACCATCCTTCAAAGAAGTTCAGGTCCAAGCGCTCGCTCCTACAGCTTGTATATCCCAAAAGCGGTGACATTTTCATCGTAGTCCACCAGCGACAGCTTTTCCACCCAGACACTGAGCTGGTTTCCCTCCTCCAGCTTGACCACATCCACCTGCGTGACCGTGCATATGTCGGGTATGGACGCTTTCTCCGTCGGGCTCTCCAGGTTGCAGTAGCCCTGCATCAGGACCTTCTCCTTCGCCGTCTTGTCCTTTCTCAACACGACCCTGCTGACCTGAGGAAGCACTGAGTCTCCCCTGGAGAAGGTCACTCTGGAGTAGACCAAGTAGTCGCCAGGCTCCAGCACAGTCAACCAGCTCTTCTCATAGTAGTTGATTCTCACACGATCTGAGTGACCCATGGCCCACTGGAGATAACCAGCTGAAATAATAATAAAAATAAGAGTTTTCATTGAGAATACTATTTTTTAAGACCCTCGTCTTGTCCTTTTGGGTCTACGTAGGTGACCCGGTGGACAACTTTTCCACGTACTCTGATTCTGGGACAAGATGCTAACCCGTTGTGAGGACACTGGGTGCGTACAAAATGCGAAGGACAACAGGAAGGTTAAATTTCTTTTTTTTTTCACCAACATGCATATATTTTAAGTGTAAATTTGACTTACATTGAAGTACTCCAGCAGTACTGCGGGTGACCACCATCCTCGCCCAAGCCTTATAATAGGTTTCCTGTTTTTCTGATGACTGGAAAGCCACTGGAAAAAAGAACAAGAGAAGTGTCAGACATATTTTTGATTTTTTTTTTACTTTTATTCAAACTAACCTTAGGCAGAAATAAGTAAATACTGATCTACCTTTTCCTGCAGCTGCTGGAGATCGCTCCTGTAGGAGAGAATCAAAAGATGCGATGTTAGATCTAAACAAGGTGAACACAGGTTCTCTCTGATCTAATCCTCATTCTTCTTTACTGTGTGACGAACCACAGCGCAGCTCGTGTCACATTTCCCGTGCTTTCTCATGAACATTTCCTGTGCTTCAGACTTTTCTCAGAATTGGAGAAAATTTCATTTTTTTATTAAATTAAACCAAATAAAACTTGGGTCGTCGGTAGGTAATGTAATTAACAATTGTCATTTTCGGTTGTCAAATATTTTGAATAATAATTCAGGGAGAGGAATTTAAATGTAAAATGTGTTTTTTAAATAAATCTACAGTACTGAAGACTTTGTAAAAAAAACAAAACAAAACAAAACAGAAATACTGTTGAATTTGAGACATTTGTTTTACCATGTTAATGTGGTACAGATAGACGAATCCTCCGGCAGAGAGCACTAGATGCAGCACCACTATCCCGAGCAGGAACCGGAGGAGAGGCTTGCTGTGGCCTGGTGATGGAAGTCCTGCTGGGATGAGGACCGGGTGGGACCTGTTGAGGCGAGGAGGCACCGGCGGTGGAGCCAGGCTGGTCTGGTAAGTGTTGATCATGGTAGAGAGTAGAGGTAGAGTCCAAAGCTGCCTGGTGTTGGTAACATCTCCTGCACGTCTGATCTGCTGCCCGCTCAAGCAACTGACTTTTACTGCTACGACTTCCTGGAACCTCTGAAGTCTTCATTGAGTTATTACACAAAGTGACGTGACCTTTGCTCACTTCATATGGTTTCGTGTGCGTGCGTGTGTGTAAAACACCTTGTTGCTTTTTTTTCTCTCTTCCTTTCTCTTACATGGTTGTCATGTGACCCTGTATGAAATAGCATGAGATAATTTGGTCCTAAAATATACCACCAGTGTGAGTGCAGTCGTACTACTACTACCAACAAATCTTCTACAGTTTGTCGTCGTCAGGACTTTACAAAAACCATTTAGTCCAAACAGTGTTTTCACCTTGTGCGTTTTACACTCAACACAATGAATGTGGAATAGACATTTTAAAAAAACTGATTAAGTTTAAATAAGAAATAAATAAACCTCACTTTTGTTTGTGTTGCTTTAATCGTAGCCAGTGTTGTATCCTTAGCAGCACTGGCCTATTTTTATCAACAGTTCTCACAAATGCTGAGGAACATCTTAGGGTGTGCTGAGTGACACCCTAAGGTGTGTCACACTCCATTTTACACCATTTGTATATTGTTTGTGTAATTTATTGAGATCCTCAACATTTGCCAGCCACCAAGCCTATTGTAGGTGCAGTTAGAAGAAAGAAGTAAAACCAGTTGTGGTTGCTGCTGTTTGGTTCATGTCACCATGATACAAATCACACCAACTGAGTGTCTCCCTTTTCATCAGGTCACTCTTCAATAAAAAAAAAAATAACACTGACACACGTCCAATTCCTCTGCACTAAATGCCTTGGAACGTCCTCTGTTGGAATGTTTCTAATAAGTGTCTCACACAGGACTGCTCACTTGCCTCCGCCTCCATAGTCTATAAAGAAGACGTATTCATACGCCGTCAGTCTTCTCAAGATGCATCACTTTGTGACTGGTGAGTCTTTTATAGTATTACTTTTGTTTAAATGAGGTCGATTGGACCAGAGTTCCAGAGCGGGACTGAAGTTAGACTAAATGTTTACAATGTAATATATAGTTGGTATAATTGAAATATAATAGTTAATAATAATTGAGACTGCAATCAACAAGACCATACACGGCAGCAATAGTTAGCTACTAATCTACTAATACTACTTACACCATCTATCCACTTCTATTAACCTACGAATCCAATCTACTAACATCCACTGTTCAGGTTTCCCATTTTCATTGGCAGTGTGCTGCTACTCCTGTTTGTATTTTATTGTATTTGACCTATTTGTGTGTTTTTACTGTTGTTTTGAATATCGAGATGATGTGCAAAGATCTGCAGGAACATCGACATCTTTTAACACACTCTTAAACTGATTAAACTTCATGCATCTTCTTCTGGGGGACGGTTGAATATAAATGTTGTCATTTATGTTTTGATTGTGGTAGTGTTGTAGTTGAGTTTTACTAATTCACACAAAGGTTAAAAAATATTTATAAAGAAATGTACAAAAAAAATCTCTCATTATTCTGTAGAAGTTCCTAGTGTTTTGATTAATTAAAGTTGATATACATTATGCCAATATTGTCCAAACCCATATAGGCCTGGTAATATTTATTTATTTATCTGTACAAACCACTGTTCAAGTATTAGATTTTTTAAATTAGCTTCAATGCTGCCATCTAGTGACCTTTGCATTAATATACAGCTGTTTATCCGCTATAAAACTATTTTGAGGTCACACGTCATTTGACATAACCCAGGCAGTGCCTTATCGGGTTTTCATTATCGGAGGAAAAACTCTTTGCGATGTTATCAAAGTTAACAAGAGTTATGATGCCCAACAGAGCATTTCCGAATTTCCATTTAATTTAATGTATTTAAAAACTGAATTGTAATTTTTTTTAAATGTTTTTTTAAATTAATTGTAATAATATTGTGTCCTTTTTTTGTTGTTTTAACAGTGAACAGGTTGACCTGGAAAAAATGCTTTTGTTTTGCCATTTTGGGATTAGTAATCCTCCTAATCTACCTCCTCTGTAACACAGTGAACAAAGGACGTCTCAGATTAAACAACCCAAAATGGGAAGATCCTGGACCATACCATGTGGCTTTTCCTCATAACTATCAGTTTATCATGGACATCACACCAGTTTGTAAGACCACTACACCCTTCCTGGTCCTGATGGTTCATGTGGGACCAGGTGATGTCGCAGCTCGAGATACCATTCGAAAGACATGGGGAAATGAGAAAAAGGTTCTGGGTCAGTTGGTGAGCACGGTGTTCATAGTGGGCCTAGCTGAAGGACCTGACGCTGATCACCAGCAGGAGAAACTGCGGGAGGAAAGTTATCAACACCACGACCTGATTCAGAGCGATTTTCTGGACACCAGCTACAATTCCACCATCAAGACTATGGTTATGATGAGGTGGCTCGTGGCACACTGCAGTGAGGCTTCCTACGTAATGAAGGTTGACCCAGATGTGTTTGTCCATGTCCACAATTTGGTCCAACTTCTGCTGGACCCTGGCACAGCCAAACAAAACTACATGACAGGTTTGGTTATACGACACAGGCCGGTTTTAAGAAACCCATACCTGAAACTTTACATGCCCAGAGAGGTGATCCCTGAGCCGGAGTATCCTGCCTATCCTATGAACATGGCCTACATCATGTCTCTGGATTTAGCTGAGAAGATTCTCAGTGTGCCCAGTAGGATAAAGCCCATACACATCACTGATGTCTACTTGGGTATGTGTCTAAAAGACCTGGACATTTCTCTTTCGGATCCAACCAAGCCCACTATGTTTTTAATGGAGCCCATTTATCAACTGAGCAACTGCCGGCTGTTAGAGGTCATCGCAGCGAGGACGATGGGAATTTCACTAATGACGAGTTTATGGGAAAGAAGCAGAGACCAGGACACCAGATGTTGAACTTTAATCTTTGCTTTACCTGCAGTAACAGCAAAAAGGTTGTGACATTTATGTGATCGGCCACAATCAAAAATTATATATATATATTTTTTTTTTAAGTGGTTCTCAAACTATGGTACATATTTACATTTAAATCTTTTTCTGACGTCAGACAAAATGTTTTTCACAAAAACAGGTGTTACCTTAAGACGTTCAATCAGCTGTAAATGTCACCTCCGCTTGTAAAAATGAGACAATAAATTCTGCAATTGTTAAAAAAAAAGTTGCCTCAATTTAAGGGAGTTAAAGATGGCAACAGAGGTTGAGTGTGGAGTTAAAACTGTGGTCAATATTTAAATTTGTTCTTTTTTTCTTAAAGGCAGTCTTTTCTGTATCTACTCTAACTAGAGCGCCTACTATTAACGACTGTTGAGCATTTATCAACAGAAGCACAACTCAAGTCTGTTGGTTTCCACTGCACCTGTTCAACCTGAAGTACATCATACTTTGAAGAAAATATTTTCCTTGAAAAGCACTGACTTCAGCCTCAGGTCGGAGCTGCCAGGCAGTAAACCCAAGGGAATGTTGACTGACTATAGGACGACTTCACAGGCAGCTGTCCCTGTATTCTACACGCCAATGTTAAGATGCACAGTGATGACCAAAATCCACCGACTCTATGAGGCTAAATGTCGTATGTTCTTGTTGTTAACATTTCTCATTAATAATAATTCCAACATTTGGATGAGTCACACGGTCTTTCTGCTCCAGCAATTTACAGGAAAAAGGTCATAGTAATATAATCCACAGCCGTTGTGCTTGTTACCACTGTCAGTGACATCGGGTTAAAAACAAAGCTCTCCAGACCTTTACATATTTTGAGCATTACAACACAGAAATCCAGTGCAAGGCAGGTAAGACTGGATGTGCTTGTTTATGGGGAGGGTGTGGAGGGTTAGGGGCTGGGGGGTTCACCTGTAGAAAACAGGGATTAAGACAAGACAATGGATAGACAGCAGGTCTACTGTTGTTACGGTGGCTCAGGTTGTCCTTGTTTTGTTTTGTAGCTTTTGAACTTCCCTTGACGTCTTTCACAAGTTTGCCATTAAATCTTCATCAAACTGAATGGACGGACTGCTCCTTCTTCTGCCATATCAAATGTTCCTTGCCTTTTCTGGAGGGAGGCAAAATCCAGGTGGTGGGAACAACTGTTTGGTGAGTCAAAGTCTTCTGTCTCCTTAAGATCAGACGTGTTCTGTTTGTGCACTGTGTTAAACCAAGCTGCTCGTCATCTTTAGGACGTCTAGCTGAAGACAGGACAACAAAGTAAACTGAAAAGAAATGTCACAGCCGTCAGTTCATCGTTGGTGATCGTCCTGTGATTAAAGCCAATCTTTCTGACAACACAGATAAACATTTGTGCGTGAGGTGATGGATGTCAACTGGGGTTCTTGGATGCTGCGGGCTCTGAGGACATGCCTGAAAAAAAGTCTGTTTCTTTCCATCACACTTTCAGTCCTGACCTGCCTGGTGATTTTTTATAACCTGTTGGGTCATGAGACAGAATTTCTACACAATTTAACGCTCCACCAGCGACTTGACAAGCCACCTTTGGCACCAACACCAACCACAGTTTCCAAAAATAATGATTCCATCGACGTTGAATTGTTGACAATGACGATCATCACAAAGCTGGAGTACGTGCCGAGAAAAGTGCCAGAAGAGAAGGAAGTAATGAAACTGGACCCTAATGTAAGTCTGATTGAGTTATTTAATTATTAGAAACCATTCAGAGCAGCTGTAGGTGGCGTTCCGGAACATATGTGGGCAGAGACTGAGAGAGTCTCAATCTGTGAATGGGTGTAGTAAGGCAACAATGAGTGGATGGACGGTGACATTATCTTCAACAGTAGTTCTATACATTGTGCTCTTTGTTTCTGTGGGTGATTTTATTGTCACTTTTCCCTGCAGTTGTTCTCAGTAATTCCACGTCACTATCTTCCACACATCAAGAGTCCCTGCTGGTATGAAGAGTTCTCGGCCAACCTCACTGTGAATCCATACAAGTGGAACCTTTTCCTTCTAATTCACCCATCCCTCAAAGATGTATTTCAAAACCTGTGGGAAAACTTCGACCAGCACTTACACAGCGTAGGAGACAAGAAGTACCGTTTGCGCTGCTTGCCATACTTTTACATCATTGGCCAACCAAAGTGTGGCACAACCGACTTATATCGTAGACTGAAGCAGCACCCAGCCCTCCGATTCAACCTGTACAAGGAGTACCACTGGTGGCCCAGTTTACACTATGGTAAATGATCGGGCAGTTGATGCAGTGTATTGGGTTGTTTCTATTTACATGATGCGTCAGTTATATGTCACCCTACGGTTAGTGTTCGACGTGTCACAGCATTTTAAGACTGTTATTCAATACAATGACTTATCTGATCAGTCTATCATTCAACTACTGTGGTGTTCATACAGGTTATGTTGATTTGAATACCAGATGCTCAAAGTTTCCTGTTACACATTATTTGGATCTGTTCGACATGGCATCACACAAAATCCAAGAAAGCATCAAAGTCAATGCGATTCTCGACCAGCAAGCGTTGAAAATCACAACAGGTAATTACGTGTGTGGGTGTGTGTATGTGTATGTGTGTGAGGGAGAGAGAGTGAGAGCGAGAGAGAGAGAGAGAGAGAGTTCTGAGTATAGCTATATTTGTGGCAACATTTTTTTGCACAAATACCATTCTTGTGGCGACACATTGTCAGTGTGGGAACATTTTCAGGTCTAGTCGAAGTGATTTTTTGGGGGGATACATTGCATAGGTGTGTGAGTGATCTTGTAGGTTGACATGGTGCATGGAACAACAAATTTGATATGCCAAACTTGTCTTTCATTGAATAAAAACATTATAGGAGATCACCTTGAGCTTAAAAATAAAATATATTTTATATACAGTATATATATATATATGTATATATATATATTTCAATAGAACGGTAAATAAATTGTCATAAAACCATAAGCACATATCATAACTAATGAATATTGACAATTGTACAATGAGGTAATGATTTAACCTTTCAAACAAAATACATTTATATTGTCTGGGGTGCTTAAAAATGTGTTTAAATCTTTGCAGTTGATGCCACTTCCAGTGTCATGTCAAATAACAAAGGCTGGATCTCTGTCTACAAAGACTGGAAGGACTCAGACTTAAAGGTCATGACCCTGGACTTTATCTACAGAGTTAATCCCAAAGCAAAAATCATTGCTATACTAAGAGATCCAGTGGAAAGGTACTGGTCCAACCACCCACCTGTTGATCATCAGAAGAAGAAAAGAAATCTCATAGAGCTTTTATTCAAAAATTTTAATTCAAATGTTTTGGTTTTTTTTAACTTGTTTTTCAGACTTTATTCGGACTACCTGTACTTTAATTTGGCCAAAAAAACAGCAGAAGATTTTCATGTTGCGGTGATAAGGTCCTTACAGATGTATCAGTCCTGTTTCGCGGAGAACTCACTGCGTTATTGTGCCTACAACAGCATCCTCAACAAAGAATCACCGGTATGTTAATTAAAACTTGTGATGACTAACATTAACAAATACTCAGACAAAAAAAGCTTCTTTTTTTTTCTCTTCTTCGCACGCAGGTAAAGTTACATGAAGGAATGTACGTGGTTTACTTACTTGACTGGCTCAGCGTTTTCAGCAGGGACCAGATTCTAGTTTTACAGACGGAACAGTACTCAGCCCATATCAAAGAAAAAATGGATAAAGTTTTTGATTTTCTAGACTTGGGTATGTATAAAATCAACCCATCAGAAATATTTACCATATTTATCACAAAGGTAGAGATTTACATGCTGTTCAGTCACCGGGCTGTTTATGACAGGAGCTTGGTTTTATCTCCTGCATGAAACTTTGTATCACATTTACCTTACAGATCCTCTCTCAGAGCAACTGGAAACAAACATGGTCCATATGTCTCGAGCAAACACTCGGAGCAAAGCAGACCAAGCTGCGGGTCCAATGCTTCTAGCTACAAGGGTTCTTCTTAAATTATTTTACCATCCATTTAACCAAAAACTTGCAAGTGTGCTGGATGACAAGAACTTCCTCTGGAGCAAATCTGAAGAGGCCTAGGTTTGGACTAAATGTATGAATAAGATTAAAATATTTTAATAACCACAAAAATGTTTGTGTGTCCTCAACTTTAGTATTTAGATATAAATAAAATATATAACTTTGTGGTGAAGTTTTAGCTAAATGATTTTAGCTAAATGAATTCTGGGTTGAAATAATATTTGTTGATAAGGTTCTCACTCATATTTCTGCCACCCTTGATAAAATATGGTGAAAGTTATATAAGGGCTACATGTCTAATTCTTCACTAAAGTCATCCTACATATCTGTTTGATCGGAAAAAACTTAACGAAACTGCAACAAAGTATGATGTTATAAATTGTTATACCTCGTTGAGAAATAAGATGGGCGGGTTTCGAATTCCCTGCACATACGTGTAGTAGTTTGAACGTTAACAACAACGTGTTCCTGTTTAGGAATCAGTCAGAGGTTGGCGCTAAAATACATATTACAACCCTAGCACTCAGGTGCTGCTATGGGGCTTCTTTAAGTATATCATAATTTTGTGATACGTTTGCAAAAACACAACCAATTCGTTTTACAAAATGTCGCAGCAGCTATGTCTGTTTAAATTGGTTTAAAATACACTTTTGAACATTTCCTATGCCTCACCAGTTGGTGGCGGTGGTATGCAAGTGGTTTCCTCACTTTGTCCACAAAATAGAAACAATGAAGAAGGACGAGGGGAAACATGAAGACCGGTTATGACGTTTGTTTCCTGGAGCGCGCTGTCTACAGTGTCGTTGTATCGGAGTAATTCTTTTGTGGTTGTTGTGCATTAATTTATTGAAGATGTACGATCAGGACGAAGGTGAGTCCCCCTTATGTAAGGCGTAGGTTTAATCAGCTGCTAAGGTTAGCTCACAACTAAAGAGCATTCTAATTTGGCTAAAAAACAGCTAATGCTAATGGAACGGCGCATTGTTTGAGCTAACGGGCTAACCAACAGAACAGCAGACACAACTGTACTCTGCTGTACTCGCCACCACCAGTTAGAACTGAAGAAGCCTCTGGGATTAGAGGTGAAACGTCTTCTTTTAGAAAATTCACGTCCAGTTGCCTAACAGCTTTTTAAAACTTGGCCATGACCTGGATGACTGAGAATCTTCATAGACAACAGTAACAACTAAACCTTCTACATTTAATATGTATATATTGATAATAAACGGTTTTCAGTAACAACAGAGTGTCGTCGTTGAGAAAAAAGGCAATGCGCACTTGAGTACAATGTTAGTCGTATTAATACATTAACCTAAATATTGAATTAAATTAGTGCAACAGCCATTGACAAGGTAGCAACCTGTGTGTAGTGTTTTGGTGACTAGTGATAATTAACCTCCACTTGTTTATCTACTCCATGTGTATATTCAGCGTAACCTTTCGCATAAAATTATATTTTAGCGCAGATACTGATCTATTTTGGTACATTTATTTATCAGATAATCAGTATGATGAAGACGAAGATGAAATCACTCCAGATCTTTGGCAGGAAGCTTGTTGGATCGTCATCAGGTAGTTTTATAAAGATGATTAAGCAACAAATTGTTTTATTATGCATTTTTCAAAATGTAATTTTAAATCCTCTGTTCTATTTCTCAGCTCATATTTTGATGAGAAAGGTCTGGTGCGACAGCAGCTGGACTCATTTGATGAGTTTATTCAGATGTCAGTTCAGAGGATTGTGGAAGATGCTCCACCCATTGACTTGCAGGCAGAAGCACAACACACATCAGGGGAGGTGGAGGAACCGGTGAGCATAACTTAATAGATTATGGAGTTTTGAAAATAATGATTTTTGGTTTGGTTGTATCTCCTGTGACATCATCACTGACATTTATTTTGGGTTACAGCCCCGTTACCTTTTGAAGTTTGAGCAGATTTACCTGTCAAAGCCAACACACTGGGAAAGAGATGGAGCCCCATCTCCGATGATGCCCAATGAAGCCCGACTACGAAACCTCACGTACGTGTCATACTGGCATTTCTCTTTCACTTCATGGTTTAGGACAGTCTTGCACATTTTGTTCTTTTATATTTTTTTTACATGCTCACTCCTCCCTGTTTTCTCCATATTGTGTGACCTATTGCTCCACAGTTACTCTGCACCACTTTATGTTGACATCACCAAAACAATAATAAAGGAAGGCGAAGACCAGCTGCAGACGCAGCACCAGAAAACTTTCATTGGAAAAATTCCAATCATGCTTCGTTCCACGTACTGCCTACTGAGTGGCCTGACTGACAGAGACTTATGTGAGCTTAACGAGTGTCCGCTGGACCCCGGAGGTTATTTTATTATCAACGGCTCTGAGAAGGTGAGCTCTGACGTTATGCTGCAACAGTGAAATGTCATTGTTTGAGTTTTTGGTGGAACACGAACCATAATTTAGTTATTTTGGTACACCTCCTTAAAAATGGTAATTCAGACTGATAAATAAGTGTGGTGTTATCAATGAGAAACTTTTGATGTTAAAAGTTCCAGATGAAGTTATTGATGTCCAGAACATGATGAGGCATCAAAAACAGTGCTGCAGCTGCACCAGTAAGAAAGAGCTAACAGTCTGTGTTGTTCATTCAGGTGCTTATTGCCCAAGAAAAGATGGCAACAAATACAGTTTATGTCTTTGCCAAAAAAGACTCAAAGTATGCGTACACGGCAGAATGTCGGTCCTGTTTGGAGAATTCATCTCGACCCACCAGCACTATTTGGGTCAGCATGATGGCCAGAGGAGGACAGGTGAGTGCTGAAATCCCTGTGTAAAGGTAAAGGTATCAGCATCCTGTCTGTCGTATTATTATTATTTAACACATGAAATAATTCCAGGGAGTGAAGAAGAGCGCAATCGGCCAGAGGATTGTTTCCACGCTGCCGTACATCAGACAGGAAGTCCCCATCATCATTGTGTTTCGGGCACTTGGCTTTGTCTCAGACAGAGACATTCTGGAACACATCATCTATGATTTCGATGACCCTGAGATGATGGAGATGGTCAGCGTCACTATCTATGAACTACTGGCTCCTATTTAGGAGATTTCTTTTTGTGATTGTCCTAATGATGTTCACTGTGTTCCCAGGTTAAACCATCTCTTGACGAAGCGTTTGTGATTCAGGAGCAGAACGTAGCATTAAACTTTATCGGTTCCAGGGGAGCAAAACCTGGAGTTACAAAGGAGAGACGTATAAAATACGCCAAAGAGGTTTTGCAGAAAGAAATGCTGCCACATGTCGGAGTCAGTGACTTCTGTGAAACTAAGAAGGCATATTTCTTAGGGTGAGTGTTTGCATTTGGGACACATTGTTGCAACTGTAACATACAACGTATAACGCTCTGTTACTGTGTGTTATAGCTACATGGTCCACCGCTTGCTTCTAGCTGCACTCGGTAGACGAGAACTGGACGACAGAGATCACTATGGAAACAAGAGGCTGGACCTCGCCGGACCACTGTTGGCTTTCCTTTTCAGGGGGTAAGGCTGTCAATGTTTTGTTTTTATCTTTGCACAATAAGTATTTTAAATATAATACTTATGATTTGAGGTGGAACTAGAGAGGTATTCTGATAATCTGATTAGTCTTTTGTTTATAATAAGTTTATACATAATTAAGATATTATTTGCATAGTAATATTTGTCATCCACATTTGGCAGCATGTTCAAGAACCTGCTGAAGGAGATCAGAATCTACGCTCAGAAGTTCATTGACAGAGGGAAAGACTTTAACCTGGAACTCGCCATCAAAACCAGAATCATCTCTGATGGACTCAAATACTCCCTCGCCACCGGGAACTGGGGTGACGTAAAGAAGGCTCACCAGGCCCGAGCAGGAGTGTCACAGGTGACGGCACCTATCTGTAGAAATGCACACAAACGCATACAAACAAACTCCCTGTAAAAACTCAAACCTCTTTTTCTGTGTTTAGGTGTTGAACCGTCTGACGTTTGCGTCCACTTTATCTCACCTGCGTCGAGTCAACTCTCCTATCGGCAGAGATGGAAAACTTGCAAAGCCTCGACAGTTGCACAACACCCTGTGGGGAATGGTGTGTCCAGCCGAGACACCCGAGGTAAAGAGCAAACATAAAACACGGTGACCTCACAACAAAGGCACAAACCCACAGAGTTGATCTTTAAACACTCTATTCCTTCAGGGTCACGCCGTAGGTCTGGTGAAGAATTTGGCGCTCATGGCCTACATCTCTGTAGGTTCTCAGCCTTCACCCATCCTCGAGTTCTTGGAAGAGTGGAGTATGGAGAACCTGGAGGAGATCTCACCAGCTGCCATCGCAGAGTCAGTCAATTCTCTAATCAACAGATGAAATAATCTTGGTTTAATAACAAGTCAAATTACAGTTTGTTTTATTTATAAACTGACTTTGTTTGTACTATTGTTTCAGTGCAACAAAGATTTTTGTGAATGGTTGCTGGGTCGGAATCCACAAAGATCCCGAGCAGCTGATGAACACACTGCGTAAACTAAGGCGACAGATGGACATCATCGTCTCTGAGGTAAAAACCAAAACCTGACCATAAACCAACACTAATAAAGACATGTCTAATACTTGTTATATGCAGGCTTGTTTTTATCAGTGTAAACCACATCTTTGTGTTTGTTTAATAAAGTAGTCCATTAAAAAAACGTTTTTCCCAGGTGTCAATGATTCGAGACATCAGAGAACGTGAGATCAGAATTTATACGGACGCAGGACGAATCTGTCGGCCTCTGCTGATTGTTGAGAAACAGAAGTTGCTGCTGAAGAGAAGACACATCGACCAGCTAAAGGAACGGGAGTACAACAACTACAGGTGAGACGTCGTTTAGCTGGTCCTGCCACTGATATTCAAGCAACCTGTTAATCAAATCTTGTTAAACTAATCTTTCAGATCCAGTACCACTTTATTGTTGTGATTGTTGATTTCTCATGTTCTCTTTCTAAATATGTCAGCTGGCAGGACCTGGTAGCGAGTGGAGTGGTTGAGTACATTGATACTTTGGAGGAGGAGACGGTGATGCTTGCCATGACCCCTGATGACCTCCAGGAGAAGGGTGTGGCCTACTGTTCCACATACACTCACTGTGAGATTCATCCATCTATGATCCTAGGAGTGTGTGCTTCCATCATTCCCTTCCCTGACCATAACCAGGTACAACTGCAGGGTGGCGCTAAAACTTTAAGGAATTGGAATTCTTTGTGTCTCGGTGCGTCAGTGAATAGATTCCTCTTTCTTTAGTCTCCCAGGAATACGTACCAGTCTGCTATGGGTAAACAGGCCATGGGCGTTTACATCACCAACTTCCATGTTCGAATGGACACACTGGCTCACGTCTTGTACTACCCCCAGAAACCACTGGTCACTACCCGATCCATGGAGTACCTTCGCTTTAGAGAGCTGCCTGCAGGTGAAGAGCACTTAAATGTGCTGTTGAAGCACAGATGTGCAATATATAACATGAAGATTGAATTTTAACATTTTTTTTCTTTTTGTTTTATTCAGGCATCAACTCCATTGTGGCGATTGCATCGTACACTGGATACAACCAGGAGGACTCTGTGATCATGAACAGGTCGGCTGTGGATCGAGGTTTCTTCAGGTCAGTGTTCTGTATTTTTTAATTTTTTTCTGCAGGTGAAGATGCGTGATGGGACAACTCTATAAAATCACTGTGTTGCTGTTGTGTTGTCATGTTATAGATCGGTTTTCTATCGGTCCTACAAAGAGCAGGAGTCAAAGAAAGGCTTTGATCAGGAGGAGATCTTTGAGAAGCCAACACGTGAAACCTGTCAGGGTAGGAACTTGGTTTGTCACCAAATTTAGAGTCTGTGCTTAATACATTAGTGTAGATGGAACATCACATTATGGGAACTGAATAAATGTAATTTCAGGGATGAGACACGCCATATATGACAAACTGGATGATGACGGACTGATTGCACCTGGAGTCCGTGTGTCAGGCGAGGACGTGATCATAGGTAAGACTGTGACGCTGCCTGAGAACGACGACGACCTCGACAGCACTAACCGGCGCTACACCAAGAGGGACTGCAGTACTTTCCTCAGAACTAGTGAAACTGGCATCGTGGACCAAGTGATGGTGACGCTAAATCAGGAGGGCTACAAATTCTGCAAGATCAGAGTGAGCGATGGCAGAATCGCAATTGACAGAACACTTGAGATCTCATCTGTGTTCCCTGTTGTCTGACCATCTAACTTCTGCTGCAGGTTCGTTCTGTTCGAATTCCTCAAATTGGAGACAAGTTCGCCAGTCGACACGGACAGAAAGGAACCTGTGGGATTCAGTACAGACAGGAGGTCAGCTGGTTGGCTGGTCAGTTGATTAAATAGTTAAGAGATTTGTTGCTTGACATTTATTTGTTTTTGTTGAAGGACATGCCTTTCACTTGCGAGGGAATTACACCAGACATCATCATCAATCCTCACGCCATCCCATCCAGAATGACAGTCGGCCATTTGATCGAGTGTTTGCAGGGCAAGGTAACCAATCTGAACCAATCACTCTGTGAATTAAATGCCAATGAGTGGAAACTGTGCGAACAAGTTTTTCTTAAATTTATAGTTGTTTTTTTTTTTGGTGGAAACTGTGCGAACAACAAGTTTTTCTTAAATTTATAGTTTTTTTTTTTTTTTGCAGGTTTCTGCAAACAAAGGTGAGATTGGAGACGCCACTCCTTTTAATGACGCTGTCAACGTGCAGAAAGTTTCTAACTTGCTAGCTGAGTATGGATATCACCTGAGAGGAAATGAGGTCAGCACAGAGCTGTTCACTGTGATTGTATAATACTGTCGACAGATGAACTTATTGGAGTTTTGATCTCTCCTCAGGTTCTGTATAATGGCTTCACTGGGAGGAAGCTGACGTCACAGATCTTCATTGGTCCAACATATTATCAGCGTCTCAAGCACATGGTGGACGATAAGATCCACTCCCGAGCCAGGGGTCCAGTTCAGATCCTGAACAGACAACCAATGGAAGGACGTTCACGGTCAGTCTCAGCTCTCTCTGTTTCTCAGCGTCTCTTTCTCAGGTCCCCAAGCCAATCATCCCTGTTTTAATCTTTTCTCCCAGTGATGGCGGTCTGCGTTTTGGTGAGATGGAGCGTGACTGTCAAATTGCTCACGGTGCTGCTCAGTTCCTCAGAGAGCGTCTCTTTGAGGCATCGGATCCTTATCAAGTCCACGTGTGTAACCTGTGCGGACTGATGGCCATCGCCAATACGAGGACACACACGTACGAGTGTCGAGGCTGCCGCAACAAGACACAGGTCAGACGTCCAATCAATAATCCTTAATTAGAAAGCAACCAGGTAAATGCAGTGAATGTTTACTAACACTTTTGTCTCATTCTCAGATCTCGCTCATCCGGATGCCGTACGCCTGTAAACTCCTCTTCCAGGAACTAATGTCAATGAGCATCGCCCCTCGGATGATGACATCATAGTCTTTTTCAGCCAATAAGCTGGATACGTCCTGACATCATCAGTGGAAAATAAAATTGTTTGTTTCATCAATTTCTTTTTATAAAAGTAGAATAAACAGCTTTTCTTTATTGGGTCGCAGGATTTCATTTATATTTTGTTATGGACAAGGTCAGTCATACAAATATATACAGACATAATTCTAAAGCAAGTCTAAAAACTACAAAATATATTTAACTCCATCGGTTTTTTTTCTTATTCTTTTTGTTTTATTAATTCAACATGGCTTTTGGATCAGTATTGGGTACCAGTTGATACTCAAAGGCCAGGTGGAGTTGGAAAGATGATTAAATCTTAATTTTACTTATTCTGTTTGTTTTATTAATTCAACATGGCTTTTGGATCAGTATTGGGTACCAGTTGATACTCAAAGGCCAGGTGGAGTTGGAAAGATGATTAAATCTTAATTTTATCACAAACTTACAGCACAGACTGGGAAAATAATTAATTTTTTTATTTAAAAAAAAAACTTCTGTAAAAGTAAAGTATTTCACAGTATTTTTTTATTTTAAAATACTTCTGTAAAAGTAAAGTATTTCACAGAACATCCTTAACAAGATCCATGGAAGTAAATCTGTATATCTATTTGTATACAGTGAGTAGCAATGGCAATCGAAAGTGTCCATTTATTTCTGATATTTAGAAACAAAGGCTGAGAGCAGGTCTCTGTATGGAGTATCTGATCGACTAGTTTGAAGTCTCAGGAATCTGTGAACTATTTTAGAATGAAGAAAGAGGTTGTGACCAAAGCCGATGATACTGGAAGCAAACCAGTAAAGCGCCATGGACTGTGGGCAAGGTCAGAGAGAAGGAAGGTTAATATATACGTCTTTTTCTTCCAAAACTTGAATGAGAAAACACCACAATCACAAAGATCCTTACACATTTTTCTGAATAAGATAAACAGCCATATTACGTTCAACTTCATTAGTATTACTAAAAAAGGACTAATGATATCCAACAGTATCTGATGCTTATTTCTCAACACGTTCCCATTACATTCTTTAACTAAGCAATTGGTGAAACTGGTATTGAGACAATTAACACTAATTAAAAGTAAAACTATTTTGAGTTCCAATACTTGAATTCAAGGAACTATTAAATGCTAATTCCCAGAGACTGTCATTCAGTTTCAACTGAGCCATCCACTCATGTGGCCCTAACTATAAGATCAGAACCTCTACTGATTGAGGACATTGGAAACAGTCTTAACATGAGTCTAGACTTAGAGGGAACAGGTCCTGGACTTACTGAGGGGACTGTGGCAGCAATGGGGATCATCAGGACTGAAAATCCTCTGATGAAGTATAACACCATTCGTCGAAATCGTGTCACCTGACTCCTCTGGAGAGCAAAAAACTAGAAAAGGTGAAGACAGGAAGTGAGCAGAGGACTGAGGTCAGAGGACTTAATATTTGGTGTCACACTTACCTCTACAATAACCAGGTTTATAATACCCAGACAGACTGGAAGGATCCAGGTGGAGTCAGGTATGGTGAGGTCAGGGAACCAGAGAGAGCCCCCTGTTGCTAGATCACTATGTACCACTGCAGAAGATACAAACAGGTGTGAGATTCGGTCCTAGAGTGATGCTGACTGTGGTATTAACTGTGGCTTAAACTCTCACCAGACTGATCCATACTCAGGTTCCTGAGGGCCAAACTTAGGCTGATCCAAAGTGGCAGCTGAACCCAGACCAGTACACTAGTTTTAAACGGATGACAGTTTTCTCTGATGTAGAGTTCAGACACAATCCGCTTTAAATTCTTCCGGAACTGAAACCTGAAGCAGTAAAAATATGTTAGCAAAATGCAATAATGACACAAATGACTCAGTTTGTCTTTTCTGATATTTTTTCAGTTAGTAAATTAGTAAATTAAAGATTTTTGTCTGTTCTGTTGATTGTAGATTACCGGCACTGTTTCTCTGTCCAGCCGGTCTGTTTTGCTCGTACAGAAATTTCATAGCTAAGTCTCTTTGACAGATCTGATATCTCAGCCTGCAGCACTTGAAGCTGGAAAAGTGCAGAAGAAAGCACATCATAATGAGATGAAACACAGATGATATTAGTCAGCAGTAGGGATGATCTCACCTTGGAGACAATGACCTGCTGATATGCTGCAATGGGCAGGGTGATGACCGTCCTGGCCGAAAACGTTGCTGCAACAATAGTCAGCCACCATGGCATCCCAGTTAATTGCTGGGTGCCAACAAGAAAGTGCTCACAAAGGTGTACCGGAGCCGAATGTGCCAGGCCTTCATACCAGCCTGATGTGACATCACTACCACCGACACCTGACGCCGCCCTGATCAATGAGTAACGACCACAGCCTGAGGGATCAACAAGTGCAATTGGCTTCCTGTTTCCAGCAAAACAACCTCTTCCAACATGAAGCTTCAGGAAGTGGAGCTTCAGGGCATTGCACTTTACCAGGTGTCCAACTCTTAGCATGATGACCTACCCCCATATACCTGAAAAGACCAATTTTAATGTAAAATTGATACCTGTTAAAAAACAAAGAAATGCACTGATATATAGTTCATAGGGTAAGAAAGTAAATATAATATAAACTGTAATACCTGTTTACGTCAGCAGGATGGATTTCTGGATCACAGACGCAAAATCATCCGTGTGTAAACGCAAATACACCTTTTAGACGCCAGCCTTAATAATTTTAGTCGGTCATAGTCCTTCATTCATGTTATTGCGACAAAAATACGTCTCTTACATTTAACGTCACCATTTTAGTCGGGCATCCAAATATGACGTCACGAAACGTACTACTTCAACCTGGGGAAATATGCACACTTTATTTTCAGGAAACTAGGAAACTTTATTAAACTCAGTCGTAGATAAATAATTAATTTTATGTTTGCAATCAAACATTTTTGTCTGATACTCTTGTAACGATGCCAATAAAGTGATTAAATTGTTATGTAAATTATTTATCGTGTTATTTGCTTAGATAGTTAAGTGGTTGTTGTCGCTGAGCTAAAATGCGTTTAAGTCTGTGCTTTATTTTAATGATTATAAATTAACGTTTAAAAAGTAAAGCGGAAGTGCTCCTTAATCACAGCAGCAGCGGCAAAGATGGCGGAGTTTAGCCAGACGGGGCTTCTGGCGGCTCTGCTATTTTTCATGGCGCTGACGCTCCGGGACGTATATGTCGGTCGAACGAGGCCGCAAAATCAAAATCTAGCCGCGGACACTGACCCAGAGAAACCTGCTAAAACCTCTGCTTACACCGGACCGGTGCTCAGGTTCCAGTACTGGTGAGTGACTGTGATAGTACATTAGCCTGTCAGCTAAAGGATTTTTAGCTAACACGCTAACAATTGCCTTAAATGTTTTAAAGATGTTTAATAGATAATCACCGATTGGGTTTTTCAGTCTTAGATTGTTTTTTCAGTTTCCAGTGACATGCCGTTTGTTATGTTGTTGTTGTATAACTGGGTTATACAATATAACAACCTGTTGCAGATACTGTCACTTAAGTCTTTCAAGTATTTGCACGAGACGGTGTATACCCACCTGTTGAGTACAAGATATATACGAATAGTGTAATCTGTATGTAAGGCTATGTTTGCAGAGAACTGCCCCGAAAAAATGAAGAAACCTGCTTTACAGGTTATGACATCACCAATTTTACCAGCTGTAGGCTCTTATTAGACAATCTAGCGCTCCTTCACACATATGGTCTACTACCTTTTCCACCTACTGTTGTCTTTTGATGGTTTCCTTATTTGGAAACTGGCATTGATTTCATTAGACGGTGTATACCCACCTGTTGAGTACAAGATATATACGAATAGTGTAATCTGTATGTAAGGCTATGTTTGCAGAGAACTGCCCCGAAAAAATGAAGAAACCTGCTTTACAGGTTATGACATCACCAATTTTACCAGCTGTAGACTCTTATTAGACAATCCAGCGCTCCTTCATGCCCCTACTGCCCCTACTTTTCCACCTACTGTTGTCTTTTGATGTTACTTTACTTTACTTTAAAACTTATTTGTCATTGTGACACAGCACAGCACAGCACACCATGCACAACGAAATTTAACCTCTGCATTTAACCCATCACCAAAGTGAACAGTGGGCAGCCGTGGTCAGCGCCCGGGGAGCAGTGCTTGAGGACGATGCCATGCTCAGTGCATCTCAGGGGTAACCTGGCAGTTGGTGGATTCGAACCTGGGGCCTTCCGGACCGAAGTCCGCTTCCTTTACCACTAGGCCACCACTGCCCCTACTGCCCCTACTGCCCCTACTTTTCCACCTACTGTTGTCTTTTGATGGTTTCCTTATTTGGAAACTGGCATTGATTTCATTAATAAAGATGGAAGACATTGTAGACTGCAGGATTTTAAGATGTTGTCTACCATGTTTTCTACCGTGTTTTCTTTCACCTGTATTTCCACCCTCATGTGTTTCAGTATCTCCTGAGGGTACAGTAAAGTCTTCCAAGACTACTCCCTCACCGTTAGCAGACTGTATCCAGACATTCGCATAGAGGGTGAGAATTATCCTCCCACCTCCATTAACAAGTAAGACTTGAAATCATCATCACAACAATACTGATGCAGTGAATTAGTGAAGTAGCTAACACAGCTCTACCTCCACAGGTTCCTAGGTCAGCTGATCTCATACCTGAAGCTATTGGCTATCATGGTTGTGGTCTTCGGTCTAAATCCTTTCCCCCTCCTCGGAATTCAGACTCCCAGAGCCTGGACATGGAGTCAGGAAAACAAGGTAACCATGAAAAATGTTCGTAGTAGTCATCCCTGCATTAGTCTTGTGGTATCAATGTCACTAATTCAGAAAAAGGAAATTATTAAATCACAATAACTTCTGTGATGTGTTTGGTAGAATAGACTGTAAAGAAGGATGTGATTTGATTTTGGTAGAATAGACTGTAAAGAGGTGGCGCTTTGGCCCAGAGGCAATGTCTCTGTCATTGGTGTGGAACCCCAGGGTTCACCTCCTGGGCAAGTTCAAATCCCGGTTAGGGCGGTTGGTACCTTCCAGTGGACTCACCACCCGCAGGAAGGTTTGGTACGGTGCAATGTGATTTGGGTGGCGACTGCTGCCCCCGTGACCCGGTAACGGATAAGCGGTTGAAAATGGATGGATGGATGGATGGATAGACTGTAAAGAAGGATGTGATTTGACCAGATTGGGAGTGGGTATTGTTCATGTATCCTGGGCTGCAGTGACCATGTTCATTATGGCAACTCTAAGGCAAAAGTAAAGAAGTAAATCACACAAGTGTTTTCCTGTCTACAGAGTCAGATCTTTGTAGACTCTCAAGGCCTTAAAAATCATATTAAAAACAAAGAAATCACATCAAACTCTCAAGCATTATTTTTTTCTTATTCTTCTTCAGATCTTTTCCTGTCTCATCACATTCTTCCTTGGTAACATGCTGGAGACACACTTCCTGTCCACTGGAGCCTTTGAGGTCACTCTTAATGGTGAGTCTGCTGAGATCACTGCTGGCCCAATCCTCTCACACTGCGGCCTTTAGCCCATAAAATACTACACTGAGTGTAACTTCCTGGTGTAATCCTAATTATCCTCATCATTGTCCTTCAGATGTTCCCATTTGGTCCAAGCTTCAGTCTGGTTATGTCCCAAATGTCCAGGAACTCTGTCAGATCCTTGACAACCACTTGAAAATGAACCAGATGGATCACATGATGGATCACATGACCTTCCCTTCCACTTAGACAATGGTTAATGCTCCATCAGATTCTCTTGCACCCAACCTGGAAGTTCTACTCCATGTTGATCGCTCTCACCACTGTTTTCTCCTCAGCTCATCTGTGTCCAGGCTGAGTGGGATGTTGAGCTGTTGCAGTTTATGACAGTCTGGTCCTAAAGCAGTCTCTGCTGGACCTGACCTGATTTTTTTTTCTGCAATTAAAGGAACAACCCCTCTGCTCCTGGACACACCAGAGCACTGAATTACCCACACTGCACCACTACTTCAGGTGTAGTTGAAGTTTGACATTATGTCATGGTACTACTGTTAGCCCAATGCAATGGGAAATAGATTTTTGTCAGACTTTTGTTAACGTTGTTGACTTTGTGTGAGATAATGTTTTACTTTTGAAGCTAAAGCTAGGCTTTTACTCAACACAAGAAATAAAATGACAAAATTGCATTGTGTCTGTGCTTTCATTTTTCTGCAGCAAAACAAAAATGTATGAGTCCAGTCCATCTTTAATTCACTTTTTTATTGATCATAGATACATTGTTAAAAAAAAGGTAAAATGTCCTTTATGTCTGCTGTAATTTCCTTCAGAAACATGTCAAGAAAAAATTGGACAGTGGACAGTCAAAACTAATCAGTCACTAAAATGTTTTAAGACGTCCTCAAACATAGATCCCTGCAGGAAAGAAAAAACAGAAAATGAGTATAGGCGCACTCGAGATCTCTGGTGAAAATTTTGTTTGATTCTATGTGATTAAACAACTCATTATATGAAAATTTTAAATCCAGCAATCTGCCTGTGGCCAGTTGATTGTGTGCAGCAGCTGCTCACCTGTGATACCATTGTGATGAAATATATTGGGGTTGTTTCTTGTTCTTTGGTTCATGTCCAGCTTAGAGAGAAAAATGACAAAAACAATATGAGAATTCTTCAGGCTGCTTTAAGAAGAATTTTGTTCATTCTCCCTTATTTTTTCTTTACCTGGGCATCAACTTTGGTCTTCCATAGACTCAGACTTGGGTACAGTTCAGACACTGATTTTTCATCCAAGAAATCTTCAGATGGTGGGGCACTCGGACACCTGAAGGCAGGAAACATATGTCTGTTTACATCGTCATCACTCAGGACAGTGTGTTGAAACAGAACTGATGTGGTACCTGTGACAGATGCAGGGTACCAGCTCACAGTACTGCGCCCTGATTCCTGTTGTGCTTAGCTGGTTTTCTATATCACCTGGTTGTTCCTTCATCCACTGTGCTGATTGGTGCTTCAGTTGGATGTTTTTGCTCCTTTGAAGGGCAGCTTCTACCCACAATCTGGACTTTACTGAGGGTGAAGGAGAAGCTGAGCTCCAAGGCTTTGCTTTCAACAAGGGAGAACTGGGTGTGGAGGTGGGAAGCCTTTTTCCCTCCCCTGCAGGTCGAGTGATATAGTCCAAGTCAACTCCAACAGGAGGTTCAAAAGTCTGTGAGCCCCTGTTCTCGGTTTTAAAGCTGACAATGTCACAGGTGTCAGGCAACAGATTCAGGTGAATTACCAGGTGCACTGGTGATCTGTGGACAGTAGGTGGAGTGATGATCTCAGCTGTCACCTTCGCCTTTTCCTCGCTGTGTGGAATCATTCTAGAACCCACATGCAACAGGTTATAATAATATATCTCTATTTCTCCAAGATACAATTTCAGTTACACACATGTTGAAGGAAAGTCCTGGCACAAACTCACTAAAGTCTGAAGATTGTAAAATAGTTTTAGGGCAGCATCTTTTACTTGTGGTCGCATTGAGTGCTATAAATGTGCATACTTTACATTTAAAATCTACTATTGTTTTTTTTTTTTTAAAAATACTTCAATTATAAGCTTTTTAGAAAACCAAAAATAGCCAGACCCAGAAAATTTTGTTTCAAATTTAGAACAAATCCTGTACCAAAAACAATTAGGGAGGTGTTGTGGACCAGTGCCTCTTACATGGTTCTATCAAGTCCCAGATATACAGTATGTAAGGTAATAAGACCCAGTACTGAGTGACGGGCATTGATTACACCATCATTACCTGTTTTCCAGTAGCTGGCCATCTTCATCTGTCAAGGAGGGAGTCGTCATCATCCCGGAGGTATGACAAATTCTTACTCTCCGTGGAGGAATCTGCCAACTTCCCACTTCCTATTACAGGAAAACACATTCTTACGGTCATTTGTAAACTCAGTGTGTGTCTCAAGTTTCTATTGTTTCTTTTGAGACTAACCACCTCCAGACACAAACTGGGACACTGGGAGGAGTCACAATCTAATGTCAGAATATACGGCTGATTATAGACTGGTGATACTGCACAAAACTAATTTGCTAACATAGATTTTTGTCACTGAGAAAATCTTGGAACTATTTCCAGGACAATTCTTTTAAATAACCACTGACAATGTATAACAAAGTAAGTGACTCATTTTAACCATCATTAGAAATTGACATATTTTTAATGATTTTGTATAAACTTGAATAAACATAATTCTCTTCCAGTAACTCTTAAAATAAATTTTTAAAAATTTAATTCATTAAAAAATATATATCCTATATGTATTTTTAGACAGTCAACTTGTGTGACTAAACAATGTAAAATATATATAAATATAATATAAAAAAGAAAATATCTAGTTATTGAATAAAGAAAACAACAGAAAGTAACCCACAGAACCAAGAAACAATTGTTAATAAATTATTAATGTTATTAGAAATTAAAGTATAATAATAATAATAATAATAATAATAATAATAATAATAATAATTTACCTTGTTGGCTTTGGTTATCCACGTCCTCATTTGTTTCATGGCTGTTGACTTGTGTGTCTGTGTTCTTCTGCTGACTCTTTTTATATATACTATGAGCTTTTACTCATAGTAGTAGTTATACCGGAAGTGGGCAGGGCTTTAAATAATTATCCAAACGTGCCCAGTATTTTTTCCAAGGAGACACCTGATCCAGGTACAGCTGCATGACGGAAAGTGAAGATTCGTTTTTAATTTCCCGCAATGGGATGAAACTACGGTAATCTGACCCATATATGATTTCAGAAATGATTTCTGGGTATAAATGTTTCCCAGTGTAAAACAATGTAAACAATTACAAGACATACTGTTTTAACTCATACAATTCTCTCAAAACGTTTCTATGTGTTGTGGGCAACAGGGGAGGGAGAGAGGATGCTGTGATTTAACCTTGTCTTCGACAGGTTTGTCGTGATTTTCTTTTTCTTTTTTCTATGATTCATAGTATAACTAGTACCCTTGAGAGATAAGGACAATTCGCGTTATTTTAAATGTTTGACTAATTCAGAGGTTTAAAAAAATAGAAACAAACCCAATGTCGTGTATATGTATATATGTATATGTGTATATGTGTATTCAACACATAGAACCTTTCTTACAGCTACTCCTGTAATGGCAGAAAAACTTGCTGTTTATTTAAGCAGACAGAACAATTAAATAAAAATCTTAATAGTATCTAATATACTACTATAGTGTGATTCTTAATTCCAACTGGGGGCGCTGCTCCATCTTGGTACTTTAAATCTGCTGTCAACTCCTGTCATAGAAGAAGAGGTTTCGAAAACGGTAGTGTAGCAATTAGCAACATTAGCTTCAGAAATAGAAGTCGTCGTGGTTTCCTTTGATTTTCAAAAATGTCATCTTTTATCGGCCGTGGAAATTTAAGCTAGCGTAAGGTATTTTTACTTGGCTTTATGACTGCAGGTTCTTAGTCTTTGGGGATTGATTTCTGGACCCCTCATAACCATTGTTATTATTCAAAAGAACAAACGCTAAACTGCAGCGGTGCGCGCTGGCTTTTTCTACTTTAGCTTATGCCGTGGCTAATGACAAGGCTAAGAGAAAGTGAAGCCAGGTGAATTTTCTGCGCTTTAAGTGTTCGTCCTGACAGGCAAGGTAACCAGTAAAGCCGCTTTTATTTGTATTCTAGGTTAACTTAAGTGTGTTAGTGTGATGTCATGACTCTCGTTAACGTGTGTTGTATTGTCTTGTCTCCTGCTCAGATTCTTCGCTGTCCTCGTCGTCTCTGATGACATGAGTAGCTCCGTAAGTTCTCACTTCTAAAATGCTTCCATTTTATGGATCTGCAGCAGCTCGAACCTTTCTCTTTTTTTTTGATCGATTTATCGATCTACCTGATCCCCATGATTTAGTCATATTTGTGAATCGTCAATAGTAGACGGCAGTAGTAATAAATGTATGATTAAAGATAATGTATGTGGTTTTTGTGGTCTTTTTAAGTTATTAGTCAGTAATTTGGGCTTGATGTATTATTATTTAGCAATACAGTAAGTATGCAATATTGTTTAGTTTAGCTTACGTCCTTTGTCCTGCAGGGGGCAGTATGAACACACAATTATAAAGCTTTGGGTTTTTTACACGGATGAACCAAATCGTCTATTTTAGCTGGCATATTTTACACCAAAAATAACATCTTGATTTAGAGATTACTGTTTGTTTTTTGGACAATGATGTTTTATTCTGGTGGTGATGTAACTTAATTTGGTTTTGTTGGTCATCTCTTGCTGCTGTAATGTAATGTTGTTTTCAGGCTCAGAGGAAGAGAAGGACTACAGGAACCCCTCTTGTGTCCAGTCCAAGTATGAAGACCAGCAAAATGGCTCAATCTAACAGAGCTACCAACAGCAGAAGAGCTGCCAACAGAGCAGCTGCCTCCAATAGAGCAACTAGAGAGACAACTGCAGCTAACACAACAGCTAATGAGACAGCAAACATTAGCAGCATGCCAAATGAACCTGACCTCCCTACAGAGACAATCAATGTGATGGACAACAGAACAGAGAACGGTAAGTACAGATCAGTACATTTGTTAAATTCATTATAAATATCTGATGATAACTAGCTTCCTATATATGGATGTGTTATCCAGATGTTGTTGTGGTGGATCTCACCTGCGAAGGATCAGAAAGTGCAGTGGTCGACTTGACCAACAACGACTCAGTGCTGGTAACAAATCAACTACTTATTTAAGAATTGGATCCACAAGTAGCTCAACCAGTCTTTTTCATTAATATGTATTCTTGTGTTTGTTCACATTTCCTCCTGTAACTTAGGTCATTGATGAAGGTAACACATTTTTTCTCACCTGATTACAATTATTAATAAACTTATATATGTAACTTATATAAACATAAATATGTGAAAGAGTTATGTGTACATATCCGTGTGTGACCTTGCTGGTGGCTGTCCTCTCACAGGTGTTCAGCAAAGCCAAGGTCCTAATGCTGAGAGTTATGTTGTCAGCAGTGATGAAGACGATGTCACACCTAATGTTATTAGTGCTGCTGTGATGTCATCATATCACAAGTCCAGGTATTTTAATATGTATTTATTATTGATTTAAACAAAGTGTGACCTCTGCTTTTAACCCGTCACCAAAGAGAGCAGGGGGCAGCTTTAAGCGCCAGGGAACAGTGTGTGGGGACGGTGCCATGCTCAGAGCACCTCAGTGGACCCAAGTACACTTCCTTAACCACTAAGCCACCACTGCCTGATACAATAGAAAAACGACAAATAGCCAAAAGAGAAACGATAAAGTAACTATCCTGGTAGCTACTACTACTACAACTACTACTAACCAAGGACAAGCATAAGATGTATCTCAAGATTTAACCAAACCACAAATTTTCTCCTACCTGGTAGGATAATAAGGATGACAAGATGGAGTTGTTTGTAAAGGATCTGATGGGCAAATCAGCTAATTTTACACTGATGCCTAACTACAGCTCACCAGTTGCAGAGACAGCATTGACCACTAACTACAGAACGATCTTTGTCAGTGGGAAACTACAGTATGTGATGTTAAAAATGAAGAGTTAAGCAGCCAGGGTGAACTAAAAAACACTGTACCTTGATGATTCTGTCTCATCTGTTCTCTCTCTCAGGTCAACTCCAGGTACGATCAGCTGTCCTGTCTGCCTAGACACTTATACGGAGGTGAGACAGCAATTATTAACTCCTAACTACTGTCTGGATTTTGTTAGCAGGAAGAATGTAGTTCTCTAACCACTGGTTTGTTCTCTTCACAGATAGTCGACAGTGGCCGATTGGTTGTCTCCACTAAATGTGGTCACGTGTTCTGCAGCCAGTGTTTGAGAGATGCTCTGTCATCGTCGCACACTTGTCCCACCTGCAGGAAAAAACTCACAAATCGACAGTACCATCCCCTCTACGTCTGACATCACTGTGACATCACATGTTAGTCCCTTCTGGAGAGAACTCACTGATTGCCAATACGGAATCGTTTACATCTGATATTGTGAAACCACTTCAAACAACCTGTTTCTATCACAGTAGTGGTTCTTGGAATCTTTTTGTTTAAAGTTTATTTGTATCAGACATGTGAAACATTTTGATTAATAATGTTTGTCTTTATTTGTTTAGTTTCTGATCATTAAAAGTTTAAATAAACATTTTTATTAGAATCTTTTAGGGAGAAGGGTAATTATAAAAGTTCACTGTATGGACACTTGTGACTTCAGGTGAAATACTGTGTAAAAATCAAAGGTAATTTAAGTGGTTTCAAAGAGATCCATGTGTGAACAAGGGCTAATGGTATAAATACACTGCCCTGACAGTGAAACAAAGCGAAACTAGAAATGATTTGGGGATGCTTGTGTTAAATATTCTTTTCTTCTAGTTAGAATACCTGTGAAATGCTTTAAAACTATAAATTTTAAGTAAACATTCTACTGGTATGATGAACAGTTAAATACAAAACTGTTAATTCAAGTTTAAAGTTGGACAAACATGACTGTGACCACAATTCCACTTACGAGAAATAATACAATACCACTGTGCAATGCATTTAGTTATTTAACCTTAGCCTTCGTGACTTGTCTTGTGACTCTGACTCATTGAAGTTAGAGGTTCTATGACTCACGTTCACCTGACCCAAGCTCTGTTCCTGATAGGCTCTTGAAGACAAAATGATGTAACCACCTGTAACTGTAAAAACAAACAATGACTTTCAGTTATAATAAAGGTATAATAAAAATCATTGGTATAAATAACATCTCATCATTAAGTATTTCCTAACAACCGTTCTAAGAAGAAGAACTTAAAGTAGTCTGAAATACAAATACTGAATTTACACAGTAGAAATTGAATTTTAACTGGGTCACAACAACTACAGAAACGTGTGGATTACTCGTGTGATATGTTTATGACAACTTTATCACAGCTTCAATTGATCTCTGACACCTTAAGTGTTTTTTGGTCAAATCACCAATCTTGATTTATCACGGTGACTTAGTTTTTCCGTGGGAATTCCCCCCTCTAAAATGCTGAGTCATTCACCGGACTCTTATTGGTCGTGAGTGAGAGGCACTGCGATAACGCCAATGAGAAATCGTAACGTCACCCGCCCGTCAGTCGCGCCCGAAGCGGATGTAAACAAAAAGTGAGGATTTAACACTGCGTCATAGCACTAGTTTGACATTGCGAGTTTAGCTGCGAAGTTGGTTTCCACAACTGTACTCGGTATATCTGAGAGGAAAAGAAGCAGAAGACGATAGAAGAAGAGACGGAAAAGTTCTACTCGCCGTTTCATTAAACTCTGCATCATGTCTGTGACAGTGAAGGCTTACCTGCTTGGTAAAGACGAGGCTGTTAAGGAAATTCGCAGGTTCACTGTGGATCAAGATGTGTCCAGCAACTTTGAATATCTAAGCCGGAAAACTGTGACGATGTTCGGGAATCTTCGGAACAACGGCTTCACTATGTACTACAGAGGTAAGCATATTGAATATACTTAATACTGTATATAGTAATATACAATTCACATATATCCGCCATACATAGGTTGCTGGTGACATGACTTGTTTTGATAGTTGAAATGATGCAGTTGTTCGGGTTGATTATTGATAATATTTTACTGTTGATGATCCAGATGAAGATGGAGACCTGGTGGCGTTCTCCACTGATGATGAACTGATGATGGGGTTGGCTTGTACAAAGGACGACACCTTCCGCCTCTTCATCAAGGGTAAAGTCAAACAATAATCAGTATTAATGGAAATAATTGATTATTTTTATTGAAAATGTATAAACGTGTGCAATTATTGTTTATCTAAATGAAGATGATTTTAAATTTCTTTTAGAGAAGAAAGAGCACCGTCGGGACTTTCCTGTCCATGCCTTACCCCCTTCCTTCGGAATCCCACCTATTCCTCCAATTCCTCCAATTCCTCCAATCCCTCCTATCCCTCATGTCCCTCATATGGGCCCACCACCTGCTTTGCATCCCAATGTCACCTGTGACAGTTGTGAAGGCCCTGTGATTGGACCTCGCTTCAAGTGTTCCGTTTGTCCAGACTATGACCTATGCTCAACCTGCCAAGCCAGTGGGAAGCACACTGAGCATGCAATGCTGCCAATTTGGCATCCAATGCAGGTAAGTGTGGAACCCATCCCAACCAGGTTCTATTACTGGTGATCTAAACACAATATTGACACAGAATAATGATGGTGATGTGATACAGGCTGAAAATCTGATGTTGGTCTCCTATCTGTTAGCACTGCTTTCCTCGTGGGAAGTGGATGAAGTGGTTTAAAGCCTTTAGGCAGAACCAGGCTCTGGCCCACAACCTTTGCCAGAATCAAGGTCAAGCCCAAAACAAGGACCAGGGTCAGTCTGTAAACCAGGACCAGGATCCTAACCAAGATGGACCTACACCTGCAGCAAACAGTGGTAATGGTCTGGATGTATTAATAATCACTACTATCGGTAAGTAATAACAACATCAGTAAAGCTTTTATCTCTATGCAGCTGCTCAGGCCAATGTTGACTTCCTGAAAAACATTGGTGAAGGTGTGGCTGCTATGCTGAGTCCTCTGGGTGAGTAATGTTACCCTGTCAGTAAAATCTGTCTATTACACAAACAAACAGAGAGGAATGGTGATGAGCCAATAACCATTAAATATATGATGATGCAGGTATTGATGTGAACATTGATGTCGAGCACGCTGGTCAGAGGGAGAAGGTCAACACCAACAGTCAGAGTGAGGGCCTGCAGGCAGATGTGGAGATGGAGGACAATGGTGAAGGATCAAAGGTGGGTTACCTTTGGCTAATTATATTTTCAAGTACAGACATTATTATCTGTGAATATGAATGTTGGTTAGCAACAACTATATTATTTTACCAGGCGCCAAATAAAGACTCCGATGAGGAGTGGACTCATGTGAGCCCCAAAGAGGTCGACCCATCCACTGGTGAGCTGCAGTCCCTCAACCAGGAAGAGGTTCAAGACATAGACCAAATGCAAGATGAGAATGCCCCCTCAGGAGCTCAGCAGGGTCCATCAGGTTTAAAGGAGGCTGCCTTGTACCCACACCTGCCTCAAGGTGAGATTATATTTATTGCACCCTGTCCATATCAGTGTGTTTATGGCGACCCCTGCTGACCTATTTGTCCATCAACAGAAGCAGATCCCCGTCTGGTGGAGGCTCTGTCCCAAATGTTGTCTATGGGATTCACTGATGAAGGTGGCTGGCTGACACGCCTTCTTCAGGCCAAAGGCTACGACATTGGAGCTGCACTTGACGCCATCCAATATGCAAAGCAGCCACGTCAACCCCAGCCTTAAAGACATCTCCATCCATACTCTGAAATAATCATGGCTGATGTCAACATCTCCTGTCTCTAATCAAACACTTTAAATGATTTTATCACTGTTCTTGTTTTAAGTACTTTGTTGATTTAATCCATTCCCTTTCTAATTGGTATCCTGGTTGGTATTCCTGGTTATTCCAAACAAACTGTTAATCAATGCTTTTGCTCATTGGTGTTTCTACTGCTTTATTATATTCATAACATTCTGAAAAATAAAAGATGATTAGTGCAACTGATGTGTGCAGTTTTTCAGACTTTTATTTTTGAGATGCAAAACATTATTTTGGTAACGTTTGTCGCGACTTGTTCCTGTCAGTCGCAACGCGGAAGTACGCAAACCTGTCCGCATGAGTTTTACATTCAAGCCATACTATAAATGTCACAGAGCTAGAGTCGTGAGTACACAATCTAAAAGCTGCAATTATTAAGTCAATAAGCTGTGAGGATGATATGTTTTGCATTCTGTTTATGACGGTGTTCACTCTGCTCATGTGAGACGAAGCGAAGAGCCACAGTCACAAAGTGAGAGAAAACTAACTGCGACGTTTAGCTCGTTGTATAGCTGAAGTATGCTAGCACAGCGACGTCATTTACACGAAACAGATTAAAAATAAACATTTTTATTTCTAAAACTCGTCGATGCTGAAATCCTCTCCAGTCTCAAACATGGAAGAAGCATGGAGAAAGGGGTGGGGCCTTGTAATGATGACACCACTCTCACCCTTCAGTGTTTTCTGCTCATTGGTAGGAGGGTCATAAGTCAGGAAACAAGTCCATCTGGAACCACAGCTAGAGCTTAGACCAGTGGGAGTTGATTCAGAACAACTGGAACTAGGTGGACTCGACTGCTTCCAATCACTGGGTTTATGCTGGCTTAATCCTGTTGTTTTAGTTCTGGACTGTTTTACACCAGGTAGATTACAATGGTTTAGTTCAGTATATCTGGAATTATTGACATCAGTGGTTCTGTTCCTGGACTGGTTAAGAGATGTTTTACTAGACTGTAACAAATAATTATTGACATCAGTGGTTCTGGCTGTGGACTGGTTAAATCCTGTGGTTCTGGTTGAGGTCAACTGTCTGACAGGTTGACAGGCCTTTGAAAATAAAAAAGAAAGTTCAGTCTTACATTTTGGTCATACACTGTCATCGAGAAATGTATTGTTGCCATTGTTTTACCTGCTCAGATGGTGCTTCTCTTTTCCTTTTCCTGTTAAGACACAAGAGGTTAGAGTTTGTGTGTCTTACTAACCATGCTACAGGCACATCATTACAGTGGCTGTCTAAAATCAACAAGATGGCACCTGTTAGTCATTCTATTGCTAGGGCAGTTCTGCCTGTCCATCAAGACCATGTCGTCTTCATGTTCCTGTTCTGGATCCACCTCCTTAGGTGTGTCCAGGTATTTGCTCCAGCGACTTGTTTGTATTGGACTCTTGTGTATTTGAATATCAGTGCTCTCATGTTCAGCATCCTGCTCTTGTTCCTGTTCCCTGTTCACACACACACACACATAAACAAATATCAATTGTTAATCAAATATACTGTACAATGAAGCATTTTTGGCAAGGGTAAATACCATGATGAGCAGGCACTGCGCTCCTGCTCCTCCACCATGGCTCCTCTCATGGCATTTAGTTTTTGAACATGACGTCTGCAGTCTGCTGCTGAGCCTCGTCCATACTCCTGTTGATCAACATTGACGATATTAACTAAAGAATATTAATTGTGAAATAAACAGGTTCAAATGTTCATTAGGTAATTTAGCAAGTGTACATAATGAAGTTGCCAGCTGTTGTATATTCATCACATATAGTTAGCATTCACAGGTATGTTTAGACATAGACATATTTGCCAGAATTTCTGCAATTTCTAAATAAATAAAAAAACACAAAAGGAAAGAAGGAAAGAACGTGACCTTCAGCAATGACTGTTTTTCTCCACAAACTTTACAGCTCCACTTAGTGGTTGATTTTTTCACCTGAGGACGACACACAAAGTCTAATAACAAACAAATACACACAGCAATGTGCTTCACCAGTGGGCAGTAACTAAAGCATAAAGTACTATATAAAACAGTCAATATACATCTACTCATTTACTACACAGTAGTACATGAGTAGATGTATGTACTGTCACTGTTACAGGTAACAGGTGACACAACTCGGATGTATTAACCTTGGATTTACATTTACAGCTGTATATTATTTTTTACTAACATTTTGGTTTTTGGCGATTGCTGTTGTAAGACGGATGTTTGTGTTTGTTTATGGACAATGTATTGAGTATAAGACGGTACAGTGAGTTTAAAAAATAGTGTGTGATTCTCCTTTACCTGCTGGACTTGGAAGTTCTCACACGTCACGCACCTGGTAACGTGAAACTCTTGAACCATTGCTATAGTTTTAATTAAACCTGGGGTTTGGTCCTAATACTGATAATATTGTGGTCCAACACAATTTCCTGGTTTGTTTAAAGCGCGCTTGAAACGTCACAAAGTCGTTGAAGCTATTACCGCGAGAGTTTATAATGAGGTATACCGCCATCTAAAGGCAGGAGGAACTCCATGCTCTTCGATCTTCTTGTCAAATTAGCATTATCTAGTGGCAAAGTTGATGATTTACAAGTTCTCAACTATCCACAGCCAACGAAGGTAAGAGAACTCGTGGCATTTTTATTTTATTTTTTTAATTAAAAACAAACCTGAACCCTGCGTGCGGCAGAAGGGGTTGCATGCGGCGGCGGCAAGAAGAACAGGTTGAAAGTTAACACAATTCTAAATTTAATACCGATACTTTTGAACACTTTTTCAATGTAACTGTAGGGGAAACACTATAACATTTTCTTAGAGAAATATGATGACTTAAAAAAAATAATTGTCAAATATCTAAAATTGACCCAAAATGACATACTATATTAGAACTGAAATAAAAAAGTCGTTTTCATGAGCTGGAATGTGCTACGGGGAAAAAAAAGATGGGGCAGCAGACCAGGGTTTAAATACCTGTGCTCAAAGAAGACTGTAGCTTTGTAACGTGTATAATTTGCTTCTAAAGACCATGGACTAGTTTCACCTGGCAGTAAAGGTTCCTTGCCACTCATTACCAATAGCAGAACAGCCGAGAGGCTAACACCTCTGAGACTGGTGCAGGATCAAATCCCTGTGGTAAAAGTAGTCTGTTACACAAAACAGACTATATTAAATATGATTCCTTTTTGTCAATCTGTTCGGCTTTCTGCTGCCGTGCCCAACATTCTCTAAACTTAGTAATAATAAACAAATACTATACCATACTATCTAGTATTAGCAAAAAGTGACTGCGACACAACAGAGGTGAAGAATATATTTATTAGACCAATAACTGATCAATAAGGTAAATTTAAAACTACAGGGTAAATAGACAAAGGCAAAAAAAAAGGATCAACATGACCTCACCAGGTCAAAGTTAATACATCTATTTATTAATACACTTTAACACAAACAATTTCTTTATATGTGTATTCTTAAAATAATACATGATTCCTCAAAACATTTTAAAAGTTCAGGTGTGTGTTGGTCCAGACATGCAAACACAATTCAGGAAATGACTGATGATCTGTGTTCACTGAGTGTCACTGAAACAGAGATTTATTGCACACCTTAGTGTATAACAATTTTAGATCACACATAAAAGACGTGATATCAATTTTCACACGGGCCAACTTACAGATGACAGTTGGTGGCAGTGTGACAAACCTCTATATAATTTACATGTGGATGTGCTCAGGGGAGGAAGTGATGTTTTGCAAAGATTCAATGGTGTGACATAGATGTCATAGATGTTGTGTTTAATGCCATTTTGATGTTTTCCCTTCGGCCACACTCTCACAACTATATCCTGATAAGCTGTAAAACACTGTACCTTAACTGTCTTGAGATTGATCAGATTAAATTTCAAGGTTAATCGTTTTAGTGTAGTTCACTGAAATTGATCCTGTGAACTGATTTGGATAAAATCTGAATTGGGATAAAAGCTGCAACAGACTTGATTCTACATCTGGGCTCCATCTTTGAGTGTCCTTTTTCGTACAAGATTTAAAAGTCATCCAGAGCACTGTAATTTTATGGGCCTTACAAATTCTCTTGCCAGATATTTCTCTCCACAGGCTGATGTTTTTATTTGTAATTTAAATGTAATCAATCTGATTAAATAGCTATCGCAATTTCATTGTGTTGCAGAATTACTGGCCAATCAAAGCCTGATGAAACTGATCAACAGAAGATGAAACATCATCTTATCTTAAACCACTGGACCTCTCAGCTTGTCAGGTGAGTCAGACAGAGTGTGGGGAGATTTCATGTTCAGAGGAAGAGCTGATCTGGCGCTCCACTGCACGCTGGGTCTTACAGGCAGCAATCTTGGTCTGGATATCATGCTTTCTCTCAAAGTAGTCAACAAGCGGGGGCTCAGTGAGCAGTGACGCTAGAACCTGCTCAAAGGTAATTGACCAATCTAGGTCCAGTACACTTCCACGCCTTTGTTCTTCAGCTATGTCCTCACAAGCCAGTGAGCCCGAACTCACTACTGAGTAAGACGACGCAGATGAGTCATCTTTGGTGTCCTCATCACACAGTGGCAGTGTCACAGACTCAAGCTGGGCATTGTCCAGAGCCTGACATAAATCAGACTCACCTGATGCCCCATCAGCAGGGTTACAGTGTGGGGTCTGAGTAGAGGACGGAGTCTGTGCAGCAGCCGCAGAGTTGTTGAACTTCTTGCCGACCTCGCCAATACGCAACAGAAGGCTGGCGACAGTGGCAATGGAGTGATAAAGCTGCTGCTCCTCTGGCTGCTCAGCAAAAAGGTTATAGAGAGTTTTACAAAACTCTATGAACTGTTCCTGGTTAATCCTGGGCAAATCTTTGATGCTTTCTTTTTTCTGCTCTTTCTCTTTAGCCCACATCCTCAGGTAAAACCTGTAGTCCTTCATCTTGTCATCTAAAAGTTGAATTAAAAAAAAAGATAAACGCTCACTTCTCCACAGGTGATGTGCATCCATGTATCTTTACAACAGGAAGGAAAACTCACCTTTCTTCTCGTCACCTTCTCCTCCTGTGTCACCTGTTGACACAACAAAAAGTATCAGATTTTCTGATCAGATCCAGAACCACCCAGCTGTCTCTAATGTCACAGCACAGAAATCCCACTTTTTGTGATAACCAGCGTGGGTATGGGCTTGGCAAGAGCACCACAACATTGTACAAAAAAAGGTTTGTCTAATCACAACAACAAAACATACCCTGTGTCATTTCCTGATGACGTGCAGTGTTCTGGCGAGACAAGAGAGAGGAATCTGAAGAAAAGGAAAGAGCAGGAAACGGGAAGAAGGCGGCGACAAAAAAGCAGAAGAAAAAAGGAGAGAAAACAGGAGGACGGAGGGTTTGAATATGCAGAAGGAAGAAGGAAAGAAGAAGGAAGAGAAAAAAATGTGACAATGAAAAAAGGTCAAGGAAGAAGACAGGACAAAAAATAAGAGGAAAGAAACAGATATGATTGAAAGAGAAAACGTTATTGGAATATTTCATGCAAACCAGAAAATGAGATTTTAAGTGGAAAAAATTGTGAATTCTTATTTAGAGTATTTATATACTACAAACTGCTGTAAATAAACTACCATACCCTCTTTGTTGTAGTATTGAGAACATCTCAAGAAAAAAATTGCCTGCGTTGGCAAATCTGCTCTTTTGTTTTCAGAACATTATTTCAACTTCCTTTTTTTACCAATGCCAGTAAACATATTGTAGTAGTATTTATTTAGTATTGATTAATATTGGTATTTAGTGATCTGTGGTTACCTGGGGCTTCAGACTCAGTAAAGAATGTAGTCGCTTCCAGAGCAGATTCTGCTTCCTCAGGACACATAGCTAAAATAAAAACAATGAGTCAGAGGCCAAACACACGCACACGAATCCACCCATGCAGACGTAACACTTATGTGTTGTTGTTTACCTGGTGGGAGGTGGAGTTTGTACAATAGTTTGAGTTTCTCCATCATGTCTCCATGATACATCACACCTGCAACATACAAAGTTTTTAAAAACGCTCTGAACCAACTTGGTCCAATTCAGAATCAGGACTTACTGAGTCCAGTGATGAACTCTTTGAAGTTGACTAGGCCGTCTTGGTTTTGGTCAAGGAGTCTGAAAAGGCGGCCTGACAAAGTTGAGGTGTGGATTCCACACACCCACGGGGCGAGTGTCGTAAAGAGTTCGCAGAATTGAGAAGGATCAATACGATACTGCTCCAGATACGGCAGGCTGGGGTCGTGACGCTCCGCCGCAGTACTGCTTGAGCCCCAGTAACAACTGGTCATGTGTTTGGACTGAGGGACGATGCAAAGACAGAGAGGGAGTAAACATATCTGTGAGCAAACAGTGGAGTGCAACACAGTGCTCTCTGTTTCAATATCATTCATTTTGTATCCCTTTATTTTCACAGAGCTATTACATTGACTTCATCATCACTGATTACTTTAAAGAGGCAGTAGAGATCCTCCAGCTCCTCGATGCTGAACGCAGACTCCGTCACCATCGCCCTCACCTTTTTATAAACACACACTTTTAAACACTCGCCTGTATCTCCTGTATTACTCTCTGAAAAAGAAAGCATCACTCACCACACTTCTTTTAGCTGTGTCCTCCAGTGACTGAATGACTTTTAACCTCTGTTTGAATCTCATCTGCTCTATGACATCGGAGCGAAGGCTACCAAACTTCTGGAGAGCAAAAAAATATATAGCATGATCCTGTAGCTAGAGAAGGTCATGACATCACAGCCCCAACAACATGAGTGGCACAGGCCTCTCTTATTCAGACACAGCTACTTTTTTAACACATGAATCTGTAATATAAAAATGTTAATTTTTGACTCTTTTGTCACAAATCCCAACAGCAGACCTGGGACATCATCATGTCATCCTGCACTCTGACCTGATAGGACGACTTGATGAGATCAAAAATCTCAATCTGAGGAGGAGGTTCATCTCCACTTGTCAGCAAGGCGTGCAGGTGAGGGATTGGCAGAGCTCCGGTCTGATTATTCACCACATTGTCCAGGTACCTACACACACATACACACAAAGTCTTTAATATCCACTGAGAACTTTTTAACAAATGATATTAGGAGGTAAATAATAAATCATTACTAACTCATAATTGCCCAAATGACTTCTGCTCCACCATACTCCATCTTGTACCTGTCTACTCTTGCTGACATGACCACTGATTCATATCTGTCTGCTTCAACTAGTATTTTACCAAATCTGAATCACTGACAATAAGACCTTTACCTGCCAAGGATGGTCATTGCTTCTCCTTCATCATTGCAGGACAAAAGGGCAGCCATATTGTCATGGAGAACAGTCAATGCCACCTGCAGACAGATTCACAGCTTTCAGAGGTCAGATGTTTGACACACAAGTACAGTATTAAGCTTAAAATGTATATAACAGATTTTGGTGGGTCACTAATTTGTCAATAACTGGTTACTACCTGGAAAATGACCTTGATGCCCTCATAGAAAAAACAGTCTACCAGCAGGGCAGCACTATGGAAGGGCATCACAGAGAGAAAAAGTGTGAGGAACCAGGAGAGACTGATTGTGGAAATGACGCCAAGATCCTTCATGTGTACATAGAGAGTAGGCAGGTAGAGACGAGTCAAGTCTTCAAACACACCCTGATCCACCAGAGCTCCTGAGGACACCAGGGCACGAATCAGAGGACAAAAGACAAAAGATGCTTATCAAGATAAGATAAGATCTGTATAAGTTGGCCAGTTTAGATATTGTCCTGCATCAGCCTTTCTTTTATCTAGTTTTGTGTTTCTACTGAAAACCACTAGTTTAGGAGGACAGACCTCAGGCCTTGATGGTTACTTACCTACAACTCTGGTATTGTAGTAATCAGGCAGCATACGTTCACAAAGTGCCACCAGCAGCCAGAAGGCGCCCTCTTCAGGACAGTAGAGCAGCAGGACAGAAGTTACAATATTCATGGCCTGAGCAGAGAGCAGAGCATGAGCAGGCCAGACCCAGTCTCACAACATCAGGACCACACATGTCAAATCCACTCCAAACAACAAACAGTATATGTCATCATATGGAATATTAGTTTAAATCAATATCTAATGTTAGTCAGTTAAATATGGAAATATTTATACTCTGATATAGTATATAAATAACAATAATATTATGCTTACTGACCTGACAGTAGCCTATATTGGGGTTGCGGTGGGCATAGGCTGTTAGGACACGTCGCAGTGCAGCAATGCCCGTTTCATTTTGGAATGCGTGATGTTCAGGCATTGATCGATGAAGGTCACGCTCAATTTCCTCTGAGGCTAATGAACTTTGACCCATGGCCTGTTCTACCAAGTCCTCATAGTACCCAGGGTGAGAGTCCATTTCATTCTGTGCTCCTGTGTAAATGACAGACAGAAAGAGACAGACGGAGCTATGTAATAGTGTAACAACTACAGCAACATCCACCGGTGGATCAATCTCTAACCTGAAAAGAGCAGCCACTGTGTCCCCCTCAAATTTTCTGGAATTCCGTTCAGCACTAGTTCTCTGGTTCTGGAGGTTCTGTACATACATACCCCTCTACCAAACTCTGAGAAGTGAATGTTCCACAGTTCTTCCTTCATCTTCTCCTTCATCTGTGAAAGAAGAGACAAATGTAAAGGTTTAAGAAGAAGATGTGAATTTGGGAAGATAAGACTGGAGCTGAACTCACAGCTTTAGGACCCAAGTCCTCACTGTTGGTGTCAGTGTTGGCATGGTATAGTTGCAGTAAACTCTGGTTAGATGTGGGGAGACCAGCATGGTAATGTCGCCCCCTGGTGACAGCCTCAGATACTGCAAGTGAGGAAACCTGAAAAAGTAATGAGGAATATATATTATACACTGACACCACTAAGCGCAAGGGTGGTGGTATAGGTTACATACTGGGTTCCCAATCAGTGGCAATGGGCTGTCAGGAGTCCGCTGTAGGAAGTCGGAAATGCGATGGACCAGGAAGTCTCTATCTTTAAGGTTAGCAAAGAGGAAGTTCATCTTGTTTTTGGTGCTTATGGAGACTGGACATGGGAGAACGCTGCTGCTGTCTGCCTTCTCCACAACAGATACCTGGAACAGAGCAGGAGGAAGAAAGACAATGAGAAAATATAAAATACACTGGTGTTTATTGGTCACTGAAAGGTACCTTTATCATCTTACAGCCATGGACATTTAATGTAAGTAAACATCACCATGAGATGTTGCTATATCACATACAATATATATAGGTACATACATGTTGGAGGATGATTAAATTATTTAACCCCTTATATATTTTAGAGAACAACAAATGTATTTTATGCAGTCCTATTTATTATACAGCTATTACAGTATACACAGCTTTAGAGACTAAAGTCAACACTTTATATGCTTAATACAAAAGCTGCATATATTCATTTTGATTTTATTCTCTGTTTTGTAATTTTATACAAAAATATAAAATCAGTAGACACACCATGGTTAAAATTAAGGTTTTGTAACTGCCACAGTAAATTCATGCATGTATGTGTGTTGATACCTCTCGCAGTGGGATGATCAGCTGACAAACTTCTTCCTCTTTGCTGTTAAAACAGATGTAGTTGTTGGAGATGAAGAGCTGACCAACCACATGCATTTTAGCAAACGGCGCCCACAAAGTGCAATCAGTGTGTCCATCTAGACGCTCGTCCTGTGTCAGACGGAACATTGCACGGTATCGCTCATTCTTTGCTCGGGCATCCAAGTCCCTGCAGAGAGGAAAAGAATAACTAGATTGCACAAAAAGGGTCATGAACAGCAAGGTGAAAGTGTCTAAACAAAGAGGCACCTCTTCAGCGCAGAGACATTCTTAAGCGTCTTGCTGGGTTTGGGCAGAGAACGATCGGCAGCAAAGGCTTCGTTGTCAAGCAGCTGACGCATTGCAATGTTAGCTAACTGCTCCATAAGTTTGAAGGTGTCATTGATGTTGAGGAACATGGAAAAGAAGTGCTCTGTGTTCCGTGTGCTAACTCGCACACTCTCAGGGAAAACCAATGTGGAGTTCTTCTCAAGCTGTGTCACTTCCATCCATGGAACCACCAGTGTTACTGAGAGAGAGGAGAGACATTTATAAAGACAGTTATGACAGCCCATGCACGTATGTATTTGTTGTATATTTCCTTCTTCATTTGCCAAGAAAGTGTCAGTTAAAACTAACAAAATAATACTTGCAAATTAACTGTCTGCTCATACCCTCTTTGCCCAGCAGGAGGGAGTAAAAGCACAGGTGGTTGACCGACAGATAGAGCCAACCCTGGCGAGGAACGCGACCTTTCCAGTAGCTGCAGGAGTAGTAATTCACTAGTTTTTCTTCTTCAGGCATCCCAAACAATGAACGCATTTTCAGTTCTGCCTCCCTGAACTTGCGGCTCTCTTCTTCTGGCTCCTCCCCCTTCTTCAGACGCTTCTCCTCTGCAATGATGCCCTGCAGGAAATGGCATTCTTAGAAAAGGTACAAAACAGGGAATAAAATTGCTTATAGCTAAAGAAGAAAGTGTCTTACACAAATCTTCCCTTTGACAAAAGTAGTGATGTCTTGATCATTGTCAAAGATAGCAACAGTCTGCAGCAGGTTGGACTCCAGCCAATCCCAATGCTCGGTGATCTCCTTTCTGGATGAGCCTGAAAAACAGCTGAGGGTCAGCAAACTTGTCCTGATCACTATCCCAGAACAACAGACAGTTTAACTGATCACTGAGCACCAGATCTGTCTTATCAACTCACCACATGCAATGTTCCAGTAGATTTGAGAGTCTGACGTCTGAAGCAGAATCCTGTATGGAGCCACTCTAGCACTAGAGTCAAGAACCACATCCAGAGTGCCAACCAAGAGACCTGAAGGGACCAAAAAGGAGACACAAATAGAAGGTAAACATTTGCATCAATACCATTCAAAATATGACATGGGAGACCTGTGTTTTACATGACACATGATTATGTAGTGGCCAAAGCTTTTGGATTTGTCATTCGAGTAGTAATTTTATCAGTACCAATTTACAGCAGTAACTACGTAACCAGGTTCAGACGATGACAAACATTAGAAAAAAGAAAGACAATCTCCATGACAACCGTGCAGACTACATCTACTGTAAAATATATTTTCACATTCATTTAGGTGTTTTATGTATTCTAGTACAGCAGAGTTAAAATCCAGTTATTGATCCAGGTTCTGGTCCATACTGCAAAAAGAACTATAGATGCTTACCCGAAAGTCCACCTCCACGGCCATGGCCTTTCCTCCTCTGTAGGATGAAGAATGGGTTCGCCCGCTCCGAGACCCAGAGTGCCCCCGCTAGGAGAACCTCCTCTGGCTCGATCCACATCTTCTTCCGCTGGATAACACTTGCTGTTCTTGCAGTCAGTAGCTGCTCATTAATCTACAGTTTCTGACGGCAAGTTATTGCCCCGGGCGTCGGCAACTGGATGCGCTCTTCAATTTACCCATTGCTGTCAGTATTTTCTTTTAGCTGTAGATGCCCAGTCCCGACCAGTAGTTTCCCCCGCTGGTCAGTAACTGCCCCTTCTCGTCAGTAGATGCCCCTCCGATTCTGTAGTTGTTACTTCATATCAGTCACTGTACCTTCTCCTTATGGTACCCACTATGCTCAATAAGAGCCCTAGTCCGTATCAATAGTTGCCCACTTTTCAGACAAACAAGGAGGTGATGTTTTTTTCATCGGTCAGGAGACTGCACATCATTTCCGGGTGTGACGAGTTATCAGCGTGCTGCGTCACTACGTCTCAGCGTAGCTGTTTACGTTGCGTTCATAATGAATCGAGAAAATAGAAGGAATATATATTCTTTCCATAAAATTTACTGACGAGTTAATAATTGCTTGAACAAAAGCAGTCTTTATACATTTATCACTATTATCAGACTCTCGAACATTGCACTTATTTTCGAGTGTTTTTTAATTACCTCTCGGTGTTTTATTATTTACGTTTTCCTAAATTAAATACCCGTGTGTATGTAAACAAATTGATAGACATATATGTAGCGTATATGCAGATTCCCAGGACTAGGGCGCTAAGAATTTAACTATTTATTTATATTATTTGAGACCATTATTTTGTTGGGGTGGAAATAGCATCCCCACACCTGTTATCAATTAACCTCTCCCACAACTGTTTCTATGGTCTTTTCAGGTCTGTATTTGTTTCGAAAATAGGTAATTTACTTTTACTGAAGTACATTTCGACTCAGGTATTTTACTTTGCTGCATTGGAAAATAACCCGTTATATAGCGAAGGAAATCCTTGACCATATCTCAGCCAGCTCTTTGCTTTCAAATGCAAACAAGGAAATTACTTTATGATGGGATGCCTGGCCAGGCGAACACAGCTGTCGCTGTGGAAACTTCCACATCGACCCTGCGAGAGCATGTGGCGGTGAGTAGAGTATCTGTGCTTTTGCCTGTTTATTGTTGGGTTAAAACATTCATCCGTTAAGCAAAATGTGCCTTAACGATAATGATTTTTTTAGGATCCATCCTGATCACTTAGGTTTTAGTGAAGTAGAGTAGTACCAGAGCAACTAAATAATACAGGTGATTTTAATTTGGTCTAATAATCCAAGAGTTGGTGTCTAATTAATCTAACATGAGAGAATGATGGGTTGTTGTAGCTTAGACTATGACCTTTGGATGGACAGTGATAGCAGTCATTTATGACAGTTGTTTACAGCACAACACTGATTACAGCACAGTTTGTTAATAAGGAATTTCTCAACATTTTCACTGTCATGGATACGTTTGATCTTTGTTTTATTTATTTTTTTCTTATTGTAGTGTTTGAGTTGGATCGTATAATTCAGAATTTGACGCTTTATACCAATTGTGCTTTATAATGTCTTATGGTGTAACTATTCACAGTTCAGACTGAATATAGTACCAGACTGGAATTTGGTTGGTTTAAGTTTCATTTAGTCAGTCATTTATTAAGTGTTCTTTAGTGGCTTGTATAAACGGTCAAATAGATCATAGAATTCTCAACTTATACCACCTGTATTTACAACAAGTTGCATATTGGATGTATAACTTGTCCCTTTTTTTGCAATTTAACGTAACTAAGTAACTTTTACCTAAAGTACATTTTAAATTAAGTACTTTTTACTTTTTTCTGTAGATTTTTAGATGCATTTTTGGAAAAGGTAAAATTTAGATATAGCTAGATGGACCGGAAGACAGAAAAGTGATAGATATAAAACATAAAATGGTAGAACAATAACAAGAGTCATGTTAAACATGATAACACTTTAATGACATTTAATATTGAGGCAGTAAAATACACATTACCATCATCATCTTCACCATCATACCATGTGACACAGACAGAAGCTGATGTGTTTCACAGAGCATCCTTGTATATAAGACACATCAGAGATATTGATTGATTAATCAATTGATTATTGATTAAAATGCTGTTTATATCTGGTTACTACACAAAGCTACAATTTAAAGGAGAAGTACATCGTTTCAGGAAACCCCGTGGTGAAATGTTTTCAGGCCAAAATTAATTGAAAAGTTGAAAGACCTCATCTCACAGGATTATCATCTCTTTTTACAGCCAGGAACCTCCTCACACCAAGTTTAAACCATCTCAGGTTTTACATGTGTAAACGGACATACATAACACCAGTGCATTGTGGATCAGATCACCTAATCTGGATGTCGACAGCAGGCGTAAAAATGTTTATGAAGTAAACACTGGGTTTTATTGACCCTAGGAAATAAAAAACAAATACTTGGAATGGCTCCTGGAGTTGACACCAAGTACAAGCATTCCTTATATTTAATATCATACGTGTAAATAGACCTTGGAAACTAACACCAGGTTTCAATGGTAGTCAGACATTAACACCGGGTATAAATGGGCTTCTGTGGTTGAGAGCTATGTCATTCAGGTTTCCGGAAGCGTGAACAGTTTTATTGTTCTACAAATTCACAGGATTGATTCTCCAAAGAATCACGACCAGAGCCCTGATTCTGGCTCTGTTTATAGTTAGTATATACAGACAAGGAGATCTGGCCCATGTCTTCAGTCTGTAGTCCAGCAGCATGAGGTCTGGCTAAATGCCTTGGCCTCCTCCTAGACATCATCAGGGCCTTTTGTGTCCAGAGGGTAGTAACAGGTGTAGAATCTCTGAACCTGGTTTTCCAGAGAAACATGGAATAATTTCAGAACGTTTAAGATCTTTAGAGCTTCTCAAGAAAACTGGAACCCTTTAAGACACAAAGACCGTTTCCATGAACCCTTTAGGCACTCGGAAGTTACTCCAGGAATAATTTTGGAACTTGGAATTTTGTCAAGTCAATGACCTCAACAAGACTCCAGACCATCTAGGCACCAAACACCCTAGAGTAATTTTCAGAAACATCATTATTGACAACTTCCTTTAAATGTTTCTTCAATGTGAGTGTCTCGTTTAGGCAGCACTTTGATAAATTAAAAAAATATTGTAGGTGATCCTCATGGGGTGAAGCATCTGATGGAAATCTCAGTTTTCCAAGAACCCAAGACCATCTGTAGGATCACAGAAACACTCCAGAAGTTTAAAAAAAAAAACGTTTCCAAAAAAAGTCTAACCAGAGGCCAAGATCCAGACTCCAGAGTTCACATTCAGTCTGAACTAAAAAAAAAAACACAATCAGGTTGTCGTTATTTGACTCCTCTTGGGCAAAGGTGCGAGTCTGGTCAACATGAGCCTCATGACTTGTCATCATAGAGATCCAGTGAAGCCTGGATGTCTGTCATCTCCATTTCACAGACAATGCTGCGAGGAGACATTGAGTTTCTATTAAAGAAGTGACCGCCACCTGGTGAGAAGGAACCAAATAAATGATTATTTAACCCAGTGGAGTTTCGCATTGGTCCAGATCTGACTGTACATAATTATTCTCCTCTGTACTCACTGGTCACTGCAATAGCAATGTCAGCAGGTGTCCTGGGAGTGATCTCAGGATGTGGTGGACTCAGAGGCTCCATGCTGATGGACAGCTGATTGCTTTCACTCAAAGGTGCCCTCTGGCTGCTGGAGGCCTGACTAATGCTAAGACGCTCCACGTCCAACACCACACTGTCCACACAGGGAAGACTTGTCTAAAGGACAGAGGACAGTCATCCAGACTAGATTCAGAGTAGTGACATCATCGATCATGTGACCCACTGAAGACACTAGTACTGACTCACCATGATGCCCAGAGCTTTGAGAATATTGAGTTTACACATTGGACATGTGCAGTGTTCATGAAGCCACGGGTCTACGCACACTTTGTGGAAGACATGTCTGCAAAGAAGTAGAGAAACAAGGTCTATAACTGAACCTGGTCCAAAACCTAAACCTGCATGTCTCAATATGAAGAAGCATTTGCTTGAGCCTAAAGCAGCACCCGTCTACATCTGAACAAACATCTGTCTTAAGTTGGAGACTTACTTGCATGGCAGAATCCTGACCACGTCATTCAGCTGGTATGCTTCTATGCAGACAGCACAGTGATTAAAGTCCGGATCAGTCTCCTGAAAGAACATGGAGAAAAGAATATAGAGTGCTGGGTACTCTGGTGTTCAGGTGGTGGTCTCAGGCTTGTCATAGTACTGTCATGGATGATCACATCGCTAAATACAGTTTTGAGAATAACCCTAACCCTTGCAATGATAATAGCCACCAATGACATCAGGAAAAAAGCGGTTCATGGGAAAATAGCTGATTCAGAGACTCATTTGAAGGATACGCCGAACCAAGGACAAGCTTTGAAATACGTTCACAATCCCTAGAGATCTACTGCTAATGACTACCTTTGTAAATTATTAAGTGTCCAGTAAATATTTATTTTGGTGTAAACAGGAAGTGATAGAGACTTAGGGTACATCCCTGTAAATGTAGAGGGACATCCTTTTTTACCTTATCTCCTTTCTTCACTGTTCTTGTTGTCAACTTGCCGATGGCCTTCTTTGCTGCATCATCAAGTCGACGCTAAGACACACAAAAGAGAATAAAAAATACGGAGAATAAGTATCTGAGGACAAACACTAAATCCATATAACAGAAGGTTGAATCTAATTCTACTCATGTTTACATTATTGGTCAGGATAGGAACTTTAGCATAACGGTTTCTGACCCCTCTGTCAGCAGATATCCACCTACTTGATATTCTTAAAGAAAAAGTATTTTTTAATGAACCATCAGTATCGTGAGAAAAAAAAAAGCAAATTGGTTCTGCAAGTAAAATAGCAACACTACAGATTTATAACTATTAAAGTAGATGTTCAGTTTTTTCAAGTCTTTCAAGATTGGTCTTGGTTAGACAGGGAGAGGAGAGGAGGTAAGTGGGGAAGGAGTCACAGATTCATGACTTCAGCACATTTGCGTCATTAAATATTAAGAAATATTCGGACTCATCTGAATATCATCAGACTTGGAAAAAGAGATTTTAATATGTCAAACTATTTGCTACTACTACTATTTACTTGTGTCCTGATTTATTAGCCTAATAACATATTTTATGTGATATATACACTTGTTTATTATAGCCCAGTATATGAAACTGTTTTTATCAAACTGTTAGCTTATAGGAGGCTGACTGTGAATCACTAGACGATAGAGTTGTTGAAAGGCTCAGGACAACAGTTTCTGTAAGAACAGACCATTGATTGAATTCCATTGCAGTCTTTTCATTTAATATCAGCCTAGGGTCAGGACAACAGCGTGTGAGCATGTTTATTAGACTGTCAGCTGTCTGCATTTCACTGTGTTGTTTCTTAAAAACACATGACAACCTCAGTGAACTGACATCTCGAGTGCTGAAGTCAAAGGATGAAGAAGAAGAAAAAAAATCAACGTAAGCAGCATCAGATACTTTAGACATTAGATACAGACTTTTTGCATGTTTACTTCTGTGTCTTTTGGAACCAGAACAGCAAAATCTAACTGCACTGGAATAAAAACAGTCATAAATGTATTTTACAAAGGCAATAAACATTAAGTTCTCCAGTCAATTTTATAACAGAGAACTCAACAGGAAAGAACACAACACACAGCTTTGGGACATCTGTTTTCAGCCCTACATTTCTGACACTTAATCACCATACGCCACCTTCCTAATGTGCTATCCATTATCATAATAAATTCAATAAACGACAGTCCAGACAACCTCCAGCTCAAAGAGCATACCACTGTCTCCACTAAAAACATAGTTGTCCAAACAAAAACAGGCAGATGATGACATAAACAAACTCAATGTTACTAAGTCTAGTAGAAGTCTAGTACATTCTCTAAATATTTTTGAGAACTTACAGGAAATCTTTTCTTAGAGTCTTAGATTTGGGTTCCCATTTCTGACCAATTAAAAAGCAAAGCTAGTTTCAATTCAGCTTTGAGCACATTTTTAGTGTAAAAATGAAAAGTGTAAATGACTTTGCCAACATACTACCTGACTGCGGTCCCTGGCACTGGTGTAGCGGATCTTCTGGATAAAATAGAAGATGAGCCAGGCAGATGAAATGATCATCAGGACAATGAAAGAGATGGAGACAAAGACGAGTGAGCCTCGGTTGATGTTCTTTGTGGGACCACGTTGCCCCACTACTACAGAAACCAGGACTGTCAGGTTCCGGTCCAAGTGAGCCAGAATTTCTTTTCCGTAGGCCTCTGTGATCATCACCGCCACAGTGTCACCAGTACCTGCACAAAACAAGACTTTCTGTTTAGTTGTGGGCAATCATTGCCTTTCCTTGTTTTTCAAACTTACAGTACTAATTAAACATTTGGAGACAGAACTCTATAGGACAAAAGATCAGTTTTTAAGTTTGTCACCACCCCCTGCAGGGGAGGAAGAGGGTGTGCGTTATGTAAGGGGTAATTGTCTCGCTTTCTGATTTTTAAACCAAATGTTGTAATTGTGGCCTTCTTAATGAAATGTAAATCAAATAGTCCTCTTAGAAGTCAAATCAGAATGTGGAACTAGCAGAATAAACAGGAAGAAATCCACCCCCTCCCTTTTTCACACAGTAACAAAAACACTTTAACATCTTCTCCTGAGTTTCAGTGGCACTTGCAGATAAGTCATTTGCACTGACACTTTTTGAATGTCTTATCAGCTGCTGTTAGCTCAGGTCTATCAAGTTGGTTGACTCCTGATACCTGAGAACATGTAAATGCAGGCTGTAGCTCACAGTCGGATCAGCTGTGAAGTGAAGATCAGACATGTTTACGACAGAAACACTGCCAGGGGCTGGATGTGTTCTCTCTTTGATCAGTTTTACTCAGCTATGGTCCGTTTACAGGCAGAGCTGTTCAAGATCATCTGTGGTCTACTGAGCTTGAACAAATTATACATACACCATAATGGCCGCACATGATAAAGTTGTTTTGATACAAATTTTAACTAAAGTTCAGTCACTTTTCTTACAGATTTTGATGTGAAAAATTCACCTTTTTTGAGCAGTTTTTTCTGTGTTCTGCATTTCTCATATCACTCATCCATCGTCCATCACTCATCTCAACAGCTGCTCCATGCTCTTTGTTCACAAAGCCAGAAAATTAAAACAAATACCAGTAAACTGCAGACAATATTCTTAACCAAGACTCGCCCCGATCAGGGGAGGAGTCGCCATATTGTTGTCGTTTGATAAATCTGTGCTGAGTCATATAACTTTATATTGGCTCAGCGATCTTGCGTGATTATAATTTAACTATTGCATGCAAGTCTGAGACCGACAAACTGTAGCTTTATGTGAGACATGTTCAGACCAGTGTCCACCTTTGTGGGGCTCAGTTTCTGGTGGGTGAGGCAGAGGAAGTCAAGATTCCTGAGCTGTGTGTAAACATGCTGAGACAGGAGAAACTGCTTCATCCAACAACAGATTTTTAGTTGCTTTGGAAACCCTGTTAGACAATCTTGTCATTTTATAAACTTTTTACTTTCGGGAAATTCAACTGCCTCGCTGCACACAAAATGTGTTGACCCCCAACAGACTCGGAACAGAACGGTAATTTTAATATTTTCTGACCTCTCTGTTCCCAACAGACAGCAGCAAACCAGCAGGTCCAGTGACCTTGTCTGCTAAAAATGCTGATTCTCTCTATAGACTTTGGCATGAACAGTATGCTGTTTCGCAGCATTGGTTTCCTGCAGAAAAGTTACGGATGGGTCAGGTTTAATGAATTTATAATAACTGATATTGATACCTCATACTAATGCTGATATTTATCAACACTGTTATTTGTACTCTTTGTGTTAAGACATTATTGAGCTGGGCCACCATCTTATTCTTTCTAACAGTTGTTAGGTATTCAATACTGGCAGTGCCATGAACCTCAGAGGTGGTGTCATTATTTCATGTTTGCTACGAACCAACAGTTAAACACTTCCTGTTGAAAAATCAGTACTTCCTGTCTTTGACATTCAATGTCTTACGCACAAAGACACACAGACACAGCTCAATGACCTGTTCTAGTCTATATTTAGAAGTTGACATCGATCTGCAAAGAAATCACTGCTCTTTTGCTCTCTCTCTCTCTCTCTCACAAACACAGACACACACACACACACACACACACACACACACACCCTGTAGTGTCAGCACTCTGTGACCTTCATTGTTTATAATACTTTGCCCTCGGAAATATTACAGTGACACCAGGCCTGGTTGTGATGTCACAGTGATGTCACTAACCTTCATGTCCCATTTTGACCGTCTTGTCCGTAGAGTTGTTGTAGATGAGGACGGCGCTGGCGTTGAATGCTGTGGCCTTCAGGATCTTCTCTTTGAAGGTGCAGTTTCCTCTCTGCAACAGTGCTACCCACTGGACACCACGGGGGGGAACCAAAAAGCGAGTGTTGGGGTCACAGCCCTGCCGGTCCACCACTGACGAGACAAAGAGGTAAATTCTCTAACTTTGAACAAACTAAACTAAAAAAACACAAGTTAGCTCTGTGTCAACCAGATATTTTTTTCTGTCAGGTGTACACTCTCTCACCTCCATTATGTGGTGTTGGTGCAATGACCACACCCCTTGTGTCCACCTTGGGTGAGTTCTGTCCATATGTCCCGTCATCACTGCTCATCACATGGACAGTGTGTCCTCGTGCATCCAGCACCGTGGTGTTCACTGTGGCACCGACGAACTCCTCTGACACCATGTTTCTGTCAGAACGAGCTGCAGCGACAGAGTCCATCAGCACCACAACCAGAACCAGGACCAGGACTTGGAGGTAGGACATGGGTTGACAGGTGCACCTCAAGGATGCCATGACGTTGTCTTTACATCAAAACTGTTGACGGACAAAAGAAATTAGATTAAGATAAGACGAGTACAGTAACATACATACGCTCAACTCCAAACGATGTTTGTGTCTCAGCTGTATCTTTTGTTCTAACATGTTTTTATAACACCAGCAGCTGACATTAGGACAGGTGAAAGTGCACCGTTCATCAAATGGCCACATATGAAGACAAACAACAATTCAACCTAAAAAAAACAAGAAAACACATACTATAGTGGAAAACATAGAGCTGAGGCTTAGAATAGCAACAGTTGTATTCATTTTAAGACTCCTGAACCAGTGGTTCAGTGTCAGTCTCATGTCTTAGCCTCTGCAGTTTTTTCTTTGCCCCTAAAACTTTACCATCATTTTACACAAATACTGTAGTGTTGTGTTGTGTATGTTATGGTCTATATCGACGATTACATCCAAAAAAGTTGATTATATTTATTGATTGCACTTTGTGTATTTTGACTGGATGAGAAAATGTAATTTTTTTTTCTTTTTTGTCTTACACTATACTCTAAATTCCTATGTGTGTTTGACTATATTTACATGCATGGCTAAAGGAAGTGTTTTGATGTTTTAAAACATTAACCCCTCCCAGCCTGTGAGAGGATGTATGTGCAGCTGTAGCCTTTCGGCTCTACATATTCTTAATCCTACTACCTGGAAATATGTTCAACAAAAACAAAGAAAATATTTTTTGGAAAGACATGAAACAGAAGTCAATCACAGAAGACTGCTTGTGGCTAGCCTGCTATGTTTTGCACAATTTCTTGGTTCTGCGGGACTGTTTACCAACCTACTTGCAATAGTGTAAAAACGATCCAATTTCTTTTTCATTTTGACATTTTAAACAATAGAAATTTACATTGACATTTGTCTGAAATCACATCAACTGTCCACTGCTAGGTTATGCTCACTGGCCGGATTTTTAAAATGATTTTATAGTTCGTTTTTCAGAGAATTCTTGCATGTTATACTTCTGAGGTTATAACGCTACAATTGCCCTTGTTCTAGTGTACAAGCAAGTCAAAGAGGAACTAGATGTGTGGCCATGTGCCAGCTTTACATTTTGCTGCAGCAGTTACATAGTCGTAGATGTAACTATGTATATATCCATAGATAAATAAATATACCGATACTTGAAACTGTTTTTCAATCACTTATAGCAATAATGCTGTTATGGTTTACGATCTCAATCACTACACTTGGTTTTCAACAACGTAAGGTTTATTTTACACTTTACAATTCCATTCAGTGTGATATATATATACTCCTAAATTCCCCCCTTGTCTGGAACGCAATACCTCTTTTAACGCGTCAACGGTTCCTGAAATATTTTTAAAAAATACAATATATCTGAATGCCCCAATCTTGAAATGTCTGTTCACCATTTGCCTATTTGCTTCGTACATACGTTTACCTGTGGTTCCAGTCTATTCCTGGACGCCTCGTCTTTGTTTTTCCTGGATTAGTTGTCCTCTGTCTGTCCACAGGTCTATCCTGTCTTCCAGTGTATCTCCGTATCAACGTCCTCTATGAAGACGAATTCCTAGGTTTAGACCCTCGTCTCCTTCCGCAGTTGCAAGACCTAAACACGTCTGTCCTTACAGTCCCCGCTCTATGGACGGATGACGGACAGATAGATTTGTCCCGGGTTGGTGGACAGACCCGGGATAAACATGGGTTAAAGGCGGATCATCATCATGACTCAGTGTTTACCGTCGCTTTGTTTCATCGTGTCACCATTGCTGCTCTTCAAACCCCGGTCTGTCCTCCAGTAAGTGTCCCGGTAAATATTCTCCAAAAATGCTCGGTTAATTTCCTGTTGTACGTCGCCTCCGCTGATGCCGTGGTTTAGCGTTTGTGTGGGTTTGGACTCTGCAGATGATCAAGTCCCGTCTCTCCATTAGAGACGAACTGGGCCTGCGCACAACAGCAGCACGGGGAGGTGGGAAAGGGGGGCGCGTGTCCCTCACACAAGTCTGTCTTCACGTATAACGAACGTGATTTGGAACGAGTGTCGCGATAACTTTGGAGAAACCGTTAGTTGAGAGACAGACATTTCAACTGGCAGTTTCGAGTTTTAACAATTTGACCGTGTGTTTATCCACATAGTAAAATACATGTAAACATCTATACATTGATTATGCTCAATTTTATTTATCTTTCTGAATAAATAGACATATTAGATTGAATTTGGAGAACGCAAAAGTGCAGGTAAAAGTCAACAGACGAGGATGAGAGGATTTACAGCGTCTTTAAAATACCACACTGTAGAAATTATTACAAAATCAACAGAAGACAATACAAATGTTACATTATCCCTTTTCCCACATATTTTGAAGTGTCTGTCATTGGCATTGTGCAAAATGTGCAATACTTGAAAACAAAATTTGAGAAGACTCTCACACACAGTTACAGTAGAAAATTGAAAACAATAGAAGACATTGAAAATGGTTTTGCGCCCCCCTCCCACCGCCTCCTGCTCCTCCTTAAAACAAAGTGGAACCTCATGAGACTTCTCCAAACAGCTGAGTAAAAGAAAGTGAAAGTGAATTATTTGTCAGTGTGACACAGCACACCACTGCACACACAATGAAATCTGACCTGTGCTTTTAACCCATCACCAAAGTGAACAGGGTGTGGGGACGGTGCCTTGCTCAGAGCACCTCAGTGGTAACTTGGCAGCTGGTGGACTCAAACCTGAAGTCCGCTTCCATAAGCACTAAACCACCACTGCCCCCATAAAGCAGTCTTCTGAGTGTATGTAATCCAGAAAAAAGTTGGATTTAACATTAACAAAAAACAAAGCCAATGCAGCGTTAGACAAAATGTTAGACATACAGTATATCATATTATACCCAGTTTTACACCATGAAAAATGAATCACCTATCATCCAAAGCAGACAGAGCTGTTGTAGTCTTTGCAGGATTTTTATATCTAGAAATGTTGACATCTACAGCTATATCTAGGCTTTATAAAAATGAAGGCCTTATAAGGTAGCAAGTGTCACAGTTACATACTGTAGAAACATTTTTTTACCATGACAGTATTTGTTTGTTCAGTAATTTGGTAAAGTGATTCAGTGATATTCAGCGTTCAGTGTGGGTGTATTTACAGCTTACTATAAGTGTTCTGCTGAAACAAACAGGAAATAGTTTATCAGCTCTTACCAACACCATGTCCATCAACAACCAAACCCACACCCGGCCCTGATGCTGTTTCATTTTAGTCAGACTCACTGCTGGTCGCTGTTCTCTGAATTGGGCTCAAGAGACTTCAGTTTTACAGACACATCTGGATCCAATCACACGGTGGAAGGAGGAGAAGAAGGGAGGAGGGTCATTTCTGCAGGTCTTGAATTAAACACAGGAACGGGAAACCTTTCTAGCTGAAAACAAAAGAGACGTAGCAGAAGAAGAGCAAAAATGTGGACTTCAAAAATGCTGGTCTTCATCACAGTAATGTCTCTCTTATGTGGAGCTACAGTGTCTTTGAATTCTTCTGAACACCAGTGCTCGGGGATGTCTTTCCGTAAGTGCACTTCTCGTCTTTCCTGTGGGCATGCAGACGTGTAGAGACATTACAAATTTTGCAGCTATGCATGAACATTAGTGTGTTTGACAACTTTTCAGTTACAGCATCATATGCCTTTAATTGTTTATTGCTTTATCTTTCCATTAGACAGTGTTTTAGAAACCCAAAAATATGCATTGAATGATTTGGATCTTTGTGACACACTAAACCAGGCAGATATAAACTTAAAATAAGCTTTAAAACCAAAACATGTTATGTTCTGTATGGGACTGATTTGGTTTTGGTTCTGGTACATGCAGGTCTGCGGGCATTCAAACTCATGACTTCCTGTAACGTCACAACCTTAACGGAGAGGCATCTGAAGGAAATCCAGGCACCACCCACGACACGTTACCTGCCACTCTTGTACCTGGTGGCATTTGTAATAGGTTTCCCATCAAACCTGCTGGCTCTCTGGGTTCTGGTGTTCCGAACTAAACCCCAGCCTTCCACCATACTGCTCATCAACCTGACATTAGCCGATGTGCTGCTGTTGCTGGTGTTGCCATTTCGTATTGTATACCATTTTCGAGGGAATCACTGGAGTCTGGGGGAACCATTCTGTCGTTTTGTTATTGCCGCATTTTATGGCAATATGTATGGATCTGTGGTGTGTTTGGCTTGCATAGCTCTGGACCGATACATTGCACTGGTTCACCCGTTCAATGCTAAGGTGTTGCGCAGCCGGCGGACATCTTTGTACATGACAGCTGTAGTTTGGGTAGTGGTTCTGGCTGCAATGCTTCCCCTGCTAATGTCACAGCAGACATATATATTGGACGAGCTTCATATCACCACCTGCCACGATGCCCTTCCTGAAGAAGAGCAGGAGAATTATTTCCTGCCATACTTTGCTACTTTGTTCTCTATCTGTTTCCTGTTGCCCTTCATGATTGTTATATTCTGTTACTGTAGTGTGTTGCGCACCCTGCTAGCTGAAGGCAAGCGATATGGTCACGCTATTCGAGTGACAGTACTTATTTTGCTTGTCTTTACTGTATGCCTCCTACCCAGTAATGTTCTCCTCCTCCTCACTTACTCAGACAACTTCCTCGAAGGAGATGGGGAGGACATCTATGTCCCGTATATGATAAGCTTATCAGTTAGCACCTTCAACAGTGTGATTGACCCGTTCATCTTCTACTATGTGTCACCAGAATTTAGGGGAAAAGTGCACAATGCACTCAGCTGCAGTAATATCTCAGACACCACAACAGCTTCTGCAAACAATGTGTCATCTTCGGCAGTGTCATCCTCTGGCTTAAGGTCAAAAGGAACCCTGCTGTCCGAGCTAGGTCAGCGGGGAGCTTCACAGACGGAGTGAAGAGAAGAAGTCAGAACAAGTCCATGTGAGTCACTGTCAGAGAAGAACAGCTGATCGCCTTGCCTTTTACATGGGCATAAAAACTAAGTTATTGGTTGACTGGTTGGCTGTGTGATGCCACTCTTATAGACTGTTGGTTCAGAACAGAGAACTGAATACAAAAACTTGACCTTTATTTTGACTTGAAGAACAAAATCTTAAGAAAAAGAACAAAAAATGACTTTCCTATATTTTTTACCTTCTTTATTATTTTATTTCTTTGTAATATTTTATTTTATTTTGCTGAGATATTGTCACAGTTCTTCCCTATATTTTATGCATTAAAATTTCTGATTGAAATATTTCATATGATTTCACGGGTAGTTTATATATACATACATATTATATATTTGTACATACACATATATATGAAAAAAAATCGCCTTAAGATAATTAACGGGTCGTCAATTTCGCAGTTTTATTTTAGAAAACTCCAACGTCGTGAACACGGATCTTATTTTGGAATAAAAAGGCGGAAGTCGTGCGTTGAGAAAACAGGGAGTTAAGGAGGGAGGAAGAGGAAGGGGAGAGACGAGAATAGTCGAGACGTTACTCATACATAAGGAAGAAGGGGGAGAAGGAGAAAACAAGAAGGAAAAATTACTATGGAGAACACAGCGACAATGAGCTGAATCTTTCTTCACGAAGTGAAACGTATGTTAGAGCTGTCAGTCAAACACGATCCAGACAGCCAGGTGTGATCTGGCCACTCCCCCTCTGATTGTGTACAGGTAAGGACGCAGTACTAACTACGATACATAAAGTATTAGGTTTTTCTCGAACAGGTCGATGGAGCAGCAAGTACTTTGAAAGTACTTAGGGAGTGTTCACTAAGTAAGAAATTGTTTTTCAAGTACTGACAAGTTACCAAATATTTACCACGAACTAACTGCTTAGTATTTTGCTAAGGTTTTAGCTCTGTTACTAAATAGTTTGTTGAGTATTATTAGTAGTACTAAGTGGTAATACTAAATCTATATTACGTTGTACTTTCAAATTCTAAAGTATAAAGTAAATAACTAATTTCAAGTGTGAATGAAATGCTACTGTGTGTAAGTGTGTTTGTCTACATGGATTTTATCTAACGATGAAGTATGCTTTCACTTTCTATGTCGAACAGCTTCTTTATGATTTCTTGTATCAACTATCAGTGTGTAGTGAATAATACATGCACACCATACAGTGTGTACCATTATTTCCAGAGTGCTGTTTGTTGTACGGCCAGAGGGCGGAGTCACGCTCTACTGGGTTTGAGTCTCTTCCTGTCATTATGTTTCATTATGTCTGTGATTCTATAAGGAGATGAACAACTGCAATAAAAAATTTTGGCAGATGCATGTGAGAACGAACTGACCAGTTGATTCCCACAGCAAATGTTTTAAATTATTCATTAATCATTCATTTTTAACCAGGATGGATCCAAGTTTACACACAGGAAATACTAGCACCACGTCATCTCCTCCACTCCTGGTGTCCAACAGAGACACACCACAAAGAGCTGAGGAAGACCGGCAAGACACAGAGTCAGGCTGTTTATCTGGGACGCAAAAACATCAGACTCTAGCAGAAGCCAAATTAGACCATCAGAACTCAACAACAATACAGTCAGAACTTTCATCTCAGCTTTCAGAGAGTAAGTCTGTCAATAAACTGGACTCACCAAGACTAGATCAACCTTTGAAAATTAAAACAAATTGATTAGAAAAAGATAAACATTTTTCAGCCGTACCTGATTAAGTAAATTTTGATTCTCTATGTACAGGTCAGAATGAACCAGGGCAATCATGCCCACGACACGATCAACAACTTGGTCTCTCCCAGGACTACCCAACACAGGCAGGTCTTTACCAGGAAAGGGGGAAAATGAAACTACAACAGGAACAAACAAAACCTCTGATTGTTATCTCTCCAGCATTCGACAAGCATAATCAAGGCAAGCATGAGCTTCACATTTTGGAGTCAATTGAAGAGCAGAACCAGGAACCACTTACTCCAGACTGTGGTTGTCCTCTTGAAAAACACCGACCTCTTGATGAACAGCCACACCAAGACTCCCATCTTCCTTCTGTCAAACAAATCTCAGATTTATCTTCTCCAGAAGAGCAGCTAGAGCAAGACTCCTGTCATCACCATAAAAACCAACAAAACACATATTTAGATCATCATTCTGAAAAGTGGAACAATGAAGATAGTGGTCTTTTTGAAGACGCCCTTGACAAAGATCCACTTCCTGATGTGCAGCCATTAGATGTAGAATTTTCTTTACTTCACCTTCAAGAAGAAAATCTTTGTGACAACATCGATAACAAGACCAACCGAGTTCAAGGTTCTTCTTCTCAGGATCTGCACAATCTGAACCATAGTTATTCTTCCAAAGATCAGTATATACATGTGGAACAGAAGAACCAAGGCCTTATTGATCTAGGAAATAAACAGAACCAAGTTCAAGACACCCAGAACCAAGACCCACATTTTACTAAAGATCTGGAGACGGAAGACTTGTCATTTCAAGATCAACAGAACCAAGAACCACAAGTTTCTGAAACACAGCAGAAACTAGATTGCAGGCCTGCTCTTTTGGGTCTGCAGAGTCAAGAACCTCCTGAACACCAAGAAAATCAAGACTCACCATCTCTTCTGGATTTGCCGAACCAAGAACCTGTTCCTCATCCTCCTCTAGAACTTCAGGAGCAAGACCTGCATACTTCTGAAAAACAGCAGACACAAGATTGTGGTCCTTCTCATTTGGACATGCAGAACGAATTCAGTGACCCTCCTCCTGAACACCAGGCTAAAGAAGATTACAATAACTCTCAACTGCACACTGAGCTGCCTTTACCCCTTGCTGAGGACCAGAACAGCGCCTCTCTGCAGGTTATGTCTGTATCTGATAACTCAACTAAATCACCATCACTGACCTCACCCACAACTACCCCACCTGCAGTTATCAAGGCATTTGGTGACCATTTGCAGCCCGTTCCTCAGGTTCCATCTCCAGATGAACCTAAACTTTGTGGCTTTTTGCAAAAGCAGGGGGGGCCCTTGAGGGCCTGGAAACAGCGCTGGTTTACCTATGAAGAAAAGAAGAACCAGCTGTTCTACTATCGCACACCACAGGACGTGATGCCACTGGGCCACGTGGACCTCAGCAGCGCCACTTTCACCTACCCCTTAAAGGGAGAAGATGGAACCTTCCACATTAAGACGCCCGAACGCACCTTCATACTCAAGGTAGAGTGACATCTAAAATTGATGGCACAATAAATGATACTGATGAAGATTTTTCACCTGGTGTTTGACCCCATCTCCTACCAGGCGGTGACCCAAGAGCTGATGCTGTATTGGCTGCAGCAACTGCAGGTTAAACGTTGGCAACACAGACAGACCACTTCCTGTCCAGAGACAATGACAGCAATCAACAATAACAACAATGCAGGTGTGTGTTTGTTTAATTTGTCACCAGCAGGAAACAGGAAATTCTGTGGAGCAGCCAAACATTTATGCAGTTTATGATTATTTCCTGTTAAAAAAAAATAGGACCCTTTCATCCACAGCTCTGTCATTGTGCTTTCTTCTTCTGCACCTGTGTTGGTTAAACTTCAGAAAACCTCATAAATATTGTCTACCTGGGTAACCTGAAAAACCAAACATCTTCAGTCAATTTAAATCATACTGAAGTACAGTTTAAGCAGGAACCTTTTTGTTATATAAAAAAGAGAATTTTTACCTACATCTTAGGTAAACACCACCAACACCCCTCCTAAAAGAACAAATAAGGCACATGGACTCATACATGTACGTTTATATGTTTCTTTTGGTCTGTGCAGATTTTCTGCCACTGTTGAAAAGTCCTCTGGGTCTAGTGGGGGAGGAGGCTGCCAACGTACAGTCACAAAGAACTCCACTCACCAACATGTCAATCAAACATCCTTTAATCGAGCTTCAGTGAGTAGAGCATTCACACCTGTTTCCACTGCTTCACAGTTGTCCTTGGTTTTATCCCATTTTTCTAATTTGCAGAAACTCGGTACACTTTCTTCGTAAGAGATCATCTCAGGAGATGAGTCAGAGTGTGTTTCACATCGAAACGCCAGGTTCTCCAAAATCTGCACATTCCGACAACCCAGGTAACAACTGTCCAATTACACTACTTGAATATAAAACTGGAACATACTCACAACAAAGTAGTTTTGCATCAGGCACCTTGGCTTATCCTTTATCAATATCCTAAATCTGTATTTGTCTGTATTTTCCTAGCCTCCAGGACCCCTGTTGAGTCTCTCCCACCCACAGTCCTACTGCCTGAACCTACAGAAGGAAAGGCACTCCCATTTCAGACAGAGACTCGAAGCAAGAAGTCCAGGAAAAGCAGCTCATCGACCATGCCCACCCTCCGCAGAGATACACTGTCCTCTTCCTCAGACAGAATGTCCCGCATCCAGCAGGAGAAACAGATGCTAATGGAGGAAGTCAAAGCCCAGAAGGTGATCACTACAGGCTGATTAATATTGGTCATTGTTTTCATTGTTATCTTCCTCTATATTTACATGTACTGTAGTTTTACTGACATTGTTTGTTGGAATGAGGTTTGGTTCTGAATGTCTTTTGATTTTTTCAGGAGCTAGTCTGGATCCTCCACAAAGCTCTGGAGGCGGCTCAGCTGGAGAAGCGAGCGTGTACAGAGTTTCTGGCTGAGGAAGATGAGCAGAAACGTCTGGAACTGCTACGACACCGTGAGCGGCAGTCGGCCGACCTGCAACGACGGCTGGAAGAGGCCAATATGGAGGCAGAGCTGCTGAAGAAGAGCTTAACTGAGAAAGACACACAAGTGACCGAGCTACAGGAGCTGGTCAGGAGGCTGACCGAAAGGAACACTGCCAAGCAGGAGGTGAGGTCACACCTAAGAGGGGTTGACTGGTGAGGGTCAGCATTTGAGCAGTCGACAGGTCGAGGAGATGTTCAGCTAGTCTTTCCTGGACTCTGCTCCTCACTGCTGGTCACCAACAAAACTTATAATGACAAGTCCTATGTTTTATGCCTTTCTCTCCTCGTAGGTGATTGTTAAACTATCAAATCAGATGACCACCTGTCTGTCCAACCAACAGCCGCCATCTGCTGGTGGAGCCCTGAACAGTGACACTATCAAACGCTTTAAGCAAGAAAATGAGAACCTAAAGGTAAACTAAAGCAGCTGCACTGGAATCTTTAACCCAACACAGTAGTTCTTACTCTGAGAATGACAAATTATTTTTCAGGATGATATTGAAGCCTACAAAACCCAGAACAAGTTTCTGAACTCTGAGATTTATCAGCTGACCCGACTCTGGAGGAAGAGCTCAGAGCAGGAACGGAGTTTGATGGTAAAGGTAGGTCAACACTGCAGTGACTGAGAAATAAAAGTGTGTGTATTTTTTTTTAGGAAAGTTGACTCACAGCTGCTACATATTCCACAATAATTAACAACCTTTACTCTCCTGCCCAGGACTGTGAGGGAACAGTTACTTACGTTTTACATCATTAAGGCAAATGTTTCTTTTTCACCTTTTACATCCACTCTCTTTTCCATCTTAGCAGTTGCATATTTCAAATCCTCCTCTTCCTCCTCCTCCACATTGAACATGAACTTCAACAATGAATTTCTTGCGAGGAATGAAATGTTCTGCCCATAATTATTTTGTGGTTCTTGCAGAGTATGTTATTAGCCATTTTCTTCCCTCTGATTGGCTGCAGTGTGCATACCTGGAGGCCAGTAACTGTCAGGTGGAGAGCCGTTACCTTAGTGTCCTCAAGAGACTGCAGGAGACTAAGTCTTTGGATCCAGTGCAACGCCAAGCTGTTCATAAAATGATAGAGGATGCACTGAAAGGGGAGCTCAAGAGTGTTGTGAAGTTAAACACAATCAGGTACAGTCACCTATTCACACCTGGAATGATCTAAACACATACTGGAACTGAATGCTAATGCAAACCACTGTATGTATTAGTATGTTGTACACTTCATGCTGCCGCTGTACAATTTACCACTGCACTGTCCCTCTCCAGGGATCATGATGAGTACGGCTTTAAAATCATCCCTGATTACGAGGTGGAGGACATGAAGCTACTGGCAAAGATCCAGGCCCTGGAGATTCGCTCGCACAACCTGCTGCAGCAGGTGTGAACATGTTTGATACCTTTCCTACAGCGTCACTTTCATTTTCAGTGTTGATAGTTTAGCATCTCTCCTCAGGACACGGTGGAGCGCCCCCTGCTGACACGCTGGGCTCAGTATCTGGCAGGCAGGTCGAATGATGACATTTGTGCATCTCCTGAGCTTAAATCACTGCTGCGCAGTGGTGTCCCGCAGGAGTACCGCCAGAGAGTGTGGAGCTGGATGGTTCAAACACGAACTCGAACCATCAGAGATCGACATCCTCAGCACTACCAGCAGGTGGACTATCTTTAATTATCTGTCGTTACATGTTTTCAATCAGTCGAGCCCCATCCAACAGATTACTCTTACCATGTATTTAGATTGTGCCAGGTTTTACTGATGCAGAGGGATCAAAGTCTGGTGATAGCATATAGAAAACCAGTCCAATTCTCTGTTTTGTCTCAGTTGCAGCTGTATTTGGCTTGTCTGCATAAAATAAAAAAAATAATTTCATAATGACAAACCACACCAGTGGAGGTAAAAAAGAGAACTAGAATGGAGCCACTGGGTGCACAACACAAAACGGTAGAAAATGAGTAATTTCCCTGACTGACAGAATCAATTTTCTAATATCAAGGTCTAATACTAAAAGTTAAGGTTTAAGTGAACAAAAAAAACAAAAGTGTTCTTGACTGCCTGATAGCCCCTCCCATGTGTTTACCTCTTTACAAGTCTTCAACTGTTTTCTGTCCTCAAACTTTATTCTTTATCCTGAAATGACCTCAGCATTCCTCTGCCCTCAGTGTGTCCTTTACTCCGTTCTCATCCGTCCTCTCTCACATATGTCTCTCTTGCCTTTTGTCCTCAGCTGTGTGAGAAGAGTCAAACATGTCACAGTCCGGCGTTCAGACAGATACAGCTCGACCTTCACCGCACACTCACAACCAATCAACGCTTCTCCTCACCTTCTAGCTCAGCCCACCAACAGCTGTGTCGCATCTTACAGGCCTTTTCCTGGCACAATCCTGCCATTGGCTACTGCCAGGGTCTCAACAGGTATACACACATGACAATACTCGCCACATGTTTACGCTTTGTTCCTGAAATCAATGTGTGTGTGTGGATCCATGATGTCATCAGTCATAATATGATGTCACATCCTCCTCAGGTTAGCTGCCATTGCTCTCCTCGTCCTCCAGGATGAAGAAGAATCATTCTGGTGTCTGGTCGCTGTTATTGAGGCTATAATGCCTCAAGAGTATTACACCAAGAACCTGCTGTCTTCACAGGTGAGACGCTTTCCTCTGCCCATCTGTTCTTACTGTACAGGTCAGACACTATTTTGATGTCTTTGATTGATCTGATGTGTGTCTGCGTGTGTGTGTTTAACCAGGCAGATCAGCGTGTCTTAAAGGACTTCCTCCTGGACAAACTTCCTCGCCTTGCCTCTCACTTTGAAGAATACTCCATTGACATTTCTCTGGTGACGTTCAACTGGTTCCTGGTTGTTTTTGTAGAGAATCTGCCCAGTGACATCTTGCTGCCACTGTGGGACGCCTTTCTTTATGAGGGCTCCAAGGTAGCTGAATCCACTAACAAGACATACCACACATTATTCACCTCTAAGAAAAGTCAACTCACTACACATGATTGCACAACCACCTGAGCTGCCTAATACATAACCGTAAGACACATCCACATAATTTGATCTAGAAATAAGCAACTAAAACAGTGTTAAAATGTAACTAATGCTGTATTTTTAGATGGTCCAACTGCCAATCACGCTTTCATGTGCAGTCTTCTGTCACTTTTTTTGTTTCTTTAAAAATACATTTTATTGTAAATGTTTTTGCTATTAAAGTTAAAGTAAAAATGTACTTTTCTGTTAAATGTGTGTTTGGTACAGGTAATGTTTAGGTATGCTCTGGCTCTCTTCAAGTATAAAGAAAACGACATCCTGAAAATCCATGACAGTGTTGAGATTCATCAGTACCTGCGCTTCTTCACCAAGACCATTACTGACAGCAGGTACAGACTCATTTACACTCCTGCTTGTTATGGTTGCTGTATAGTTATTGGTCCATTGTCCTTATTAGTTGTTGTTATCTAGTAATAGTTTTACCTCTTGTTACCACACTTTACGCTATAAGAAACCTGAACTTTGCCATAGCCCAGGATTATTCAGCTTCCTCTCACAGAGACTTATTGTACATTGTTCTGTGTTGTCTGCCAGGAAGTTAATTTCCATCGCCTTCAATGATTTGAATCCATTTCCTGGCCGACTGCTAAAGAATCGGAGAGCATTTCACATGGAGCGCCTGCAGGCTGAGCTGCGAGAGCTGGAGGAGCAGCAGAGAGAGTTTGTGACAGAAAGTGCTGAACGTAAAGACAAGGATCTGGACACGATGGTCAGTGAGGATGATGAAGACCTCTGACCTCACTGTGTAGGGACGCCACATCTAAATATAAAGACATTTCGAGTGTCAATGCTGTTTCACAGTAGGAAACGCCTTCATGTCATAGTGACAATGAAGTTCCTCATTTTACAACAGTAAAATGCTAATGTTTTCACCACAGCTTATTTTATATAGGAAAAAACATAAATGCCAGTTTACATGACATAGGGTACTGGTTTGAAACCAGTTAAAGCCAAGCACTTAAGCACTAAAACCAGACACAGGAGGTTTTTACTTTCAAAAGTTCAACCTATAGAGAAAAAGAATTACGAAAGAAAAAAGAAAATGAAATATTTCTGTGTTAAAGTTAATTTGCCCTACAGCTACATTAAGGCTACTACTATGTTGTACTAAAGAAACAATGATACAGTGATAGTTCATTACTGTATTTGGTACATTTTAAACACTAAAGTGAGACAGCTGCTGGTCAAAAGCATTTACCGTGACTGTGTTTGTATATTTTACGTTTTATTTACTGGAAATGTAAATTATTTCATTTTTAATTGAAAACATTTTTCAAAATATTTATTTTGAAGAATATGGTTTGGATACGTATGGTTTGTAAAAATTTATATTTTGACAGCCTTTTTTCTGATGCATGTCAACACGGACTGAGCTGCTAACAATAGCGTACATACTTAATACTTTATATCTAAGTAAAAGTTATACTGTAAAGTGTCCAGGTCTTTTCTTGAAGAAATAAACTACTTTCATTTTTATTTGTGACAGAAAGCTTAAGCTTCTATCTAATACACCAAATCATCTTTTTCCTCGTGGGAATCTGAAGTGCAAAACAGATCCAGTAGATGGCGATATTGCAAATTGGTAATACGTTCTCAATACGGTTTTAAGAGCACCTGTTAAAGTCCAATGAAGTGTCGTAGAGTTGTTAGCAGGTTTAGCTTTACTTAGCCGAGCCTCAGGAGTCTGACCAGTAAGTAACACATTTCAAAACAAGTCTTGTGTTATGGAATACATAAATACAATGCATAGTATATTCTCTCCATGTAACAACCTCTTCTGTATTAGAAAAACAATATTTAGGTACACTTCTCTCCTTTGTCTTGACTAAGACAGCGAGTGGGGATTTGTTCTGTTGCTAATTCATGTTGTAAAGGCCACTCTTTGACTGTGGCATGCTAATAGGCTAATCTATTCCGACGAATCCTCATTGTTTTTCAGTAGTGGAGCCGCCCTCATGGCAGTCTCTGTGGATGTATTATATACAAAAGTTATTGTGCTTAAAAACCTGGACATTTTACAAAGTTTGAATCCCCGAACTCGGGGTTTCCAGGACTTAAATAAGGGCATGTCCTAGGAAAAGAGAACGGTTGGTCGCCATAATCTATGTTCAATTTGGAGTATCTAATTAAAATGATTCCCCACCTAAAATTCTGATACATAGCCTCGTGTGAGCTCATAGCACCACCTACTGGAAAGGAAAGACAGCTACTTGCTATGTGTACCATCAAAACACCATTAGTAAAACTAGCATACGGCACGAAAGTTTTACTATGTTGTGCTGTTACAATTCACACTGTAGATTACTTAGTTAAAAATGTCAAAAACGTTTTTGCAAATGTTTCATGTGAATTTTTAAAATGTTTTTATATTCTGCATAAATATCAACTACGATATGCATTAAACACTTTAACTCAGAGACAGGAAACAAACACATTTAAAATGTCTATTTTATTATTTTTTTTTACAAAACAAATATACATAAGAAATGATAAATATAAAAAATCAACACAGAAAAAATCTTTAATGTTACAATTGTTATACTGCACAAAAGTTGGTAATGTCTCAGCCACATGATGAGGTGTCACAACTCTTGTTAACTTTTGTTACTACATTCTATCATTCAACTGGGATTAATTTGTTTTCTGCAACAAACCTATTTTGCCAATGAAGTTTTATATGTTGACTCCAGTTATTTTTCACCCTGTTCATTAATTTGGGTAAACCTGCTACGAGCTCACCCAGGTTCTGTCATTTGACTTGGCTGTTCTCAGTACCTGCCAGTTAACAAAGATTAACATCTTCACACCCATATGTGCTGTCATGGCAAACCAGAAATGTGAGTTTATGTGGAAGTAATGCTGCTTCAACAGATCAATATTCAAACTGATTACATCACTCATCAATATTCATAGTCAGGCAGGTAAATGAACATCAGAAACTGGTTCTAGGATTGAGCTCACATTCTAACCATATGTGCTAATGCCAGTGCACTACACTTATTATATTAGTTTTCCAACTAATTCTATTGTTACATGTTCACGGTTTCATCGATGTAATGTGTTAATGAACGACAGGAAAACTTTAAGTTTGTGACTGTTTAAATGTAAAGTTATACCTGACAAGGTGACATTTCAACTTTTTGTCTTAATGACATCTGTCACTGTGCAGCATTACATAATAATGAATTGATATTTTTCGGGGGGGGGGGGGGACTGAGAAGCCAAATACACGTCTATATTAGTGTCTTTATGTAAATGGAGGTTTGTTAAAAAAAACTTTGATAGTTATAAATGTTCAATGTTTTACTTGTATGTTTATAGAGGGAGGCGTCACTCTATTTTCCATGTCTGAATCCCTCCCCAACATTTCAATTTATGTAAATCAATTTTTTACAAACTTACATCACCAAAGACATAAAACAGCTTCCCACTGGCACAGCTAACATCAGCTAGCTAATTTTTTAACTGTTCAATGAATTGTATGTGAGGTATCATGGTTTAAAGAATTATTGATTTGTTTACCTATAAACATAAAACACTGGGCCGCACGACTGTACAGAATGCTACAAAACCATTGTTAATAGCCTGATAGCATTAGCCTAATAAAAGTGTTGGGTCTTTGAAAGTGTTAGGTGAATAATAGCATTAGTTATAATTTGAGTTTGAAGCAAGGTAATGTTAGCTTCTTAACTCCATGTCTTATGTAGTAACTAATCATATGTTGTTGTTGAATGTGTTGTAGGCCAAATCTTTGTCAGAATTTGTTCAATTATGTGACAACCAGTCACTGTGGACTGCAAAGTCTTGAACCATTTCAACAGTACCCAAAAATATCTCACGTCATTAAACCCCCCCACAGAGAAGTATATAGTTTTTAAACAGAAAATGGTAGCCATAATCCAAAGATATACTCACACTTATCAGTGCAACATTTTTTTTGTCAGCATTTCAAAAGGGTAAGTTTAACACAGGACGGGTCCACATTTGCTACAATAAGGTTAGTTATGTTGATGATTAAATCAGAAAAGGCAGGAGGTGTTGGTGAGGGAATCTGTGTACCACATTAAGTAAACTTGGTCTTTTTAACTTGTGGTGGTAAGGGGGCTGACATCATTTCCTTTAGCCCCGTCTAGACACTGAGCTGTCTAAGGTGTAAGGGACAGAAAGTGCAGAACTATAAACTCAAAAATTGGTCGCAGCAAGGTAGTCTTAGCTTTACATGACTGTCAGTGGTTCTGCTTTCACAGCTGATTGATTCTGATTGGATAAATCTGATGATTAAAATAAAGAATAACTGCTTTTTCACTGGTATATTATCTATATTTTTCAGGGCATTTGAGCATGCATTAATGTATTTCTGTCTGTGTATTTGCAGAGTGTCAGTCCTGTGACCTCTGGCATCATCAAGGACATGAGGTTTGACCACGTCCTCAAAGGTGTTTCCTGGGAACTTATCAGTTTCGCACATCAGGGACAGAAGATCAAGGTGAGTGCAGACGCAGTGACATCAGGATGTAAACCATCAAACATCAGGTGTTACAGATGTAATCCAAAGGTTTTAATGATGCGTTCAAACCGAACACCGAGTTGTTTTCCAATTAAAATACTACAACTTAACTGAAACTAAAGTAGGAAGCAGGTGAACCTTAAAGATTGGCAACGAATTAGAGTTATTGTTTTAGTGGACTGCAACATAGTTTGCTTAGTATTCATGGCAGGAGAACATTGTTTCATTTTTACATTAAAGAAAGGAGTTAATTTAGTATGACTTTTTTTGGGGTGGTTGGGCATGAACACACCATATTTGTGATTTTTTACAGCCCCTGCTACAACTGAGTAGCAGGTTGGGCTAATTGTGTTGTTGATAAAAAAAAAAAAAAAACACCTGGAATGTGGTCAGTTAGTCTTGCAAATCTGACAATGCAATCACTTCTGACACTGAGCTTCAAAGATGGTAAAATTCCATGATGAAAAAACGGTGTTTTCTCTGGATGCGTGGTTTCATCGCAAAACACTCAACGACACCTTCATATCTGAACAAACGTTCTCAGCTGCAACAGCTCAGAACATGGAGTGTTCATTGTGGACGCTCATGTCGTTTAGGAGGAAGACTTCTGGGTGATGTTGTGGTCACATGATGCACTTTGTTTTATTGCCAACTCAATACTTGGAAGAAGGCTTTGTCCTCACCCCACCGTCTTCTTCTTTTATATATCCTTGTGAAAATGTTAATAACAGGAAAATTTTATCCAGGTGATGTCACATTGGCTGACTCCCAAGTCATCATTTGACTAATCCAGTTACTTTACTGCCACCTTGTGGTAGAAAGACCCTTGGAAGCAACAATTAATCCATCAGTGTTTTTAAGTGCAGGATCGTGTCAAAACACATACTCCACCCTGCTGATGATGTCACTCAAGGTCGCTTCATAACACAGTTGAAGTGAAGTGTGTGTGATGTTTTCAGTGACTTTTGTAAAAAAAGGAGAAGAGAGCGTCAGGCAGCGCGTCGATATAAAGTGCTTCGTTACATTGTTATGTTTTTCAGTTTGTTATTAAAATATCATTTCCCTGTAAACAAGTAAACATGTCACACGTTGGTAAAAATAAACTTTTGGAATGTCTCTGGTTTAAAGTCACAACGCCTCCCATTGGTCAAGCGGAACTTGTCCCTGGAGCCTGAAACACACAAGATGTGTTGTCTCAGTGAAATCATCCACAGTGTACTGTGTTCTCACACAAAGGATGGATGATCAGAGTGGGCGTGGATTAGGACAGAGGTCACAATGGCGCCACCAGGTGACGTTTTGTCTAGAAACACAATGATGTTGACTCCGGAGGAACTGTTTTAACCTCATTTTCTTTCAAACAAATGCAAGAAGGAAGACGGCAGACTGTTGAACATCTTTTTCTACTAATCAGCAAACAAGTGACTAATTAATTGTCAGACTGACCTCTGGTGGACACCAAAGTGAACTACAACTGCTGAGGCTACTAAAAGCACATCAGCAAGGCACAGTGAGATCAACAAAAATAAACCAGAAATACATAAATATGAGGGTAAAAAAATAAACATTTGACACTACAAACATGTCCTTATGATGAAGATGAAGATGATGGGTGGGCATGCATCACTGTCAGTTTTCATCCATTCATGCGAAGCAAGTGTTAACATGCGTCTTTCAGCAAATGTCTATGGGCAAGCATCTATTAGCAAGCGTCTGTTAGGATTTTGTCATGACGGCGGCAGCGGTCGGTTTGGTGACACTGGAAGAAGGGGCGGGGCCTGGCGTGTGCAGGAGACTGACGAACAGGAAGAATGTGGATGTTGGCAGGTAGACGCAGAGAAAGAGAAAGATGTCCTCGCTGAGACAGAGGACCAAGTGGCTATGTTCAGTAAGTGCCCAGTCCACCAGCACTGCCACCAGCAGGTAGTACACCTGGAACTCCTGGAGCTCCTCCCACTCCCCTCCACCTGCCTCTTCTGCTGGGCTCTCCTGCCTGGCCACGCCCTCTTCTCTGCCACCATCACTCACCATGGACTTCATCTCGGCCACTTCAGAGCCTGTCTCCTTCACCCGGCTCCTCCCACGCTCCACTGCTCGCTCTAACCTCCTACTGCTCTGTACAAACTCCTGTGGAGTGAAATCAGAATAGGGTTTGGCAGGCATGAGTTGGTGGTCAAAGGAACTTAATGTGTATGGCAATCTTTACTCACCATTAGAGCTTTATCCATGAAGAACTCTTTTTCTGGTGAGCCATCGTTATACTTTGTATCGATAGCGAAGCAGAGGAAAAGCACATCCACCACGATCTCAAAGACGGAGAGAAAGCAGTGAGCGACCAGGAAGGAGAAAAGACACACAATGACAAGTGGCAGCAGCCACTCAGCATAGTCACGCTGGTAGTTGAGGAGGAGAACGCCTGCAAACGCCGTGGACGTCACAATCAGGATCTGACGGCAAAAAGGAAAACTTTAGTCATCACAGCTTTTAATGAATTATGTGAGCATTAGTTAGATGATCTGTTACCTTCCCCAGGAAGAGTACAAAATCTCCAATAGCGTTGATTGTAGCGACGCGTAATGCATTTTCCACCAGGATTACAAAGGCATCGCGAGCTGAAGAGCAGAAACCGGTACTGTTGATGGCGGTGGCTGCATATGCATTCTGGGTGATAAGAACAGAGGCATTTAATAGAGACAGGCAGACTGGTGGTCAGACAGGGACAGAAGCAGACACTGGTATGAGGGTAGTTACCTGGTTAAGGTAGTTGAGGCACTTCTCCAAACACCACAAACAGCAAATACATGCCTTTAGCAAACAGCGGGCACAGGCATTTTCCTGAAACCAAATGATCAATCAGTGCTAATGCTGAGTATCTTAGTACTTACAGCAGAAAAGATAAGGGCAGAAAAATTTGGTTTCATACAGTGTTGAAATGGGAAAGCATCCCATTTAGACCTTGCTATTCACCTTCTTGTAAAGAACCGACGTAAAAACACCTTTAAAATTTAATTTTGCAACGCAAAAACATAGAAAAGGAAATCTAGGAAATCTTAAGCTGGATTGGATTTTTAACAACAGTATTTGACAACATGAACAACAAATGCATGTTTCAAAGACTTCTGGATTCATCCTTTGAGTTGATTCTTGAGTCAGTGTTATTAAAGAGATTTAACTTGTTCATTTGTAATGGCTGATTGGATGGCGTACCTTTCCTCTGAGCTGATTGTGGATATGCATCAGGATAAGTCTGGGAATCTTCACCACTGTGATGATGAAGGATCCTTTAGCCACAGTGCCCAAGTGATATCGCATTAGTCTCAGGATGGAGGAGAAGATCGGAGTAACAGGGAGGCGATTCTTGTCCCTGAAGCAAACAGAGCAATTCAATTTCAGCTGGACTGTGTGTATACACAGTGTATACTGTGTGTATACTACCGAGCAGGTCTGAGTACAGGTGTACAATTCAAGGTCCTGGCATTGTTTTATACAGCAGGAAATCTTACCTGGTGAAGTAGTATGTAACCACAGCTCCAGCCACAGTCATGTGCTGACAAGCCAGGATGAACTCTGTGATCCAAATCAGACCTACAGCATGGAACCAGGTCAGGTACTGAAGGGGTCCAATCAGTCTGAACTCTGTTATACCCGTGTCTGGATTCTGAACTGGTTCACCTGATCACAGAGAGAAATGGGGCAGCAGATTAGCACATCTATATTTCCTGTTTGTGATCTGTGTGACATTGTGCTCTAACCAGTGGTTCCCAGGAACAACAGCACCAGGATCCAGTAGATCCAGAAGATCAGGAGAACCAAGAAGGTGAGGAAGGGCTGCAGTACAAGCAGTGGCAAGTGGACAAAGACTTTTCCTGCCACATGGAACAAAGTGATGGTCAACGCCACGCGCTTCCTCATGAAAAGCATCAGCAGCAGTAGAATGATCTGGAAACACAGAGTTTACGCTGAGAGATGCACATCAGCACCAAAAAGACAATCAACACGGTCAAAACACAGACATACTGTGAATATGGTTGCAGCCGCCGCATAGACAAGTAGTGTCTGACTACTCTCTTTGTTTGACTCCACCTCTTCCTCATTCATCTGTTTTATTGTCGTGCTGTTTCCATTTAGACGGTGGTCAATGTATAGCCACCAAAGGATGCTGGTTCCAGCTAACACGAAAAAAATTGAAAGACAAATTAGCAATAATGTGTAGCATAAAAGACCATTGTGCATCATGTGACCATACCCAGCGATCCAAGAACAAGCAGGAAGGTGAGAATCCAGACCAGGACAGCCGAGATGAACCGGATCACAAGCATGAGGATCAAGGACAGGACTAAACAGGAAGGTCAAAAGGAAAACCAGTGACATCACGTCCTCTCCTTTAAATCATTTTATTCGACAATGTTTAGGGATCATATAAACTACACAAGTTGACCTAATGACCTCACCCAGAGCCAGTACACACAGTCCTATGATGACCTCCTTACTGGCAGCGACACCGGCAATCATTCTATGCGGAAAACTGTCGTCGCCCACAAACGTAAGCACAGCCTCCGCAAACTTGGTGTAGCAGGAAACATCCAGCGGTGTGCATCGGTTAAAAATGGGCAGTGGTTTACTGTACAAAGAGATGAGTTAGGTAAAAGATTGACAACAATAGGAAGTCTATCATCAGGTAGACATACCTGGGTGGAACAGGAAGTTTGGGACACTTTGAGAACCTTTCGGGTAGGCCGGGATATTTATGAGGTGCCAACTCGTAAGAGCACAGCTCTGACCCTAAAGCACACACACAAAACATAAAATAGACATGTTATGCCACATCCAGACATCTATTGATGTCATACCTACCCTGGCTACTGTTGTAACAGTATTGATCACAAGATCTCCAAAAGCCTGGATTCTGACTACAGCTTGTTTTTACAAAAACCGGATTTGAGAAATGGCATTGAACATTTTTGTGATGAATTGCCATTTTCTGGTCAGCTTCTGTTGATCAAGTGCAACTGAGTGGGACACAACACAGGTTCCTGTGTTTTGTCATTTGCGACAGTGACTCCTTTCATGAACAACATGACTGTGAATGGTGATGACCTCACCGTTAACCATGGCAAAGCTCTGAACATCATGGTACGTCTTGAGCTCCTGACTCGGACACAGAGCCACACACAGAGCGATGGATCTGATCTTCCTCTGGACGATGTCGATGTTACAAGGATCCAGGAAGAAGACAAATCTGAAGAGAGGAGGAGTCACTGAGCGTCAGTTGATATTATCAGCAAATATATGGCAATGACAAGCATTTGGGAAACAGAATGAAAATGGTGATCTGTTTGTCTTTACATACACTGTCTTCCATATTGTCTAGCTATTATATTATCTGAACAATTCTAGGTGGAAAGGTTTACCTGTTGTTTTTACTATAAAATATACACTGTAGGATAAATGTCCCAAAGAAGAAGAAGTATATAGCTATGCATTTTTTTCAATCAATGCAAGTCCTTTAATTAAAACAAGTCAAACTAATCAAACAAATATACAGTATTTATGATTAACTAAATCACTTATCATGTTCATAATGCACTGGTGTGGTCTGCTAAAAAACTCTCCTCTGCAGTTCTTCCTAAACTCTCCTTTGTTTTTTAATAATGGACTCATATTACTCACAGGGCATTTGTAGCACACCCTGCAGGACTGTCAATGCTTTTATATTTACTAAACTCTTAGACTGTTCCCAAAGTGGGGAGTGGGGCCCCTTGGGAGGCACTGAGTTTACGTATGGCTAGGCAATTTTTTCACAGTGGTGAAATGCTCTGATGTGTAATTTTATTGACTTTTTTAAGTATGATAGCAGTTTTGTAGGAATTAGTGTTTTATTAAAAAGTTTAGTTGAGTTTTGAAGCAATAGCTGTGAGTTAGAAACAACCAGCACCAGCGGGCCATGTTTCTTATAAACGTTAAACAATTTCTCAGTAAAATAAAATATTGGTTGTGAATATTGGCCTACAGTGCATTAAACTGCCTTGTGGACAGAGATTAGATTCCGTGGTATTCTACGCTGCTTTTATGACTGCGATTTCTATACCAGTAGATGTCACGTTGCTGTTTCATTCACAGGTTATGTTGTTTTGACTCCATTTACCAAAACACTTTCTGAATAACTGCTCCTGAGATCATGTAGGCAGGCAGCAGTTCAGAACAAAGAGTCTGTGATACAAAACATTTCTATTGTCTCCTACGACCACAGACACTTGTTCCTTTTGTTCAGGAAAATTTCCGACCTGCAAAATATTTAATTCATTTAAATGAGATTGAGAACTTTTCCACACAATATGAGTAGGGGTGTTCACAACTTGATCTTATTTCTTTCTTTGGTCTGAATGTGTTATTCTAAACATGTCTTCAGACACCCTTGTTACTTTATAGTGTAAAGGAAAGGGGATTGTAAGGTACATTTTTTTATAAATATGTTAATAACTGGAAAGTGTGGTTTACAAATCTCATACATTTAGAAATATTACTTAGTGTTATCCCAGATAATATTTATGAGAACAAAAATGTGTAAATTATACCCAGTGAGAAGTTTCAAGACCTTCTGAAAAGTATTCAGAATATGGCCTTGAAATATGTGCTAATCTGTGCATAGTCCAGATGATTCTTTATAGATCTTATCATACTGATATCTGTGTGTACCCTTATGACACATTTGACCTTTGTGTTTTTGGGATCATTGTTTCAAACAAACCAAGTTCTAAGAAGGTGCTCCCCAAACAGCACTGTCTTAGCATGACATTTATAGCTTGAACAGCATTTACAGGGTTCCCAACACCATTAGCTAAAATTTAGGTCCAAACCATCACAAAGCTCTGATGCATTTGCACATAACAACTTTAGCTTCTTGCAAATAATAAAAAAAATAAAATGAAGTGAAAATTCCTGTATGTTTCATGTAAAATATAAAATAGCATGTCATCTGAGGTAAAATAATGGTATCTAAGATTAAGACAATGCTGCCTGAGGATCTCTTCTACTGAGACAAAAACAAAATACTGTACATCCAAAAAGCCATTAGTGACTCACTTCCTGTCTGTATGGTCGAGGCCGCTCAGTCTGATGCCTTCCATCTGTTCGTTGCGTTGACCACAGGTGTTTCCATAGCTATCATAGCCAAAGATGAGGCGGGCGGCTCCGCCTGTGACGATGGTGAAGCCACAGATGCTGCCCTGCGTGGCAGGGAAAAGAGGTTATATATTAATCATCAGTTATCATCGCTCAATAAATATATACATTAAAATTAAACCCAAATTTAAAAAAAGTGTAGATTAAAATATGAAGAATTACAAAATGATTTAAGTTTTTTAAAAAAGCCAAAACTACAGGCCATACAGGATGTAGAGAGAGTAGCAAAGGGTGAAGGTCATTTAACAAAGGTATGTTTATAAAAAGCACACGTGCACAGTCAGCGGATCTCGCTGTGAACGAGCTGTCCTTGCTGTCCTGGTACTATTTCAATAAACTACGTATTAGGTAAATTTCTCAAAGAAAAGTTAAAGGACAGCTATGAATTATTCTTACTGCACACCTGCAGGGGGTGAAGTTGAGTGGCGTGTACTCAACATTACTATTATAGGTTATATGGGTCTCAGAAGCACAAGATAACAATGATATTCAAATCTGATTTTCAGTTACATACAATTGTGAGCCCTCCCAAAACTAACGCTGATATTTATATCCAAGTAGAAACACACAAAAAATGACGAGAAGAACTGTTTTTAAAACTACATATTACGACACACTCGAAACTTAAATAAAATACATCAAACAACTTAATAACAGTGATGCTTACCATGCCGACACAGAAGAGTGTGAAAAGCAGGAACCAGGGCAGATCAGTGCAGCTGCGTTCCTCTAGAGGTCTCCACTCTCTCTTAGTCCTCTGAAAAACACACACACACACACACACGTAGGGATTTGTGCAGCTATTCTTCTAAGGACTCTGCTTTGTCTTCTGAGCATTTCCCAGCACAAACCAAAATCTCCTTCTGTAACCTCAGCAATGAAAATCGAATGTCCCAAGTATAGCCCACATGTTATTACCTTCAACCAGGGCATCAGAAACGAGATTCTACCTAATCAGGCCCAGACTTTGTTCTCCTGTAAGACGACGGGTCCTGACAAGGTCAGTGTTTATTTCAGAAAGGACAACAAAAGCCAGCACACAGAGGGAACCGGGCTGCATCTTCACAATAGGCCCGTTAGCTCTGCTCGACTCGACTCAGGAACGAAGCTCGGCTTGTTTTCATCGGGAGTGTCCGACCTCCCTTTAGCGACAGCTGATAATTGGATAACGGTACTGACTCGAATCTCATTCTGGGCCTCTGAACTACGGACCCGAAACAATGGTCATTAATAGCTGGAGTTCTAATGAATGGCACCAGGGGAGATAACCGAGGTGGAAGAGTAGGAGACAAAGAAAAGACGGACAAAACCGAGGCGTCCTTACCTCCGAGCTACCGCAGCATCCCATTGCAGTGAGGGAGGAAGAGCCCGGAGCTTTCACGCAGCTTCACGCAGCAGCAGCAGCTTGACAGGCAGAAGAGGAGTAGAAGTAGAGGGAGGAGAAGGACTAGGAGGAGGAGTGCGGCGCGTCCCGCAGGAGCGGCCAGGAGCACACACGGTTCTATCGGTCTCAATCAAAACATGACACTGAGGTATCGACTGGGATTAACGCCAGAGGATTTGTCCGCCCCTGTCTCACTTCCTCTCTGCTCCCGTCTCACTTCCTGTCCGCCACTTCCTGCTGGACCGTCAGGTGCAGCGGTCATTCATCTCATTGCGCACGCGCAATTGGTATCCGTTTGTTTGGATGGAGACAAAGACGCAGGTGCAGTACCAGAAATAGCCTTTGAGTGGACGAGAAGTGATGGCGCTGTTTCTTTTGCGTTTACTTTGTGTTTATTATTGTATATTTCGTTGATTTGTTTACTTTGTTTCTGATGGTATACGACTTTACGTTGTAAGGAATTTATACATTTACTTTTTATCGTGAAATTACAAGGAAGTAATACATATATGTACGACCAACGATTGATTGGTACTTCCTGTTTATATTTATTGATACATTTGGAAATCTTTCTGCAGATTTTTTCAATCAAGGTGAGCCCAACGCATAGTATTTATGGGGAAACTTAATTTTATATATTTAATAAGTTCAAAATTATTAAACCAAGCACATTATTTCCTAAATATAATACATAATACAACAATTTAAAATATTTATAATATCCAGTTCAGTTATAGGCAAATACAAAGACATGTGTCTGAATATCCTGATGTAATTGTTAAAACATTGTAAGCTTCCCAAATATGCCTGTATGTTTATGAAGACAGAGGTAAAATCCTTGAACTATATATTTTAATAATACATTTTTTATAATTAATTTCTATTTAGGGTATAATGATGATCCTCACTGTTAATGGAAAGATGATAATTAAAAATCACACTGTAGATGGATTTTGCACAACCGAAAACCTCCCAGAATTCCCTGCAGATCTGTCTTGGATCATATTCAATAAATACTGGATGGAGTGGAAACAGCTTGTAATTTAACATTTATGCAAATTTCTGTGTATCCTGTGTGCTAGATTGTTCAGTTTAGCATGTAGTCAGAGTTATAGTAATGGCTGAGCTCTGAGTTGCCGCAGCTGCTGAAACCAGTCTGAGGCAGATTCTCAATAAAATAGTGCAGCCAGTTGAGTCACCAGAAAAGTCATTTCTAAAGTAAAATTGGTTGTCTGTCACAAAGCACATGGAAAACATATTCTGCGACATGTTTTTTGTAAATATGATGTTAGTTTGGAAATTATGATTACATAATGGCAGATATTAATTTACAATGAAAATGAGACATAGGTACGTAGGGAGATAGTGTTGCAACATTAACCACAAGAGATTACTGTATTATCAATAAAATGTTTTTACCCTTTTCCTTAAGTTGAGATGTTGCTGAGAGCTGGAGGTCAGATGCTGTCGATCCATTTTCCTGTACAGTGTCCTGGATTGTTTTGGAAAAGTCTAGTTGTGAAGCGTCTAGAGAATCCTAGTTGGTCTTTAAGTCATAGAGTCAGAGCGAGGACAGCAGTGCAGGGGTTCTGTTCAGCCTCCAGAGAACACAGACAGCTTTGTCTCATTGTTTACTGTTGTGCCAGGCTCAACGCTGTGTGTGTGTGTGTGTGTGTGTATAAACTAACATATATATATAAATATTTGGCCAATAATCCTCATGTAAGCAGCTGAAAAAATCAAAACATTATTCAACTGAGCATCACAGTGAGCTTGACCCATGTTATTGGTGAGATGGTGCAGATGTTGTTGATAAGTTATTCTCAGTAGATGATTCTTTGTGATTGTAATTATGTTTTGTTTTGACATTATTCACTTTATTGCCCTTTTTTTTATTAAAACACATTATTTGAATTGGTAAATGTGAGGAAAATGACATCATTTTGTCATCTGTTGATATTTGTCTTTAGCTTTGCCTTTTGCTCCTGAGGCTATTTTGATATACTAATATGAACCGCCGCCCACTTAGAAACACCAAGTAGAATCTCTGTAAAAACACTGTAGATTTGGTTTCTTTAATGAGACTTGTTCAGAGTCAGTAACAGTTTTTTTTACCATCAGACTATTCTGTTTTATGACATCATCATGACATCATCAGTGCAAAGAAAAACAAAGTGCTGCTGGTGTCAGCATCGCCTCCTGCTGGTCTGACACAAGAAAACACAAGAGAGGATCAATGACCAGCTGATCATTAATCAATACTGTAGTGTGAGGAGCTGATGAAAGTCAATTACTGTTTGACACTGACATGAACAAATCTGTCAATCAACACGCCAATTCTCTTGATTGGCTTTTCAAAATAAAACATTCACATTACAAACATAAATAAAAAAAATCAAAAGCATGTTTTTTTTTTTTTTTTAAATGATTCTTTTTCAGTCAAGTCTTCAGACGTTTGAAATTATTCAGATTCTTCATTGTTAGTCAACAATAAAAACACGTTAAGGTCGCCACCATTAAGAAACTGTCTGAGTGGAAGCAACCAAAGTCTTTAAAAAATTCTGGTTGGTGTCTGTGATGAGCAGAACAGCTTCACCACAGAGAATAATTTTGCATTGACTGGCATAAGGCAGCAGGTGACTCCGCCCACTTAACATCAGTATGACATCACAGCAGTTGAGGTGGGCGGTCCTCTACGCCACTTGTTTAAGTCCCGGCTGGATCTCCAGCCTCCTGACCAAAAGCATCACGTGAGCCTGTGTCAGTCTCCGCTCTCTTTTGCAGCACTGGAGTTAATGCTCAGCAGCGGGATTTCGACAGTTGCTTCTTTTCGTTTCACAGAATTGTCTTTGGAGTGATAATCGTCGCTCTGGTCCTTCGCAAAGTTTACGAACACCTGTAAGATTAAATGGCAAGTTAACTTACCACTAGTTGCTTCACCTAAACTGTTACTATCACAAGCATTTAGACGGTGTAGTTACCTGGTCGAGCGTGGTTTGCGTAACTGAGTAGTCCTCGATGCGCAGCTTCTCTTTGTTCTCGGCCAGGGTGGCAAAGATGTGTGCGAGTGAGGTGAGCGATGAGGGCAGCTGGTACTGCAACATGTTTCGATGACGTTCCTTCAGTGTGCTGCCACGCAGCTCGCTTTCTATGAACTTCATGACAGGCACTAAGTCAGGGTCAGGCCCTGCCACTCTCAAGATGATGGTGTAACCATCACCGAACCTGACAATACAAACCAAAAGTCATCTTGATGTGAAGATGTCACATGTCACAGTGAGGAAAATCAAAAAATTTAAAAGCAGAAAACCAAAGCAAATCTTTATTTCTTTATGGTTTTTATCTTGTTACCTGTTTTTCAAATGTTGGACACTGCCCAAACATCGGAACCTGCCGTTCACCATGATGGCCATCCTGGTGCACAGGGCTTCACACTCTTCCATACTAACAGACATGGAAAAACATTAAAGTCAAAATTGGAGGTAAATGATACAAGAGCATTTTTACAGTCTTGTTTTATAACTGTAAGATAACTTTTATTTCTTACACAGGAAAAATATCTTACCTGTGGGATGTTAAGATAACTGAGCGTCCTTCCTTGATGACACTGTGAATGCAGTCCCAGAGAGCACGACGAGCTTTGGGGTCCATGCCTGTGGTGGGCTCGTCCTACAACAGGTATGATTGCATTAGGTGTGGTTATTTTTCTGCCCGTAGAAAGTAGAGATCTAGACCATTTTAGCCTGTCGTGTATTTCTTGAATAAATCTTGATTGCACTTTCATAAAAAACACAGAGAAAGACTAAGAATCTGAACAGAGCAGGCATTACCAGGAAGACAACAGGTGGCCCTCCAATCAGAGACATGGCAGTCGACAGCTTCCTCATGTTTCCACCACTGTAACTTCCTGCTGCTTTGTCAGCATATTTGATGAGACCCAACTTTCTTATTCCCCATTCTGCCACCTGTATATCAAATATGACATCAACCAGACATCATCATCTTCGGTTAAGGGGGAGAAGAATGGAATTACTGTGTTCAAAATGTGGAGCTCGATCTTGACTTGAGTGTCTTGTTTAAGCACAAATGTTATGTATTATGAAGTACAACTGACCTGGCAAACTTCATTCTCTGGTACTCCTCTCAGGATGGCGTAGAATTCCAGGTGTTCTCTTCCTGTCAGCAATTCATTGATGGCATCAAACTGTGGGCAGTAGCCCATGTTCTGATGAACCTCATCTATTTCCCTCAGAATGCTGCAGAGACACAGGTGAGACAGATTCAGACTCTGACACTCGTCATCTAACATCTTACTATGTTTTGACAATGTTTTTAACCATTTGGCTATCTGATAGCCAAAATCTTTTGGTATTTCATTTTTACTTTTAACTCCGTTTTCAGTTAAAATATGTAGATAATATGTGTGTAGAATCTTTATATCTACTGATTATTTTATATTTTTTATATATTCTATAAATGTTTGGCCCAACATTTGATGATGCTTCACTTTTGGACCATCTCCAGTGACCTTTGACCTCACCTTTTTCCAGCTAAGAAGGCCTCTCCGCTCGTCACCAGTGTGTCTCCAGTCAGCATCTTAAAGGTTGTTGTCTTTCCAGCTCCATTCACACCTAGAAGGCCAAAGCACTACCACACAAACAAACACACACATTGTTAACTACTGCTGCACAGAAGATGTAACTGTGTCAAAGATAGCACTGTCAGTCTCACCTCTCCGGGTGGAATCCCAACACACAGTCGATCTACAGCTGGCTTCTGTTTCCTTTTAAACACCTTAAGAAAACAACAAGATCATTTAAACAACAAATATAACAGGGGACACTTGATGTTTCAACAACAGTCAGGTCTGGTATGGTCACACACCTTGGTGAGCTGACGCAGCTCCAGGATGTCTCCTTGTCCCAGACCGTGGACGATCTTCTGTCTCTCTCGTGCCACATCCTCGTCTTCCTCTCCAAGTGGACCGAGCTTATTCAATAAACTGACCGGTCTGAGCATAAAGACACATCATGCATTTTTATGTGTTCTGCTGTCCTCTTGTGGACAATAATAGATATTGCAGCACATGATGAGACGCTTGTTTTTAGTACCTGGGCTTGAAGAAGAATCTGTACTGAATGAGGACAGTGATGATGAAGAAGAAGACGCCTTCCACTGCCATGGCGAACAAGTTTTTACCGACCATGTCCCACTCCAGAGGAGACCGGAACCTGTTCTCACCTGGCGGACCCCAAGATCAACACGAAAATTATAACCACAAGAAAATTGACACAATATAAATGAACAACCACCTTACTATGGACACACTATCCTCATATACCACATTTCCTACAGAGGAGGAAACCAGAACATGTTCCTACTTAAAAGCAACAATGGCATATTAACCCACAACCCAGGATAAACAACAACTGAGAGAAGTAAAAATAAATATGTTAAAAAGTAGTTTTGTCATGTTACCAAATCTTTCGAGGGCATCTGCCATGGCCTGGTTCTTCACCATGTCAATCAAGCCTCTTCCCAAGCAAAAGTGTGGAAAGATGAGCAGGACGTTCTTCAGGATGTCGTTAATTCCTCCAATATCCTGTAAATGTCAGGCAGGTTAATCACTGGTCGAAGGGGGGCGTTGTTTATTTATCTGCAAAGCTTCAACTCACATTGTTTCCAAACAACTCCATGACAAAGGTGGCGATGCTGCCGTTAATGCCGATCAGGATGTTAACGCTGGTTAGAACAACATATGCTGTGCTGGGTACGGTGAAGAAGAAAGAAGCGGGGTACATGAGGGGCGTGATCGACCAGCTGTGGGACAGATGCAGAAAGACAAGCTGTTACTTTCACTCCACTTTGCGACATCATCATACTACTGTTGAATTACTACAGTATTGTATATTAGCTTAGAATCCTCATTTAAATGCCTGTTTAGCTGTAGTACCTCTACCCACCAGGAGAGGCTTGCACTGGGAACCTTTGGTTTTCTTAGGCACCCATTCAATTTAAAAAAGAAATGACTAAATCTTAATGTCAGACCCTGGATTCAATGTTTGGTATGATAATTAAAACTGCAGTAAGTAAAGGAAAGAGCTTAGAAGAAATACAGACTGGGAGGGGTCAGCAGGTTAATAACCATCTTCTTCTTTGTGATTTGTGTTGTGTAAGTATCCTAGAAAGCACAGGACGTTTATAGATGTACTGTCGTATGTTGTACCCATAGAGCAGCAGCAGCAGAGCAAGTGTCGGCAGGTTACTTGATGAAACGTAGGATTTTTGTTGAAAGCAGATAAAGATGAGGATGACCAGTGTTGCAGGCACAATGTAGTTACACTGTAGAGACATAAACACATGTTCTCATAAGAACAGGCACAGAGATATGATCATACACTCAGGATCATGAGGCCTATTTGGTTCCTCACCATGTCCCAGATGAAGTTGGTGACCCAGTAGAGCAGTGGCTGCACACCACTGATGAAGTGCATGTGTTTGGCTTTGGAAACACGCTCCTGAATGAGAAAGACCACAAAACTGGCCGGGACGAAAGACATGGCAAAGATCACGCAGATGGACACCAGCACGTCCACTGAGGTTGTCACTCTGAGAGGAGATAAAAATCGATTAGAGCCAAGTAGTTTTTAGGTCTTCTTTATGTGTACAGTTTTTGTGTTTAGACTTACAGCGCCACCTGTGACAGCTGCTCCTTGGTCAGATTCAGGGGGTGGTTAAACGCTCTGATGCCATAAAATTCAGGGTCCTGACCTTCAGGCAGGTTAGCACGGAGAATTCCATTGTTTATGACGTTAATGAAGGCTGTGACACTGTGCCAGCCTTTATTATTGAACCAGACCTGGCAGGAAGAGCACATATTAGTGGCATGAAATCACTCATTGTAACAGTATTATCAGTCGGAAGATTCTTCACACCTTCACATTGTTCTTTGTGTCCAAACCATTGATGAAACCAGACAAACTCTCCAGGAACCGATCTGCTGCTGCCCCCTGCAGGACAATGGTGTCAATAGCAAGAAGAAGAAGGATAGTAAAAGAAACTATGTCCACAACACGTTTATTTCCCTGACCTTCTGTAACTCAAAGATCTTCCTGACTCGTTCAATGGCATCATCGACTTCATTGGCTGGTGGGAGGACCTGAGTGCTCCTCGCACCCAATGAGAAACCGCCATACCTGCATAGAAGCACTTGAGATAATAGCTTGAAACTGGACTAAAGAAGTCTGAGGGTTTGAAGAGAAAAGAAAACTTCTGACCTGAACTCATTCACCCAGACCTTGTTCTTCAAGCTGTTTGGATAAACAGAGAGTGGTGTCAAGCAGAGAAGGGTTTTTTGTATGGAATTTGCACGAGGAGTAAAACTGACAATTCTAAAACAAAGTCACATTTAAAGCTTTGAGATTCCATCTAAGACATTTAAGAAAGTTTAAGATGCTTTTTAAATAATACATTGTTTGATTTTTGATTTAATTACAAAATAATGTTTGTAGTAACAGTTTCAGTTGAGATAATAGTGACATAGAATTCTCACATTGTCCAACCCAGAATCTTAGGTAAGACTTAAGGGTATGGTTCTTTCCTGTATTTCACCTGTCTCACCTCTTTCCAATAATCTGTGCATATGTCTTGACCACGTAGTCTGAGATGTTTCTTCCTGTCAGGTTCTGCAGGGTGTCCGTGGCACTGAGCTTCATCTACAAAAAGACACATTCATACATCAGTCCAAGTGCTACAGTAATGGACATTAACTGAGATGACCCACAACCTCTCACCTCAGGTGGAGGTAGTCCTCCAGCCCCAGCGGGACAATCTGGGAGCATCTTTTTCTTGCCATGACAGCTGCAGACACAGGCAGGTGATGGGTCGTCCATGGTCCAGTTATCGGAGCTAAACAGCTGCTGAACACTCTCGGGGACATCAGGAACGAGCCAGTCATCATCACCCATTGTACATGTTGCCTCCCTGTGGAGGACAGTGAGGGTGTTAGGAGACCCAGTAGGAGCAGTGACACATTGATACCATCACCCTGTCTCTTACTGGATTGGATGTCCAACCATGCAGCGTGCTCCAAAGCCTGGTGGGTCAAGAAGGGCGTTTTGTAAACTCTGCATTGTAGCGTCACCGGGAGCGTCGTTGCTGACAGGCAAAAATAAGAACGTCACTCACTAAAGTACATGTATGATGTACACAAAAAAATGTCAGGAATTGCACTTACCTGATGAAGGAGACTTGGTCTTCGTACATCCATGGCTGTAGCTCTAGGCTGGGATACTTTCCAAATGGTGGGACAATAAGACTGAAGACAAGAGCGATGCAGACAAACACAGCCGGGAGAACAATCTGTACCACAACAACATAAAAAAAACACAGAATGTTAAAAACATGACAGTTGTCATTTTACCCCATGGTCTTATCAGGTGGTTCAGTTATACCTGTGCAAAGAAGCCCTTTCTGGAGCGACGCGCGTACAGGAAACGTTTCCACATCAGAGCCACAAATTGATGCCTCTTCAGACTCCACCCTGTCACCTGAGCTGAGCCTTTACCATCTGTGCACGTCACCCAATCAGATGCTCCACTCTCTACAGTCACAGATAAATACAATAATACGCACATTAGTAATGTACCGCAATGTAATGTAGGAGCTATTGCAGTAGGGCGAGGGACCCTTATTTTAGAAACCATTGCACACTAGTGATGTGTCTTTAAGTGTGGAATTATGTGGCTGTACCAGGATCACCATCCTCATCGTTTCCCTCATCGCGGTCATCTTCCGTTAATGGTCTCAGGCAACTCTGAGGTTCACCTCCTCCAAATGCGTGAGTCCGCCTCCGACGGCGAACAGGAAGTGTTCCATCTGTACAGACAGCACAACAGGTCTCAAGTTCAAATGTGTAACATCTCACTGCTGAGGAGAAGAGTTAGAGTTGAGTCCACTCCTTACCTGAGGGTACTTCAGTGTCCACTCCGTTATCTTCTGCCACCTTTAGGAAAATCTAAAACAGGGGACATGTCAAGTCTTGATTAGGACAACTGTTGCCAGGGAAACAGAGAAATAATAATAATAATAATAATAATAATAATGTCATACCTCCTCCAGTGTGGTGTCTGACACACCATAGCTGGAGATGCCGAGGTCCACAAGTTTCACATCCAGAACTTTGAACAGATCCACAAAGGCGCCATCTTTAGCAGCGTGGTATGGTAGTACGAAAGTCACCTCATGGCCCAGGTCCTCAACCAAGCGGGCAGTGGGCACATGGCGCAAGATTAGACTTGAGATAAGGGACACATCCGGTGGAACAAAAGGGATGTTACAGAAGGTCGCAGCAGGTCCATTATCTGAGAATAGACACGAAGATGTTATCGCTCGTTCATCTTAACAAACACATCCAATGCTCCAAAAAACTAGAGCCTCTGATTTACCGATGGTTGCTGCCTCACTTTCATTTTCACTTCCTAAGCCGGCGTCACTGCTGCTCACTGATGCACATTCCCCGTCCTGTAAAAGTTACAGAGACAACACAGGG
>NC_024321.1:8413233-8428704 GCF_000523025.1 Cynoglossus semilaevis
GAGGTACTAGGATCACAAGGACAGACCTTTTTGCTGAAGGATACATTGCTGGAAGAGTTTCTACAGGAGCTCAGCGATGGTTCTGGATCTTTCTTGACCAGTGTCAGATAATAACCTGTCCCTAAATGGTTCTTCAGGTACAAGGAAGAACCCACACAGCAAAGCTTTCCGTGGGAAATGATTGCAATCCTGTCACCAAGGATGTCCGCCTCGTCCATGTGGTGAGTGGACAAGATGATAGTGCGCCCTGTTGAAAAATTAGAGGAGGTAAACGCTGTGATTTTACAAGCTCTGCACTCAGTTACAACATAGATTTTGGGCTATATTAATTGTACATTTACGTGTAAATCTGAGACTTCATCATATATAAATCTTAATGACATATATTTTACCATATTCTACTCATCTTACCCTGTCGATATTTCAGCAGCAGATCCCATATTCCTCTACGTGCATAGGGGTCAACACCAGCTGTTGGCTCATCAAGAATCACAACCTTTGACCCACCAACAAAAGCCAGGGCCACAGACAGCTTCCTCTGCATGCCCCCGGACAGAGTGCTGGTCCGGGCTGTGCGTTTATGTGGCAGTCCAGTGTCCTGTAGAATCTGTTCAATCTCTCCTTTCACCTGCTCCTCTGACAAACCTTTGAGACGTGCATAAAACCAGATGTGCTCCTCCACTGTCAGCCTGCAGGAGACCCCGAAGCACAAGCAGGTGACTTTTAGTAAATATCAGATATTTATATTTGTAAAAAGGATTCCACTTTGATACGTACATGCTGAAAAGAACATTATGTTGCGGACAGACTCCAAGACTCTGTCGAATCGCTGTCAGGTCTGTACGGATGTCTCTGCCCATGATGTAGGCAGTGCCGGAGGTGGGGGGGAACAGACCAGTGAGGATTGACCTGCAGTTTTAAGATATTAGTAGACTATGAGATCAGGAAATAAATGCAGAGGAAGTAACCAGAATCCTTAGCATAGAAGGTAGAATAAGCTTATGACTGTTTAGTCCTGTACTCACATCGTGGTTGTTTTTCCTGCTCCATTGTGCCCCAGGAAGGACGTGATCTGCCCCTCGTAGAAGCCCAGTGTCAGTCCATCCACTGCAAGCTTTTTCCCATGGCGGTAAACCTTTACCAAGTTCTCAATGTAAACACCGAGCTCCAGGTGAGCTGGCTCCTCCTCTATACACACAGCTAGATATAAAATAATAATTTAGTGAGCAAAAATCTTTAATCAAAGCTTTGTGTATGTTTGTCCTTTTGGTGCTGCAGTGCCACACTGTGGTTACTGGAGTTTAATGTTCTTGCAAAGTCACCTCTTTGGTTTCCAGTCCGGTTGAGTGGAATGCTGCTGGACTTCCCTTCCTTTTCTCCAAACCAATAGGTCTTGGTGAATGGGAAATACCAAATTCGAGGGATTCCATACTGACCTGAGGATACAGAATATTTTTAGATTTTTAATAATTATTTTAACACTTGTAGAAGTTGCATTAAAGTGGTCTGTTGACATAAGCAGCTTCAGTAGCATCTTACTTGTTTTAAAATATTACAATTAAAACATAATAAGGTCGACTGCATATTAGGTAGAATAATTCAGTGATCCACTCTTATGACTAATCACCGTCACCACTATTACAATCACCACAACTCCCCACTCACCTGGAAACACGGCCTCAATGTACCAGGTGAGGAGACCATACAGAAAGGAGTCAAAGTACATCATGATGATGGCAGTGCGGAGGTTAAAGCCACCGTCTTCTGTGGAAGTCAGAAGGTTCAGCCACTGGATCCCGACGCCCTGCTCCTCAAACAGGGCAAAGTACTCACAGCCAAACCCAAAAGCCACTGGAGACAGGAGAGTCTGTGGAGGTGAAGAAAGTCACATGACCCATGATGTTTCATGGTCCAATCACCACACAGCATCCTGATAGCGAATGCTCTCACACTTACAGCGAAAAGTTTGGTGCCGAAGCCAATGTAATCCTCCCAGGCGACGCACAGCACATAGGGCAGGTAGAGTGTAAAGTAAATGATGCCTCCACATGCTGCTGCCAGGTTCGCTCGTGCAAATGCTGTGCTCAGGAGGAAACACTGCATGATAGTCACTACAGCGTAGGACGCAAGGAAGAGGAAGATTACACCAGGGTCACTGTAGGGCAGCAGGTTTCCTTTCTGCAGCAGAGACAATGACATTGAGGGGTAAACCAGTGTGTTAGAGGAAAATGTGACCAAAACATGGTGATGTTAGGGGCATCAAGTAAATCACATTTTTGAAACTTAAATGTAGATTAAATAAATACAATTTACAGTGCACTAGTGTAGGTATCTCCAAACATTTTATATCGTGCAACTTCTTAAGTTTTTTTCAATAACATGTGGGGAAACATTGGCCAACTTGTTAACTTCAGTGACATCAGTTGCAATCATGTATTTCGTATCATTACCTTGAGCACCAGCACCAACAGCCCAGCACTAATCAGCAGAGGAATCAGGCTGCTGATGAACCAGCTGAGCCACAAAATCCCGTTGTCCAAACCCATGATCCTCATAGTCTCTTTAAGCCGTGCCTCCTTTTCATACACAACACTCTTTAGGATGATGGCGACCGAGTACATCCATGCCAGAGTCATGAAGAGCGGCATGGAGCGGCTCATCACACGCAAGAAGCTGAGGTTAGTGAAACAAGGTGAGGTTAGAAAAAATTCTCAGACTCTGAATTAATTTCTCTTTTGAACAAACAAAATAAATAATCCTACATGTCATCTACATAGCATGGATATGGCATCTGCTGGATGTAGACACCAGTCTTCTCCTTGGTCCCTGTCACGGCTCTGATGATGCCATGCTCAATGACGTCCTGCAGGTACACAAACCCACCCCAGATGTACCTCATGTCTTCGAATGGATCGGCCCGAGGACCTGGGTCCCAGTACCTAAGATTAAAAGCACAGGTGATTTCACAGTTTGAAAAGCAAGGTCACTAACATGGTCACTGGATTTTGAAACCATTAATTTTTGGGGCCAGCCAGTCTTTTTGCTATGATGCTGCTGAATACAGCTTTATGTAGTGTGTAGATAAACTGACAAGCTGAGAGCTTAGCATTTGCCAAGGACAGTGGTTAGCCTAGCATTAACTCAGTGAGCTAGAGGTAACAGAGAAGTAATGAAACATTAAAAAAAACTATATAAAATAAAATAATAAAAATAAATAAATTATACATATATATAGTAAAATAATTAAACAGATACACTGTTTAGATATGTTTAGACAGAATATAGTCAGAAAAGGGTTTGTGTGTCTTACGCGTCTTTAATTTTATTGGTCCTCTCCACATTGTCAATGTCCATGCGGATTTTGTAGCTGATGTTGGCTGGTAGTTCGGTGGTGTTGGTGGTGATGTCTGAAAACACGATTCCTGCCCAGAACTTCCTGTCCTCCAACAATATCATGGACTCGTTCACCATAACCTCCTCAGTAGAGACTGGCTGGAGTTTGTCCAGGTTCACACACTATGTTACGACAACAACACACATACAGGTAATGTCATGCGGTATCCACACAACTCTATTGTTGACATTGTGAATGACTAAATGTTAGGTTTGTTCTTATTTTCGTATTAACCTTATCTTTTTCACACACAGGTCTGAATGATATGTGTTGTGTGGACAAACCTCCATGAAGCGGGAGATGCTCATGATGGCCTGGTCAGTCTCGTTAAAAACCTCCCTCCATGTGAGAGTGCTGCCGGGCGATCGTCGGTTAGCCACCTTCTTCGACAGGAAGTTGGACAAATCTGCAACAGTCCAGTCTGTTTCAGACAGCTGAGCGTGGAAGAAGCTGGCGGTGATGTTGTTCTTCAGTAGGGTCTGTTACAACAAACAATTGACCAATTAGAACTGACTGAATAGAATCTCTGCAGAGGCATGTGATCAGTTCAATGACAGTGTGCAATGACTGCTGACCCTGACAAGGTCCATCTGTGGACTGTTCTCCATGAAGTCCCACACTTTCGGTCTCATCTCTTCCCACATTCCTCCAAGATCCCTGAACACACCCAGCTCCTGGAAGGTCCGGTTCATCTGAAAACACCACAGGCACAGGTGAGAACTGGCTCTACTAACTCTTGTAACCAATAGTGAGAGAAAAACATGGCGTGATGTTTTACTTCATGGATGATTTTTTGTGTGGCTGACGTATGGGGTGTGTACAAAATTTTTCCCATGAGCAGTGGCTTCAGTGCTTGCCAGATCATTCTGGACATTGGGTTAGAGTCCATATTTTGGACAAGACTGTTGCAGTATGGTGCTGTGATTAAAGAAACAGAAGAAACAGAAAATGTAAAAAATACATTAAATCACTATTTTAGTTTAGGTTGAATTGGAGCTCTGCCCACGAATACTCACTGGAAGAATTGTCGTAGTGAGCGGCAGCATCGTCCTCACTGCTGTTGTAGTTTCCAAAAAGTGCTTTGTAGTTGCTGTCTTCGTACCAGTTCAGAGACTTGATCTGCAGCCCGCCGCCCTCAGGGTGACCACAAACAATCCTAGACACTGCCTGGTACATGGCACTAGGTGATGATGTGGCGTTGTGGGTCAGGAAGATGATCTCGTTCCTTAGGGCCACCCAGCTCTTCATACCTGCCAACTACAGTTCAGGAGGACAAACAAGTTTTAAATTAGTTCATTAGTGCAAAAAAGACCAATCCACTGTGACAAAATATTATGATTTTAAATGGTCAAAAGTAGCTGAAGTGAAAAGTGTCATTTCCCTCCAACAAAATTTCTAATAATGGCCATTGTCTTCATGCTGGAAATTATGAATCCATTATAATACCAGACCATATTGGATACCTACAGGCACCTGGTCACATCTCTGCATCAACAACCTTTTATTTCAACCTCCTCCAACAATGATTATCACATGTCTTTTTTTACAATCAGAGGAGCTGTCTATACACATTAATCTTACAAAAGAACATGTAATAAGTACTCAAGAATAAACAGTGCTTCTTCAAAAACTATCAGAGAATTTTACTGGAGCTTCATCTGCAGCCACAGCCGACCATTCATACAGAGTCTTGCTAACCTAGGCTGTCAAACCGATGAAATCACTGGTAAGGGTTACTGTAGGACACACTTAAAAACATGGTCACGTGATGCTGACTCACATCCTCCTAGAATCTTAGTTCCTGACAAAATTGCAAAAACTTTCAAGTTTTAAAATAAGATTTTTTTAAGCAACATCTGTAGGGAGTCTGTGTCTCGCTCTCTGGACTCAGCATTATATAAACCAAACAAACCTCAGCAGTCCCATGTTTCCACTTTAACCTCCTGTGTGTGTGTGCTGTGTGATTATCTTAGTGTGAACTAACTGGGTCAGCCAGACAGTGACCTTTACTCCGATTATCAGAGTGAGGACAATGGAGGTATCATGTGCCTGAGACACAATATTTTTCAGTGTAAAACATGGACTTTGTTGTCCCTGCAATCACTAAATAGAGCTGCAAATATTTAACGTGTATTCTTAATATTTAGTGTGTTTTCTACACACCATCCAAACCAAAATTCAACCCACTACATCGAAGTGCAAAGGCAATCACCAAATACCAACAGACCAGTCCCAGAGATGACAACTGCTGTCACACGTCCATGTACTCTGTGGTCCACAGCTGCACTGACCCAGCAGCATGCTGAGTGTGGGGACAAAAATGGGACACTAGCTGAGTGTTTGTTGTTTGTTCAGACTCTGAAGTGAAAACCTGCTGAGTCTCAGAGTCTTTGTTCAGCTGGATGCTCTTGTATGTTCGTTACTTTCATCTGGACACAAAGAAGCAGGGACACTGCCAAGGAAACCCAGTGACCTGCTCTGCAGCCAGCAGGGGCGACATTAAGGAACTGAGGACATGTGTGTTCCAAAGTGGAGGTGATATGATCACGTGTGGTTTCCTTACCTCCACTGCCAAGAAACCTAGACTGTCCAGGAGGTTGTTAGTCGCAATGGCAACCTGTCTCACAGCCTCTGGATCAGAGGTGACATCCCTCTGAAAGACGCAAAGTGAGAAAGTCAGAACAGGTGTGTCAATAAAGCAGACATATTACAAACAACATCAAGTCAGACATTGTCTTACAAACAGATGTTAAAACAAAAAAAATGTGATGGCAAGTCTGGACATAGATGATTTAGGATAAAGATTTGAGGACGCTGGTAAAGATAGTGGGACTTGAGGGGACAAGAATGTCTGACACAGGCATAAGAGGACAGTTTGAACACAGAAATGTTGGTACATGGGATTAGACAAAGAACATTTTGAGAACTTTGGACATTGGGATCGATCCACTTGAGGACTAAGATGTTTGGATGCATAGATATTCTAGGACATTTGTATTTGTACGGAAAGAAATCAACATCATAATGTTTATTCATTATCTAAACTCTTTCTGTGTTCACTACAAAATGGGAAGTCCATCACGTCCCGATGTTAACTTTGTGTCTCTTTTTTGTCTCCTGTGTTTTACGACTGACCGGGAGACTCTAAACGTCTCTGTCTCTGTTGCTTTGGAAACAGGGACAGTCTGAGCCTGTTTCTCACAAAAGAAGCTTCTCGCTTTCAAACCCAGAAAACTGGTCTCCGGGCGACGAAAACTGAGCTTGAGCAGGAGGCGGAAAAGAACAGGCTGGGACACGCCTCCTCCCACGCCAGCACACACAGTCAGTGCGCACACACACACACACACACACACACACACACACACACACACACACACACACACACCTGAGCAGAGGTAAAATCATCACACCTCAAATGCAAACGTACATCCCCTTGTTTTGACACGCCTATATATTTAAAACTCAAAACCAAAAAACAAACATAGGCTGAGAAGCAACATCAACTACATCAAAGAAAAACAGGCAACAACATGAAGAGGTGAGTCAGTTCTTAAACAGTTGGCCTTATTTACTAATGAAGTCAAACTTGGTTTTCTGCTCTAGGGAAAGTTTCCTCCAATCCCGGCTATAACCTGAGTCATGTGACCTGAAAACTCACTTGGATGGGTTTGAGAAAGTCCAGGCTACTGAGGAAGTGTTCCTCAGCGAGGTTTAACCAGGCGGTGGGCGAACGACAGATGACTTCTTGTACAAACGCTGTCACCTGAGGATCCGAGAATGTCACGTAGTCTTCTACCATGGACGCTCCTCCATTCCTGGGACACATGTCCCTAAGGTGGACGCCAAATCCACGGAGGAAGACCTGGAGTCGGACCAGAGAGACAAACGAGTCAACCAGGATGAGAAAGAAACAAAGTCACAGAAAACAAGATCAGGTCAGCACATTGGACAGAACATCATGATAAAATGTTTTTTATTTTTTCAAATTAATTTTAACCAATTAATTCTCTATTGCTTTTGCACATGTGTGTTATGACATCATGACAGGTGTGGAAAAGGGTGACCTCACCTTCTCTAGGTTGATGTTTCCATCATTTATCTGTTGCACGATGTTTTCAGGCAATGATGCGTTTTTCATCAAGAAACTAGACAGAGTTTCATCATCTTTGAGAACGTGTTTCAGTTTGAAGCCTATGAACAAAACACAAAGACACAGGTGAGACCTGACCTGCTTTCAGACCTGGACTTGGACCTGAACCCAGATCAGGTACAGTAAGTTTCCCACATGAGCCTCTGAACTTGTCACAGCTCGTCTCCCTGCCCCCGCTCAAAGTGGAGCATTCATGTGGTCAGAGGTGTATGAATGGCAGGGGCGGGGCATGGGGGGACAAATTGGGGGGGGGCAGGTTACAGCAAGTAGAGAAACGGAACCCCCTTGCAGAGATTAACCTGTGTTTACAACAAAGGAAAATACTTTCTGTTTAATGAGGCTGAAAAGGAGAGGCAGAAACAAAGAAAATAGCTGCATATTGAACAAAAAACTCAAGCTTTACAGCAGCTGTCAGTAACATTTCGGATGTCGGTGACAGTGTCTGATCAAGGCTAGGAAACATGTAGCCTCACTTACTCATCACCTGCAATTATTAGGTGAAAAAGGGAGGCAATAATTCAAATGACAGACAAGACAGTCAAAAGGGTTTGGTGTAAGATGGTTAGAAAGATATAAAAAGCTTGTCAGATAAGTATGGTTTTGCAGTGAACTTCTAACCTCAAGGTTGACATATAACCCTAAGGATAAAGAGGTAAAAATCCTGTGAAGGTTAACAGAGATGTCAAACATTAACATAGCAAACTCTTAATTTCAATTAGAGATTATGTTAAATAATAAGTAAATTCTGGATCTAATGTTAGTTACTGTTGACTGGCTTCTGTATGTACCTGAGCGACTGTCCTGTAGGGCCTTGAGGGCCCGTGCAAGCTCCTTGAAGCTTTCCAGGTTCTGGTCATTTTGGCTGTAGAGCAAAATCTTTTTGGCATCAGAAAAAAGACGAGATATTCTGAAAAACAAAAAAAAAACTCCTGATGATAGAAGTCAAATGGTGTAGGAAAAGCTGTAACTTTTTTTGTCACATTTTTGTCAAAATAGGATTCAATTAGTGTCCTCTCGTACATCGAGTCATTAAAGTTGCCAACGATTCCCGGAGACTCTCCAGGTGTTGGGTTTCTGAAGCAGGGATTGTTGGCGTTGCAGAGGATTCCCTGAAGCCACGGTAGAGTTCCGGCTGAAGGCATTGCCTTGTTGGGAAAATGACCTGCAGTCCACACAAACAGGAAGTAGGTCAGTACTGGCACATTAAGAAATAAAATGTGAAAAAGCGAATATGAGAAACACTTTTCCCTAAATGGTATACTCTAAATGGATGAATGACTGGGAGGGACGACAGTTATTGATTATTGATCTGGCTGATCAGCTCTACACGTGTAAAGACACATCTGTCCTGCAAGACGAGAAGTGTCTGATGTCTTTATCTAAGTGTTGCGTTGGAACTGATTCATGAACTGATCTCATAACGATGGCTGCCATCATCGGGTAAAGATAACCTGGGATTGGTTTATGATCATCTGGAGAGCAGCAGCAGCAGCAACAACAGCTGCTGCTGCTGCCAGGAGGAGAATGCTGTTTCCTCACTGCAGTGGGACAACCTTTGACCTCAGAGGGGACAACTATCAGAACTTTAAGACTGTGTGACCTCAGGCTAATAACAGCAGAGATAAGATAATAGATGCAGCTTCAGCAACACTGAAAGACACTTTTTTACTTTTCAATAAACAACATCTTCGTCAACACCAATGTTTTCTGATGTATCATGTCTAATTACCTGCCCCCCCCCCTCTCTCCCCCCTCCACACACACACACCAGTCCTGTTGCCAGTTGGATCCAGTTATCTCGGTGTTTATTGTTGTTTTCCGTGTTTCTGATCTTGTGTTTGCTAAGGCAATTTGCCAAAGTGAGTAAGTGAGCAGCTCCAAAATGGAAAGGTTGCATATTTTGGGTTCCCTAGAATCTCAGATAAACCACATTTCTGTCTTGTTGTTACCATGGTTGGGAACTGTCTGCTCAGCTCAACTGCTAACAACAACAGTAAAATGAGGTACAAACTTTTCCCCTTTGGTATCACTCATTTGTCTTCTACTACTAAATTATTTTCAGGGTCACAGCGGAAGCTGGAGCCAACGACACCGTTCATTGTGCGAGAGTGAGGGCAACAACCATTCACACTTACGCTCTGGACATCTTTTTCCTGTAAGGCAAGAGCAATAACCACTCCTCTACCATGTGGCTTGTATGTGTTCTACCGTAAATTTCCCATCCATGCTCCACCAACCAATACCACAATTAATAACTGGTCCGTTATCCTTACCCTTTCACAGCCCAAAAACCATAACCAGACTGACTCGTTTCTGTTCTAACTGTATTAGTAAGTGATACTTCAAGCGTCAGTTATTTGTCACTTGTTTTTAATGGCCCAGTTTCTTGAATGATCACTACTAACCAGCTCCTGGTATTAGTTTGTAATGATAGTTGGTGACCTTTCATTTTTATTCTCAGGTGAGCAAAAGATAGTGGAACAGAGTTGCTAGTTTGTGACCTTTCATCTCTTTCGTCTCTCGCTCTGAGGCGAGTTGCGACACGCCGCTGCCGCACACAGCTGTGTGAATCACAGCACAAACATTCCTCAGCAGCTTCTGCTTTCACGGGGAAACAGGAAGAAACAAGGAGACGACGTCAACCAAAAGCTTCCTGAGACTACAGTCTGAAGCAGGGACATGTAACGTGATCCCAGAGAAACATTGGTCAACATCGAGGATGATCATCAAGTCAAACATCACGAAATGATGTTGAGAAGCACGGGAGCCCTGCTCTGTTGGCTTTGAATATGTTGGTGTTAAGACAAGTCGGACGAGATAGTGAGGTTTCCTTCACATTCTTCTACACAGTCACATGAGAAATTAGCAGGTTATTACATTTTGACGTAGATGAGTTGTTCATTCACTGCAGCCTCTTTAACAAAGTTCAATGTCTTATTTGATTACCTCAGTGTTGGAAACCCTTTATTGTGAAATATCATAGTCATCAAACCTACTGAAGAGGCAGCTGTAGACCACCAGCTCACGTGTCTCCACTAACCAATGGTTTTCTCTGTTGACTTTGGAGAAATTGTAAATTGTAGCCATTTTAATTTGGGAGTGTTTGTTGTGAAATTGTACCAATCGGTAACTGCTGTACTAATAGTGAACAAGGAGATACAAAAATGTTTTAAGAGGTTCATATATAATATTTAAATGAGTGCAAATCATCATCGATCCACTGATGGCAGCAGAGCTCACGTTAATGACTTCAGGTCTTGCTGAAAACAGCGTGAGGTGAGGATGTGGGGGAGACCATGGTGTACATTACAGGACATTGGTCTCATTCAGCTGCAGCTTAAAGTTCTTCTCATGTAATCAATCACAATCTTATCAATTAAACAGGGCTGAATGACCTTCAGCAGGTCTGATACTGACATTACAGCCTGTAATAAAGAGTCATAAAGTGAGGACGAGCAGCTTTGGGTGACATTTTGAAATCAGGACACTTCCTCTGCTCTTCCTCCCCAGAACCATCACTTGGCACAGTTTTTTTAGTTTAGGGTTATTTTTCTAATGCAGTTCGTTACATTTCATCTGCCACCAGGACTTTGTTTCGTAGGCGGTCTGCTACAATGAGCTGAATTGTCTTGCCCAGGGGCACATTGGTACACAGCTGAAATTAAACTTGGGGTTTTAGAACTAACCCTCTCTCTCCACAGCTGTCCATACCATCAATCAATAACAGATTATCAAATATCAATCCAGCCTTCACTCTCACTCATATCAGGTGCAAGGGTTTGAAAGCTACTGATAATAGGGACCAGGGACACTCCCATCCTGCACCAGGTCTAACACTAGAACTTCATCTGTAGCATGTGAACAGTGACAGATTAACACCTGACAGGTGATGTGAGGATCACACGTAGAAGTGACCTCAAAAGTTACCAATAATGTGCGGTTTTGCTGCTTATCTGAACTGTTAGTTTTTACTGCTGTGACTTTTTCCAACTGTGTCTACTAGGAATAGATATAATAATGCCTCTAATTAAACTGTAACTGTACAAACTGTACATGCTTTTAAATGATGTACATGATTAATGAAGGAAAATGCCGGCCCATACATCTCTATGTCTTGCAGACCCTACAAACTGCATCAACAAATTCACCTCACAAATATGCAAACTATGCAATGGTCCGTAGATGGACTGTAGATCAAGGTCAAGGGTCATGCAGAGTTGTGTTGTTGATGTTCTTTTTTTTTAATGTAATCATAGCATGCCACACGAGTCACGTCTAGACAGTAAATGATCCATGTTGTTTGTTTTTCAATATTTTGATCTTTTAACTCACACTCATGTTGTTCGTAGGGCGGGTAATTGAGTCGCACGGAGATGAGGATGAAGAAGATGAAGAGTGGCCAGACGATCTCCACCAGCAGTTGAAGCTTGAGAGAAACACAAACAGGAAACGTTTACACCGTGTTAAAAGCTTCCTGACAGGACGCAGAGGTAACCGTCAGCATCATTACATCATCAATAATGCATCAGGAGGAGTCTTCATCGATTGATCAGAGGAAACAGCTGCTTACATGAAAATACATTCACACAGTCAACAATCTGAGTCGAGGTTGTTTACAGTTTTAAGATCAATTCACACAAGTTTTATATTCACATTTGTTTACTGTTAACTTTAGAGGGAGAGAATGAGAATGTTTAATATTTGCAATACAAATACTCAAAGAGATTAATTATTATGAATTAATAAAGATGAATATTACAGTAATGATTAAAATGTATAATAAACAATACACCAACATTAACCATTTGGCTGATGAGAACATCAGCTGTGATAAAGGGATTTATTGCTGATCAACTGATTCATTGATTGATCAGCTAGCCATAGTCTGTATAACTGATTAATTGATCATTTGTGATGTATCACCTGTGTCCCTGATTAAGTGTGTGTTTGATTGCTAATCAACTCTCAGCTCAGTTGTGTAAGTGACTGATTAGTCGTTTGACTGATTGATTTAACTTCAGGACAGATCATTCAGCTGTGGAAATGACAAATCAGATGTGTGACTGTTGAATTGACCATTGGACTGGAATGGATCAGCTGTGTGGCCGACTGAAAAGCCGCGCGAACGTTCAACTGCTGTGACTTTTCCATCATTTTTTTCGACTGTTCCCGCAGCGACACTTACCGTCTGTCGTCGTCGGTAGGTGAAGTTTTTCCACAGCAGCAGAAGCAGCTGCGTGAAGACAACAGACATACTTGTTCCAAAATGTCAGCCGCTGCCCGCTCTGCAATAAACACAAGATCCAACATACAGGTCAAGGGTCAGAGCAGATATTGAAGTGCTGAGCTCTTCCTCTCACGCACACATTTATATTTCATACTGATAAATGTTGTCCCACTGGCTGTTATTCAAATGGCGTTACTTGTAGAACAGTGGACCACTTATGGTCTTCTCCTGCAGCCTCACTGTGCAGTCATAGTTTACAGCAAGATGGCTTCAACAATTTCTATATGAAATGACCTTCCTGCTGCTCACAACAAAAAGCCCTGGTAACAGACACAAAAATGAAGGTGTGTAACGTAAGTTATCAGGCAATTCAAGACATGTAAGATTTCAGGTTGGGCTCTAGCAGAACTTAATTGTTTGAAAAAAAGAGTAGTGTCAGCAGCAGTGGTTTACAGTACAGAGCATTACGTGACATAATGATGAGGGCTAGAAACCAAATTAAAAACTGCATTTTTTTGTGAACTAATAGGACTGGGTTAGTTTTTGTCTGGTAAGAGAAAGGTCAGATGTTGTGTTTTTTTTTCACTTCCGTGCACAAGTATATACTTTTCTAATACTTCAACTAATAAAAAATAGATCTGATGAATCAACTGTGAAAACAACTTCAGTTGCAGCCACACCAGGAAGATTAAAATTGCTATTGCTCCTGGTGTTATCAAAGAATAATACATGTAATATGAGAAGGAGACACGGAAAGAATGAGCTGAAAGTCATTCTGCTAGTTTCTTCTTGTACAAAACGCAGTCATTCTAACTCCAACGGTGTTCTTATCTGGGCACTGAGTGGAGCCCTGACACGATGGGATCAATATCAGCCAATTGACCACTGAGTAGAGGTGTGTGTGTGTGTGTGTGTGTGTGCAGGGGGGTGGGGGGCAGTGGAAGGTCTGTGGTGGAACTCATTAACAAGTGTCTGAAGCACAGACGACCCTGTCTCCCCCAACACAATAACACACACTCTTTGATGACAATGAGCCGTGTCTCATTGTTCATCCACAACAGGAAACACTGAATAATGCTGGTGCGTGTGTGAAAGTAAGGGCACGCATGGACACTCAAGTGTGTGTCCTTGAACTGTGACGATTTAATCAACTTGATCAGAGATAAAGTAACTGTTGATCTGTGACCTGACAAATGTTTTATCTGAGCATCATCATGAAAATCACTTGTCCATCTACCTGAAACAAACTAAGGAAAGTTTCCGCACACTTTCCTTTATGTTCCCACCGGTTCTCCTTTCCCTCTTTAGTCTCCAAGAGTTCTGTAGAGTCCTGCTCTTTGGCAGAGGTTTATATTTATTCTACCTATGTGTGGGATTTTATTATACTGTTGATTTGTGTGTTTTTTCTTCTTCAAGAAATGAACATGTTTTTTTTCCATGTTTATTTCAAGCACTTTCAATGATTTCTTAGTGTTTTGTCAAAAAAACCAACCTTGTATTCCCCTCATCCTTACATCTCTGATGTAATTTCTTAAGTCCTGTCCAAGGTTTGTGGATGACATTACTGTTTGAAGTACCTCCTCTAAATATCTCTCAGGTTTGAATTACATGTATGACAAGTTAATATGTGGCAAGTGAAAGTAATGATCAAAAAAGGGATTTATGATTATTTCTGCCCAGTTGGCACAAGTAACGTGTGTCCAAACCATTGTCAGAACGATGACTAGGATCACCAATCGAGTGCTGCAGTTTGACCATCATTTATCAATATAAATACAAATTGTCATGGCTAATCTTAAACATAAGTCTCTTACGGAATAAAAAAAATACACTTCTTGAGGGTGGACACAACAAACGCGATGCAATAATAAATTGAGCATAAGCCCCCTGTTGCCTCTCGTGGTGAATTAAACAACTGCACCTTCATCACTTCAAATTTTTACCATTTCACAGAAAAGAAAAAGAAAAAGAAAAAAACAGCAGCAGCCTCGGAAGCAGACTAAACAGAGGAAAAACCCAACAACGACAGGAAAGCAGAAATACCCGACTCTGTTTGACATCTGTTCGGAGTATTTCTGTTAAAAGTTAGAAAAGATAATAAACGGTGGGTATAAATGCGTATCGTACCTAAGTCCAGGTGAGTCCAGCTGAGCAACACCAACACCGGTAACTTCCTCCTCCTCCTCCACCGGTTCGTCTGAATCAAATGCCGCTACAGCTGAAGCCTCGAGTTTAAAGCTCAGCACGTCAATTTTACTGTACTACGCCATCACAATACGTTTCCTGTCTAGCCCTTCAGTGTAACGTCCTCTTCCTGTTTTACCCTTCAATAATAATACAAAAGTAGTCGCTAATTTGTGTGTGCCGTATATATTTTATAACGAATTTCAAAAATTAGGTATATCGAAAAAATAAAAAGGTTAAATTTACTTTGAACTAAAAAATTGTAATTTTTATTATTGAAATACTTCATGTACATAACTTAGGACATCATGAAGGTAACAACCTGATGGACACAATCTGTGGCATGTGGCTTCAAAATGGAAAATGTGGAGTTAGAATTCTTAGCCACACAACCACAAGGTCAATACATGTTTTATATTCTGTTTCTTTTTCTTTTTACATTAACTGAATCCCTTTTTATAGCACCAAAAGGACATGTGCTGCCACTGCGACAACACAAGTCATGAAGTTATTGGG
>NC_024321.1:8428729-8451794 GCF_000523025.1 Cynoglossus semilaevis
ACACAGTCAACATAGCAGCACATTCAGCATATTTGCTGTTTTCCTTGCATGTCAGAGCTAAACCACAAAAATACATATTTGGTTAGACAGAGGTTACGGTCACTAGGGGAATAAGGGGAAGTTTAACAAATAATTGTTGTTTTCTTTTTCCTTTTTTTGTACTACTGTTTTTTCACCTCTTGTCATGACACACAGAACTGCAAAGACATTCTATTACTTATCAGGTACTCCTGCCGTGAGTGTTTTCAGATAATGTTGCAGAGATTCCTCTTAGAACAACCAACTGATGGGACAAGAGATTGGATAGACCTGTGTTGATTGCTCAACATCATCCCGTCTGGGGAAATGTGTCTGTACCTTTGTACTAAGCAGCATCCGGTGTGGAAAAGAAAAAAACACACACCTTTGTTTTGCAACGGTATCTTATTTCACATTTCAAATTTTGAGATGATGTAAATTTGATATAAAAAGTCTCGTCATACTATCCCTAGGCTCATCTTAGTGTTTTATAGGAATCTGATCCTTCAGATGACTTGTCCAGGGGCCATGACAAGATGTTATGAGCAAAGTATGCTAAGAATATCTATTTTATAATTCAAAGCATATTAGACAGGAAGCAAATGACATTGTTAGTAAGGAGAATTTCTCACTTTATATTTCACATTGTAATGATTACAAATAGGACTTTTTAAAGCATTACCCATTTGAACTGTATATATGCTGACGTAAGGGAGTTTCAGATCTCAGTAGATCCACCATTTGCCTTAATTTTTGTTTTAAATGGTAATGAAATGTTTGGAGTGGCACTTTGACCCAGAGGCAATGTCTCTGTCATTGGTGTGGAACCCCAGGGTTCACCTCATGGGCAAGTTGAATCCTGGTTAGGGCGGTTGGTACCTTCCAGTGGACTCACCACCTGAAGGAAGGATCCGGGGGGTTGGTACGGTGCAGTTTGATCTGGGTGGCAGTCGTGGAGACTGCTGCCCCTGTGACCCGGTAACGGATAAGTGAATGAAAATAGATGGATGAAACGTTTGGAAAATTCCATATTTCACCACTTATTTAAACTAGTCAAGATAAGAATGTAGAAAAAAGTGTCATCTGAGTATTTTGTTTATTGGTAGACACAGACAGCATAGACACATGTATACATGCATTCACTGGAGTAATATTTATTATTATTTTATTTTACAGTCATTAGGCTCCATCTCTGGTTTTGTGGTTTAAAGAGAGAATCAGTCACTTCATAGGAGAGAAAGGACAGGCAAACAGTAGTTTGTTGTTCTGGGATTCCAGATGGGCCACGCCTTCTCTGACTGAAAGAGAGAAAAGGTAACACAGTAAATCAATCAGTTACTGATCAGTAGTTTTAGCTGATCACTAAATGTAATGAATGAAATTAAATATATATAATATGAATTAACATGGTGTTACACACAAAAGTTGAAACAGAAAACCAGCCTGTTGGATCTTTCTGCTGCATTGAGTCATCTACTAAATATAAATGGAGGTTTTAGCATAGATGGAAAAATAATAGAACATGGTCTAAAACAACTGTTTAGTATGATGTAAAATTACTGATTTTCTCCATGGACTTTGGTCTGAGAAACTTGTTCACACATTGCAAGTTTTGTTTTTTAAAGACAGGCAGGCAAATCAGTGGACAACAACCATGTTGACCAAATTGTTTGTATGTCATAGAGCAATGCTGGTGTAGCTTTTATTAGCTCAGCATTTTAAAAAGCTTCATCATTTCTTTTCTTCTTTGGTCCCTGTTGCTTGCCATGTTTTCACAATAGTTACTTAAAAGTCCTTAAAAACCCTTGCCCTTAATACACAGACATTATAATACAAAATGGTACAATTTTTTTTAAAAATTGTTTACTGTTTATTATTAGTTTTTTTTTCATAATAAACAGTAAACAAATGTCAGTGTCTCACCTGCAGCAACGATTCGGGCGTCAGTGTGAGATTTGTGACGAAGCTCAGCACGCTGGTCAGCGCTTGCATACCACCAGAGGGCGTGAACTACGAACACACACAAATGGCAAAGACAGTCGTCTCTTTTCTTAGGTAAATATTTGTCTTTTTGCTCTTTGATTAATGTCAATGTTTTCAAGTGTACCTCTGTTAAGGAGGCCAACTTCGCTGTGAAAGGCGCCCAGTAGATTCCCGTACCCTGGTGCATCACGAGCGGTCAGGGCCGCCTGGAAGGCTTTACCCCAAACTGCTGGACCGCCGGGATGCATCTGATAGGTCACCAGCTCATAGACACCTGAAACAGGTGAAAATCAGGGGCACATTTACTCTGAATGTGAGTGTGTGTTTGTGTGATAACGGGGCATGACTTACCTCCCTCCTGTGGGGCATTCTTTAAATTGCTCCATGGAACCAGGTAGGTGACCTCATTGTCCTGGTTCATCATCATCTGTGAAGCCTTGGAGAGGTACTCTGAGTTCCATGTGGCATCCTGTGCCAATGCTGCTCGCACAGCTGCCCTCTGAGCATAACTATCTGAGGTCAGATTTCACAAGTCAAAGACTTGTAAACGAATACAGATGAAGAAACAGCAGTAGCTGTAGCTGTACTCTCACCGTACTTCCATATATGAAAGACCTGGTTAAGGCCGCCATACTCAACACTCCAGTAGCCAATCAGCTGTGAGTGTGCGGTGCGCAGGTGGATTTTCTCATTGGTCAATTTAAGGAAGGAAGCGGTCTGGTGAGGGTGCAGGCAATAGGTGCGGAGCTCATAGAAAGTTTGGTGTTGCTGTTGATGGCCAGAGGAAATATACACACGAGGCTGCAGAAGGAGAAATCACAGAACAGGTCACACTCCTAACACAAACACAGAGATACATTAGACCAAACAAGACTTGAGACAAACTAAGAAGACAAAACCAGAGCCTGCTACATCGGAAATGACCATCAGAACAAACGTTAAAAGACTCATATTGACATAAACATTCACAACAAAATATTCCATTATTTTATTCTGTTACATTCTATTCACGTTGTTGCTTCCATTAATATTCACGGGGATGATCGGTCCGCTGCTGCCCCCTGTTGAACAAGATATATCATAACAAAGTTACGTGACCATGGCCATGAACTAAGTATTTCATGGTGTGGTGCGTTCAGGTTCCTCTTCTCCATAGGAATCCTGTGTTCGTGCTGTTGTTCCTTCCAGTTAATGTTCAACTACTACGTTTTAACCTGTTCACAGATGTCAGTCCAGAGGGCAAGGACAACCGAATTGTCCTCATCTAGAAGAGTGACACCAAAAGTTACACCGTGTTCCACTGATGTTTTTCACAGTTTTCAACAGTCTCGGTCAGAGAAACATGTAGTAGAAACGCATGTTGTTGGTGTCACTGTGTCTTAGTGTGCTGCCCCAAAATGTTTTTAGTCTTTGTCGAAATAGTTCACACGAACTTCCGTAACTCGTGTATTTTGCCATGCAGAGCATTTTATTAAGCAGTGTTACACACACACACACACACATATATATGTGTATATATATATATATATATATACACACATATATATATATATAAATATATATATATATATATATATATTGTATATACAGTGTATATATGTTATAATGTAACATAACAAAAAATGTGTAAGAATACATACAGGGTAATTATCTGTGTGTCATACAAAAAAGCTGTTTGTGTACACTGGTATCCAAATGTTGGGTGTGCAGGTTCGTGCGCTTACTTGTAGTTGCTGCAAAGTTTTGAGCAATTCTGGCATCCATTCTGATTGCATGTATCTTTGGGATAAAGTTGTCCATTTTATTTTAAATGATAGGAGTTGCGTGTTTACGGTTAGACACATACGCAAGTTTTTAATAGTAGTCGCCATCTCTACAACAAGTGTGTATAACAACGAAGGTGTGTGTGTGTATGTGTGCGTGTCTATTGGGTCTTCACTCACCTGTGCAGCAGCTGTAGCATTAACAGCAGCTGATTTTAGTAAAAAGCTTCTGATTCTATTCATCTTAAATCTGAACCGAACTGTTAGAAGAAAAAAGACAGATATGCAGCGGAGTTGTATTCCTTACTGTCTAACTGTCTCTCTCACACACACACACACTCACTCACTCACTCTCTCTCTCTCTCTCTCTCTCTCTCTCTCGCTCTCTTTCGCACTTCCGCTCACAAACACACACAGACCCACAAGTGTTGTTTAATTTTGTTTGTGGGTTTAATCTTCAAAATGACCTCTTAAACCAAACATAAAATCATCTCCATTTAATCACGCCAGTTATAGCAATCACGCTCGTCTTTTAAAAATTTGTTTCGGAAACGAAAACTTTTACTATTGTTATTACTTTGGAGCGACAAAAACGTACATTTGACGTCACTTCCTTTCAGGAAGTAAGATGGTACCGACTGCAGCAAGCGCATGTGTTTTGTCTCCAAGGTGAGTTGTGTGTAGTCCCATCATGGCTCTAGTATCCCGTTTGCTCCACGTCTCTCGGGCATGTCTTATCTGGGGCTCTGTACCTCGGGGGCTCTGCGCCGCTAATTGTCGGGTTATTACGGGCTCAGAACCGGCCTTTGGTCCTAGTCTGACTCGTCAGTTCAGCAGCAGAGATCGCAGGAGCATCGGCAACTACACCGCAGACCCGAGCATGGAGGAAGAGTTCGTGTTCGTGGACCTAATTGGTAAGAGTAACAACTGCTAATATTGTTTAGACTTTGGGTTATTGTGAGCCAATAGAAGAGTCGCAATAGAAAACATTGACGGAAACTACCTTTGAATAAACACACAACTATAACCCTAATCTCAGCGAATATATAATCCATATGATGGATGTCATGATCTTTGTCATGATTCTTTATCCAGATGCTGACTCTGTTGATGAAGAGAGTGATGCAGCTCAACGGATGCAGCTGATGTCATCCACCCCTTCCTCTGCATCATCCCAAACCTCGTTACCTGGCCTGTCTTCTCGCCCGCATCATCACAAACACTTGAGATCCTTGGAGAGTCAGCTAAAAAGTCTAAAGAATGAGGACCAGCAGGAGGCAGAGTCTGATGCTCTCATTCAGTTCCAGGATGTTGAGTTTCCCCTTGAAGACAACCTTGTGAGTGCAAAAACCAAAAAGAAGAAGGCAAAGATTAAGGGTGAGCACACAATCTTTGGAACACCTGATGTGAACGAGCCCCTGAGCAATACTTCCTGTTCCGGCTGTGGCGCCATACTGCACTGCACTGCTGTGTACACTCCAGGGTACATACCCAATGAGAAATACAAGGTATTGCTAAAGGACGGGGGTCTAGAAGGGGCAACCTGTCAACGCTGCCACCTACTCACTCACCACAAGAAGGCGCTGGAGCTGCAGGTGTCCAGAGACGAGTATCGCAAGGTAGTCAAGCGGCTACAACCTCTGCGGGCGCTTGTGCTGCTTATTGTGGATCTGCTGGACCTACCGCACACCATCATCCCTGACCTGCCACAGTTGGTTGGCACCAACAAACATGTGGTCGTACTCGGTAACAAGGTGGACCTGCTGCCTGCCGATTCATCTGATTACCTGAAGCGGATAAAGCGTCAGCTTGTCCTTTACTGCCAGGAGGCAGGGTTTGGGGACCAGATCACTGACGTGCACTTGATTAGTGCCAAGACAGGCTATGGTGTGGAGGCACTGATTTCAAGCCTGCAGCGCTCCTGGAAGTACAAAGGCGATGTCTTTTTGGTGGGAATAGCTAATGCTGGGAAGTCCACACTCTTCAACACATTGCTTGAGTCAGACTTTTGCAAATCTAAGGCCAGAAATATCATCCAGAAGGCGACCATTTCTCCGTGGCCTGGTAAGACCATTCCCACCTGTCTGATAATAATATTATTATTTATGTAGTTGTTATTATTAATAACTGATGTACTTTCATTCTAACTGTTATGTGTTACAGGACAATGGTGATTGCTCTGGTATTATGCCACTAATCCTGTGATTCTGTGTTTTCTTTCTGGCTTCGATGCGTACAGGTACCACACTGAACCTGTTGAAGTTTCCTATCATGAACCCCACACCATACAGAATGTTGCGGCGCCTGGACCGGCTTAATACATCAGATACTGAGATGTCACAAGAAGAACATCGGAGACTGGCACAGTTAACGAAGCAGGGATATTTAGTTGGTAAGAGTGTGGGCTTAGACAATAATCCCCTAAACACAGATTGATCACAGAATTATTGCAAAAATGTTTTCCCTTTGAGCGTCAGCTACAATGTAGTGGCCAAGCCAAAGATTCTTCTGTGTAAAAGATGTACCAAAATCTTCTTGCGGCAGAAATATAATTTAATCTTTCTCTGTTGCCAATCCACTCAGGTAATGTTGGCAGAACGTTTGGTGCTAAACCCAGATTGGATGAAATTGAGTTTGATCCAGATAGTCTGGCCTTTGGTGATGATGTCCAACATGCAGAGACAGGTGAGGTCACTGGGAGAGCCTTTGCAATAGGCTGACTCTAATACCCCTTATCTGACTCTTATTATATATACTCTCTTATATATATATATATATATATATATATATATATTATAATCCTATTATTTCGTAGAAGTCAGTAAGAAAACGGATGCCTTCACTCACAATGAGCTAAAGGAGGCTCACTGGCTGCACGACACTCCGGGCATCATGAAGGAGAATGATGTGAGGAAGCCTGACTCCACTGCATCACTGATCAGAGTCATAAAAGCAGTGGGCGGGGCTACAATAATACTCCTCTCTCTGTCTCTGTCGTTTGTCCAGGTCCTAGACTTGCTAACTGAACAGGAAGTGAAGATGGTGGTTCCTACATATGCCATCACTCCACGCACGTTTGTGCTAAAGCCTGGCATGACGCTGTTTGTAGGAGGCATAGCCAGGATTGACTTCTTGCAGGTTAATTTACACATTGCCGAGTCTTTATTTTACACCATTATTATTAAATTAATAAATTATATATTGTTTGATTTTTTTTTTCTTGAGTGTAGGTTGTTTGTTGACTGCTTTATGAATTGTTGTCTTTGCTGCAGGGTCAAAAGTCTTGCTGGTTTTCAGTTGTGGCTGCAAATCCTGTCCCAGTTCACATCACCAGGCTGGAAAAAGCTGATAGTGTTTATGAAAAACATGCTGGACATGTGCTGCTTGGGGTGAGTCAAATGACCATTGTTTAAGATGGAATATAGTCTTTAGAGAGTTACTACTGTTGTCTGTAGGAACAGTCTGCAAAAATGTCAATTTTTTAAACTTGCACAGAATGTTAACACTTACAGTCTATCCTGTTATTCCCCTTCTTTTTGTGTTGACATCTGTGTTTGAGTTTTATTCTTTCACCTAGAGGCTGTCTCTGCCACTGATAAATATTTTTACTTAAACCTTGTGTTCAGGTCCCAATGGGGGGTACAGAACGAATGAAACGGTTTCCAGAGTTGGTTTCTCAGGAAATCAAGTTAAAGGGGCGTGGCCACCTGGAAGCAGCTTCTGACATCACACTGACATCTGCAGGTAAATGCCACAACTGTTTTTGGAAAAAAAGAGTCTGTTCCTTCTCAGCCGATTCACGGCCCCATCCTCTGTCCGTCTGTCTGCAGGTTGGGTTGCTGTAACGGCGGTTGAAGACGACGAGGTCACACTCAGGGTTCATGGTCCAGCTGGGGTGCGTTACAGCGTGAGAACGCCACCGCTGCTTCCTCACATTGTGACTGTTAAAGGAAAACGTATCCACAAATCCGTTTCCTACAAATCAGTGAAGCCACGACCCCTAGTGAATGAGGGTATGAAGGTCAAAAAAAGGTAAAGCCTTGTTGTTGGAGTGGACTGAACTCATCTTCAAAATAAAACACAGTGGTTGACTGGTATTGGAATCACAGCTGCAGACTTCAGCACTTTGTAGGGCAACCGGTGTTGATGGTCCTCAGGATTGTCCGTCGGTCGTAAAAAGTGGATGATTGTTTGAGTAGAACAGTGTTATAAAGCTGTAGTTTCATTAGTTTTTAACCATGATGTTTGTCTGTAAATACTGAACGCTTGAAGATTTAACTGTATCCTTATTCAATAGACTTATAGTAAACTGATCATATGTCATTGGGTTTTATATAAAATGAAAAAGAAATCACAGAGGAAACTTTGGAATTTTGAAATATTGTGTATTTGTGAAAATTATTTTTGACTAATACAGTTTGAAAACCAAACACCAGAAAAACAAGTCTGTTTACAAAACGTTAGTTCAGTACAACATTGAAGAATTGTTTGAAGAATTCTGAACCTTAATTTTCTAAAGTCTGATAAGATTTTACTTTTTTTTTACTAGAAAGTGATAAACACACAGTTTGTCATGGAAAAGAAAAGGATTTTGTTATTCTTTGACAGTAGAGAGTAGTAGGCACGAGGCAGGAAACCAATCATTTCATCAGTTGATGACTGATCAATGAATAGATCAGCTGCTTGAAACAACAGTCACACAAAAGCATCACTTTCTCATCACTGGCAGTAAATCTGATGTTTTTCCAATGTTCTTCTCTTCTCAAAGACATCACTTTGGCATCCACTATTGCACAATAATACAGTTTTTACAGAGCTACAGAGCTAAAATTTTGAATCATAACACAGCAGGTAGAACTTAAAAAATGCCCCACCAACATGGTTGACTTGATTGTCAAAGGCACTGACGCTTTATAAAGAAAAAGAAAGGGCACATTGACTTCACTGTAGCTGTAGTTCTAACCTATGTAGTGCCACAATGACAGAAGAATTAACAACAAAATGTCAAAACGGGACATGTATATATATATCACTATGTACAAAAACAAATCAAAAGACCAAACAACAGGGGGCGCCACAAGACAATGAATATTTTAGGTAAACATTTGATATCATGTTTTTAATGCCTGTCAATGTCACCACTCAAGAGTTTATAAACCTATTATCTACAATGAACAGTGTGATGATCCTATTTTACCTTAAGAAAGGAATTCTACATCAGTGTGTAATTTGATTCATAATACAAACAACTGAAACAAGCACCTAGCCTTTGACACTGATACTAAACTGGTGAAGTGTAGGATAAAAAGGGAGTCATTTGAAACTAGAGGTCACAAAGCAACAGAAATAACAAATAATAATAATAAAAAAAAGAAACACAAAAGGTTCTTGCTGACGTTTTAGATCTCTCTCACTTTTGGGCGTTGGCACTGTTGTTAATGTAGTAAACGTTAACCAGGTGACGGTTCAGGTGGCGGCGATATGCCACCTCCATTGGAAAAGTGCGATCGCAGAAGATGCACAGGTGACCCTTCAGCTCCGTTGGTGTTGGGATCTCCTCTGTGGGGGTCTCAGGGTCGTTGGCCATCTTACCTGATCTGGCCCCATTGAGGCCTGAGTCATCGCTGCCCTCAGAGGCGCTGTCACTGATGTCACTTCCTCCCTCATGGCTGCTGTGTATTCCCTCATCATCCTCTGGGTCTGCAGGTTTGTTTCGCTGGCTCGGAATCAGCAGAGGCGGGGGTGAAGTGGGTTTGAGGAACGTTGGAGCGGTACAGTCTTTAGTTGGAGTAGGCGTGTCCTCACCTGAGGATGAACAGGTGGGTGGAGTCTCCATCTTTTCTGAGAGATTTTCAGACACTTGAGGGCTTTGTGTGGGTGTAGGTGGATGCTCACACATCTCAGTGTCTAGCTGATCATCCTTGTGAGTTGAAGCTTCTGGAACCTGCGATGTTCTGCTGCAGACGATGTCTTTGTGTTGAAGACATGTCTGTTTGTTGTCAGGTTTTTCTTTCTTCTCCAGACATGTTACCACCGTCTCAGTGGCTTTTTGCATCGGGTTGAAGGTTTTGACTGTAGTACTCGCTCCTGAAGCAGGTTCTGGTACAACCTTCTTTGTGGTGGTGGCAGTTTTCAGTCGTTTGGGCTTGACCACAGCCTCAGGTGAACTCTTGCTGGACAAATCCAGAACCTCTGATATTTTTCTTTTTCCTGCTCTGTCTTTCACAGTCTTTTCCTTCTGAACTTTCTCCTGAGCTTCTGGTTTCTGCTGAGTTTCTTCTACAGTGTCAGGAATTGTCTCAGATTTCTTTGATCCAGACCTTCTACTCTTGTTTACACTTTTGTTCTCTTTCCCGCTGTTGTCATTCTTTTGTTCTTTGTCCTTCTGAGGCTTTGCCTTCTGCTCTTCTTTCTTCTGCCTGGAGGTCCTTTCATCCTTGGCTCTTGCCTGGTCTGGTTTCTCTGTCTTGGTCTCTGGTTGGTCTTGCACATCCAGGGCTACAGCCTCTTGCTCATGGACAACTAAAGATTTCTTAAATCTCCTCCTGATGGCAGTTGCAGTTTCTGCCTGGGTTCCAGTTGCTACAGCAACACATTCGCCACGATTCTCTGTCTTCTTCTGTCTTGTTGAGACTTTCTTCTCTGGTTCTACTTTATCTTTGGGTTTGGGGGCTTTATCTTTCTCTGGACACACCTTGGCTTTCTTACTGGACTTTTCTGGCATTTCGCTTGGTTGGCTGACACTTGACCTACTGCTCTTTCTAATTGAAAGATTGATAGGAATTGACTCTGAGACCATCTCCTCCTCTTCATCCTCCTCCTCTACATCGTCATCATCAAAGTCCTCCTCCACACAGGACGAACTGTCGTGTTTGTTTGTTTTGGTATTGGCGTTTTCCTCTAAACCTCCAGGCTCTGTTTTTTTAACACGCAACTTGACGTTGGAGACATCCACAGAGACGTCACATCCAGCGTGCCTGGACTTAATGTGATACTTCAGGTTGCACTTCTTGGAAGCGGCATATTTGCAGAGGGGGCAGAGGAACTGGCGGGGGTTGAGGTGGAGTTCTACGTGCTTTTTGAAGTTGCTGCGATCTGCCGTCTTGTAGTCACAGTAGGGGCACGACAGCGGTTTCGGCCCGTTGTGGACTTGCCGAGCATGGCGGGTCACCTCATGCTGATTGGCCGCCAAGTAGTTACAGCTCTCACATTTAAAGGGACGCTCACCTGCAGAATAAAAAGTCTGATGTTAGGACCTGGTTGTTTTGAACCATTCGACACGTCAGAGGTTCATGCAAACAGCTACAACTGAATCACAAAAGTCATGGATCAGCATGGTGTGAACATAGGAATATCACACATTGATATTACCAATTGTTAAAGCTGCTGCTGTAAGTGCTTTAATTTTGACCCATTTTAAGGAGGTTTTCATTAAATGTATGACGAGTGTCACACAACTATATGGTGTTTGGCAATATTTTGGCTCTGTTGGATAACTGAATAAATGATGTACAGCAGCTTTAACACTCATCTGGAGTCTGACCATGCGGGAAACACAGCAGCAGTAGCACAAAGCAACAACAACACACTGTGTGGGTCTGGGTTAACACACATTACCATGTTAGTCCTCTGCTCCATTGAAAGAAAAGCAGACACAAGATTCAACAGTAAGTTGTCGTAACAAGTCCTATATGCACTGTAGTATTTTTTAAAATAAAACAGTCTATCTGGGTTATTCATGTGAAATTAGCAACTACGCTTACTGTGGATGTCAGTGTTGGTATCAAACATGATGTTGGCTTTATATTAGGACAAAATGTCAACATAGATATTCAGCTCATTGACAGCCTATTATCAACTCACCCGAGTGTGTCCTCATATGGCGGGTCAAATGTGTCTTCTGTGCACTGGAATAGTCACAATATAAACACTGGAAGGGACGCACACCTGAACAGCAGCACGGTGGAAAAGTCAGGTTAACAATACAACTATTTAGAGACGGGTAAACAGGTAGATATGCGTGGTGTTTGTGGACCCACCTGTGTGTGTGCGGATGTGCTGGATGTAGTTGCTCTTTCTGTCAGAGAAGTAGGAACACTGAGAGCAGGTGTGGAGTTTACTGGGGAAATGATTCCTCAGGTGTTTCCTCCAGTGATATTGACTCACTGTTGTGTAAGGACACAACGTGCACTTGAAGACCCTGCAGACAGGGGGAGGCAAAAACAGGTTAATTTTAGTGTTACTCAATGGTTTACTAATTGCAAGTGTTCAATACTATATCAAACCAAAATTACATTTCATTATACCTATAAGTATCTGTCTGTGCCATGAATTTATTTCTTTCCACTGATTTGACACAAGTTTTCTTTTATATATTTACACACTGTTGCACTGTGATTGAGGTACCTGTGATCTTCTCCTTCTTTGCTGTGATGCTTCAGGTGAGCGATGTAATGATCATATCTGTTGGTGTTGTAGCCACATCTCTCACACCTGATCAGCCCTTTGATGTCCCCTGCTGTGGTCCCTGATCCACTCTCAGCGCCGCTGCCGGTCTCCTCTCCTGATGGTGGGTGGTCCTCAGGTGTCTGCGCCCCACTGCTCCTGGTTTTGCTCCGCCCCTCCACACGGTTTACAACCATCAACTTGCTAGCACTGTGGGTGCCGAGGTGTTTTACGAACTCTTCTTCACTTTGTGCTTGGAAGTGACATGGTTTACAGTGAAACGGTTTCTTCTTCTTGATGCTCTCTACTGCCACAGGGGCACTTTCCTTGCTCTGCACATCCTCATGCTGAGGTAATTTAGTGGAGGGGTTAGACTGAGGGCGGTGAGATAGATCCTCAGCTTTGTCAATATTGTTGTCGTCTGCATTCGCCACATTTTGACCATTACCAGCCACAGTGTTGGTGGGACCTGGTGACTCAGGATACTCTACAATGCAGACCTCCACATTGTTCTGGTTGTCATAACTGTATCTGAAAGCACACACAGATGCTGTTAATGCATACAAATGAAGTGATGTGGTTACACACATATCGGAAAACTTAGTGATTCAGAGGTGCTAGTTGTGTAGTTGGAAAGTGGAGTGTTTGAAACTAAAGAATCTCTAGGCCATTGTTGTGAGAAAAAAAAAAGTAGTCTAGACATAGACCCCAATACTTCAAAAACTAGCTCAGCACTTTTGGTCATTTTATGAGACCACACCCTGAAACTTAAGTCCTCGATGCAGAAAGCTCTTTCGATGTCACAGGTGGATGACTGTTTGATGATACTGACCTGATGACACCCTCATCTTCACTGTCTGAGTAGCTGCTGGACACCGTCTTCAGCTCCATCATCTCCTTTTCATCAGCTGTGCTACCATCACAGCCGCCTGTCTCCCCAACCGCAGTCACTGCTGCCACGTTGGCCAGCATCACAAGCTGTGGGGCAGGGAGAGTGTCCTTTGGCATGTCACTGATATTTGGACTACCCTCCATCAGAGGCACACCCACAGGAAACATCTCCACTGAAAATGCCGTTTGGGCAGCCATCTTGAGTTTGTCACCTTCACAACCAGGCAAAAAGCTACAAACAAGTGAAGGGTCAGTCAGTCTGAAGTCAAACAAAAGGAAACAAAAACTAAATTCTGAAAAATTATAAATGCCTTTTATAGTGGCCTTAAAGTTGAATCGCCTACTTAATCTTGATCTGAGACACAATATACACAATAAAAGACTTTCTGTGAGAAATTAATCACTCAAGTTGTAAATATGATTGGATTTATGTCACATAAAGTACCAAAAGTTAAAATTTGCATCCTGAAGATTTCTGGGTATTAATGTCAAAATCTAAGAAATAAACTATCAGATTGTAATGATGATGTTTAAAGGATGCCAACTACTAAAAAAGGAGGTGTGTGTATGAAAAAAAAATATATATATAATTTTGAGTTACAACGTTTGACAATCTTTAATTTATACTTGGTGATTTAGTACCAGTGATAAAACGTGTCATTGTTACAAGTGATAAGGTCAATAAAAAAAAAAACTCAAAGAGAGTCTGTCCGCCATTTTGAAACAGCACCACATCTCAGTCGACAGCGACACAAACAAAGTTTGTAAAACAACAGAAACTACGAAGACTGATTCTGACTGTAGCATTTATTATAGTTAACCAAACACACAGTCTTCTAAAAGACATTATCACAAGTGAAAACGTAAATACGTTACAAAGATTACTGTAGTTTGGTTTAAGGAAGTGAAAAGCGATAGCAGCTAGAGCTCACAAAGTAAAAATCGGACAGGTGATTAAAAGTTCTTCGTGCCTCTTTCAGTGTGCGCACATTAACTTTAACGGCTTTTCAATATTTTTTGTATACTCTTGTTTTACTTTTAATACAGTTTGATCGGTAGCCTATTTCTGGTGCACATGCGTTGACATGCGTAAACTAGTAATGTCTTTATATCGGATTCAAAAATGTTTGATTTATGCATGAAGCTTCTTTCGAACTCTGAACGCGAGTGTGATGCAACGTGAGGCCGCAAAAGTTAAAGATAATGCGGACACGGCCACCGAGTGTTAGCCATGGTCCTGATCAGCCCCGGACAGCGCCTCCATTTTACTTTTACTTCACTCAAACTTCTTCAGCCGCCGCCCTAGAGTTCTCCTCTGCCTGATACTGACCAAACCACTCCCCGCTTCAACTTACCGACTCTCCGTTACCAAGTTCCACCAACTTTTCGTCAGCTTTTGCTCGCTTTTCTTCTACTTCTCCTCGACGACGATCGTAGACAAAAGTAGAGTCGAGCAAGTTTCCGCACATTCCTACACAGCAGCACAGCAGCGCCACGTAAGGCCGTGACGTCAACACGTTGTCCTGGCCCGAAGATTAAGTTTATAAAAAAACAACTACAAGAATATGTTGGAATAGGATTCCCTACAGTTAAATTTGCGTAATGTAAGATTTATTTTTGCAGAAATTATAAATGAGATAACATTCATTGATACTATTGTACCAATTGTATCGATCCTTTAAATTATGTCATCCTTTGGAAAGGCCAATTGTTGCGTGGTCTCTGTAAATACGATTTCTATTCATGATGGTTTTACTTAATTTTATGATTTTTTTTGTATTATTGTATATATTTTAATCTATAAACGTTTTTTGCATGATGCTTTACCACCTTTATCCACTAGATGGTGCTCTGTATAACGTAAAGTACATGTGGACGATTTGTTACGATTTAAAAAAGTATCCCAACCATCCACACAAATCTCAAATAAGCACCATGTCCTATTCGGTTTTGTTTTGCTCCACCCACAGAGTCAACTTTGTCCTAGTAAACATTTCACTGTTAGTGTAATTGTGCGTGACATGTGTTACCACCTTAAGGTTCTAGACATTTATAAAGGCTTTTGCATATTAAAGCGTTAAAGCTAAAACACAAAAGCCACGTGATATGGTTAAATGCACATTGCATTTGGAGGCAGTTGGAGGATCTCTTGGCTGAATCAGGACTGTCAATAGCACCAGAGTGGTTTTCTACAAGTCACTTAATGGAATTATTTTGGTGCAAATCTGATTATAGAATGAAAGAATATGTATACCTAGCTATGGGAAATGGTTATATTTGTTATGTGGAATGGAAACATGTATACGTATCATGATATTTTGCATTAAATGTTCGATGTTCAAATATAAATAACTTGAGCCAAACACGTGAGGATTTAATACCTGGGCTGGAACAGGGGGCAGTTTCGTTCCTCTGTGTTTGCCCCTCCTACTCTTATTCTCTCGTTGTGGGTGTCCAAGTGGCGTGGCTTCCCGGTGTCCTTTTACTCATTCCACTGTGGTTCCTACAGCAGCACACCTGGTTTTCATCAGCTCATCAGCAAAACAGCATAAATATCCTGGGAACCGTTCTCTACTTTTTACTTCCTATTGTTCAGGCTTTTATGTTGTTCTGACAGCACAGGCGTATGGTATTAAAATACACTAATGATTTGTCGTTGGAGCTTAAACGCTGTCTTCCTCACTTTAATGCAGTCTTCCTTTGCGGTCTGGTTGCTTTTCAAAGTCACAAGGTGTTGTTTAATCAAAGCTGCAATGTTCTATTTTGTGTTTACATACATTTTCTTTTTCTTACCACACATTGTTGCTTGCTTATTTTGCTTCTTAGAAAAACAGTGATATATTATTTTAAGTAGGCGTCTGCTTGCTTGTTTTGCATACTTGTTAGTTCTCTACTGGAAACTGAGCAAGTCTTAAACTTTCTTTGGCTGGATTTCTTCTATCCAGCTGAGAACAATTCTCTCTCCTTACATCTGTGTACACTTTGGATGCATAGTGTTTGGAGGAAGCATGACTGTGCAGCTGTTCCTCTGGCAGGAGAGAGAAATGTCTTGTTCAGATTGTATTCATTTTTATGTGACATTTCTGGGGTTAAAAAAAGAAGTTGGAGTGATATATTCTTGTGGTTTACACTTACTTCCAGCAGCTGGTCTTTTTGATAGCAAAGTCACAGGGTCTGCTCTGACCTGTGGATAATACTTCTATGTTTGATGCACAGGATTTTAGCCATCCTTGTGATTGTGATGTTATAGGGTAGCAGTTTCTCACACTTTCTCTATTGATGAAATAATGTAATTGCGGAGCCATTCTAGATGGATTTCTGTTCTTCCTACTTCTATAACCCAGATGTCTATTTGCATTTGAAGGCAGTAAAACCAGTGGGACCATTTAGAGATGGTCTGCCACAGGGTCTGCACTTCACTTGATGTGGATTGCCACACGTGTGTTTGTACTTTTTCTACACAAAGGACAGCCACCAACAACAGTCATGTCACATCTGTTTTGTGCACACAATACTTCAGTGGGTGTCATATGACAGCCACTATCTCCTAAGTGACACCAAAGTTGGTCATCTAGATGGAGCACTGTCACATTTCCAAACTTATACTGAAAACGAAGCAATATTGTAGTTGGATCATGTCATTTTTAGGCAATGAAAACTTTGCTATTATAAGCTGAAGAAAAAAGGTTTTAATTTGTACTTTCTCACGAATTGAGAAAGAGACAGAGAGAAGGAGACTTGTGTGTCTCTCTACCAGGCTGCTTGTTTACAAGCATTAAGCAAATGAAGAGAGCCACGACACATTCTTGATGAAACTAAAATAAACTAAACATTTTCTTAGTAAAATTCACAAGTACATATTGAAAAGTAGGTCTTAGCAGAAAGATTTCACAACTGGGACTGCCTCTGTGTGGCCCAGATAGGACCCTTTATAGCCGGTTGAACAGCAGTGTCGCCCAGTCCCCGGTCCCTGACTTCTGGTTTGTTCTTCTATTCTTTTTTTATAGCAGCCCTTTTTGCAGCTCAATATGGTTGAGACATAATGTTAGAGAAAGGCTCATACTGAAACATATGCTCATGCCAATCCATCATCTTTTTCAAGAAACTCCATGGGGTTTTCAGGAGTGTAATGCCAGGGCTTATTCTGAACAGTGGGCACAGACAGTACCTAGACATAACAAAGTAGTTTCTAACATGTGATCCAGGTCTATCCCAAATTAAAATGTCTGTTGTATTATGAAGGAGAGCCCATGTGTAAATCCTTTTTACTTTCATGTAATTTCATTTTACAAAACGGCAATAATATTTCCCGAATGTTTTAAAAATGTAGTTTAGGGAAAACGCAATAAGACTCAAACCTGCCTCTGTACAAAAATTTTACCATTGTGTTGTAATTTGTAGTATAACACTGAAAATCTTACTTTCTTTCTGCTAGATACAATTAATTAAACACACCGCATTACATGAGATTGCGCGTTGCTATTGTACATCTGCCCCGTCACAGACAAGACACACCCTCATAAAAAGGATCATTTACTTGTCTCTCACTCTAACGGTATCAGTCGTTATCCATGTGTGATTGAGCCGCGCTGTGTTCTCGTTACAGCTGTTTGCATTGGTTCCTCTTATCATCTGAAAGGCCGACAACTCTGACTCAAACAAAAGGGGAAATGAAAAAAAAAGTTCCAGCTTGGCTGGTTTTTTATCTGAAACTGTAACCGGAAGTGTGACGTCGAACTGTGGAATAAATTGACGACTTGTCCCGTACTTACTCGTTCTTGTCTGCGTGGAAAAGTGTCGTATTTGTATTGAGGGTCTACATTCGAGTGATTGTTTTAAGAATTTTTTTTTCGCAGAAACTTCAGTGTCGTCCATGTCTTTTTCAACCGAGGTTTTTTGACGGGTGTCTGGACTCGACACCCGCTTAGCGCTAGCATCAGCTAACGGATAAGCGTTATAACTTTTGGTTGCGACACAATTTGGAAATATAAGTTTTTTATCTCATTTTTGTAAATATTCAAAGTCCGGCGTGTTGGATGTGATGCCAGGAAAGATGAGGATTAGAATTAGTAGCTAACATTCCTTTCTGTCTTGTCTCCCCAAGTCCCCTAGTTCCTCCTCCTTATCTCGGCGCCTCTGGGGCCGAGCGGCGGCTCCTGTGCTCGGTTTCATTTTCCGCTCCCATGACGCTTACCAGACGCACAGACTTCTACTTCCTCCACAGCACCTGTAAGGTGGTGGTACTACTCTGCTTGGTCCACATTTCTGTCACCCTCGTGTTCTATGTCCGCTCCTTGGACCTCCGCTTTGCCTTTGCTCAGAACCAACAGTCCGGCGGCAGCAGCAGTAGTAATGTGAGCCAGCGAAACCAGGTCCAAGACTCCAGGATCACAGTAGTGACCACGACCCGGAGTCAGCAACTTAACGTCGCAGTCCAACAGAAGTCTCAGCCCGATGTTAAGAAGCTAGAAAAATGTCCTGAAACCTCACCCCTGCTGGGTAAGTCTGAATCCAGTCATTGGGTAGCATTGAATGATCAGTAAATTTATTAGACAAAAAACAACAAAAAAAAAAAACAACAACTAACTAACAATAACAATAACTAAATAATTTGTCATCATTTAATGAGTATGATTTATACATGCCGTCATATTAGACAAAGCAATTATGTGAAATTGTTTATTGTCATTAAAGTTCAAAAAGTCGATTTGTTTAAGCCTGTTACATAATCGTGTTGGTCCTTCTAAATGCTTCAAAATAAACGCACACTGGCTCCACAGGCTTGATTTCTGTCTCCCATGCAGTGCAATGTTATTTTATACCCTTTACCTTAATGTTGCGTATTGATTTCAGTAGAGTTGAGGATAACTGTAACAAATAGTAGGGTAATAAAACACCTATGAAGGAAACATCAGGTGGAGTCCGACCAACAGTGAGCCTTTTTAATTTTCTTTCTACCACAGACAACTGACGTCAACCTATATTGACACCTTGCCTCGGGTGAAACTAACAACCTGAAATTTGATCGGGGCGAAAGCCTGCATTGATTCGTATAACGACTCCTGGACAGGTACTCGGCCCACAGAGGTGTAGCTTCAGCAGTTTTACCAGACACAGTTAAAGTATGCCTAGTCAAAATGGTGCGCCTGATACCTAAAGGTTTTGCTGTGGATATCAGGGTCTGTTAATGGCTTTAAAACAGAAGATGCTGTGAACACCACCTGGTCTTCACCTTGTTTACTGCTGTTGTGAAATTCACTGTCATTTTTTCCTCCTTTCGAGCAGGTTTTTCTTGTCTCTGTTGTTTTTCCTGGTTTGCAAACCATGAATCATAATTAAATCCATGGTTTTGTGCTAACTGGTTAATTTTTCTCTTTGCTAGTTTATGATAATTCTACTACTGAAAAGCAAGGCTTTTGTAAATGTTGACATTCCCCATACATTTATTTAACAAGTAGTTACTGTCACAGTATGAGGAGCCTACTGGAAATTATTCACATTAACAATATTTAATTTAGCCTTGTATAAATTCTCTTGGATTGTTGTTGACACATTTTGTAGTTCAGTATTCAAAGCAGCTTAAACACTGGTTTGGACATTGTGGTAAACACACGTCTGTGTTGCGCTTTTTATCTCTGTTCTGAGTTGGCCACTCAGAGCAAGGACAAAACAGTATTATCTGTTCCCTGTGTAAAACAGAGACATGCACCACACCTCTTAAGGGGAATGACTGGAATGTTTGTCCAGTAATTATTTTTTTATTTGTAGTGATGATTGTAACTGATGATTGTAAGCTGTGTAAACAAATTTCAGTTAACTGATTTTTACAGTGACACATTGAAAATGCATGGTGTACAAAGCAGTTCAGCAGTGGTTCTAGAAAAGCAGCTGAGCCAGAATGATGTTTCAGATATGGGGGTTGCAACCAGCTCATCTGCATTATAACATTTGTGTTGACTTTAGTGGAAAGGGCACGAACAATGCACAAAAAGCAAAAAAATAAAAAATAAAACAAACAAAAGGAATGTTAAATGGTCTTTGGTTCTCTTCTGCCATATTCAATTTCTATAAAATTTGTAATAACATTTCTAAAATATTTAAGCCATATTATAAAGATTGATTTGCAAATTTCCTCTACAGTGCATATAAAACATCCCTTTAAAACAAGAAAGAAAATGCAAAAGTTCAATTTTTCCTGAAAAGATGCCACAGTTTATTTACGTTCTGTTAAAGACAATATGCATGTACATTTTGGTAAAAAGCAATTAACTTCCCAATCTCAGTATTTTTCTCCAGAAGAAACAAGTGGAACCATTTCATGACATAATGTTGAAGAGAGAATAATGAGGGTTAGGGCTGAATTCCTTTGTAAAGAAGGTGTTTAACCCAAGTTAAATATTAGCCAGTGGGCGGAAAATGTCGAAATCAAATTGTTGACTCTGTGAACTGCCTTGTCCAGGAAAGGCTGGTAGCTGAGATCATGGGACTCATACTTAGGATGCACTCACACTATGGCTGTTGTGTCACAGCCAAGCGAGATTGCCCCCTAATGCAAGGATTTCAGGGCTAGTGTGAGTGCATAAGGCATGGAGCAGTTGGAGGTAGTGGGCAAAGGTGAGGAACATGGGGCCAAACTTGCGTGCATGTGAGGTCAGGTGTGTGAGTCTTCGATTTGCAGAGTCATTAATTCAAGACATTGGCTGATAGTTTACAAAGCAGCTGTGTTTGTATCTGTATGTTTTTGTGTGTGCTCCACCATAGACACACACTGTTCCACATGTATGTCGAAGGTAGATGCTGCTGCAGCAAAATTGACAAATTTCAATTTTGTTAATCGAAATAATTTCCAGTAGGCTCCCCACACTGTGACTGTAACTACTTGTTAAATAAATGTATGGGGAATGTCAACATTTACAACCAACTGTCAAGGAAATGTGCTGTACTGTACTGCCTTGCTTTTAGGTAGTAGAAATATCATAGACTAGCAAAGAGAAAAGTAACATTAGATTTTTGAAGATACATAATGCTATTTGGCACATATACATTGATATCATCTGCTTCTCACGGTGAAGTACAGCTTGAACTGTTCTCTCCCTCACAAACAGAAAAATTTGTACATTCAGAAAGAACAGTAGCTGAACCTAACTTTCAATGATTGTGACATCTCATGTATTTTGCATTTGAGGCAAATGGTTAGCTTTCCTATTTGGATGTTGATAAATGAAGATGCAAATACTAAAAAAGTATTTGCAAAATAGAAAAAAGGACATGCACAAAACATTGTGCAGTAAGTAATAATGATGATGGTTTGATTAGATGAAAGAACACAGTTCTGTCTGAAAATGCTTTGTGTCTTTCTGTTAGTAGCTAAAAGAAAGCAGGCTTTGTTTGGCTAACACTTGTATCATTTAAGTGTGACAGAATGTGTGCAAGAGGGCACAGTGTTTATGTGAAATTTTACAAGTACATGCAGCCTGTCCAAAGACCACAGATGAGTAGGTGATTTAACTGTCATTGAAGCCCAGACATCTATATCTACTGTAGAATGAGTAGTTAAAAATAAGTAAGTAAACAGTACTTCTCTGATCTGGTTAGGGAAATTAACAATTCTTTCTCTAGTTAAAAAAAGTATATTGACCAATGACATTCCATAAAATACAAACTAATAAATGGATCATTTTCTTTTTTTTCTTTTTTTTAAGATAGTTCTTTGCAAACTTGCCAACAAACATAAAGCTCTTCCAACCAATGTAATGTCTTTCTCTGGTGTCTCTGTAGTCTCTCCTAAACCTGTCTTTCTGAATTCTGTTGTCCTCCATTTGTCTCTATCGTCTTTCTCCCTCAGTGGGCCCTCTGCGGGTGGAGTTCAACTTACCTGTCACCTTTGAGGACACCAAGAAGGCCAACCCTAAAGTTGGTCCCGGTGGACATTACCAACCCCCTGACTGCGTGCCAGAGCAGAAGGTGGCTGTCATCATACCGTTTCGTAATCGTGACGAACATCTAAAGTACTGGCTGTACTACCTTCATCCTATCCTGCAGAGACAGCAGTTGTACTATACCATATTCGTCATCAATCAGGTAGGTTGGAGTCAAATATGATTAGCACAAAATAGAAAAGTGTGGCAATGTTCCTATGACACATAGTAACAAAAATGTAAAGCATGGGGGTCAAACTCAAATCCACAGTGGGCCAAAATAAAACACTGGGACGAAAACGTGGACCAAACGGAAAAATTGTAAATTCGCCTGGAACTGTGCATGTTTTCCCTTCTCCCCAGATATTTAATGTTGAATTTTTTCATATGGAAACAAACTTTAAGTTTGCGTGAACTTTGAATCTTATAAACACATAAGAAATTAAATTTAAAATAAGTCACACATCAGTGGTATTTTATTGTGCATACATCACTAATACTACATCCCTCAAGTATATGCTGTCTATATAATGGCAGGCCAGCTCTTATACACATTTGATATGTTCTCGCAGGCCAAATATAATTACTCCATGGGCCAAATTTGGCCTGCAGGCCTGAGTTTGACACTTGTGGTTTTCGTCACCTGCATGTCTAAAAATCAAAAGGACAATATAGAACCTGCAGTTATAATTAAAAGAAAAGGTTTTAGTATGTCACCCATTGCCTTGTAGGTGCAATGGGTCGAGTGCTGCTTAGAAGCACTCGGTGTTATCAACCAGTCTCATTAAAGTTAGCTTTAATTATTAATTTAACTTATTAATATAGTAATAATGTATTACTCGAAGTATTACAAATGTACTAAAATCAATAGTATCCAATAACAATTAAATATCTGAAGGATTTTGAGAGTTCTTGGCAAATTGGGTGGCTTCAATGAATAAACGACAATGCAGACAAAATACAGTTACAGTAATCAAATTTATTAATACAACACCGTTAAGGTAGTAACGGTGATATAACTCATAAACACTGATCACGGCAATAAAC
>NC_024321.1:8452470-8458859 GCF_000523025.1 Cynoglossus semilaevis
GGAAGAGACTAGCCGCTCTTGTCCCTCTTTGGGTTGCTGCCCGTTGCAGTAGCGCTAAAGTTCGAAGTATTACCTATTGGCTGAGTTCAGATTGAGTTAGATGCTCTCTAGCTATAAACTTTTCACCGTGGCTCGTGGTGAGTAGAAGTTTAAGCTGGGTCTTCTTCGTCTGGAGAGGTGAAGGGAAGAGTTGCGCCTGGGAGTCCGGGTCAGAGAGAGCGATACCTGGGCTGCACCCCAGTTTTAAGGGTTGCGGAGGTCACTGGGCGTGACGTCAATGGTCCCTCCCGGAAGCAGTGGGATTTTGGGAATAAGAGTTTTAACTGGGCTGCGGATGTACCTACAGCCTGATGCAAGGGTTTTCAAAATCTATCGCTGTTGATTTGCAAAAACAAACTTATCTGTTTTATTCTATCAAAACAATGTTACAAAGCGTGACTCATAAAATCCAAACTTTCCTCATTGTTTTTTTTAACCCTCAGGATAACCCTTCAGGACTAAAATCGTTTCCTTGTGTGTGCTAATAAAAACATTAGTGAAATGTATAGCCCAATTCTTCCACTGATAATGGTAACCTTTACCCAAGTCTTCCAGACAAGGCCTGGTGTCAAACCTAGCTATGTAGGTGGTGGAACTGTACACAAATTCAGGAGTTAACAGGATGTAAGATTTGAAAAAAAAATAAAACGGTGCCAACCAGGACAAGGATACATTCTGTACACAAAATTCACCAGTTATTGTTCAAACATTAAGGACAAATATTACCGCGTTTAAAATCACACCATCATTGAGCATTGAACATTGTTCTCATGTCTTAGCTGTGCCCCCTTCCCCCCAATTCTCGTCTTTCTGCTCTGTCTCCACCTCTTCTTCCCCAAACTCTCTGACTTTTTCCTCTGGTCTTCCTGTCCTCTCTTTCATCTGCCCCCCCGACATCCTCTCTCTACTCGCTCTTGTTTGTTATATTTGTGGTTTTTCTGTATTTTCTGTCCTTCTGCTCCCTCTTAGCTTTCTGTCCTCAACATTTTCTTATCTGTTCTGTTTTTAGTCTGTCCTGTCTTTCTCTTTCTCCTTTTGTTCCTGGCTTTTTATCCTCTTAGCACTATGTCCTTGGGTAAACAAGTTCAACACTTATATCCTGCCCTGATCTGGGACAAATGATCATGCGAGGTGTGTGCTTGTGCGTGTGCGCCTGCACGCACAAGCGGAGAAGCCTTCCCCAATTTCGTTGTTTTAACCGAACATAATGACAATAAAGACAATTCTGTTCTATTCTATGTTTTCTCGACTTTGGACTCTGTCAATACTCATTAACTGTAATGTTTCCTTTTAGAAATGAATGGACAAAATATTTATCTATTAATCCAAGTCATATATCAGTGCTCACATTTGCATACTGTAGGTCCTGTCATACTGTGTTTATTTAAAATAATAAATTAGCTGTTTCTTAACGGGTGCCACAACATGGCTGTTTTCACTAGCAACACACTCTGGGGCATTGACGTCTGCTGATTGACTAATATGACAATTAAGTTGAAGTTATGTAATTCACATGATGTGTGTGTGTGTGTGTGTCTGTGTCTGTGTGTGTGTCTGTGTGTGCGCGGGGTGGTGGTGGATGTATTTGTGTGTGTGTGTTTTGCATGGAATCTGGAGTCGTCTGACACAGCCTTTGGTACTGAAGTGATTTGAATGACATATAAATGTTCCCAGTGACCGTGATTGACCACTGGACACTTTCTGTTCTATTAACGTTGTCTTTAAACACAACGTTAATAGAACAGAAGGTGTCCATTGCATTGGTCATTGGTCAATTCAGTTTTGATTAACAGCTTCTTCTCATAGCACTTGTTTGTTGTGATTTGACTCACAGTTACTTTCCTTTTTCCTTCCTTCCTCTCTTGTCTTCTCTCTTTCCTTCCTTTTTTCCTCCTGGCACTGTCTTTCACACTCCTCCCTCTGCATGTCAGGCATTTCTGACCTATGGCTGTGTTCGCTGGAGAAACTGAAACGCACCGCCTGTCGTGTCTCGGCCAATTGTCGCAGGCATTGAGAGGTCATTGTGGTAAATGCTCTTCTTCTACTACTGCTTTTCCTTCTGCCTCTACTGTTTCCATTTCTGGTGGCATGACGCCTGCAGTGTGCTTCCACTCTTATCAATTTAAACATATTAACCTGTGATGAAACTGTGTCTTTGCATGTGTTTTGTGAACATTGTTTCTCTTGAGTTGTTGTTTGACTGTGACTTTGCTTCTGTTATTGTGTGTCAGGAGGGCACAGGCAAATTCAACAGGGCCAAGCTGCTGAATGTGGGCTATGTCGAAGCGCTAAAGGATGACAACTACGACTGTTTCGTCTTCAGCGATGTCGATCTGATCCCCATAGACGACCGCAACACCTACAAGTGCTTCAGTAACCCACGACATCTGTCTGCTGCCATGGACAAGTTTGGCTTCAAGTCAGTGTCAGGTTTATGTCTTTGCATGTTTTTGTCCACCTCTGCTGAACACACACAGATTTTCAGATTCTTATCACCACAATCCTCCTCTGGTGGTGCACTTCCTGTCATGTGTTTAAACAGTGCTGACAAAGACACTGTAGATACTTCACCATCTGCACTACTGCTCATTTCCTGTTTCCTATTTGTAGGCAAAAACACACACGCCTTAAAAATTCACAAGATAGCATTTGATTTTGTACACTGAAAGAATTACTTCGTTTTTATTGGTCTTAAATTGACACAACTCTGCAGATTTCTCTTTTTGTAGGCTTTGTTACCTTAGACAATGCTTCAGTGCAGGGAAAAATCTTTTTGTTTTTAAAGCAATTGTTTTTTTATACTATGCCAATATTTTACGATGAAAAATGTGACTAACTGCTGCAACTATAAAAGCGTAAACAAACAATAAGACTAAAAACGAAAATAGAAATGAATCCCGGATGTTTGACTTCAACAGGTGTTAAAGTGCATGAAGGACCAGATCATAATTGGATGAAAGGAAACCCATGCTGTACAGCCATTAATGTTATTGTAAATTATTAAACTCAATCTCTCAGTTTCCAAGGTTTTGTTCATCCATAAATAATATCAAGATGTATTATTTTTCACTTTGCAAACCATCATCAATACATAACTCAGTATTTTTCAACCATGCAAAATAAAAACATTTTTTGATCCACAGGTTACCCTATAATCAGTTCTTTGGGGGCGTGTCCTCCATGAGTAAACAACAAATCCTTAAAATTAATGGATTTCCCAATAACTACTGGGGCTGGGGTGGAGAGGATGATGATATCTTTAACAGGTATGAATGAAGGGCCTGACTCCACTCTGTTATACACATATACTGTACACAGACCAGGAAACAAGGTCAGCATAAGATGAGACCTTTGGTATTTCATGTTTGCAGGCTGGTGTTCAGTGGCATGTACGTGTCCAGGCCGAGTGCAGAGATCGGAAAATGTCGCATGATCCGACATACTCGCGACAAACTGAATGAGGACAACCCTCAGAGGTAAGCATAATGGCTCTCACTTGTTTGTTCTACTTTATTTGTTCTTACAGGTAAAAAGAATCATTTTAATTGTTACATTTCTAAATAAAGCAGTATACAAGAATTCACCAAAGAAACGAACCATAAATGTGTGGTGCTTTCATCATACTAATGCTTATTAGTATGATGAAACCCCCTACTCTGCCTCATCATTTTTTTCTTAACTGGACCTTTGTTGGTTGACATGTTTACCAGTGGAAAACAATACTACTGGCTAGCGTTGGGTTAGAAGATGCTGATAAAATCCATAGAACAAATGGCTTTCTGCAGGAGGCTAGCAGACTGAGCTTAGCGTAGCCAAGCCATTCCCTATGTAAAATAATAAGGTGAACATTTCAAAAGTGGGTGGATTTAATAACTTATGCACAAACCAAAACCTTTAATAGTTTTGATATAAGATAAAGGTTTTACAAAATCCTTGCGTTAAAGCAGGGTTTTGGCCTTATTAATCAGTGGTGAAACCTGGGGTTTAAATCTCTGAATTTCAGTCGGTGCTCCCAGAGCAAAGTCCTAAGGTAGGAACATTAGCCATACTTTTATAGATAACAGAGCAGGTAAAGATTATGCATAGAAGAATTCTTTGAGAAGATATTCTCAGGACAATATCATAAAAATATATTCATTCAGTATCTGTCGCTCAATCCTTTGCAGGGTACAGGGTTATTCTCAGTATAATTGGGAATTACCTTGCAAAAACAATACAACATAGTAAATCCCTTTTGAAAGGTATGAAAAAATATAAATTGAATAATCTGTCCAGAAATGTTGTTACTTTGGGAGGATAGTTTGTTACAGACATTACCAATAGATTATAGACAGCTGTTACCAGCTGTTGTAACATCACTGCTTGTCATGTTATTAATAATAACAATGTCATTATTTAGTATAGTATTTTATTATATCACAAACACGACCACACGTCTCATATGACTACTCATATATAATATGTGATTGAACAGTTTTGGTATTTAAATGAGCTGCCATCATGGAACAATTCACTGACCTGCCAGGGATCCATTCTTCAACCATAACCAACCTCATGCTACTGTCAAGTTAAACCTCAAAGGTTACAGCCTTTATTTAAAATCATCAGTGGTCACCCTGTTGCTTCAGTCTTCCACCCTATATTTATGAACCTTGATCATAATGAATGGTTTAGCGTAATCGTAAATGAATCTCTATTGCTTTCCTCAGGTTTGACAGAATCGCTCACACCAGAGACACGATGAGAAAAGACGGGCTCAATTCTTTGACGTACAAAGTGGTGAAAAAGGAAACATTTGATCTTTTTACTGAAATCACAGTGGACATTGGGAAACCCTGAGGAGGTGCTCACCATGTTGAACATGGTCATGTGACACTTGAATGTTTGGGTTCTGGACACAGAGCTTGACTCAGTCGTTTCTATATTTCTTGTTTTTGCACAAACTTTTTTTTCTTTTGAGGACTTGCCTGTGATTGGACACTGGCTAATCAGAAGCCTCTGCTGCTGTGACATAAAACAAATCAAAGGGGCTGGATCACATGGTCTAGTCACTTGCTGGTGGGGAATATTTGGCAATAATGAGTAGGCTCTTATCATTTTCTCTTGACATGGTAGACTGACTCAGGATCAGCTGCATGCGTAAATTAATCAATTACTAATTGATTGTATCTCCAAGTGTCCTTATAAGAGCTGGAACCAAAGATAAGAGTCTGTGTGTGCATGTGTGTGTTTCTCTTTAAACCACAGTTTTGTCTTTTGTTTTTGTCTATAAAGTGATCATGTTCCTCTGTGCCTTAAACTCAGTCCACTGATTAATACTATGGGATATTGGCTGGCTGTCTTTGATTGAGTGGTCCTTTATGGATCACAGGTGTGATTGTATTTCACTTCATTAAATCCACTTTAATAGTTTTAAATCAAGGACCTACCTGTTGTTTAATTCTTCTTTTTAATTATGTCTCACTCCTGCTCAACTCAAATTTAACCTGTTGCACACATGGTCACACAGAGGTATTAGGTTTATATTAACATTTCTAAATACAACGGTATGCAAGGATTCCACAAAGAAACAAACCATAATTGTGTGGACCTTTGTTGGTTGACATGTTTACCAGTGGAAAACAATACTACTGGCTAGCGTTGGGTTAGAAGATGCTGATAAAATCCATAGAACAAATGGCTTTCTGCAGGAGGCTAGCAGACCAAGCTTAGCGTAGCCAAGCCATTCCCTATGTAAAATAATAAGGTGAAACATTTGAAAAGTGGTTGGATTTATAACTTATGCACATACCAAAACCTTTAATAGTTTTGATATAAGTTAAATGTTTTACAAAATTCTTGCATTTGGCCTTATTACTCAGTGATAGTTTGTTACAGACATTACCATTAGATTATAGACAGCTGTTAGAACATCACTACTTGTCGAATTAATAATGTCATTATTTAGTATAGTATTTTATTATATCACATACACGACCACACGTGCGTCTTATACGTAATAAGTGATTGAACAGTTTTGGCATTTTAAGGAGCTGCCATCATGGAACAATTCACTGACCTGCCAGGGATCCATTCTTCAACCATAACCAACCTCATGCTACTGTCAAGTTAAACCTCAAAGGTTACAGCCTTTATTTAAAATCATCAGTGGTCACCCTGTTGCTTCAGTCTTCCACCCTATATTTATGAACCAGGTTTTAATGTCTGTGATGGTACATAAAAAACCCCATAACATTTTAGGTGACGGTTTATTGATGTTGGATATACGTTTATTTACCTTGTAAGAGTTTAAAATTATTTTTGAACGATTACTTTTATTAAATCACATGATAAAAGTACATTTTTCAAGT
>NC_024321.1:8458905-8463757 GCF_000523025.1 Cynoglossus semilaevis
TTTTGCTCAAAGAATGAATTTTGTAGAACAAACATGCTTGTCTCTTGATGACTAAAATAAAGTTTATTTAAATTTTTCTTTCAGGTTTGGAAAAGAAGTTAAAAAAGATTTAGCAAAGTATCAAAACTTTATTAGGGTTTTTGGATAATTACACAAACGAACATTATGTTGTGTTTATTATTTGTTTAATGATATCATATGATAGTCAACTTAGAAAATTGTGGGAAAACAAACAAACAAACAAAAAACCCACATGAAACAGCAGCAACATCAATGCGATATCACAGCGCTCTCCTCTGGATCCTAAAACGCAGCTGTAATCTTAGTGATGGCGGTGATATCAAAGCGCCCCCTGCTGGACTTTGGCAAACAGCTGTCTCCTCTGTGTGGCTGTCATGGCGTCGGAGCTCTGCAGCAGATTTGCGACAATAAGCGTCTGCTGTATACTAGCTGCCTTCACCCACACTCTGCCGTTCAACCCGACCACCAGCTCACAGGGAAATAACTGCTCCAGGTCGGAACGCACGTCACTGTTAGGCGCCAGTAGCCTGAGGGAGGAAAGAACAAAGGTGGCTGCTTGTTTCTGAATTCTGGGAAGTTGGAGCAGTGGGTGCACGGGAAGCAGCGTTACCTCCTGACGAGTCCCAGGGAAACCCTAAAGAGAAGCCCGCCTCCACCGAAAACGCCCATCCCACTGGCTCGACCCGAGCTGTCGATACATGCCAACTCTGGCTCCATATCCTTGTTGGCTACAATGAACTGAGCGAAGAGTAGATCTCCCACCTGCACACAGAAATATATTTAACAAAAGCAAACATTTACACGTCATTAACATTTATAATAACATTTATACATGATGTTACACGTTTTGTTAAAAGAGATAAACAGTTGTGGTGTGCAATTTTGTTTTACTTTTTCTTTTCTTTTTTGTTTATAGATAAACACGAAAAGATTGTGCATGGAGGTAAATTTTGCACGAAGCTTGTCTTCTATTTCCTCACCTGGACATTGGGTCTATTTCTTTTCGTGGCACCCTCGAACGCAAGGTACGAGAGTGAGGCTTGTTCACTTCCTCCAACATCGACCTTGAAGACGTCACCAGACTTTGCTGTGACGATGCCAATGACGGTCTCACCTCTAGCTGGAACATACTGAGGACAGGTAGATGCACATGCATACATGACATATCTTAATTAACATCAAACCTCATTCGTTATCCCTCTGGACTAAAGTTGATGTGACGTTGACATCCACTCTAAACTGAGTGTCTAGTTAGTTAAAGGAAGCACACATCTCCGTAAATAAATAAATAAATTCAAGAGTAGACGGCGCCTGTTAAGATACAATTACTGTGCACAGGACAATCGGTTGACTCTAAAGACAAACTTTGTTCAGTTATTTGGCTAAAGCCGTTTCACTAGTAGAAACTCGCTTTAGAATTATATCGTATTTATTCCATTAGAATACGAGTCAACGAACCGGGATATATGAGTAGAATGCGGTTTGACTTACCCTGCGCTGTTGACAGTCGATCCAGAACACGTTGGGCGGTTTGTGACGAAGGACTCCACTTTTACACACCAGTAACCGGGCTCCGCTGCGCCTCAGACCTGGTCCACACACCAGCTTCTCCGACTTCACTGGCTCCGACAAAGAGATGGTGTCGTCAGTGTCGGAGCAGAACTCGTCACCTGGTAAAAGAATCTGGCCCACGCGGTCTTGCAGCGCAGAAAACATAGCGTCGGCAGCGGGGACACAAATAAAAGTGACTCACCAGAAACGGATGTGTACTATCGGACTGTGGAAAAACAATTGCTCCAGACTTGGTTCCGCAGCATGTTTCCAGCCTCAGTTTCACATAGGAATACGAATACAAGTTACATGTTATCATTCACAACGCCACAAAGAACTGCTTTTTCTTTCTTACTGTTTACTGTTTAACGAAAATGCACCGCATTCTATTACATGTAAAACAACGTTCTGATGTTCGTTTGTTCACCTTTCATGTCGTGTCACTGGTTCATAAATTAGAAAACTGATGACATTGTAGCCTTTTAATGTCAATGTTATCATAATATGCAGTTCGGCAAATACCGCTCCATCGTATAGTCTAGTAATGTTATTGCCTTACCAAGAGGGGGCAGTAAAAATGGTCAATCTGCATTAATTGGCGACACAAACGTCTCACTTATGTGATCAACTGCTGAGGACAACTGTGTTATCTTAATTCATAAATAAGTAGGCGTCACCTGAGTCCGCTTGAAATGATTTATTACTTCTTCAGATAATTTAATAGAATTTGCGAATTTGTCTCACTCATGACCGCGAAGGCTCACTGTACCCGCTAGAGGGCGGCGTGGTGCTGCATTTCTAACAAACATGAGCCAGGATACTACAACCACGAACTTTTCTCTGAGTACACGCACGCTCTCTCTCGTTTGTGACAAGATTCTTTAGAAGCCGGCAGCAACCAGTCCCTTAATTATTATCATAAATTGTTTTAAAGAAAATCATTTAGCCATGTGTTGCAAAACCCAACCCGTGGACAAAAGAGGGTGTTCGTTTTGTAGCACGAGTGAATTTCCCAAAAAAAAAACAACCTCGGAGCCCCGTTGTAGGAAACATCAAAGAATCTTGAGTTTCGTAATGTCTGTTGTATTTGCAAATTGTTGAAGCTTTAAAGAGGGAATGAGTTTTGAAACCAGATGTCTGCGAACTACAATTGTGACGTATTTTCTGGATCTGATTACACAGTTTATTCATTCATTGCTGTAGTCACTTGAATAAGCTCCAGATTGTTAGGATAAACCTTTACAAAATTGTATCCTGTCTTTGAATCTTTCAGTTTCGATTTACTCTTTATTTTTTCTTTTGAAGCTACTACAAAATTAAATTTATGGTATCCTGCTGTCACTCTAAGATATCCAGTGTAAAGAGAAACCCCTCTTCCTCTCTCTCTGTGTGAATATGTATGGTTGTCTTGGCAGCTCCTTTTATTAACTTCACCTGGTCCTCATTTATTTTTCATAACACTGGAAACACACACACACAGACTTTCAAACAAAGAGTTTCAAATTACTCAACACAATTTTTTAATGTAATTTTATTTTATTTTACAAAACCAAGAAAAAAATCCTAAAAAATATTCAGAGCTCAGTTGGTCATGCTATAAGACCTCAGGCCTTTGACAGCTGCAGATCAAAATTCAAATACTTTTTTTTCTTATCTTTTTCTTTTTTTAAAAAGAGTATTTATAAAGTAAAGTGAACAATACTTTTCCTCAGATCCTTCAACAAACTTCTGTTTTGTCACAATTTCCTTGGTGGAAATTTCCTGGCCTCATGTGACCTTTGACTCTCATTGGTGCGGGGGGGTGGGGGGGCGGGGTGGTTACGCCTTCAACCTACTGGAGGGTAGGGGCAATTATTTCACTGACCCCTGGACATGGTCCTGCTGGTGCGGCTGCTGATGATCTTCTGGAAAAGATCGTCTGGAAAAAAAACAAACCACTCAACCAGTCAGAACCATGACCTGTCAAGATCTTTAAAACAAACAGTAGGGACTACTCACCATTCTTGAAGGTTCGAATTGGCATCTGTGACAGAGAGAGTGAGAGAGAAAGAGAGAGAGTTAGTTTACAGTTCAGTTCCAGCAGAGTTCAAACCTCCAACTTCTAATTTGTTTGTTCCCTAAACTAAAATATCAAAAAATGACTAAAAATAAATTACTACAAATATTTTGTGGTGTCTACTAGGATCACTCCAAAAACATATGGGCTAAAGACCTGTAAAACTAAGTCTGACGTCGTGCTTCTTCCTCAACTGTGGATGGGTATAAAAAGTTTTTTCATTACAAAATTGAGCAGAATCAGTGTTTCCCCACCTACGTATGTAAACCCACTCAGGAGTTTTGCTGTCTCTTGTTAAAACTCTTTCTGTGTCTCACTGTCTCCTCTAATGTCTCCTTTGTTTTCTCTCACTGTGTATGACGTTGTGTCTTACCCTTGGGGGTGCTGGTCCATCTGCCTGTTCTCTGTCAACCTTTGGGGCTGAACAGACACAGAGATTGTTTCACACATAAATCTTCAATGCTCTTCAGCTACAGGTGTTCGTGATACTTACGCAGGGGAGTGATGATTTTGTTCATTGCGTGCACGACTCCGTTGGTTGCCATCAGGTCTGCGTCTGCCACTGGGACCCTGTTGACATAGACGGTGTAGTTCCTCTGAAACACAGCAGAGGCACTGTTAGCACTGTTATATGAGCACTTTGAGTCAAAATAGTTATTTCACTGACCACGCCCAGCTCCAGTTTTTCTCCCTGCAAAGGTTTGACTCTTGTATGAGATCCCACTCCGCCGCTCACCAACAGGCCCTCGCCCAGGTGATACTTGAGTACATTCTGCAGTTCCCAGGGATCACCTGCACACAGAGGAGATCTCTCGCATCGGAGTGTGTGTGGTTGTGTGTGTGCGCATTTGTATCTGAATTAATCTTCAGCAGCTTCTAGCTTAGATCAACATGATGAAGTGGAGTGTGAATGATTGTCCTAAGTCTTGTAAACAGACTCTGATAGTTTATTTGAAAAGACAAAAAGGTAGAGGGGCTGCTGATGTTCTGAGTCATGGAAAGTGTTGATGGTGTTCTGGCCAAACATGGAGTTGTAGCAGAGAATCAAACTATGGGCTCTCTTTGTATCACGTATCCCAGAGATGAACTCAAACACTCTCACTCACTTGATTCATACAGTGTCCTTTGTACTTACGCAGCAGCACGTTGAGTTCGGCCCTTGGCAAAGCGTTAAACGCATCATTGGTTGGTGCAAAGAAGGTGAGTGCCCCCTGCTGGTTCAGC
>NC_024321.1:8463788-8467924 GCF_000523025.1 Cynoglossus semilaevis
CAAATGATCTAAGTTTAAATGTTGAGCCTTTGTTGAACAGAGGCGTAGAAGCTGTGACCACAAACACAAGAGCAAAAACATCTGTTTTACACAAGAGCAAATCACGTTGCTAGGATTTCATGACATGGCAACTGTATTGTTGAATTAATTGTTGCGTGTGTGAAGGAATTACGCTTCCTATAAATAGAATGTGGCAGCTGTAAAGTAGTAACAGCAGTTAGCTGTAGTTCCAAAACTTCCAACTCTCATCTAGAATGATCTTTGGGAGTTTGTCCTGGAGAAGTGATGGTGAGGTTCATTCTATGTGTACTTTCACCCAAGTCATGGTCTCTTAGTGTCAGCAGGAGGTTCTTGAGGCATATGCTAATCGTTGATGTAATCACCCTACACCTGCAGAACACTAGTAATGGTCCAACTGTCAAGGCATTTCTACATCAAAGCTTGTAACGTTTTAGTGGTAGCAGTACGAAACTGAGATGTAAGAAACACATTTAACCTGCAGTAAAATGTAATTTTCTTTGGTTTGCGGTCGTCCTACTTTCTGATAAATAAACCTTTTGATGTATGAAGAGAACAGAGGAGCTCTGACGGATCCATTGCTGACATGATTCACTGCTATAACAATAAAATTACAGCTGGCGATTGGTGACCCCCGCTTAGTGAGCCACAGATGCACCACAGGAGAATTAATGATGGAGTCACTGTTTAAGCAATCAGTTCAGCTACAGCAAAACCGGTTCCCACGCTGTTCTGTTCACTCTGCGAGTCTCAAAGCTCACATCTCTATTTTTACCACATGGTAACCTTGGTTTATGACTGTGGATAATCATACCCTACTGTTTTAATATTCACTGGGCTTGTACTTCGCATACACTGCAAAAACACAGATTTAAATCAGATTTTATTTGGGTTTTCACCTAAAGCGATCATCGGCCTTCAGGACATCCATGACGGTCCCCATTGGTGGCGTGAGGACTTTGTCCACGGTGAACAAAGTGGCAAAACGCCCTGTCTTATCATGAGCTGCAATGCAGGCGTTCTCTATGCACAGGTTCTAGATTAGATGGGGAGGAGAAAGAAGACACATTCATTAAAGATATTAATGAAGCTTGTTTTGAATTCTGTCAGAAACTGTAAAGCACTTCCACCATCTCACACAGGTGAGTGAGGTGACTTCATCAAGTAACAAAGGTTCTCACAAAGAAGAACACAAATGCAGTTTCTGGAAAAGTGAAGTCATTGTGGTAACAGGAAATGTCTGCAGGACTCATTACTGTGCAGAAGTATGAACCACCCACATGTCCTGGACATGAAACATGTGGAGACACTGAATCCTCTTTTCAGTATGGTCCAGGTCACTTACGTAATCCCATTTACTAGAGTTTGCTGCCAGTGGTCAGCAAAGAGGAAAGACTGATAAATGGACAACAGTAAGATCAATGCGTTTGGTGGACAACAAAAAGGAACGGACAAAAGAAGAGCAGACAGCATTAAGACAGAAGTCAGTGGACAGCCAAGAAGGCTAGGCCACTCGAGAAAAGAGGCGTGTTCGTACATTTCTGTAGACGAAGACTCTCAACTTCAGACCTCCAAGTGTCTCCAGCTCTTGGCCGTGATAGAGGGACTGAGAGGACAGGCGAGTCTTCAATACGTGGTTGGTCATAAGCTTTTTCATTCCAGAAGACATTGTCACGCTGCCTGTGGACATAAAGACAACGTGTAACTTCTGGAGTCGGCCTAACATAAGGATTTGTCCTGCTGCACGGATCAAAGCTGCTGGTACCTTTGAATGCGTCGTTGAGTGGGGTCAGCAGGGTCAGAGCCTCGGAGCCAGACAGCTGTGGACCAAGACCTGCCTCAACAAACAGCCTGGTTGCGGTGCTAACAGAGGAACCTTCAGCTAGCTCCAGGAGTGTTTTAGCTGTCAGGGTAACATTGGGGTGACATCACAACAAATCAGCATGAACAGTTGGTGTTCTACTGTGGTATCAATGTTTACACACTGTCCGTCATGTTATTATAAAAAAGAAAGTCACAGATTAGAGTGTTTTTCTGTGAATACACAGTATTGGCAGCAGTAGAACATGCAGTACTTGCAGTATCAGTTCAAGTCAAACCTGAGTCTGGGATGAGCAGCTCATTGATGTAGTGGACGACACCATTGGTACCCAGCTGGTCTGTCCTAGTGATGATGGCCTTGCCATTCACGGTCATGTGATTTCCATCACAGCCGACCTCGAGCACTGTTCCCTGAAGTGTCTCCATAGGTGTGCCTGATATGATGGACTCAGCACAACGCATTTGCTTCAGGATGTGGTAGTTCAGCATATCTGAGGGAGGGGATTTGGAATTGTTGGTGGTGACACATTATTGCATTGTTATTTAAAAAAAAGCAAGAACCTGCTGCTCACCTCTTAGAGCCACAGGGTCTCCCAGGATACGGTTCAGCGTCTCTGGAGGAATCTTCTCAAATGCTTCATTTGTTGGAGCAAAGACAGTGTACTGACCCTCGTTCTCCATCATGACACTCATACCTGCAGCCACCAGGGCGGTCTGAGCACAGAGCAGCGCAGGAAGTTAGTGAGTGACATTTCCCTGAATTTGCATGAACTGAGAGGAACTCACGTGCAGTGTCTCTAGGTCCTCGTCCACCTCGATGAGCGTGTTCACATTATTAGAGATGGCTGTGATGACGCGGTCAACCACGTGTACGATACCATTTGTGGCGTGTTGGTCAGGCTTGATGAGTCTGGCACAGTTGACCGTCACAATCTAGATGGGTGATGGAGCAGAGGTCTTCATGAAGTGACAGGAGATCCAGAGGGGCTCTCTACCAACAGTGACCCAGTGATTGTGGAGATGCACATCTATCAACCTCATGTTGGAAGTACTTTGCAGCTGTAGATTGTTTGGGTGGTGCACTTTCACCAACACACTCCAAACCAGGTCTCTCATACAGTTAGTTTAGTTTTAGAACCACCAAAAAACAGCTTAAAAATAAAAGAGAAATCCCAACTCTATAAGTCAAGTATGATGTTGTAATAGTGATATAGTAGTAGTATAATAGTAGTTCAATATATTATATACAATAAGCATACTATATATATATAGTACTATAACTATATTAAGTATAGTCCATTAGTAGTTTTTCAATGAACTAAGTTTTTTATTTTATGCTAAGCTAAATAGTCTGGAAATGTGTGTAGCCACTGACCCCGTTGCTGTAGTGGTGCACATGCACGTGGAAGTCCTGGTACATGGAGGTGAAGGAGGAGCCGTGTTTCAACTCCTCCGACGTCAGACGCCCGTTCACCATGTGGTAGTGGAGAGCGTTCAGCAGCTCGATGTTGACGTTACTCACCAGAGCGTCCAGGATTTCCTAGGCAGACAATGCAATCATAATGTCACCAGAGCGATGAGTCCAGAGTGATGTCATCAGAAAATCTGTCAGGACGACTTGATGAAAATGACAAGTTAGCTGTGTGTGTGTCTGTGCGTTTCATACAGTGGGCAGTGCGTCCCAAGCCTCGTTGCTTGGCGCAAAGAAGGTGAAACTTCCTGGTCCTTCAATCTCCTCCCTCAGTTTGGCTCGTTCAGTGTACATCTGAGTGGTGGTGGCCCCAACCATGCCAAGAGTGTTGTAAATATTCATCAGAGGGAGCGCTGTGGAGCAGTGGAGGGGAGTACAGAACTTTTACTAACACCACTCAGCACGTCACTTGAATGACACTCACTCAGTCACGGCTTTTAGGAGGATACACCATGTTTTCCTTATGTCCAGAAGAGTGTAGATGATATGTAAGATAACTTTAAAAATCAAACCTGCAGGGCAGCCCTTTTCTCCTGCAACTCTCTCGTATCCAGGGCAACATTCATAAGTGATCATCCTGCAACGCACATTAATCATTATGTCAGTTATTTTCTTTTAAATCCAGTCTAGAATAAATCAAAATATTCAACTGCAAAACTTACATGGAGTTACCAATAACTTTGATTAAACATTAGTAATGTGAAAAGTTTGGTGCAAATTTATTTTATTTAATATTTGTAACCAAATAAATAAAAATGTGGAGTCAATGATGTATGTTCAAATCAAAGAGCAATAGAAGTTGGTTTGTTGGGTGTGTTGGGTGGTG
>NC_024321.1:8469997-8470209 GCF_000523025.1 Cynoglossus semilaevis
CATGAATAGAAGTCAGGGAGAAGGGGGGAGATTTAAAGTGTAGCCGTACCATGAAGCTCATTTCCTCTGAAGCAGAGGTGCCGGCCTTGGCCACACGCTCACTGCCAGTAAAAACATTAACATAAGACTCAGCAAATTCACTCTAAACTGCCCCCGCACCCCCCGCCCCCCCCCCCCCCTGGCCAGCCAGAATCGGCTCACCTGGACACATG
>NC_024321.1:8470322-8484174 GCF_000523025.1 Cynoglossus semilaevis
GCCCCCACCCCACCCTGGACAGAATGATTCGGTTACCCGTGACACATGATGGACATGACTGAAATTTTGTGAGGTGGAAAGTAAAGAAACAAAATGAAACCTGAAACTTAAAAAAAATAATATTATAAGCACTAGTGAAGAAAAGGAATTACAGAATTAGAGTTACATCCAAAAAACGTTGTCATGACTTTAAAGACAGAAGTTAGCTGATAAAAACTTCCCAGAGAGCTGCAGCTCTAAAACATCATCTCCCTTTTCTCCTCTCAGTTTTGTCCTCTCCTCAGGCTCTTCTCTAATTGGTCATTTTCCGTCTCTTTGCTCTCAGTACTACTGTCCTTTGGCCAAAGTCGTCTTGGTATAGACGGGAATTTTAAAACAGAAGAGTTCTCGGTCTCCTGCAGCGTCCAATCACAGCAGAGTAAAACGTAAACAGATGGAGATCAGCTACTGACACGCTGCGTGAGTGTGTCAATGTGTGTGTGTGCGTTGGCACACACTGGAGTGATTATCAAAGCAGATGGAAACTCAACTCCACTTTGTTCTCCACATAAACAAAAATGGCCGCCATGGATTTCTATCCAAACGAACAGTGAAAGGTCGTGGGGGTTTCGGAAGCTTCCAGATGAAAAATCCTGGAGCGATGAGCTCCCCAGGACCACTCAATGATGTTTCCAGAGACACGTGAATATGTGTGTCTTCAGCGTGACTGTCCAGCTACATTAAAGGGGAAGTTACAGGTTTTTTGTGATGTGGCAATTATCAGCAAGTTCTCTGTAAACCAGTAGACAAAAAAGTGATTTCACAACAAACCTTCTTCTACAACCGACAATCATCTGCTCAAAGAGTGCCCCTTTGACCACTAGGCCGCGGTCTGCTGCAAAATGATGTGCAAAGACTCAGCAACTAGCAGGGAAAACAGGACGCCCAATCTAAGCCATTAAAGAAAAGAATCAGATTAAACTTCCTCAAGAGAAGACATTCATTACATCATCTGACCAAAAGCCTTTTCACGAAGAACTACTACATTAATAATGTGTTTTCTCTCCCATTCCAAAGTCCATAGAGAAAGTCAACATTTTTAGCCTTCAGGGATAAATGCCTCGTGTAGTCAGTTTATCTAATTGGAACAAGCTTTCACACACAAATGTTACCAAAATACACACTGGAACTCACTTTTAAAGGAGGCAGTTGATTGAAATTGCTGTTTGCAATTATGTGAAATCACTGATTTTCTCCACAGGCTTCTTTGTGAGAGAATCGCTGTAAGAAACAGCTGACTCACAGCAACACAAGCCATGAGGCAAGAAACTGTACCTATCCTTAAGCTGACATAGATTTTGTGAGTTAATAACATGTAATTTAACCCCGTAGTCTCCACAGCGCCCGTCACCTGGCAGAGACCCCGTCTGTCTCCTGCTCTGCTGACTTTAAAAAGTAAAATGAATCTTTAACATGTCTGACCCTGACTGTGGTTATAAAACCCTGATGTCATATAGGTGGGCGGGGTCTCAGTAGTAAAATGAATCTTCAGAGTGGACGTTAGGTCTGGAGTCTCAGGAGAAAGCGAGGGGGTGAGTTATAGCGGGAGTTGCACTTTATGAGTCTTCCTTCTGTTGACCTGCGACCTGTTGAACCTTTTACAAAGACGGGACTGTTCTCTGCACGCATGCACATTCACATACACACTTCAAACACCACACAGCCGTGTGTGTAAATGCAATTAAATCATCAGTGATAAGACCTGAGTGCTTTTACTGAGTGGTGTGTGTGTGTGTGTGTGTGAGGGCAAAAGAGAAATTCCCTCTTTTCCAGTTTGCTGTTCAGTTTCCATGTAAATGAAAGAAACTGTTTGTGGGAAACTTCCACACAACCTTAGAGGCAAAATGAAAGACTTTCAGATGCAGGAGACACGTGGTTGTGTGGATCTATTTTTTGTTTACTTAACATTTTTAAATGTTAAAATATCAAGCTGTTGAAACTAGGGAGAGAGAAGTAAAAGTCCAAGTATGGATAAAATGCAAAAGTAAATAAGTGCAATGGAAACAGACTGCAAGAAAGAAGCATGAAGTTAAGGAGAAAAACGTGGGAAATGTTGGATGAGAGGAAGTGAGAGTGAACTGATGAAGAAACCACAACATTCTTTCACGTTAATGCCAATGGAAAGGATCAGAACAATAATAAAGAGAATAATAACTGCAACTGCTGCGGTGACCGCCGTCTCCACCTCCAGGGCTTCGAACAAAGAACTAAACCCCCAGATATTTACTCCACAGCCATCACTGGATATAATTGTTAATGCGCAGTTATCTTCAGCTGCTTTTGTTGAAGATTTGTCAAACTTTTATAAACATTCTAATATGGCTAAAAAAGAAAAAGCTGAAAAGAGAAGAACCTCAGAGACTGGCTGTAGCTGTGTCATAGATCTGACTGTGAACGAGCAAGACTTCAAGCTGCAATATTCAGGAATTTCCTGAAAAATACACCTGAGAATCTCAAAAAAAAAAAACAACCCAAAAACATGTTTAGTCATTCAAATAGGCCCTTGGTGAAGTCTAAACTCAAAGAAGAAAGAGCCATGAGTACCAGGAGCCCTTCCTGCTGTTATTATATGCTGACTCAGACCACAGACGGTACATTAACGATGTCCTCTCTGCTTCCTTTTTTTTTTTTTTTTTTTTTTTTTAGGAAGCTCCAGGGATAGGACCAGGTAGGGAGTGATGGGGTGGAGTTCAAAGGTCATGAGGGGAATCACCAGCCTCCAAACGTACACAGGACTGTACTCAGGTCTTGTCCCATTATGTTTTTTTAATGTATTTCTACTACCTGTCTCAGGTAATGTTAGGCCACTTATATGTTTAGTTGGTAAACATTGAAAGAAAAGCACTGGAGATACACATGTGTAATTGACACAAATGGACAAATGTGCTGTCCTCCATTGACGTTACACAGGACACGAGCAAGTGTGGACTCACGTGGGTTTCCCGCAGACCTTGCGGTGGTACCACTGTTTACAGTTGGTGAAGTATTTCTTATCGGTGCCTTTGATCTGCTGCATGGCACAAACATTTGGTCTGAAAGACAAAAGACACAAAGGGACATGTCTTTACATGGTGTAGCGGACAAAAGAGAATCAGAAAATATACCCACATAAGAAAATACAATTTTTGATAAGGTCTGTAAGAGACAACCGATCCGAACATGCAATGACATGTATGCTCTCTATGTCAGGACATGTCCCTGTACAGTCTGAGTGAAGACATCTCTATAACAGTGTGTAAGACAGACACTGTAGGTCCTTCGACGGGGGACAGACCGTCTTTGTTTTTCTGCAGTTATGAGGACAAGAAGTGCCTCACTGAAGTGATGGGGACGGGGACATGTAGAAATGCAGAGACACACATGTGTTACTGATTGTCATTTATGTCAACATATTGTCCACACATGCACAGCCTAATGGGGAGATTGAAATGTTGGATTTAAAATGGGAAAAGACCAGTTGTGCAGAAAGGTGATAACAGTGATAATTGGCCATTTTTGTGTTTCCTGTAACGCAAAGACAGAAGGTAATGAAGAAGAAAAGTGAAAGAAAACTCACCCCTGCTGTCGTCCTCTGATCCTGCTGTGCTGCAGAACAGCCTGATACGGAGATCGGGCCACACATATGGTCAGAAACAGGGAAAGCACCAGAATCGAACCCAGAACACAGGCCTTCATTTCTAATGTCTGTGCTGGACGAAACTAAAACACACAACCTTTAATGAGTGGATCTACTTTCTGCTGCTGCTGCTGAAACTTTTCTTCCTCTTTTTCCTGCACACTCAGACAGTGAGTGGCTGCAACTGATTTATACTGGGATGTGGAGGAGGAGGAGGAGGAGGAGAGAGGGCAGAGGGGAGGGTCGGGATGTCAAATATCCAGAGGAAGAGGAAAACGCACATCTTTCAGTCAAAGAGAAAAACATGACAGGGTGGAGGGGTGTGTGTGTGTGTGTGTGTGTGTGTGTGTGTGTGTGTGGGGGGGGGGGGGGTGGGGTTTTTGATTGTTTTGGTTCGTGTGCTTCAGAAATTGAAAAGCTGGATGCAGCAGTGATGTTATGCAAGAACAGGAAAAACAATCCAAAGTGATGGTGAAGCAACAGAACTCCATCATTGACTGTAATAATTGATTTTGTGTCTGTCTCCAGCCGTCCTCTCTCTGTCTCTCTGTATCTGCTTGTGAACTGTCAGTGGCTGGACTTAAAAACCTGACTGCACATGACCATTTGTGAGCAGGTAGTAGTTAGTGACAGACAGCTAACTGTGTGACCTGAATACCACCACCTCCTCCTCTCTGAAACTTGGGGTTTTTTCCACTTGTAAAAACTTTAGAAGAGGAAAATATTTGAAATATTTTACAATTAGTCTGCAGGACGTCTAGGTTTATGACCAAGTGTCAGACAGTGAAGTCAGCGGCAGACACTGAATGCTGCGAGCGAACGGTGATGCGTCATTACTGTAAATGCAGCGAGTGTGGACAGCAAAGGGAATGAATACAGGGAATGAATACAGCAGGAGTGGGCAGTAAATGCAACCTCAGCAGTAGTCAGTGAACATAGCAGCAGACAGTCAAAGCAACAGCGGTTACTGTCAGACAATGAGCTCAGAACGCAGCAGATGTCACAGTGGACACAGCAGGCTGGACACTAAGGCAAACGGGGCATTGGGTCAGTAGGTCACAGTAACATTTAGAGTAGAGTAGAGTAGAGTAGAGTAGAGTAGAGTAGAGTAGGGCTTTATTCATCCCCCTTGGGGGAAACATATACATTTACGACTGTCGCGCATTTTTAACATGTGAAGCACTCAAGCGTCCAGGCACGTTTTTGTCTGAACTTGAAGGTAGAGGTTCTGTTTACAGCAAAAAGATTCAGGTAAAAAAGAAGAAACGGTGTGATGTTCTTTACTGTGTGTTTGTGTGTGTGTGTGTGTGTGCTAGCTTTTCACACTACTCAACAAAGTCTTGGCATCAGTGAGTGAAAGCAACTCCCTCTGACCCCTGACCTCTGACAACATCTGCTGGAAACTTAAAAACAAAGACCTTCTGTGTCTCACACACACACACAGACACACACACTGACTTCCATTTTTTGTAAAACCAAACCTGAACCGTATCACTATATCTAACCAAAACTCATTCCACGTGTTCCTCTACGCCTAACCCCACAACAACTCACATCTTTGTTCAGATGTGAGTCATAAAATGTAGGTTCTGCCTCATTAGGGTAGAGTGTAGGTGCTCATGAGGACTACTAGTTGAAATCACTAACAATGTCATAGTTTGTACCTAAAAGTGTTGTTTGTTGTTAAATAGGTGATAGATTATAATCATATTATGGGTAAGGCAGAGAAATAGAGTGACAGAATGTTAGAGTAAAGCTCGTTTCTGGCAAAAATAAGCATTAAGCTGTTGCTAAAGTTTCGTCGAATTTATAAAAAAGGAAAATATTTATTTTATTTTATTTATTAACAAGTTACAGGCATTTAGAAGCATCCTTAAAATCAGTGTTTTTCTCAGGAGGATACGCATACCACTGGTGGTACTTTGGCACCCTCCAGTGGCAAACGGGGGTTCTGATTTATATAATTAGTGATGTACGACTCAATCATTTACGGAACAAGTTGCTGCGCCATGTTTTCACCGTCTTGACGCTTTTGACGATGTACTGCTGACGTGCCAAAAGATGACGTGTTAACTAGTGGTCAACTCCAGGTGCTCTTCTCTCGTTTCTCCTCCAAAACCAAAACATGTCATGTAAACACGCCTCTTATATTTTTTAAAAACATACTACTTTGCTTCTCGTAATTATCAATTTAACCATTACAGGTTTGTGACTTATGCTCGGAAGTTTTCATCAACGACACAAGCAGCAGAGCGTTGAACAAAACGTTAATATATTCAACATATACTAATAATACTGTTACATAAGTACGGGTTTGGAAAGGGTAAGGGCGACAAAATGATTTTAAAATAGAAAAAGAAAGATGAATATGACACACAAACTAATACACGGGCATATGTTAGCGGTTCGCTGACATATTTGAACTGTTTAGTGCTTATTTACGTACTGACAATATATAAACTTGCCGTTATCTGTCACTAATTGGACAGATTAGCACTAACCACAATTGCCGCTAGGGGAGCAGCAATGCAGGTGTAAGTAATGTCTTATTTCTTTACATTCTCTGGCTTAGACCAGACCAAATAAGTATGGATGACCATACTTGTTTTCAAAGTGTGAAGGTGAAAATAACACCACAATTATTATATTTATATATATACAATGTGTATAATAATATATACTGTGGATTAAATAAGTTGCGTTACAACCAGCATGTCCATTTACAGAACTTTGTTGAATGTCATTCGTTTAGTGGGTAAGCATGTTTTAAAATGATGATGTTGATGCCTCAGGTTTGATGTTTCAGTTTTGTTGCTGCAGAGACCGCTGCTGACACCTGATTCTTCGGCTCTGCTCACTGCGTCACCTGAACAACAGGTGTCAGTTACTCCTGTTGGTGATGCATTCATGTACAGCTCAGTTAAAGACAGACCTCATCTATCCCCTGTGTTTGTGTCATACAAGTTGTGATGGTCAACTTTACAAAATACACTGAAAGCAGCATTTGCAAAGACAACGGTTGACCATAGATGGTCCTTCAAGAAGATGAGTCACTCTGATACCTGATTCAGCAACCACAGAGAAAGTCATTTTATTGGTTATGTTCACTTTGGTCTGATTATTATTGATCGTCTATAATTTAAATTATTTTTGTTCTTGTGATTATTTTGTAACTCTTGTTCTTTCTGTCTCTTTTTTTGTGCTGAAGTCAGATGTATAGGTTTGGCAACCTGATCATGAGCATCTGATCTCATCTGTGTTTCCTGGAATCTAGGCCGTAGTGAGGGTTCTTTGAAATGTGTCTTACCTGTGCTGTGGTCAGGATAGGTGAGGAAACAGAATTGCAGTTAGGTACAGACTGGTCAGTGGACAGCTAGTCTCCGGTGTCCTCTTCCTCTGAATCTTCACGTGAAGACTGTATTTGTTTTAACAGCAGCGGGTCTATGACAACACAGTTTAAGTGATCATATGTGTATGAGGCTGTCAGCAGCGCCAAATGGAGGGGTCACACTGATCTGAACCTCCTTAACCTTCTCTCCTGCTCATCCCTATCGTCTTCGCTGGTATTCTTTGAGAAGATGTCTGTTCAGATACCAGACGACTCAGACTTCTCCTCCTTCAAAGATCAATGTCTAAACTTAGATGGATGGACAAGTCGCTACAATAAAGGAGGTGTAACGGTCTGGTGTCGAGATGAGGACAGCAAAACAGTCCAGAAAATCAAGGTCAGTAACAAAGTTTATAGTTCAGTTTATACAAAACCCTTAAAACTTTCGACCTAATAATAATAATAATTTGTCGAACGGTTGCAGTATCCAAATATTGCTAACTAATTAACCTAACAGTAAAAGTTGTAACAATTAATTGAACGAAAAAATAAAATAAAGGACCAATATATTAAAAACGCCGAGGGCAACAGCACGCATACGATTATTGTTTATAATGTTTATGTAAGTACCAAAATAGAAATGAACACCCTAAAAGCTAACCGTTCATTTTAAAATAAAACGATTGACTAGTAATGCGGAGTACAAATAGTACCACTCCTGGTCAAAGTTTTAATCAGAAGTTTAACCCATGAGTAATAAAAGTTATAATTGAAAAGCAGACATTAGCGTTCAGCATTGTCAACTTAATTTACCATTTTAATCTTATATGCAAGACAACGTCTTTGGCAATATCTTAACCAATCACAACACTCGCTCGGTCATGTGACGAGGTGGCCGAGTGGTTAAGGCGATGGACTGCTAATCCATTGTGCTCTGCACGCGTGGGTTCGAATCCCATCCTCGTCGAAAGATTTTCTTTTTATATTTTATAATATTATTATTGTTTATATTTATTATATTGTTAGTTTTAGATCAAATTTCCATCTTTAGGCGGAAAAACATTAGCGATATATTTTAATGAATTGGGTAAGCTGAGAAAAGTTGATATAAACAGGATTGCTCACAACAGAGAGGGGGATACTGTCAAACACTTTTGTTATTAAATTTTAACTTTTAATTAAGGTAATTGAATATATTGAGGTGTAGAGGTGTAGCCTACGGTTATTACCAGTCCGAACGAATCTAAAAGCGCACCATAATAGTCATAGTTTGCAAAACAGTTTCACGGACGGAAGGTATTGACTTCGTCTCATACGACAATTTGATTGGTGAAAATTGTCAATTGGCGAAGAAAATAGCCCCTGATTGCGTATGGTAACATTGATTAAAAAAATCACATGATTTCGAAATGCATAAGTTCGAAATGTTTTGGGGGTTTTTTATTCCCGAGGGTCCGTCAACCCGCCCCAAAAAGAAGTACGAATGAAACGCATTAATTTAGCGTATTATTTGTTTAGTAATGTGTTTGTGTGCTAGGTTTTATGTGAATATACTCCATGTGCATTCTGATATCAGAAAATGTCACTATACTGTAAAGAGAGATACAGAGACAGGTCGACACATGGAAACTGCAAAATGGTTCTTCTCATCTCAGGAAAACAGTGGACAGTATAGATAAAGATGCACACTGATGGATGAGCAGTGGAAAGAGACAGAGACAGACAAAGACATATAGCCACTGATGGACAGACAAAATGTTCATGAATGATTCAGCTGCTGTAGAGTCGTGCTGATTGAGTTACATGGAAAAAAGAGATGCGTTCTACAGTAACATGACACACACAAGCGCACACACACACACACCAGTCTGTCTCTTACCACAGACAGATAGGTGTGCTGATAACTCGTTTAAACAAAGGCCCAGATAACCATCCCTTTTGTCTCCCTCACTTTGTCTCCTTCTCTTCTGTCCTCTCTGTGTTTCTGTCCTTCCTGTGTCCATCCACAGATGAAGATTGTGTGTAAGGATGTGAAGGCAGAGACAGTCTATGATGTCCTGCATGACACGAGCTACCGCAAGAAGTGGGACACCAACATGATCGACACGTATGATATTGCTCGGCTGACGGTCAACGCCGACGTGGGATATTACTCCTGTTAGTGTGGACAGATCAAAGACGTAGCTTCCTTCCATTTTTACTACAGTTAACCACTAGTGTCAACCGTGTATGTGTGTGTCTTTGTATGTCTCCATAGGGAAATCTCCTTACCCTCTGAAGAACAGAGATTTTGTTACTATGAGGTCATGGCTCCCTCTCGGCAACGACTACCTGATCATTAATTACTCTGTCAAACACCCGGTGAGGAAATGTCTCAGTCGGATTGTCCCTGTCCATGTGCATGTAATTCAGGACTCACTAGTCATGTTAGACCTCCCTGTCGTAGGCAGAGGTCAATATGTTTATCCGTCTTCAAACAACTCGATAGTTGCTTTTTCTGCAGTTGTATTCATAACGATACCTGGTGTAGCTTTGAGCATCATGTCAAATAAGGCCTAGTCCTGTGAGGGATTTTCCTATCACTCTTCTTCTTCTACATGTAACTGCAGTGTATTTGCTATAATGAGGGCAGCACTTTGGAAACTTGACTCTGCATCATAGTGTGGTATAAAGTTCAGGAAGACATAACCACTGGACTTCTCTACTTGCCTCAGCACAGTTGCCTTTTATGGATAATTACTGACAGAGCCCTAACCCAATTCCTTTACTTGTGTGTCTTTGTATGTAGCAACACCCCCCTAAGAAGGACTATGTCCGAGCCGTGTCTCTACTGACCGGATACCTGATCCAGTCCAATGGAGCCAACTGCTCCACTCTCTACTACCTGACCCAGGTGGACCCAAGAGGTGACACACACACACCACAAGATATCCACATAACCTCTGTGAACGACTCGGATGATGTCACAAAGACACCTCAGACGATAATCCCTTGTTCTCTGTGTATCCAGGTTCTTTACCAAAGTGGGTTGTCAATAGAGTCTCTCAGTTTGTGGCTCCAAAGGTAAAACTGTCGGTCATGACTTTCTCTGCATGCCTCCATATTCAGCTGTCGTTTTAGAGAACGTCTATCTAACGTCTTCTAGAGAACGAGAATGTCTTTCCACCTTCCCAAGCACTTGTAGTTTTCCAGGTTGAAAATCAGGCACTTTCTCAAAAACATTAAAATCAGTGACCAAGCCAATCTTTGTTTATTTTCTATATTTCCACAATTCTGCTTCTTGCAAAATGTCTGGAGCCTAGAGGTTGGATGTGGTCGGAGGAGATATATCTGAGCAATTACTTTTCTAGATCATATTGGAAAGGTGGATAAAACAGGCACTGCACCATACACATGATTAATAAAATGTATTGAATTTTTATTTTCTAAGTAAGATTAGAGCTACATTTAGTATATATACATCCATGTACAATGCTGTGCAAACATGACAGGTGGGTGTGTTCATGTACAAGAAGCTTTCCTGGGCTTTTTGAATGATTTGAATAAGTACATTAATGAGGAAAAATCAACATGTGGTTTTGAGTCCCCTGGAAAGGGTGGAGTCGTCCCTTTGTGGCTAGGAAGCATGCCCTCCTAGCTGAGCAGGTTTAGCAGCCTGGCTACCCCACAAAGCAAGGCACAGCCAACAGCTGCCCCATCTGGGATTTTAGAGAACATCCACTTTTACCTCTGCTCTACTAGAACATGCCTACCTCACTGTGTATTCCTGGGTCTTATTTCTCTTAAAAGACATAGCAGTGTCACATTGCATGGTGTTTGACTGTGTGAAGAAGGAAATGTCTCTCTTTCTCAGCACATCTACCAACGTCTCTGTACTGCGACCAGATGTCTTATCCTAACATGGGGATGTGTTCTTAGAAGGGAGGTTTACTGTCCCACAAAGTCTTCCTGTGTTTCTGTAGATCAAGACTTAGATGGCACATAACATTGTCCTATCCCCCCATGTCTCTGTGTCTTTTCCTCAGGCAATGAGGAAGATCTACAAGGCTGCGGTCAAGTATCCAGAGTGGAAGCGTAAACATGATCCAGGTTTGAAGCCATGGATGTTTCCAGAACAGAACACACTGCCCAGCATCGCTGCATCGGAGCTGACGCTGCAGCGTGCAGACTCTCTGGAGAACATTGACGAGAGCGGGCTCAGTGAGGAGAAGACTCGCCATAGCGACGATGATGAAAGTTAAATGCCACCAAGTCTTCCCTCTGTTTGTGTGTGTTTGTTTTAAAAGAGGTGATGTCATTGTCCCATAATGAGATCATCAATAACTTGTTCATAATTCAGCACGATATATTTTTTTCTGTGTGTTCTGTTTGTTTTTGGCAGGTCTAACCAAATAAAATAAAATACAATAAACAGATGTATGAAACTTACATTTAAGTCACCATTTTATTACTCCTGTTCAACTGCTTGGTAACTATGGCCTCTCTCACTCTATATATTTAGTATATCGTAGATGGTTGCTGCAGTGTTGGCGCTCTCTGCTGCAACTTTAGATCTTTTATATATGATATGATAATGATCAATTGCTGCCTTCTTCACTGAGTTTAAAAGTAATTTCATATTGTGACAAATGCGACACTAATTGCGTCAACTCGACGCTAGTTAAGCTAAATGACTAAAACAGATGGTTTTATTGTAGTCACTACATAGTAGGGTCCGAAGATGACCACTTGGTGGCACTGCTGCAGCGGTTAGGATAATGTCACTCTTGAGCAGTGAGGAGGTCTGGTTTTCCTGCTGGGATGCCAAAGGTCATGTGACCTCATTCTGCCGCTGTAGGCCGGATTCTTGCTGTCGTATTGTATTGTTTCAGATAGTTCCTGTTTCCTGTCTGATTGTTGTTCAGCAGAAAGAAGGAAACGCCAAAGGACAGGACACAGGGTCCACGTGTCCACAGAGGATGTCCTCAACAAAACACTCGACCCACACCCAAAGACCTGGGCCTGGTTCTGTACTAACTCTTTGTTCTGACTCTCCAGCCTTGGTCAATTTACACTGCATGTCGAAGCATTACATAGATAAAAATGCATCATGTGATCTGAAAACGTTAAACTTCATATGATGCCTTGTAATTATTCAGGACATAGATTTAAATGCTCATTATTTAAACCATTTTTCATATGGTACGCTAAATTTAGTCACCCGGAAATATTTTTATTACATGTTAACATGTGATATTCGGTTGGTTTTAACTCCAACACACTGCCTTCCATAATTTTACAGCTTTATGTGGCGCTCAAAGCTTTTATTGTGAAAATAAATGACCGGATGTCGTCCCAACTTCGCAGTGCTATGCTTTAATTGTGAAACTTTAGCCGGGAATTGATGTTAAATATTGTAACTTTATTTTCCTCCCTCAACAGCAAGTCTGTGTGAGGCGAGCCCAAGGTTCAGAGACCTGCACAGACCAGAGACCTGCTGGGACTAGAAATACGGGCTCCGGAGACCTGGACTTAGACCAGGACCCAGAACCCAACCCGGATCAGAGGTGAGACACTTCATAGTAGAAACGTGTGTGTGCGCGTTGTGTGCGGGTGCGTGTGTCTATGAGCGAAAGAGAGGGGCGGTAAAGTCCTGCAGGAAGCAGTCTGTCCTGTTCTGGTTCTGGTTCTGCGGGTCTGGGGTCCGAGCCGGGGCTCTTTGTCAAAGTATTGACTTTATTGAGGCAGGTGTCAGAGGACTCTGAGTCAGGAATGACGGCACAGGAGTCAGAAATCAGGACGGGATTCCTCTTTGTTATCAGATTTTTTTTTTTAAAATATCTTTTTGTAAAAGTGTAAAACATTTACAGACCAGCATACATTGCCGCTCAACAGTTAGGATGTCGGTGTTTGAAAATTAAATAAAATATTATCCGGAAATGTAACAAAATACAACATGTTATCGCAAAAACTATAACAAATATAAATATACCAAAATTGAAGTAAAAAAAGTTACAGTTTACTTTTTTATTTCTGTACAAAGAGAAGGACAGCTATTTTATGTTAATATTTTAAATAAAACAGAATTGCAGGTGTTTAATGTGCAAAAATAATGTCGAACAGTTTTATTGTTCATTGTTACTTAAATAAAGTAGTGTAGTCTGTTTAAGACACTTACAAACGTTCTATACGTTTAAAATAAAAATAAGTCTGCAATATTTAAAAAAAGTTTAAATCAGCACTTTATGAATGGTCAGATACAAAACATTAGCCGTAGTTTCAATCATAAGATAAAAAATGACCAGGAAAATGGAAGTTCCACTACCGACTTTTTGAGAGCTGTTTTATAACTGTGTGAAACGACGCTGCACACTGCTAGCCTAATATATATATTGTGGACTATTTGTTATATTGCCCATAATTTGAATATTTCTGTGCTGTTTCTATATTAGTCGTGACTGTCATTATTTAGCTACATTCCTAATTATTTTCATTCCATCACAGTTTCTGCCTGTCTTTTTTATTATTTTTATAACTCAATTTCCCACATCTGTCCAATCTTTAAAAATTCCAGTTCAACACCATAGCCCCTTCATTCCATATTAGTTTAAATGTACATTTGCCTTGTTCATACAATGATTTGCTGTTCCACTTCATCCCTTCATTTATTTAAACATTGCCCACCCTTGTTTCTGATTAATTGTACACAGTCCCGCCCCTAACTTCACCCCTATCATTTTTCATTGAGCCATCTCTTTAATCTTTGGGATATCCTTATCACCCCCACCTTTTTTTTTTTTACCATCCAACACCCTTTTTTGTCCAAGTTACATTGTCCCACCATTGTTCCTCACTGTTTTTTGCATTGACCCACCCCATTCCTCACATTT
>NC_024321.1:8484218-8543795 GCF_000523025.1 Cynoglossus semilaevis
CTGAACATTTTTACATTGCTACTCCTGACTAATTTTAGATTTTCAGTAATAGTAATATCCTCACCATTTATTCACAGTCTCTATGTTTTAGGCAGAGTTTTCTAAAATCTGTAGGCACCATATTGAATTTACTTTAACAACATTAGCAAAAAGTCATCAAAGTACAAGAGTAAACCCACCATTACTCTCTGACTCAGGGGATTTGCCAATAAATATTTGTGTTCCTTAAATATCAGCTCATACAAACAAACAAACTTTACAAAAGCTCTTCTATATGCAACATTGGCCCAAATTATATTTTTGCTGCAGGTCTCTGCCGGCACTGACACTTCTAGTAAAACCTGTTGCAGTTCCATCCAAAGAAACTAATACATACTGTAGCTAAGAATGGCAGTGTGGGGCAATTATTTGTGGGAAACATAAAACAGAAACATCATGTAAAGGGAAAACTTGACTTCCTGTTTGACTTAAGGGTTCAGAAAGAAACAAAGTAGCAATTACATGCAGCGATGTCACTATGATGTTGGACTCATGTCGTTCAGAAGGACCTGCATGTTTTAATACATCAGGGAGGACTGACCTGGTTCCATCAGGACACAACAGGGTGGAGCCAAGCAGAGGGCCACTGTTTACCTGTCCAGGTGTAGGTTGGGCTTTTGAGTCAGTGAAGGCAGCTTTTGCCTTCAAAACATGGTCAGCCATTTTGTTTGTGTTGAGTCCAAATGTTTCCCTAAGAAAGTTCCGAATGTCTTGATTTGTTTTTGTAAATAAGCTGTTGTTAGGAACACTACAGGAACAGTGTCATTCCTTCCTGTCCAGTGGCTCCTAAAAACAAGGACACAGATAGACAGTCCTCTCTGCTCACACCTTCACATCCACCATCTTACCCAGAATTCTCTGCTCCTGCTTTCTCTCCCTCTCCCTCTTTTCCTCTATGTGTGTGTTCCAGTTACAGCTCAGAAACAATCAACCTTCTGTTCATCACAGAGACTCACTGTTACTCTGCTCCCCTGCTCCCCCTTCATTTGTTCTCACTTCACTCCCCCGTCCTGTCTCTCTCTCTCCGTCTCTGTCTCTCTCACTTTGGTGGAGGTGGGAAGTGAAGGTCAATATTTTTGTTTTTGCTGGGTTCAATTTAACTTTGGTACCCGTGATCTAGAGTCTAAACCTGGTAGAGGTGTGAAATACGCATACATATGGGTCTGGAAGAAAACAAGAGTTTAACCCTCCACATTCAATAACAACCCTTTTCTTCTTCTAAAATTAAAATCACACTAAAATGTGAAATTTAGTATTGCAATCCATACATGAGAGTTAAACTCCACACCAATGTCTATGAAGAATTTGAACAAGTTTTGAATGGCACGGCAAACAGCCAGGTTTACTTCTGTCTCATATGGAAAGTTTGTCATTTCAGTATAGTGTGAAAAACTATGATCTATAACTTGGTTGTAATGCACTTTAAAGTCAACACTTTTCTTTGCAGTTGAAGATTTGGGGGACTGAGCGGATCAGATAGATAGCTGGTGGTCCTTTCTTGGTATGTGTGTGGACGTGTAAGTGTGTATATTTGTGCGCACGTCCGGTAGGTGGAAGTAAAATAGGAGGGTCTCTTTCCTCTCAGCTCTTCCTGCCTCCATTAAAATTCTGTACTCTGGTGGGTGAGATCTGCATCATGTGACCTCAGCATCCTCAGTCAGGTTCTCTGCCGGAGTCTTAAGTAATGTGAGGAGCTTAGAAACTTTACAATTGTAGCTATTTGGTTAGGCAAAATCCCAGACTTGGTTTTGGTCCTGATCCAGGCCCATTGGAGTTTCAGGTCAGAACAGAAGCTGGTTTCTATGGTGTCATGTGAAGAAGCTAAAGTGAGGAGGAAGAGGAAGCAACTGTGACTCACTTCCTGTTAAGTCTTTGTCTTAACGCTGGAGACTGCTGACCCCTGTGTCAGTGTGTATCTGTGTATTTTTAGCCTCTTGTGATTGTCACCATCATCTTCATCATCTTCACCTGCTTCATACACACACACACACGTGCACACACACAGGATGCAGGGACAAAAGGGTGAAGGGCTTTCAAAGAAGTAACCCAGTGCAGGTTTTTCTGTCTTGATGAGGTCCAGGGTGTGGACATGACCATGTCAGGACATGACCACGGGTTGAGAACCTTTTCCTGTTTCACTCACTCTCCTACAGTTCAACATAATGAACTCCAACTGAATTCTTCAAATTGTGTTACTCATCGGACCGTGGACACTGAATCATTTGCGTTGGATGTACCATAAATAAACACAGCCAGTGACTCTCCTCGTGCTACTGCTAAGCTAACATATGGTTAGCTAGTAGAGACAGAGCTCGCTAAGTTGGACAACATTGACCACATCTTCTCATGGGGTGGATTATTTCATAGAGCCATCGGTTGTTTTGATTTTGACTTATATCTAAGTGTGCTTCTATGCTAAATAGGCTACGGCCAGCTCTGATAGAAGTAATGATGAAATAGATAGGGTATTTAAGTTATTTCTGATTTCTTTTAAAGAGTATTCATATCAGGTTTTTTAAACTACCAGAGAACCTCAGGTCTAAGGGCAGATAAAGCTGATACTGATCTCAGTTGTTAGCAATTTGTCACTAGCCACCGTTTCCCTAACATCGATATAGACTTTGTAGTTATGCTAGTCCTGTGTGTTAACCACCTGATAGACAGTAGACATTTGTCCTCACCACGACATTAGTACAAAGTCAGCTGTGATTGGCTGTAACACTATTGTGCTACAGGAGCCAGTGATGGGCCATCTGACATGGTTAGGTTAACCGTGCAGCGTATTTTAATACATTTTGACAAAGATCTTGTAAATGTTGAAGAAAACCCTGACATGGAGCATGTGTGAGTGTGTGATCATGTGTGTCTCCTGCAGCAGACTGCCTCTTGTTGTGCAGAGGTCAAAGGCCATTATGCTGCAGATACAGACAAACAATACCTCAGCTGTGTCCACTCACTGACATCATCTGCTTCTGCGGTTTTATTTGGCCAATCAGCAGGGTCATGATCCTGGGGGGAGGTCAAAGTTCACACTTATACCCTCTGGATGCTGTAAAAACAGCAGTGTGTATGTCTGATGCTCTTGTTTCTGTCCTCAGATGGAATGCTGCCTGTAGGTCAGCCATGACTCCGCCCTGTCAGAAGAACGCCTGCCGTTTATAGGTCAGTGATGGCCGCCACCGTATTTTCAGGAGGACACAGAGGAAGCGACGCCACATCCAGACTCCATGTTGGTCGCCATGGCAACACTGGATGGAAGCACACCGGTTGAGACGCTCCTGTCAGCAATTCACCTGGAAAGGTGAGGATGGGGTCTCGGCCAGTATAATCATGTGGCTCAAACAGGGTTGTCATTTCTGTCCCAAGACAATGTTCAAACATTTTTTCATGTCTAGACCTGTAGAGATACAGAATAATTGTTACAGTTTTTGCATTGAATACAGGTTTTTTGCTTGCTAACAGCAAAAAACGATATACTTTTACTGTTGGGCAAAGAGATAGAAATAGCAAGGAATTTTAGAATGTGTTTTATTCCTGAAAAATAATCATTTAATCTCTTTTACATTCAAAACTGCCCAAGTACAATGATGTGTTTAACAACATACAGTATGTACAGTGTTTATTGTTGGACAAACAAACATTAGATCCTCTCATTCTTGATTCAATCTTTCCACCTCAGGTATGTGGACACATTCCGTCGAGCTGCTCTTCTGTTGGCCAGAGACTTCACCCACTTGGACCATGATGCCCTGGTCAGTCTGGGTGTGACCGCCACCGGACATAGGAAGAGAATTCTCCGGCTGGTCAATCACATTCAGAGGCTAGAGGTTCAAAGATCTGGTCAGAAAGCTGTGTCTGATCTCCCACGGGAGCGCTGTCAGTCCGTATCCTCTTCTCTGAGATTTTGTGAATCCACTTTGCGCAGTCAGTCTACAGGAACGGTGAACTTTGAGGCGCTCAGGAACAGTTCAGCACCAAACCTCACTGCAATGTTGGCAAACTCAGACTCCAAAAGAGCTGTAGTGAAGCCAGTCCCTAAACCCAGAACTGTTTTCAACCGACGCAGGACTGCACCCATCAACTTCTGTCCTGCCCCAGACCCAGCTCCGCCCCCTCCTCGGAGACTCTCCCAGGAGTCCATTTGTTTTGTGTTAGACAGATTAAGTTGCAAGGACATGCCTAGCCCTAACAACAGGTCTGACTCTGATCTTGATGATAAGATGACCACGCCCAACAGGAACCTAAGTCAGGCAGAAAAGATGAGGCCAACACGTAGTTTGTCTCTGTCAGATACTGGTGGTGCAGTTCCTCCTGTTCCTCCACGCCTCCACCGCCTAGCCCTCCCCTCAGTCCAACAGGATGCTGCACCCTCTGCTTCTTTGCCTGTTCAACCAGAACAGAACCAGATTTTGTCCTCACTCATTTCATATCCTGGTAGTCATGAGAGAAACTCATGTTCAAGTTCTCCCAGAGAGGGAATAGAGATGGTCTCCAATGAGATCTATTGGGGAACTTCACCTGGATCTACTGCCTCCAGTGGTGGCAGGAGTCACAGCAGTGAGTTGTCAGGTCCGATGACTCCGCCCAGACAAACTCCTGAAAGGAACAGGTATGTCCGCAATCAGCATCTAAAAATGGTTTGTTTGTTTGGTGTCATTCCATTTGATTGAAACAACATTCTGGGGGGTATGTTTTTAATTAAAATCGCAGTTCCACACACACAACGGGTGGTTGCATTTTATTACTCAATTTTTGGGACTATAAGTCGCTATGGAGTACAAGTGGAAAATAACGAACATGTACATTTTCAGTGGGAGTAGCAGATACTCATACACAAGCCTAGAGTGCCCTCTAGTGGCTGTCAGTGTGAAAACAACAAACGTGAAATTATATATTTTAATATGTAAGTCGCACCTGAGTATAAGTCGCAAACCCAGCGAAAGGATGAAACAAAGAGCAACTTATAGTACGGAAATACGGTAATTTAAAAAGAGAGGTCAGCAAGTGACAGTGTTTTTGTGGAAATGTTTTGTGTCTATAACCTGCTGGAAATGTTTTTATCATGGGAGTGATATTAGCTAAGGTGTTTATCCCTTAAGTTTAAATGATCATATCTATATACAGTACAGAACAAAAAAAGTGGAATTACCTGCAGTGTGTACTTGTTTACTAGTCCTTAGACAATACTTGTTAACCCGTCCGATGTGACTGATCCATTAACACCTTCTTTGGTGTTTGTGTAATTTCAGTTGCAGCACTTTAAGTAACAACTCATCAGGATCAGCTCGAGGTAAGTTCAGAAGTGACTTAGTTCAAGTTTACTCTTTGGGATTTTGTTTTAAACAAAAATGAAGTTAAAGCTGTTGTTCAACTACCACCAGTTTCCACTGATGATCCTGATGAGGAGATAAGCCCATACTGTGAAACTGTTTTTCAGATGAGAAGAAATCCTCATGCCTGTGAGGTGAGACTTTTGTTCTTTGAAAAGAAAATATATAAAGTATCTTCACTTGTGACATCAGCAAAGATCTGAAATGAAAGGTGCGGTCATTTCAGTCCTTATTTGTTTTTCCAGAGTGAAAGAGGACAGTTCAATGGACGGGACTTTAGAAAGGAAGATGGAAAACATGCAGAGGATCATGGGTAAAATATTACAACAGTCTAAATTAAAAAACACATTTGCAGAGTCAGTGTTTGAGTGAGAGGAGCTGGGTTTGAGAACTGGTATTTACTCTAATCTCTAAGTGTTTCCTGAATTTGATCAGATTCAAAATTTGACCACATTTTAATGCAGGTACGGAAGATATTTTTATTCCACCTCGACCCACGTTTTTAAAGCAACTTATAATGTGTTCTAGAAGACAGTTAGCACAGTAAAAATTTAAATAAAAAAAAAGTTTTTTAGGCTAGTTTTCTTAAATCTTTGTGTAAGAGCAACAGGATAAGTCTGTTCTCTCTCATGCTGTTGTGCATCTTAAGGTCCCAGAAGTTATCATGGACCAAACGTTTGTCTCACGCCCTTCATTCTGCCGGAGAAACTCAGGGTTACAGCACTGTAGGTGAATCCCCACCTCCCCTCCACGGTCTGTCTTTGCCCACCCACACCTTCCTGTCAGAGAGCGATGAAGACTTGATCATCTCACCTTATGCCAGCTACACTTCCCTGACAGAGAGAGCGCCACCTATCATCAGCGGCTGGCTTGACAAACTGTCTCCGCAAGGGTGAGTTAAGTTCACACACCACTGTTGTGGATTTGTTGACGACCTTTTATCTATCAGTGGTTCTTTAGGAATTTTAAGTGATCCTGGGTGCAATCCTTCTGTGTCTGTCAGGTATCAATTGTCAGCTCCTGCTTTCCTGCTGCACCTCCTCCTCTCTGCTCCTCCTTGTGTGTCCTTCCTCCTCAGAAGTTGCCTTTGCCTAACTAGCTCCTCTTCCTCTTTTTCACCTTCATCCTCGACTCGGTCTGTTTGTCTTCCTTCCGTTTTTTTTCTTCTCTCTGCAACAGCTGGTTGGGTTGAGTTTGTGAAACTGAATTCTGGGTCTGTTAATCTATTTTTTAGAAACTACGTTTTTCAGAAGCGCTATGTCAAATTTGACGGAAAAAACCTGATGTACTTCGGCAGTGAGAAGGTATGAAAAGACATTTCTTCTCATCATCCCCCAATGCTGAAAGCTCTTAAAGGTTCACTCAAGCTCGCTCTAATTATTGAATGCTTCATATGTAATACCAATTGATTTAAACATCCATATAGTAAAAAAAGTTTCAATTTAAAAATAAAAATCCATAATGTAGATAGTATATGTACAGACTGTTACTTATTGATAATGTACAGTACCTCTGGGCACTTCTGGGTTCCTTCTTCTGACATTTTGTCACTATTGTCACGTTCCAGGATGTCTACCCCAAAGGGGTGATTCCATTGGCTGCCATCCAGATGTCCCGTCCAGCCAAGGACACCAAATTTGAAATAGTGACAAGTCATCGGATTTTTGTATTTAAAGCTGAAAATGAAGGTATTTGGTCACAGTAATGGGTGTAACTAACAATTCTCTTCTTGACTTAGACTTCGTTGTTGGACATTTGTCTTCTATGGTGCACACTTTCAGAAGGCCAAAAAAAGAAAAACAGGAAACAGGGACAGACACTTCTATTCTCTCTTAGAATATCAAATCGAAATGAATAATACATTTATAACAAATGTTTTATTAATGAAAATATAATAATAATATTATAACTAATACATTGATTTTAACACCGTTGTAGGTGAAAGAGTACTAATCTATCCTATGATCTGAAACCAGAATAGTTCCATGACTGATCTGTGACTCCTGACTCAGAGAGTGACTAGTTCGAGCTCCAGAAACGCCAGGCATGACTGTAATGTTGATGCCTCATGACTGATGTGTTCTAGTGCTGAAGAGGCGCTGGGTGTCCATACTGCAGGAACATGTCAGGGATCAGCTGGTGTTCGGGCAGCGGCGGTTTGGTCCTGGCTCTCACTGCCAGAAACATGGCGCCCTGGAGCTGAAAGGAACCAAGTCCAAAGTGTACGCTGCCATCAACACAGACCAGATCTGGCTTCACAAGAGTGAGATGGTGAGACAGGAGGAACACAAGCACAGGAATAATGTTTTTCTAGCTCCACTGCAGTAAGGCAGCAGTGGGCGACAGCACATGCTCCTCCAACTGTTTTTTTACATCTTTGTCTGCAGTGTTTCCGTAATGGAATCGGCATCACAGTGATTGAAGCTCGTGGGTCGACTATTAGAGATGGAAAAAACAAGAGCTTTGACCTGATCACACCATACAAAACATTCAGGTAACATCCAAGGAAAAGAAATGTTTTTTTATGTGGCAAGAATGCAGGATTGGAATTTCAATTTGGGTTTTATGTATGAAACAGGGACCTTTAATGCTGATAGTGAAAATAAACAATATAATGCCAAATAATTTAGTTTTGTTGTGACTTTATCAAATGTGTACTTATCTTGATTGGCCTGGAAAAATCTAGTTTAGTACCAGTACCTAAGGTTGGACCACGGGATTTTGATAACAGTCCATGCACAGGACAGAGAGAAAACAAATGCCACAGTTTTTTATTTATTTATTTATTTACAAATTCTACCTCTAAATTGAAACAATGTCAGTGTAAAATTCTATTCTAAATTTTTGCATTTGATCAATTATTACCATGTTTTGGACATAAGTTCCAGGTTTAAAATGATGCTTTGCTTCACCCTCTCAGCTTCACTGCAGAGTCCGACCGTGAGAAACGAGACTGGATGGAGGCGCTGCAGGAGGCAATCGCAGAGACGCTGTCAGATTATGAGGTGGCAGAAAAGATCTGGTCTAACCGGTCAAATCGAATGTGTGCTGACTGCAAGGCCCTGAATCCAGACTGGGCCTCCATTAACCTGTGTGTGGTCATCTGCAAGAACTGTGCAGGTAACAGAGCTGATTTAGTTTATTTCATATCTGTCATATCTGTAGGAAATGGCTGCTAACCCTATAGAATATTTGATAAGCTGTTATTAAAATATTTTTAAAAAAATGTTGCGTTTGTTACATGTGTTTCTGTCACAGTTTAAAGTGGGTCCGTTACAGAACATTTGGCTGAAACTAAAAGACGGCTGAAGACGGTGAACGTTCTCTGTCAGCTGGTTCAACTACAGCCTCAACTGTGTGTCTGTGTTTTAGGGCAGCACAGGAGTCTGGGGACAATGATCTCTAAAGTACAGAGTCTGAAGTTGGACACCAGTGTGTGGAGCAATGAGATCGTCCAGGTACATGATTTAACTTAATTTACTTTTAACTTTAGCAGAGTTTGACATCAGTTGTGCTGGAGAATGAGTGAGGTCAATCAACAAAGAGCAGAGGAGACACCCTTGTTTAGATCTGGGTGTGAAACTCTTTAAGACTATCTGACAGATTTGAGGTTTGAATTGAAAATGAATCCCAAATTGCTTTCTCTTTCAGCTCTTCATCATGATCGGTAATGACAAAGCTAATGACTTCTGGGCAGCACGTATGTCCGTTGCTGATGAGCTTGATTGTGACGCCTCTCCCGAACAGAGGCGAGAGTTTGTGACTCAGAAATACAGAGAGGGACGGTTTCGTCTGCCGCACCTTTCATTCGCCAGTCAGGAGGAGCTACTTAAGGTCTGGAGGGTTGACAGTTCTGTGAAAATGTCACCACTGAACCACTGTTGCCTGATCGTATTCTCATTATTATTATTCTTATGTTTTGTGTAGGTGCTGTGTACGGCTGTTTCTGAACAGACGCTTTTGAAAACCGCCACACGGATTTTCACAGAAGCAGAGTCGACTCGAGCAGCCAGCGACTGTGATGATGCTCAACAGCAGCCTCCTGTGGTGGAACATTGTCCCACATCAGGTCTGAACTCTCTATGGTTGGTGTGTTAGCATGTTAACATAGGTTGAGTGATCACAAAGCTCATGTGTGTGTTTGTTCTCTGTTCAGATCCCAGTGTGTATGATGAGATAATGCAGCCCGTTCTCCACTCTGGTTACCTCTTTAAATCTGGGTCAGCAAATAGAGGGACGCTGTCCAGGAAAACCAGAGATGGTAGGAGGACGTTCACACCTTATAGTTTAATGGTTTATAAAATATTATCGTGTTATCATCGATATATACAGAATATAAAAACATGTCATCTTCCTGCATGAGTCTTCTCTGACTGTATGGTTTCTTTTGAAATTCTGCTTTGTCTTAGATTTCCAGAAGTACTGGTGTTCAGTGGACCGGTCGCTGCTGCTGTATGAGTCGGAGCGATCAGTCGATCCTTCCATTCAGATCAATGCTAAAGACATTGTATGTTTGGGCATCAGTCGACCTGATGCATCCAACAATAACAACAACAATGGATTTATCGACAGGTACAAATCCTGATCAATGACCTCTTTTGGTCCAATCATTCCTGAGCTCCATGTGAACTGAATGTTCTCTGCCCTCTCCTTGTTACGTTGCAGGTTCCGTTACACTTTTGAGTTGTATTTGACGACAGAGAAACTGCACCAATTTGGTGTGGAGACGGCTGATGCTCTGCACAGCTGGACCAAAGCCATTGGGAAGGTCAGGCTTACATCACTGAGCTGTACCTGAATTTCTCAAGATTTTGAAGTTTAACAATGTTTCTCTGTATTTGAAAGAATTTAATATTTGCAAAGTAAGAATAGATATTTAAATAAAATATTTCATCCAAACAAAATTTTATTTCAAATTCTTTATAATTTACTGTTACAGGTACTTCTTCACAGCTCAAAACCTATGTGAATGTATATCTAATGTATGAGTCAAAAAGTTAATGCTTCAGTTCAAAATGTTAAAATATTGACCATTAATTAGATTTTTTGTTTATGTTGAAATATCTAATATTTCATATTTTTTTAATGAACATTTTTACTTTTGTCTCACCACGATGTTGCTGCTGCTACCACCAGGCGGCGACACCACTCAGCTGTCACTGTCTTCTGACCAGGGAGTTTGATCGGGTGGGATTGCTTAGATACCGGGCCATGCTTGACCCTCAGCAGTGGAAGGACGGCTACTTTGTCCTACAGAAGTCCAACCTCTTCATCTGTCCTCAAAACGATGGTGCAGCAGAGGACATCATCAACCTGAACCGTCTGCAGGAGCTGAGTTAGTGTCCCACGTTGTTCTGTTGCTGTTCTTGTCCATGCACTGGACTTGGGTTAGTGAAACACATTTGTTTGCAATGCAGGTATCACTACGGAAATCGAAAACCACGAGAAGAAAGATGTCCTAGTGTTGGTGGAGAAAGGAAGGTGAGAAGACTGACCGTTTTCCTGTTACGCTGCTGGAGTCTGTCCAGTGTTTCTAAAGCCTTCTTGTGTACTCATCAGGACGCTACACCTTCAAGGTGTCGGCCGCACAGACTTCTCTATGTGGTACTCTGACATCCAGCGAGCAGCAGGCGGTAAAGGAAACACCCTGAGGGAGCAGCAGTTGAGTCGAAACGACATCCCCATCATTGTGGACAGCTGCATGTCCTTCATCACGCAGTATGGTAAGACGGTGCAGGTACTGCAGGTGAAAACAACACAAAAGTCTTTGTTGACCTTGCTGAGTCTTGATGTGGTTTTTTCTGCAGGTTTGGGTCACGAGGGGATCTATAGGAAAAACGGCGCCAAGTCTAGGATAAAGCTGCTAATGGATGAGTTTCGCAAGGACGCTCGCAACGTCAAGCTGCGAATTGGAGACCACTTCATTGAGGATGTGACAGATGTCCTGAAAAGGTTCTTCAGAGAGATTGAGGACCCTGTTTTCATGGCAGATCTCCACCCGATGTGGCAGGATGCTGCCAGTGAGTCTGATCCTTATCTGAGCTGGCTCTGAATACAAGTGCAGTTTGAGCCCACAAGATATGCATGATATCTAGATACAATAAGTAGTGTTATCTGGAGATAGACAAAGCTAAGAAATTTATTGTAATTATGACAATGTATTAACTCTCACTGTATTCATCAATCTTTATTATGTGACACATATATATATTTATATATTGTGTGTGAAATACATTAAACCTTCAGAAATCCCTCAGAAGGTTCAGCGGTTGGACCGTTATAAAGAGATCATCAAAAGCCTTCCTCGAGTCAACAGGACGACTCTTGCAGCTCTCTTTGGTCACCTGTACAGGCGAGTCCTACTGAGTGGCCAACATCTACAGTCCGAACACAGCAGCTGTTCGGATGTTTTCAGTAACAGCTGTTTCTGTTTGTTTGCTTCAGAGTGCAGAAGTGCGCAGACCTGAACCAGATGTGCACCAAGAACCTGTCGCTGCTCTTTGCCCCCAGTCTTTTCCAGACAGATGGGAAGGGTGAACATGAGGTGAAGATTGTGGAGGACTTGATCGACAACTATCTGTATGTCTTTGATGTGAGTACACCAGACAGGAAACCACTGTGAATGTAGTACTGTAATCCTCCTGTGGTACCCAGATTTTTTTTAACAGCATTAGAAAAATTACGAACTTGACCATGTGTACACAAAATGTACAGAATGGTTCATAGACTGACCTGTTTATAAAAAATAGGCATCCTTAAGTTTTCATTTTGGAACCTGCATAAAAATACAAGTCGGGTGCAGTACCAGTGCTGACCAGTAGATTAATGAGCGGTTTCTTGATTTGCAAATGTTAGGCTTCAAATGTTGATAGGAAGCAAAGGGACATTGGTTAAGTCATAAAAATGTTTCTAAAAAAATGGGCAACTCAATGTAACATGTCAGATAATTCTTAAATCTTGTAACTTGTATATATTTCATTTGGTTCAATGTATAGGATAGCAACACAATAATTGTGCCTATTTTTATTTAAATTGACTGATCTAACTTGTGTCGGTTTTAGATTGATGAGGAGCATCAGAATCAAATTGAGCTGGAAATCAGCCTCATCACCACCTGGAAGGACACACAGGTACACAGTCATTTTTCACACACAGACCCTGATCAGTGATCAAGTGAAGTTATAAGTGACACATTATATATTTTTTTTAATTACCGAAGCTGTCACAGGCTGGAGATCTGATCATTGAAGTGTATCTGGAGATGAAGATTCCAGACTGCTGCATCACACTGAAAGTAAATCTCAAACTATACTTGAGACAGGAAAGAAAGTAAATATTCAGCAGTGACACACTTGACCTCTGAATCCTGCAGGTATCACCGACCATGTGTGCTGAGGAACTGACCAACCAGGTTCTGTATATGAGGAATGTTCCTGCTGGAGACAAAGACATCTGGATGACGTTTGAAGCCATCGAGGTTGGACAGCTAGGTGAGTCAAATATCTGTCTCTGTGTGTGGACATCTATTTCTCCGAGTGCGTGTGCAATCTATTTCTTTTTTCTGTCTCCGTCTCACAGAGCGTCCATTACATCCTAAAGAAAAAGTTCTGGAACAGGCGTTACAGTGGTGCAAGATGGCTGACCCAAGCTCTGCCTACCTGGTGGTGAAGAAGGTTCCAATTGGAGAAGGCATTAACATCCTCACCTGTATGTTCACCTGTTGTATGAATACAGCTGCTGTACTGCTCACGTTTTCACCTAGCCCCCTTTGGTAAACTGCTTATTTCCTGTTTGTCTGCCTTTCTGCAGCTTATCAGAGTGACATCATGAAAGTGGGATTGGTTTGGTGTCGCGAGGAGCCGCCAAAGTTTCTTCAAGGGAACAGATTCCAGGAAAGAACGTTCCAGATTAAGAAACAAAAGCTGCTGCTGCTCAAAGACAAGAAGGTAAGAGGAGCATTGATTCCTACTTCAGAGTCTCAGAGCAGAACTTTTATTTACGTACCAAGATGTGTTTCTCAAACTGTTGGTGGCGTTGATGCGCCTGGTCTTCTAATTGTCCTTTAGAGCATTAAACCAGAGAAGCAGTGGTCTCTGAAGTCTATGAAGGTATACATTGGCATCAGGAAAAAACTTAAAGCTCCAACCAGGTAATAGAAACTTGGACCATCTATTTGTTTTTATCACCTGATATTAATTGGTTCGGAGGTCAAAGGTTATTGGTGGTGGACATCAACTAAGCCTGTTATGCACCTGCAGGTGGGGCCTTACATTGATGTCAGACAAACACCAGCTGTAAGTACCTGCTCTGCTGTCATCACTATCAATCAGCCAATAGGAACAATGCATGCAGATGATCTTGTCTGTAAATCTGTTAGCAATAAACAAAGGCCTAATTTTAATCTGTAGTCAGTGGTTTAATACCGTTACATAATCACACACTCACCCAAGTTGTAATTGCAGACTACTTAAACAGAATTGCTTTCTACATTGTAGTGTTCATATAATAAATAACAGTGTCAAAGGCACAGATGCAAATTTGTAACGCAGCATTTGGAATAATTTCCTTATAAACAGTGGTCCCCAACCCCCGAGCTGTGGACTGGCACCGGTCCAAGGGAAAACTGTCAGACATTTAACCAGTCTGTGGCACAGAAAAGGTTGGGGACCGCTGCTATAGATCTTTAAAGTTAAAGTGAGCCTTTGAGATAAAACATTTGATAGATAAAGTGCAAATTGATATTGTTTTTTTTTCTCAGGTCACCTTCAGAAATATCTTTCCATGCATTTTCATCACCTCTTTTTTGGAAATGTATCTATTACAGGTTTTTATGCTGTAGCTGTGAGACTGACCTCTGGGACTGGGTCACCTGCTTCCTAAAAGCTCAGGTCAGTTTTAAGTCAACTCCAGGGAAACCCTTCCAGTTCGGAGTTTACAAGGAAAACATACAATTTATTTCCCTCTAGAACAAAGACCCGGGGCCTGCAGTGCTGAGGCGACACTCATCTGCTGACATCTCAAAACAGAAGTTTGGAACGATGCCACTGGTTCCAATCAGGGGAGATGAGAGAGAGAGCAACAGCACCATGCTGTCGGCCAATCAGAAGCTGGTTAGACTACATTTTCTCGGGTGACATTATCGCAAATAATGTTTTTATCCTCTGTCCAAATAATCACTTTCTCTGGTTTATATCCTACAGAGGAAGCTACACGACAGACGGACGCTCTCTATGTATTTTGTGAGTACTGCAGTTAAATTGTTTTTTTATAACTTTATTAAAAAATAAAGTAAGTTGGTAGGTAAATAAATAGGTGACCTTTATGTTTTTTTTAAGTGAATCTTGTATTTATCTTCAGGCTCTGTGATTCTGGGTCTTTAATTCTCTGGTCCTGATTCACTTTCTTTAGTATTTGTGCCTCCAAGTCTTTGAGTCTCTGTTTTTGACTCTTTGTGTTTCTGTTTTCAGCCAATGAAAGTGCAGCATGACTCTTTGGATGAGCGCTCTGACTCTCCTGACCTCCCTGAACCTCTCTATGAGGAGGTTGGTGACTTCGGCCTGCAGGTGCTGAAGTCTCTGGAGACAAGTTTTCTGTCCAGCAGTAATGCAGAAACTCACGAAGTCCCTGACGATCCTCCTCTCAGACTCATCCCAGTAGATTCAAGGCAAATGGATCAGATCAACACATTGGACCCAGAGCTGAGCATTGGTGAAAGAGAGGCAGACTGCAGCCCGTCAACAAACAAGAGAAGGACGCAGCAATTGGGCTGCACTCAGTCACAAGAACTGCTGCTGCAGGAGCTGTCATCAGCCTTCACCAGGAAGACACAAGAGGAAGAGGAGGAGGAGAGGCCGTATGATGTGTGACAAGCTAATCTGAAAAAAGAAGGGACAGAGAGCCAGAAGGACTTAATAATAACGACGTGACATATCATTGAACGGGCAACTTTTTTTTTTTAGGAATAAATGAATATTCCTGAAAGCTTTTGGAATTAAAGAAGAACAAAATAAGATGACACCTGTGATGACGAATCATCAAAAAGATGAAGGAAACAAGTTAGAAAACCTTTATAACAAAAAATAAAGACACAACATGTATTGAGATACAAACTTTTTAAGCCTGTCAACATGGATTTAAACCTAATATTAACCCAAGAACTCTGAGTTTTACATAGAAAAGTTAAAATTTTAAAATGAGGATTTTGTCATCAGAATTCGATTGAGGAACGTGGATTGATACATTTCAGGTGTAAACCTGAGAACATGAATTTTTACTGACTGACACTGAAGTGGTCATCAAGATGTTTTACTCTCATTGTTGCCCTGTGTAATTTCACATTTAAGTCCACATTTATTCTTTTTATTTATTGTAAAAGTACTTTGTGTTGTAGCAACAGGAAGAGATGCATCTGCACTGTCATCAGTAAAAATGAACTTACTTTAAATAAAATCTTTATATTCCACCACACTCACTCACAGGCCCTGGTGTGGCCATATGTAGTTTGTGATGTTTATGTTTATTACTCCACAAACAACTATGTCTTGTACATGAGGATATAAAATATATTTTGGTCCGTAAATGTTGCTAAGTCTGTGTGTGTGCATTCATCTGTGTGACATCACTTGTGTTTCTTCACATCACAGTTTTCAAAGATGGTGCTTGCAGAGTGCTGTGTTTATAGGCCAAGCAGAAGGTTCTGGGTTTGATTCCACTAATCCCCATTCCCAAATTGGGTTGCATCAGGAATGGCTCCGCACTTAAACATTGTCCCACAAAATTATGTGCAGATACTACTCTGTCAAAATGTGGAAATTAGGCAATTAATATGATTGGTCACTTAAACATGATTGGTCACATTAAGAATATACTTTATCAACAAAATTCTTAGTAGCTGCTATGTCAAAAGTCTGTCATCGTCCATTTTGTTTCCTTGTTCCCTCTGGGTTTCTGCTTATTTAATACTACTGCAGGCTATTTACCTTTACTGCAACTACTGTACTTTGCAATCAGTGCTTGGAGCAAGCGGCAAATACATTTTATTGCGAAAAAGTCTCTTGGAAACTAGTATGTGATTGGTCGACACTGTCAGCCCCAGCAGGGGATTGGCTCTCAATCAAAGCAGAGACATCCAAGATGGTTGCCGAACGCTAGCCTCATCTGTATTTGTTTCAGGTAAGTGTTTCCCACTATCAAGATTAGTTTTTTGGGGTTTTGTGTGTTGCCCATCATAAAGTTAAAACTGTTGAAAACAAGCCATTAGAAATCTAAATGTGCATGGTGTAGAAACTAAGTCTGTTGCAAACTAATTTTCTTGAGCGGCTACGTGGGACTTAATATCAAACAAACTAGCTTTGGTAACATGTTTTTAGTGGCTACTAATGTGTAAATCAAACTTCATATAAGTATAGTGGTGACTATTGTTTCCTGTGTCTTCATATGTGCATTTATTTAGTTAGTGTACATGTTCACCTTGCTAGGTTTTAAAATGTGTGACTCATTTTAAAACCTTGCTAGGTTTTAAAATGTGTGACTCACAATATGTCTAAATACTGTGTTCTAACTCTGTTTGAGTTTTAGTTTAGCCTTTAAGTTTTCAGTGATGTGCAGACGTTTGTTCGCACTAGGTTTGAATACGTTAACACGCACATGTTTTCTATGTTTTGTAGTTTTAGTTTTGTTCCATGTGTGAATAAACAAACGACGAAACAAGCTGTAATGTGTTATTGGTTCCACTAGAGGGCATACGTTACTTGGTCATGAAGTTATACGTGCCTGCATAATCAAGAATAAACACTCACCGTTTAACTCGCATTACAAACTCACACAACAGTTTCCAGTAAATACAACATTCCTTTTTGGTAATATATAAGGTAACTATGTGAGATTGAAATCGCGGTCAGCACGTTCTATTAAAATCTAATCGAATATAATTATTGGTTTGTAAACGTTTGAAATATGCATTTCTGTTTTATATAACTCTCTCTTGGGGAAAATAAACAAGGCTAACTCTATTTTTTTTAGTTTACTCTGTGTTATATCGAATACAAATTATGTATGATGATAGTCAAGGATGAAAAACATTAACGTTTGGCTACAGATCGTTAACGTATCCTTCAGTGTTCTGCCAATAGTATTATTAACAAAGGGCACATAATAGAGCGATCTTAAAAGTGTAGTGCCTTTCTTTGACAGCTAAGTGTCGCCCTGTAACTGTACGAGTTGCGACGAAACAAAGCGAATTACGCTTTATAACTAGAAAAAGAATTGATAAAACATTTAAATAATTAAATACGCAGTTAATAGTTGTTGTATTTAAAACCTAATCCAAAGACGCTTTTATTGTTTATTTGTTTATTGTTTTTTACTTTAAATAAAATTACGTTAATTTGACGTATTAATAGCAGTCTTATGATAATTAAATTAATCATGTTGATAAAAATGTAAATATAATAAACGTTGGAGAGCCTTGAATCATTTGGCGTTATGGTAATGATTTATTTAATACGATATTTGAGATATTGTCTCCAGTCTTTTTATTCACATATTAAAATTTTAAAGCATCTAAACTCATTAAAATATTTTTGATGTAATGATCCTGAGAGGATGATGATGATGATGATGATAAAGATGCCACCCCCAAAGTTCTGCAGGTAGCAGAACTCCACAGGCTTAAGAAGGAGCTTGAGAACGTCTCATCATTCCACATGAATATAGTAATATTCATCACAGCTCTCTACAAAAATAATATTCTGCAGGTTCCCACCCCATGCTTTAGTTCCAGGAGCTGCTAATAGTCCTGTTCTGATCCAGTTTTAATCAAGTGAAAAGCAGCTGACAGCTGTCTGATGGCTCCACTGCAGGTTCCCAGGAATCTCTGAGGTGTTTGAAAGATGTTCCAGAAAACTCTCAAGAGATTTGTAGTGTGTTCACAATGAGGTCAGGGTCTCCTGCAGATGGATTCAGAAAATCTGGTTCCTATCCAGATGAGGTCTAAAGGTCCTGATGTATGTGTCCTGCTCTTTAATGAGAGCAGAAATATTTGTTCAAGTTCTTTCTATGTTCCAGGAAGTTTTCAAGTTAACATTTAAGACGATATCCACAGTGTTTTGCCATTCCAGGTTCATTCCAGGTCCTGGTCCAGAAGGTTTTTGGTTTCATTTGAATGATTTCGAGATTCCTGACAGCATCTGCTTTGCGGGAGGGTGAGGAAAATTCATAATGACTTTCCAGGACGCATTCCAGGTTTCCCTGAGTCTTTGGCCCCTCTGATTTAGATAATATTATAAAATCTATCTTAGTAATAGCGAAAAGGCACAATGTTTACACAGAATAGTACTGATAATCATAATTAAAACCACGTCGTCACTATAATGAACATGGTTTATGGTAATATCCCTTTTAATTATTTTAATTCAGAGTAAATGTAATACATTTGTTCTTACTTTAGGCAAATTATCATCATTAATAAAGTAATGAATATCATATATGTAATAATCATGTTGATATAACAGCCTATTATTTCCTCATCATCTTCTTTACCAGGATGTTTCCAGCTCACAAATATATATATATATATATTTTAGATTTTTCCAGATGTTTTCCCTTTTTCCCCAAAGGAGGGAAAAGATAAATATTTAATCAGCAGAACGCGGGAGCTTCTGCTTCATTAAAGCCAGTCTGGTTCTGTCGATACATCATCAAAAACAAAAACAAACAAAAAAAGTAAATAGGAATCAAAATCACATTATGATGATACTAATAGTATTAATTGTTGTTATAATTATCATCGTTGCTGTTTAGTTTATTGTTTCTGTTACATTCATAATCTCAATGGACACATGTATGTCTAACGGAGAGCTTCGGCATTTGCGAGTATTTCTCCTGTGTTAATTCTCATAATCTCGCGTGTTTGTGCGTGCATAAAACAAATTAAGGCATCCTCTTTAATGTCTAAACCGAGTCATTAACCATGACGTCACAGTCCCTTCACCTGTTTAATCTTTTTAATCCTAATTTCAAACGTCACTCATTTCTTTTCCAGTTCACGCGCTCGAACACGCGGAAAAACCCTCATGTACAAACATCGACGTAACGCAGAGCGCTAGCCAATGAGAGAGCGACGGGGCGTGTCCTACATACAAACGGGTTTCCTTTTATGGTGATGTCCCCGCCCTCTCCTGTCCAGGCCGTTTCCCCCGGGAGTTTCAGAGCCGCGGAGGCCAAGAGAAGGAGTTGTCCGCCGGGACAGTGGAGCCGAAGAAAGGAGGAGGAGGAGGAGGAGGAGGAGGAGGAGGAGGAGGAGGAGGAGGAGGAGGAGGGAGAAGAAGAGAAGGAGGAGGAGGAAAGGTTCCTGCTCCCCCTTGCTCCCCGGGGAGCATCAGCCTCCTCCTGCAGCTCCGTCCCTCCCTCTTGTTTTCTAATCATTTCATTTGACTCTTTTTGAAGCTTCGCCTCTTTTTCATTTTCCCTCTAAACCCTCAGCGGCTCTGCCTCCTCTCATCACCGGGCTCTGCCTCCTCTCCTCACCGGGCTCTGCCTCCTCTCCTCGCCGGGCTCTGCCTCCTCTTATCCCGTGCTTTGCCTCCTATCATCACCGGGCTCTGCCTCTTTAACCCGGGTTCAGCCTCTTCTCATCACCGGGCTCTGCCTCTTCCTTATCCGCTTTACAAACAACTCCTGCCGCCCTCTAACGCTCCAGACCCCGGTTGCTCCTTCACTGAGATGCTCCTTTCTCCAGCTGCTCGTCCTCCTCCTCTCTCCTCTCTGCAGTGACTCCTTTCAGTTGTAGCGGACACGGATCTAAAAGCAGCCCCGCAGGAGCCCACAGGGAGTCCGGCTCTGCTCTGGATCAGGACCCGGGACTTTAGGGGAAACTCGCTGGTGTCTCCTCCTCCCTCCTCCTCCTTCCTCCTCCTCCTCCTGCTGCTGTTGCACCTTAATCCAGGTGCTGCTTTGGCTTTTTGAGTGTCCGCTGCAGGAGGATTACTCTTCATCTTTTTCTTGATTTTTCCCCCCGCTGTTGCTGCTACAGAAGGAGAAGAAGAAAGTCTCCAGGACAGAAACTTTCATGTTCTCCCTGCAGGACAGCCTCCCTCGGGGGGCCCTGACCATGAAGGAGGAGCCGCTCCCCACCGGTATGACCCCGGTGCGCTCCTGGATGCAGGGCGCAGGGATTTTGGACGCGAACACAGCGGCTCAGAGGTGAAAACACACAGGCACATCTTAACACACAAACACACACTTAAACACTCACGCAGTGGGGATGAAGGACCACAAAAGGCTTTTTCAGATAAAGTTTGTGCGGAGCCTGTGCAGTGTCACAGCTTGAGAAAAATAATGACCTGAAATAAATTTCGAAAAAAGTAGAAAAACGCAGAAAAAACGTAAAACAGAACTAAAATGAATGTTCTTCTTTTAAAGGGCTGTAAAGCAAAAGTTTCTCTCACTATTTCTCTGATTTAAAAACCTCACATTTGTCATCATTTATCACAGCAAAAACAACTGATCCCTGAAGAAACATTTCAATCTGGATCATTTATCTCTTTACATTTTGACAACTGAACCTGCAGCTTGTGCGCGTGCTCCTGCAGCCTCTCTGCGCAGGACCAGACCAAGAACGGAGACCAAAACCTCACCAGAACCAAAACTTTTTTCCACGCTCTTGTATGGAGCGGTAGATGGTGCAGACTCGAACACGCCGCGCGTAACAGACGCGCAGCGGCAGAAGCGGCAGATGTAGCGCGAACGCCGCACACGTCAGATTACAGATCAAAGAACAGAACCAGAAAAAAAAAAAAAAATCATATTTAGAAGTTTGTGATCATTCAATTTAAACAGCTTTAGATTCATGTCACATTAAATATCTTGAGTTTTCCTTTTCGTTTTATTTACGCGGTTCAAGGCAGAGTCTCTCTAAAAACAACAAATTTAAAAGTTGATGGTTATAAATAAAAAAGGATAATTTAAAGTATGAAGTATGATCATGTGACCGCCGTCGGAAATTAACATACAAATAAAGCATTTTTTAATCTTTATAAATAAAAAAAGAAATAAAATGCTGTGCCGACAGTAAACCTCTATATTAATACAAATAATAAAACAAGTTAAAACAGCACTCAAATGTGTGTGTGCGCGTTGATTTAACAGCTCACACGACGTACACGGTACAGAGTAACAGTCTGGGGTTCGCAGTTGCTGTCCCTTTATTCATTTAAGACTTTTTAAAAATAATTGATTAAATTGGAAATGCTGCATTGTTTAGGACTAAACAGACACATCCCGGTGAAGACGTATAAACCAACAACCCCACTCAGGGGCTGTTAAAATAGCGCTAAAACATTTTAAAAAGTTTGGACCGAGCCTAAAAATGGTCTTTCGCAGATACTTAAATATGTGAGTAGGAAAAAAAAAAACAACTTTGGTTTTAATCGAGCCAGAAATCGCAGAAACAAAACTCTGAGACAAAAAAAAGAAAAAAAAAACCTGACAAAACCAGTTAACTGATATATTCATTAATTCACCTCCGTTTAAACAGTTAAACTCATTCATTTTAGTTTCCCGCCATCTGCAGAAGACGCTGCTTTCACCTTATATTACGTTCCTTTTTGTATTTGCAGTTTATTTTTTGTCGTGCAGTTTTAAAGCAATTTATTAATGAAATTAGACCAGCAGTTTTAAATAAACAAATGTATTGATACAATGAAGATGTAAAAACTGGGGTTTCTGCCCCCACTGTAATCAGCTGCGTTTATTTTAGAGGGTTATCATATATCATTTAATTAAAATCACATTAGATTAGGTTCAACTTCAGTGTTTCTGCAAATGTCACCAGCACACGACAACAAACTGAAGTAAATCAGAGCAGCTAAATAATAATAATAATAGAATATGATATAAATTACATAATAAAAGAGTTTTGGACACTGGGCTGTAATATAAAATATATATTAAATCAGATTTTTACAGATTTTCACAAATCCCAAGTGTGAAAGTGTTTATTTTTTAAGCGCTGAACTCAGAAACAAAAAGATCAGAGACGATTTTTCTCAGCTGAAGATTATATTAATGATCTTTATTCCATTTAATTTTTTATCACACACTCAGAATGCTTGGAAGATTAGAAGATGATAATTAAAACAGATCGATTTAACTGTGATGTGTGAGAGATTCTGATAAGACATCACCTTTTATTTTGGCAGTGACTTTATTACATTCACTTTTCTTCTTTCTTCCCCCTGAAATTAGTTTTAAAAGCTACCGAAGCAACAACATGTTGACATCATAAAAAGAAGTCTTTGTCCCATCGATTAACTTAATTAAAACGTTTTATCTGCCACCTCCTTCTTCATCAGTGTTAATTCCAGTGGTTTAACACCAATTCTCTGATGAATTATTGGCTGAGCTGTCTTAGTCACCGTGCATATTAGAACAGTATCAACAGTCACTCTATCGTTCTAGACTCTCCTCCTCCCGCTGCCTTTTTATAATGTTGGTTTGCATATCTGTCCTGATTTGACCACCTCGGCTTGTCAGCAGCGACATTTAAATTCCACAGTGTTCAGAGTCAAACTCAGTCTAAAGCTTCATGTCACATACAAACAGAAAGAACAAATGTAAATGTCAGTTCTCTCTGTTTAACAGTGTATTAAAAAAAACAGGTATTTAAATTAATTGGATTTAAATACCTGAATACAACTTTAAATTAGATTAGATGACAGTAGATTACATTAGATTCCACTTTATTATTTACACGTGCCAAAGGAACAAGGCAATAAAACCCAGAAGCAAGCAGAGGCAATGAAACCATGTATTCACAGGGTAATGGTACACAAGTACTAGTTACTGTGGTGTTTATGGCACAAACGTGTAACAAAGTGTATAAAATGCGAAATGTATTGCGGGTATAATTCTTACCTGTGCGTACGATGACCAATATGCGGTGTTCTACTGCTAGACATACGGTATGTTTTTCTGTATTTTGCATAATCACAACGTCAGTTTTATTCATCAGGAAAAATTCCTCAACATGCCGCTGTAATATTTAGGTCGATTATTCACCTTGTGTGTTTTCTAAAACATCACCTCTATGGACCCAGACAGATGCAAAGGCAGATTTAAACCACTAGAGACGAAGTAAAACTTGAGGTTGTTGGATTTATTAGTTTGGTTTGATCATCGTGGCAGGTCATAAATAATATACAGTTCAGCCGCGGGCCACAGCAACCCTGTTCAAGGGCCATAATGGGCCCCCGGGCCAGACTTTTGACATGACTGAGGTGACTATAGCTTTGTAGATTCAAAGATATCAGTTTATACTCGCTGCTCTGTAAAAAATAAATAAAAGAAAACCAGAACATAACAGTTTTCTTCTTAATTTCCTTTCTTTTCAACTTATTTTTCAACTACTTTTCCTTTTTTCTGTCAGATTTTGCTTTCGCTATGATTTTCTTCTTCTCATTCTCTCTCCCTCCCTATGACACCTCTATCGTCTACTGATCGTCCCCTCTGCGTTCTTGCTTTAACACTATGTTACATGTGTCATCAGTCATGAGGTTCAGCTTTATGTTCTCACCTAAATGTGTTTGTCGGCTTGTTTATGAGTAGAGCCTGGCAAACAATAAAGAACAAGATAGAATTCTTTTGTGTCTCTACATTTGGTTTGATCCAGGGTTTATGGCTTTTTTTTACATTTTGGTATGTGTCTTGTGTATGTGACACTAATGGGTGATGGCCACAAGGTTCCTACTAAAAGTATGAGTAGAATTTTAGATCTCAGTAAATGTCTTGTACTAAAACTAAAAGGCGGAATCATAAAGTTTTTCATACAGTGACATTCTGTAAAACTTCCGATTGGAAAAGTCAAAGAGAGAAACCAGGTGATTTCCCTGGACCCTCCCTGACACTCTCAGCGTTAGAGCAGAGTGAGTGATCCTGTCTTCCACGCCCTGTCTCTGTCCTCTGTGGTTAAACTGTGTGTGTGCGAGCGCGTGTGTGTTTGGGAATAATCAATGATCAGGAGTCTCCCTCTTCTGCCTCTTTCTCTGTTGGCATCATCATTCAGCCTCAGCTTAGTCGTGAAGACTTGGGATTTCAACTACTCGCCACCACCTGGTGGCCAGTCTCCAGTGTGGTGTCCTTAACTGTGTTATGTCAATTACGGATTCCTGAGTTGTTCTGTGTTTCAACTCACCAGAATATTTATTTTGGCTCATCAGATCACAGAATAAACATTTATTCATTTATTTTAAAGACAGACATTATTGCCTCTTAAAATTGATTTATGTATAAATACAATCATTATACAAATATATATAAATATAAGTATGTATGTATGTGTACATATGTGTGTGTATATATACATATGCAGTATATGATGTGTAGGCACATATTTGTTGTGTATTAGTGTGTTGTTGTCAGGTGGTATGTTAGCATTGTGGTGCTATAATTAAAAGCTGAGCACAGTGGGGTGTTTTTGTTGAGTTTCAGCAGGGTATGACAGTGGTGTGTGTGTGACTGAGGTGTGTTAGTGTTTTGTTGTGTGGTGTGTTAGCATCGTGGTGTTGTCATTTTGGATGATGTGTTCAGTAAGCCGGATGTGTTAGCTTGGCCACTGTGTTAGCGATAGTTTGGAGTTCTTTGTTAGCACGATGCGCTTGCCAGGTATCTGTGTGTTAGCATGGTGTGATAGAACAAGAAGTTGGTATTACTAGGGTGTGTATTAGTTAGGTGTGTGTGTGTGTGTGTGTGTGCACCTCTGTTAATGTGATGCGTTTCTTGTGGTGTTCGTCAGCTGTAAACCTGGTAGATTTGTCTGGTATGCGTATTGATATTCAGTAGTACATTTGTTCTTTCCGTTTGTCGTTATTCCAGTGTGTTGGCATTACTAATTTGTGGTTCAAGTGTGGTTGTGTGTGTGCGTATCTGCGGCAGCCCACAGTAAATCCCTGTAAAGACACAAGAAACGTATCAATAACAAGCTTCATCACCAGTTCCACGTCCTGTTCTGTCGAACTCTAAATCTAAAAATGCAAATTCCAAAGGCATTTACAGAAAAAAGTCTTGGCTGCTGCAGTGAACAGCAGTCTGTGATAGGTGGTCTATGACCTCTAGGTGGTCCACAGAGGCAATGCGGGGGTGGGGGGTGGTTGTAAAAAATTGGATTGAATTTTTTTACTATTTTAGATTAAACAAATATTGGTGTAGATGATTTGAAACACTTCATCAAATACAATAACACACGTACATTTATCAACAGCACCATGAAACACATGACAATGTTATACACTACATGAAGTAGGGGGTCAGAGCTTGATCAGTCGGGGTCTTTGTCCTGACGAAATATTGAAGGCCCCTGCTTCAGGCAAGAACCTGGTACTTGTGATGGTCGCTATTTATTTGGAGGGGAGGCTGTGGGGGGTTCAGTATAGTTGGTGTAGGATGTTTGTGTGGGGGGGCTGGGTGGGCATTCTCCTCAGCAGACAGAGACAGATGTGTGTGGCGCTTCAGTGATGAATCAAAGATGAGGGACTTTTTCTCAGAGGCAGTTACTCAGTGGTGGCAGAGATGATGGAGAGGTCAGCAGAGGCCTCCACTCCTCACCTCCTCTTCATTCTAAACATCTTATCTTTCACTCCTGGGTGAAGAAGAAGAAGAAGAAGAAAAAAAAAATTGCACTTCCCGTGCCTGCATTTGTCAACACCTCTCCTCCTTCCTCTCCCTCCCCCCCCGCCTCACGTACACACACAATTAAACTCCTGAATGCCACCGCAGCCGCCTCCTTTAGAACCTGTTAGATCGTTAAACAGATGCTGCTTCAGCCTCGTTACTGTAAATTCTGCTCGACAGACCACGCACGCCTCCTCGTCCTCATGGTGGTGGCGGCGGTGAAGTACATACGTGTAAATAAACCTCAGGCACTTGAACGCAGTGTTTCTTTGTGACGCCGCGGCCTCTGCTGAAAAACGGGCTGCTCTGCTAATCAGGAGCAGCGACGCAGGAAGAACAGGCCTCAAACGATTAACCCAAGAGAGCAGCTCTGTGTGTGTGTGTGTGTGTGTGTGTGTGTGTGTGTGTGACAAAGAAAGAAATGTTTTTGTGCGTAAAACAGCTGACTAAAGCAAACACGCAGATGTAGGTGCGAGTGCGACTTCCACTTGAAATCCAATATAAATCATCAAACAGCAGGGAAAAGCTCAGATTTACAACACCCTGAACGCAACACACAGTCCAAAGTCAATAAATAAAAGAAACGTCGCTGTTTGTTTGTTTTTATTTCTCTTTTTTCTAAATAGTCATTTTCTTCATAAATCAAGTATAAATAAAGGAATTCCCTCCTGTTGTTAGTGGAGGAAAATGTGACACCAGGATTTATAGAGGCCCTGACTGCACCTGATAAAATAAGTTGCAATAAAAAGACATTTCTTATTTCATTAAATTCCCAATTTTGTTTGAATACAGACGTGTAAGCTTTGAAAACATCGCAGTACATTTGTACATGAAGATTAAACGTTTGGTTAAAAAGAACAATTTTAAAATTCGTTTCCACAGCTTTCTCATAAGACTTTAAATGTAACACATAACTGGTACTAAATAAACATTATTAAAATTTTAAAAAAAGTTCAATAAATAATACATTTTTTTATCTAATATATTATTAAATATATATAAATTTAAAATAATTCAGTAATAAAATCCTGAATCTAGGAATAATTGGAAGTGAATAATCATTTGACTTAATCTTTGTTTGTGTCGTCATTAAAAAAGCAGTTTATCTGACCTTTGTTTGGTGGTGCGTAATTAATTCATACTTCACTAATGCACAGTATGTTTGTCAAATTGAAGATGAATTAGTACTGTTGTGAATCTTAACCTCTTTAATAGTGTGTAATCAGATTACTTAATTACTTGTAATTTGATTACCTGTGTTTAGACTTGTGTCACCAGGATTTTAGATTATTTTACATATGTACAGCAGTGTTTAATTAGGCAACGTGTTTATTGGAGTGTAATCAGATTATTTGAAGTGTTTTGGCTCTTTGTAATCAGATTACTTGACTCGGGTTTAGTGGTGCGTGTAGGAGCTGATGCTGCTGGTCCGAGTCGCGAGAACTGTAAGGACACATCTGCTTTTTCACATATTGAGCGGCTCACACTAGACACACACACAGAAACTGTGTGTGTGTGTGTGTGATCTCATGGTAATTGCAGCATGACAGCAGCAGCAGTAGCGTTCCAGCGCTGATCCTCTGTTTCCTGCAGCCTCTCTGTCTAATTACCAATGACACACACTATTAACGTGTGCAAATGGAAATCAGTCAGCGACCATTTTTTTTCCCTCTGAAGTCTGCGTTGCCAAAATCATAACCACGGCAGACAAAAGCCTCCCACAAGAAATTAATTTCCCCGGTCATTCACAAAAAGCCATGACTGAGTGATGTTTTTATGACACTGTGAAGCTCGGAGACGGTGTGGAATGTCATTATTGTTTATTTTCTGATCGGTGGTTTTTGGTTGGTTTAGCAGAAGAGGGATTCATTGATGGTGATGTGGTGAGAGAGTGTGTGTAATTGTATTTATGAGGCCTTGTCATGGTTCCCCCCCCTCTCTCCCCTTAATGCTCATGTGCAAAACTGCCACCGCACCGTCGTCCGTACTGTTTTTATTACACCCTGCGCCAAGTGCTAACAGCTGAAGACGAGTGGCTGCAACTACAATTAGCATCTTAGAAATAATAATCATGCTAACGAGCAGAAGAGCATTGTGGGTAATTGGGATAATGGAGTGGATTAGTGGTAGAAATGAAGCTGCCGATGATGAACAGGTGCCAACATTTTAATTTTCTCTCTGACTCGGGTTTAACACAACTTGACGTCGGTGTAAAAAGTGACTGGTTCTCTTAAAGTTGTGTGACGTTTAATTTCTGTCGTTTGAAATTGAATAGAAGTTAATAAATAAATACCTAATGCTAATGAGTTACTGACATCACTGTGATGTGTGACCTCATTTCTCTAATTTATACACTACATTTTCTCATTTTTATACCAAACTCATTAGGGAGAATAAAATTCATCTTTATTGAAATATTAGAACCGTGTGTGTCGACTGATGCTCTGGGTGGCAGGTTTCTGTCACTAAAGTGAGTGAAACTAACCATAACCATAAAAACACATTTCTGGCTCACAGATGGAAGTAGCAGTGGATCAGTGAATCCTGTTAGCCATAACAAAATGTTTATTTTTCTCCATAGACCTTGGTTTTGGGAAAGTAGTTTAATGCACTTTTTTTTTTTGGTTGGTTTAATTTGAACTGTTTGTTTAGGAACACAATTACGGATTTAAAAAACCAAAAACCAAAATGATTTAAGTAAACACATAAGTATAACTGTGGTTAATCTGTCAAATATTGATAACGTTTTAATATTTGTATAGCTGTGTTCGTGACAACATTTTTGGAATCATAGTATGATAGTTAATAATTAACTTATATAAAGACAATAATATAAATATATACACGTGTGAGCGTCTTTGTGTAAGTTAGCTTCTTTTCTCTTGTCAAATTTCCCTCACAGACTCATTAACTTCTGTCCACATGTGCTGATGCCGAAGCCTCATTAATATTTTTCTTCTCTCCTTTTCATTTGACAGGTTCTGACATGTTTTAATACAATTAATTATCACTTTAGGTTTCATCACTTAAACAAGGTCGAAAATTAACAAAGCACACTTGAAAACTTAGCTAACGATATAACCGCACGGACAGTTTTTGTTTGTCTGAGTCAAATGCTGTTTTCTTCTTCTCTGCATTTGTTCACTGAGGTTAGTGTTGGAACAACAGTGGTGAGAAGTTGTGCAGCTCACAGTTGAATTGTCTGCCCACATTTTAAAAACAAAACCCAGCCAGTTTAACAGATGTGTCTAAAGCAGGAGTAGTTACTGCATCGTCCTTATGTTAGTTTGTTTTTGCCGTTGGCATGCAAGCTGCTACAGAACTTTCAGTTCATAACAAGCAGCGGGATTATCTTAGCTGAGCATCAGAGAAGACTATTTGAAGTTATACAAACAAAAACTATTTTTGGTGTAGTAGAACACAATTACAGCATTATTTGAGGTAGGATTAGTGGTGAGTAGTTTTCAAGTTGGCCGTGTATGTGTCCAAATGTGGCATCAGGTTAACGTTTTGTTGCTCGAGGTGTACAGTGTAATAGAACAGTGGAGCTCTGTGCTGTAGTTAGCTGTCCAGCCACGGGCAGAGGACAGTTATTGGTTCAAAAATGTCAGTCCTAAGATTAACTTCTCATACCTAGGAAGGGATTAGTTTTTACAAACCTAATGGATAACTTGTTCTGGCACCTCCTGCAGGGGAATGCGGAGGGTTACATCTGTAAACAGACACGGAGAGTTGTTGTATACTCCTTCAAAGATTGTGAATAGAATTTACTTCGACGTGGATTCAAACTCACAGTTCCTAGAGGAAGTCACCTCGCTCCCAGCCAGAAAACCTCAACGCGTCCAGGGGGAAAAAACTCTCACAAACATCCGCCGAATATTTTTACATCAATCTCGTTTTTGTTTCCTAAAACGCTTGGTGATCAATATAATGGCAGTGACTCAGAAAAATGTTTATTCATCCTCAGGGTTGGTTTTTGGAAAGTTGCCCGTTATCTCTCTCTCTCTCTAACTCTCTAACTCTCTCCCTCTCTTACACTGTTTTCCCCAGACGGCACATTAAAACAGCCGTGACCTTTCTGCTCCCCATTACTGATTCTTAATGCCTCATTTGTAGCCCGCTTTGTTTAAAAGACCGCTCTAACGCTCACAGCGCTGGACCGAGTGAGTGTGTTGGTGAAGCCCATGGTGTGGAGAAGAGAAACGTAGGCAACGGATCTGGATTTACTGTTTAGTTTGAGGCCCAACAAACACCACCAGAAAATATAAAATATTTTCAAAAAGCAACATAAATTATTCCTTAAACCAGAACTTTTCTGTCAGAAAAAACCTCCTCGACAACACAGTGATTAAATTAGATCTGTGTATCTGAACTACAGATCATATGTAAGACATGGATGTAGAGGCCTGTCTACTGTGAGGCCTAGCTTATAATAATGTCCATGAATAGTGACTTTACTGAGTAGAAATAATTTGAAAAATTCTAACATTAGATAAAGCCTGAGTATAATAATCCAATATACGGATTCAGATTACAGTTGCTAATCCCAGTGGCCCACTACAAAACAAGTGATAGATTTGTAAATTACCTTCCTAATCGAAGGAAAATAGACAGTAAAGCTAAATGCCACATGTGGTTTATAGCTACAGTACCTTGAATCTCCGATGGTTGGTCGAAGGAACGCAGGCGTAGGACGACATAGAATACAATTTGACAGATTAGGACAGTAAAGAATTCTGATTAAAATCACGTTCATTCTTACTTTTCATGCTCTTTTATTGAAGCCAAGTTGATCAATTCACACCAACTGGATGTTTTTTCCCCCCGTTTTTTATTGCATTCATGTGTCATCTAAAAAACTATGGATCTACTGAGGTCTCTGAAATCGCCTGCAGCTTCTCTGAGTTTATTGACATATTTAATGGAAATGCTACTTTCTTAAATGCACGAGATAAAAAGTATAGTATTTATATTGAGTATTTGGATTCTTTCTGTCTTTTACCAAATCCAGAACTTTGTACAAATTCCTGAAGCTTCAGAGTTTTTTGTTTTGTTTCACCTACTTGTTTGTTCTGCCCATTAATAGACACAATATTTTGGAGAAAACCTTCTAAACCTACAAACACATTTTAAAGTCTGTATAAAATAACAGTCTTCCTTTCTTTTCCTTCTCTCTCCCTCTCTCTGGGGTATTGGGCTCCGTCTCTGTGGTTTTCATAGCTTTATGTTAAAGGTCACGCATATATAGATAAGGGAGACACACACACGCACACAGTGACACACACACACAACGGCACACACACACTGTTCTGTTCTGTTTTCCGTCTGTTATCACCTCTGAATTTCTCCTGGTGATGTCAGTGTCTGTTAGGAAACAGGAAGTGTCTCACAGTCTGTCTGTCAATGCTTTAGTATGTGAGGTCATCTGACTCACTGTGTGTGTGTGTGTGTGTGTGTGATCCAAAAAACATTATCTTTTGATATCACATAAATAAATATAAAAAATAATAGATAATAGCCCAGCTTTTATTAACTGCCTTAATTCATGTCGACTGATGATAAAACTTCATCACAGAAAAGTTTAACACGAGCGTGTTCTGTAAATCTTTTTTAGATAACTTTAAATTAATTTTAATATTTGAGATTTTGAAATTTAAATGATTGTTTTATTGCTTAAGGTGACGATGGAACCTTTGTTTGTGTGCCTGTGTTTCAGTGGGGTCGGTTTGGCCCGAGCACACTTTGAAAAGCAGCCACCCTCCAACCTGAGGAAGTCCAACTTCTTCCACTTTGTACTGGCCCTGTATGACCGTCAAGGCCAACCAGTGGAGATTGAGAGGACGTCGTACGTGGACTTTGTGGAGAAGGACAAGGTGACACATAAACACACGCCCAAACACAAGCTCAACTTTATAAGACTGATTAAAGAGACATTTCTGGTTGTGATTTTATCAGTGGAATCAGTAGACAGTAAGTCTTCACATCAGTTTTCTCACAGACCATAAACAGCAGCTTTTCAAGCAGCTGCTTTAGAGCATGTCCTTAGGCAAGGTCAACCCCCGACACAGGTACACCCCAAGATACCATTTTTATTTTGAAAACAAAATTAGTAATTTATTAAAACTAAATTTTGGTCCATTTGAATCAACTTTTCTGAGATTGTTATCATCGTATAATTGGTTTTACATTTGGCCAAATGTAACCATTTTTGACAAATGTTTTTGTGAAGTGGCACCATTTTGTTTAACTCTTAGTCAGTTTGCATTATTTTTTATGTTTCAGCCACAATGTTCTGTCATGCACAGTAGTCAGAGTACTTCCTGCTGCTAGCCTGGGATCCTGCTATATGGAGGATGAAGCTCTAAAAGCAAAGAATCCTTTTTTATAGGGTCTTTCAGATAGTACTGTGCCACTAGAGTGCACTCTACCAAAGTCCAGCAGGAAATCATGTTTGATTCTTTGCTGTCTCCATCCAATGAGCTCAAAGGTGTGTGTTTTTTTGTGGCTAAAGAGGTTAAAATCTTTTTTTGGGATTTGCCTCCATCACACTAACTCACAGCACGAAGCAGCAGTGGAACACCTGCTCTTTTGTCCTTGCAAAAATAAAATTGAAGGTTTTATCCACTGACTTTGGTTGTGGGAGAATGAGTTGAAACAGTGCTGTGAAGTCAGGCTCCATAAACTGGAGCTGTCCTGGAAGACCTTCACTTTAGATCTAGCCTTAGACGGAGGAACATATTCAAGGATTGGGTTTTTGTTTTTCATTTGAATATGAATATTACTACTAATGATAGTTAGACCCAGGCAGGTTTGTTCTGTGATCAGCTGCCAGTTGGCACCAACTCCTCCCCTATCCTCCCACTCACTCTCACCTCACCTCTGCTTTGACCTCCAGTCTCTCGCCCTGACACACACACACACACACACACACACACACACACACACACTGGGACTTAGCCAACACTCCCAGGCTCAGTTGGCACTGGGCGAGCGACCAAAAGAGGCTGAAAGGAGGTGAAGTGGAGGCAGGGCATTAAATAAAAGGGAATAAAAGAAAATATTGACATATAAAATAAATAAAGAAGGATGAGGAAGAGAACAGATGTTCCAGCTGTGTATGACCAATAAGGTCAAGATAAAAAACCCAATGTTGCTGAAATAAAATTAAAATGTTACACTTTTAATCAGAAGAAATGATGATGCTCTAGGTCTGAGAACTGCTAATACAGAAGTAGTCGATTATCACTGATTGCGGAACGATGTCCGTGTTGTAATCATTATGATAAGGAGGATTTTCTGATCCTCGTCCTTCCTGTTTGCGCGTCTTACACATCTTTGTGTCTTTGTGTGACAGGAATACAACGGTGAGAAGACAAACAATGGAATTCACTACAGGCTGCAGCTGCTGTACAGCAATGGTGAGAACACACCTGTGTGAACCCCTTTACTGTCTGAAGCCAATGTCAAAATCTTTTATTTTGTTTTATTGTTTTACTTACTTACTTTCAATAGGATCAAAATGTAAAAATCTAAACCATGGCAAGAATTAAAATGTGCAGATAATGATTTGTCTCAGTTCCCATTAATGTAAACATTTAGTTACAAAAAACCTAAATATTTTGTGCCTTAACAGTTAACACATGGCTACAATGTTCAATTTTATTATTTTCATGGATTTATGTGAAAGCATATAACATGAAAACACTTTCCTAAATTATTGTTTTTTAAATGGAATATTAGTGTAACAAGTGTATCATATGGACAGCGTCCTTTTGTTTTAACCAACCAACATTTTTAATTACAAACATATTGTCCTGCCACAAATCTCACATTAATGAATCATTTATCAGGAATTTCTCCAACTATAATTTGAAGATGTCTCCGAGCTTCTCTATGGATTCAGCTCCCACACAAACCTGAAAGTTTATGACTTTGAAGCAGTCTGGTCTGTATGGAGGAAGGTTAGTAGAGATATAGGCTGAACATTGTCCCTTTACGCCCTATTAGCTTCTTGACCATGTCCTTTGCTGCCCATAGAAGATATGGGAGGAAAGTGAAAACTCTTCACAACTAAGAAACTCTGGTCTCAACCACCAGCAGTTTTATTTAAAGGCCGCCGTCAAACAAAAAACATCATTAGGTTTTTCCCTTTAGGAAGAAGGAAGGAAAGAGAAACATCTGGAATACACTGTGTTATGTGTTGGTGGAGGATCTGGCTCTGACGGCGCACACGGCCCATCACTGTGAAGCCTTCACTGTCTTGATGAAGTGGGACATAAAACAACGTTTTCTTTCTCGGGATCATAAATCTCTCTAATATGGGCCAGTGGTGGCAGCGGTGGATTAGCGTCGTATGGCCGTAATTGACCTCATCTGCAGTGGGGACGGATAGTCGCCATTTAGAGTGTGACTGCTGTGCTCCGAGAGCCAGAGTAAGGCGTGAATCATGTCAATTAGGAAGTGCAGGAAGCTGCGAGCAAACGGCCCGAAAAACAAGACACATGGAAAGCAATTAGAGCCATGCCGCCGCTAACAGGTGTTCCCTGCTATTTTCCTGCTCCGCCACACGCCGCGTCTGTGCTCAGACGTAGCGCTAATAAACCGCAAGTCTGATTAATGTTTCATTTGTCTGAGAATCAGAATGCTCGTTATCCAGCAGAAAGACAGGGGGCAGCGCGGAGACGAATATAAATAATAAAGAGGTCTGTAGCTAATGTTTGTTTAGGCCCAGGAAGGAGGAGAAGGAGGAGGAGGAGGAGGAGGAAAAGTAGGAGGAGTAGGAGAGAGAGGAGGTACTGGAGGGACCTCAGCTATATAAACATAAATACACAACAAACAAGGAAATGAACCGTGACATCATTTTTTTCACTAATGATAATTACGGACAGCTGACATCATCAAATTAGCATAAGACGCTAATGTGCACGTCTGTGTCTCACTCATGTGCTGTTGATTCTTTTCCAGGCATCAGGACGGAACAAGATCTTTACATCCGACTGATCGACTCCATGACCAAACAGGTGAGAAAACTGCAACAACGAAACCCAACCCTAAAAAACGATGTAAACTATTACATGTCATGTGGTAAATAAGTCTGAACTTTAAGGATCACAGGAAGGTGAGTGTCAACCTGGATCAAAACCTGGAAAGTTTGGTCCGTGGTCCTAAACCCGCCTAATTAGTGCGTCATGTGGGTTAGTTTGACAGATGTAACCCAAATCCTCATAAAGGTTTGCTTTTACAGAGGGATATTTGTTGGATTTCGCAGAATTTCTCAAAAAACAATGCGGAACACACACTGGAAACTTTCTTCCTTCCTTCCTCTCTGCATCTTTTCCTTCTTTTCTCTCTTTATTTTTCTGTCATCTTTCTCTTTTCAACCCATTCCTCGTTCACCATATCTGGATCTTCATCCTTCCTTCTTCTGTCTGTCATACTTTTTTCATCTGTTATTTTCTCCTTTGTTTCCTAAATCTTTTCTTCCCTACTAGGTTCCTTTGTTTTTCATTCAGTCCTTTATTTCTTGCCATTCTCTACATCTCCCCCTCTTCTTCTTCCGTTCGTTAACTTTTTTCCTTGTTCCTGAGGTTTACTTCCCCCCCTCACTTCTTTCTTCCTCTCACCTCTCCTCTACAGTCTTTCTGTCCTCACCCTCCCATCGTTTCCCCTTTTTGCTCTTGTTCCACGCCTCTGTGTTGGATTTCAGAAGTGTGAATGTTGCGGTGCCAGGAACAATTGCAGTTTATTTCCAGTCTGTAGTGTGGTTAGGTCGATGTAGAGGAGTCAGGACTTAAACTGGAGCTGCTGCAGTCTGGGCCGCAGCTTAGGTAACGGCTGATCCACTGCATGAGAACATGGAGTTAAACATATGTGACGCTGGGCCTCAGACAGGAAACTTTAACTGTTTGATTAACTGAAGACCTCACCCTCCTGTCATCATCTCACCACCTCCGTCCCTGTCACCTCCTCTCCTCCTCCGCCTCCTCACACGCTGGTCTTCCCTGTCGGCATGTCAGCGATCGATGCAGCGAGCGTCTCTGCACACAGAAACAGATCAATGGCCTCTAATGTGGCGCAGCGACGGCGGCACACTGGAGACAAGGATGCTGACCCACACGCACACTCTCTCTCTCTCTCTCTCTCTCTCTCACACACACGCACACACACACAGTGTCACACCTGACAGCAGGTTGACTGAAAGGCCCCACAGATCAATAAAAGCTCACAGAGGGACAGTTACGGGCTGCGACCACAGGAGTCTGTGACTGCACCTGACCGCCACATGGAGCACTGTAGCCTCTGACACACACAAAGTCAAAAACACACACACGCACACACACAACCTCACGCAGTCAGATACACTCACACACAGACGTACACACAAGGGATTGATGCATGAGGAATAATGATGTTTAAATATCGACCACCAAAGATACGCACAGGAGGGCCCCTGCATGTGTGTGTGTGTGGTTGGGTGTACATGCGTGTGTGTGTGTGTGTGTGTGTGTTTAGCAATCCACATCCCTCCTGGTCAAACTGGAGCATTTTCATCCTCTAGGATCAGAATCAATAATGCAGAAGTGGTCGTTATCCTAAAAGTATTGTCCCCCAGGGCTGTGTGTCTGTGTCTGTGTGTGTCTGTGTGTGTCTGTGTGTGTGTGCGTCTCTGTCACATAGCAGGGTGGAGGTCTGTTTTGACTATAAAGGTGGATGAGGTAGTGGTAGGTCATGGCAGAAAAAGACAGGGGAGGAGAAGGGGGGAGGACGAACACGTGCACTGACTGGAGTTCATTTACAACCACTGGGATATTACACTCACACTCACATACACACACACACCCACACACACACACACACACACATACACACACACCTCTCCCTTCTCTCAGCGGTCATCCGTCATCCGGACTCTGACATGACAGCTCAGTAGGGGTGAGGGTAGGAGGACAGGGGAGAGAAGTTGGGGGGTGCTCATCCTGGGGTGCCGCCCGCCATCTGGCAGGGAATTCTGGGAAAGACAGAGGAGGCTGGGACCACTGAGGGGGGTGGGGGGAGTAGGTCTCGGGCTGTCAGAGTAAGCTGCCATTTTGTACAGTAATGAAGAAGTGTGTGCGCACGCCCCTGTGTTATTATTATGTATTGACACACTTGTTTCATGTCTCGTTACATACATAGATGAGTGAATAAAAGTAGTTCACACGTACTGTAAAGGATGCAGCGTCAGTATCAGCCAGTCTCTCCCTCAACCAGTTCCTGTCCAATCTTCTTATAGTTTGGAATCAAAAATGGAAGCAAAGGTTGAATAATTTTGTCATCTACATTTTAGTCAAGAGTTGTTGTTTCCTGTGTCCATGTCTTGCTGTGTCCTGCTGTGTGACATGTCTCTGTTTTTGTTTCATTCCAAACAGCCAATCCTGTATGAAGGTCAGGACAAGAATCCAGAGATGTGTCGTGTCCTTCTCACCCACGAGATCATGTGCAGGTAAACATCTCGAAAACCATATGTTTGAATTTCAGATGTTAAAATCATGGCCGTGGATTTAATCAACACTGGTGTGAAAACAACAGTGACGTAGTGTCCACTCTCCGGTGACTTCCTTTAAATAAGGAGAAACGGGATTTAACTGACTTCTGGACTTGCTGTAAAATATCCACATACCCAGAATGCAGTTCAGGAATCTGGGAAAAAGAGAACCGCTTTTCAGTTGATTCTGCTATTATTTATTAGCAGCAGCAGCAGCAGCAGCAGCAGCAGCAGTAGTGTTGCACTGGGGTCACACGTGTTTGTACATAGAAATGGAACCGTTGATCTTTTGTTGTTAGAGTCAATTGAAACCTTTATTTAAGTTTAAACAAAGCCGAGTTATTTTCTGCTCAGTGTTTACAGAAGTTTCTGATCCATTACTACAAACACACCACCACATCTGTTTATGTGTGTGTAGGTGTGTGCGTGTGAGCGCATGTGAGTGTGTGTGTGAAACGCAGCTGTTGGTTCGTCGTTCATCACACCAATCAACACGTTGGCTGGTCCTGTGTCTGCTGTCATCTGAGAGTTAATGGTTTTACTGGTACAGAGAGAGGAGTGATAAAAATAGACAACAAACAAACACACACACACACACACTCTCTCAAAAGCACAGATTGAAGGTGTAGTCGAATCTTGAGTCACTGATATTTTCTTAACCTCTTGGTTGAGAAAACCACATGAAACCTAAAACTACAGCCTTAACATGGCTTATTGTATTTAACGGTTACGTTTCTGGTTTAGTTTCCAGTACTTTGTGTCCATCACCATTTATAGAACATCAAATTGTTGATTAGTTGTTCGAAGCTAGAACTCAGTAAACTACTGTGACTAAATGTTTGAGGCCATAACACACACAGTATAAAACACTATCAAATACATCAATTTTGACCAATGTCACTTTAAAAAAAAAATTCAGTCCATCACTGGTATCAGTTTACCGTGTATTCTCCACAACTGTCGTCCGTAGCAGAAGCAGAACGACCTACAGTAGCAGTAGTTGTTCAGTGTTTTACCAGTGTAATCATAAAATAACACCATGGCCACAAGGGGTGAAATAAATCTCCAAACACTGACACAGATAATGGTAATAAAAATGACTGTAGAAATGGGATTCATATGAAGCCAGCGTGTTACATTTTTATTAATGTGGACAAATGTGTAGGAGTAGATAATGTAATGTATCATCTCAGTCCTTTTTGAATGGCGTGGTTTAACATTCCCATACAACTCTAAGATACATGTGTTCATATGTATATGTGTGGGTTGGTGTGTATTTATATATATCAGGTTTTATGGATAAAAAAGTACATTTGCATTTTGCATTTTTTTGCGTATTCAATTTTAAATTAAAAAAAGAGACAGGTCTTAGAAGCCGTGTTGCTAGCCAGTGCTAACTGTCTAAAAGAAAGTTGTTTTTTTATCTGTTCAGGTTCTGTTAATCAGTGGTGTAGCTGTTTAACAACTGAAGAAGTTCAGGGAAGGGAATTCTAAGATGATTTAAAACTACACTGTACGCTGCTCTATACAGTGTTCTTCTGACTAGACTTAGCTTAGCTGTTCTTTTTGGAAATTAAGAGGCTCCTCATCACATTTAACTGGTGTAAATAGATGTAAATGCATTTAAATGTGCACCATAGAGATTTAATGAAAACACATAAAACTTAATCGAGTCTTAAAGTGTTAGGGTCAGAATTACTTTCCTCCGCTGAGATTCCTTCAATAGCTTCATTTCCATAACGCCGTGTGTCAGTTCATCATGTGATTGAGTACCGTCATTACCCAGAATCCCCTAATGGACACTTTGTTTCCATTCACTAATGAGTCCAGCTCGCTGTGTCTCTATCACGAGGCTCCCAGGTGAGCTCGTCCCAGTGGGTTAGTCTACCTGGATTACAGTGAGTACAGATGGAGGAAAACACCATTATTGCCTCCGTCAAAAGTGTTATTTTATCATTTCGCTGTTTGAAATTCATTGTTCCAATGATTCTCAGTGACACACTGATGCTCTACAAATGCTTAAGCCGTCACTTTATGTTGGTCAAGACCTCTCCTCAGCTTCTTGTGTCCCTGTTGGTAGCCATGCTGTCATTAAGGTCAAAGGTCAAGTTCCTACAACAAAGCAGTGACCAAAATGATACATTTTTATTTATTTAGTTTTAATTACTTTGTTGTTTATTCAGGAATACAACCAGGGCCTTGCTGTCTAATCCCACCTTGTTCTTAACAGAGACGGTGGCTCTTGCTGTTAAATAATCACAATCAAACATGAAAAGTGTGATAAGACCAACCCTTCAGGAGGGATTATTAGCTCATAAAGTATTATTAATTATATGAGAAAATGCTATAAAAGGCACTTGTTCAATGACTGGACAAAGCAAAATATGTGTAGAAACCTTGTTTGTTTTCTGGAGCCAAAAACCACCTGTCATAAACTGGTGTGACAGCAGCTGTGGCCAGGTTTGGCTTTGCTGGCATTGCCAGTGGGCTCCCACACTCGTGGCCCGCTCTTGGCCACCCGCCCCGCTGCCACCTTGATGGCCACTGGGCCTCTGGGCGATGCTGAGCAGAGCTCTCTGCCATGCCGGGCTGCACCACGGAACCATCAGGCTGCTGCAGGCCAGGACTTTAAGGGCCTCAGGTCATTATAGCACTTGGCCTTTGAAAGTCAGCCGTGAGCTGGTCCGGTCTGGACGCCGTTGTTTGGACACTGTGATCCAAACCCTGGCCTCTGATATCGCGCTCTTCTACAGTACACCACCACATCCTTAGGGAGTGTTTGAAGCGATCTTAAGTTGTGCAAGCGTGTGTGTGTTGTAGATGAAGGAGAGTCCACCCATGGCCACATCTGAAGTGACTGCTCAGCTGAGAGGCAGGAGGCGTGGCCTGTGTGTTGCGATATCTGTGATTAGCTGGCATGTGTGTTGTGTTTGTGTGACAGAGTGTGTGTTAGCATGTCTGCTCAAGTGACTGACAGCAAGAACAACACACAAATATTGTTTGTTTGGTTTTTGCCATCACTCTCTCTCTCTCTCTCTCTCTGTCTCTCTCTGTCTCTCTGTCTCTCTGTCTCTCTGTCTTCTGTCTCTCACTCTCTGTCTCTCACTTTCTTTTTCTCACTCTCTTTCACACACAGACACACTTAGTCATTAGGCAACGTGGCGTTCGTTGGCGTGGCGTGTGTGGTCCAGGGGGAACCGTCATTAAGGCGCTCAGCCAGGGTTTGTTTTGGCGTTGGAAGGGCCTCCGGTCCCTGGAGGGCGCCGCCGCGCTCCTGGGGTCCGGTTTGTTTATGACAGTTTGGAGGAGGCTGTCAGTGCCGCAGCACCAGTGGGTTCCAATGCTAATTGGTCTCCTGGAACCTTGGCTAATGGTTCCGAGTGGCTGGGGGGAATAAATTATTGTGGCGAGTTGGTTGGTTCGGTGGCAACTGTCGCACACACAAACACTACGTGGGTGCAAGTGCGCACACAGACACTGCCACCCACCCAGTTTCTGATTTTTCTGCACTTACAGATCAGACACTTTGATGAATGATTTATAAACACCTCATTTGACATTCGATCTGACGCTTGTTGGTCAAATGGTAATTTGATTCAGGACAGTAGGGGGCGTCACAGGGTCAATTAGGTTATTAGAAGTTACCGGAAGATATGCTAAAGAGCTCCATGAAGTAAAGAAAAAAGAAAAGGAAAATAAATAAAGACAAAAAGATCAAAATTATTCGATCCAATGTTAACTTTTTGAAAAGTTTCAGCCCCAGCCTCGTTCAGTTACTCTTTTAAGCTCAAAGTTTAACTTTTGACTTTAACAGAGAAAACATGTAGTCTTTGGTCTTTGATCTCTGCACTTCACTTTTCCAAAACCTTTTTTAATAACTTTTAATAACTTTAAATGTACCCTCATGGAACTAGAATACATCGTAGAACTTAAGTTCAGTGGGTTTCGCTTCCTTAAAAGCGCAAATATGCTCTTTTTAAATCATTCAAGGCTGAGAAGACACCAGCTAACAATACAGTCCTGAATTATTGAGTGAGAGTGGTGAAAGGGTCAAGATCAGATAAAATAGGACTCCTCTAAAGCTTCACATCAATAGTGGAGGTGTACAGCCCCACCACCTATTTCTGATCCACTATATCTATCTCTATAACTCCCTACACATGGCTGCGGTACCTGAGTCTGTTCTGCTGAGACCAACTGCTGGCTCACCTTCCTGAGGTGGTTCAAGAGAAAGAAAGAAACACACACACCTCCACCCACCTGCAGCGGTGGTCGGTGCCCACGTTGACCTCTGCTTCGGTGAGCCATTTCCTGGGCCACTGGCTGGTTGTCAGAGAGGAGGAGGAGGAGGAGGTGGAGGTGGAGGTGGGGTCACTGGGTGTCAGCCAACTGTTAGTGACCTTGGTTTGGACCTGAGCCAACTGTGTGTGTGTGTGTGTTAGTTTGTGTTCCATTTTTTTTTACATTTAAATATTTGAATACTACATACAATATCATACTTTTTTTTTAGATTATCTTAGGTTTATTGTTGTATTTCTCTGATGCTGAATAATTTTACCAATATTTAATTTAACCAATTTGTTACTACATCAATACCTTGTGTAGTATTATTTACATTTACATTTGATATTTATGGTCATCTTACAGGCTGACAATCAGACTAAAAATATACAAATAATTGACACGATGCTTTCTTAAAGTGTCCAGCATTTTCTTTCTAACAGAAAACTACAGTTTTAAACCACACCAAAGTCCATTACATTATTTAATAATTTTACATCACAGAACCCAGTAGCTGCTGATCTCTCACTGCCTGAGTAAGTACTTTTATATTAGATATTTTATTGTCTTTGCTGCTTGACTTTATTCATCTGGAATATTCTAGCAGTACAGACATATGACACTGGGCAGCAGTGGGCCAGCGTCTGCTCTGTCCCAGCAGGTGAAAGTCACTGATTTTCCCTCTGGACTTTGGTGTAGGGGAATGAAAAAGGCTGTCGAACAGTTATACAAGCAGGAAACCTAAAACGATTCTGACATAAATGTCATTACCTGACTCTTCTGTTAAGTGACAAAATCCGATTTTCTTATGCCCCTGCTGGCAGACATTTTTCTGCTGCAGGGAGCCTCCATGTCTCAGGCTGGTGGTGGCAGCAGGGGGTGCATGCAGCACAGACAGCTTTAATTGTTTAATAAAAAAAAACAAAAACAGCTTATTTACTTTTTATCTTGTTTTCTTCTTCTTTCAGTCGTTGTTGTGACAAGAAAAGCTGCGGAAATCGTAATGAGACGCCGTCAGATCCTGTCATCATCGACAGGTAAGAACTGCTGCTGTTCATACTCACCCACTCACAGACAACTGTCTTATGTGTTCGAGTGATCACAGGGGTCACAGGGGTCACATGGGTCACGGGTTGTTGAAGGTTAATTTAGCAAAATGACGTTACTTTGTAGACTTTGTGTTTTAGGATTTTATCCTAATGATTATCATTATTATCATTATTATCATTATTATCATTATTATCATTATTATTATTATGTATCATGTATTTGGTGGTCAGTGCTTGCGCTTCTTTGTAGTTTTGCTCGTTGTTCGGCTTTGACAACATCCGACTCTTTGTTTCCTGTTTTCTCACGTCTGAGCAACGAAACGACGCTCAACTGTGTGAATTCTGTCATCAACACCACACCCATGCTCACACACACACACACACACACCCCTGCCAAAAGACACATACAAAGAACATGAAAGCACATGTTCTTCCGTCTCATAGTAGAAACACGGTCTGATAAAACACCACTATTTGTAAGTGGTACAAAGAGGAACCCAGAGTGAAAGCAAAAGATTGGCTTTAGTTTTTGTGAATATTATTTCATTATTCCTAAAATATTAACAAATTTAAAAAGTAAAGTTCTCGAGGTAGACCAAAATTGTTCCACTAGTTTTAAGAGGAATCCATAAAAATAAAATTCTGCGGGACAATGAGCCAATGTCCCCTTTATAATGTCTACAATCATAAATTGTACCACATTTATTGTGTCTTTACAATAGAACAAATGTTAACCTTTAAAAAGCACTCTCATTTGAAGTGAAAACACTTGTAAATGTGCACCAGTATTAACTCGTGTAGGAGTAAATTGGAATTGTAATTCTCAACATCATGACTGTGTTTCAATGTGGTGGATTTTGACACCAAACACGCCATAGTCGACATCCAGAAGGTTATATCCTGTTGTTTGTACACCTTCTACAGTCTGTAACTGCTACTGCTTCACCTCTGTCATTCTTGATGTAAAATGACTTCCTTTGTGCAGTAGACAATGTAGGCCAGGAGACACTGGATCTAAACACAGTTGTTCTGAGGAATATCCATAGTTGGTGTCCTATAAAAGGTAATTTTACTGCTTGAACAATTTGTCATAGTACTGAAAAAAGTGGGGTTAATTTAAATCTGTTCTTTACTTAATATTGACCCACTTCCTACGTGTAAGCCGGCTGACTGATGAGAATTCATTAGTGATTCCTGTTCAGGTCAAACAGAATATCAATGGAACATCTTCATCAAAACTGAAACCGACACGAGAGTCTTGCTCTCTCTCTCACCCCTCCCTTCCTCCTTCCCTCTGTCTGTCTGTCCGTCTGTCTCTGTCTCTCCCTCCTTCTCTCTGTGTTAATGGCTAAAATCCTGCAGACGCAGCAGAAGGCTGCGCAGACTGATTGTCGCTACATGCCGTTATTACACGCTAATATTGCAATTAGATGGGCGAGCCAGGCAGTAAATTCCCTCTGAGTGTCAGGGCGGATGAAGAGGCGGAGCTCTAATTACCCAGAACACACCTTTGCACGCACACCCCTGCTGTCCGACCAACACACTCCTGCTTTAATGGTCAGTCCTTTACTGTGAGGTCATGACCCTTGGAGTCTCTTTCTCTCTCTCTCTCTCTCTCTCTGTCTCGCACACACGCACACACACATTACCTGCTGCTCTAACAACGTTTGCGGGTTTGATGTCCTTTTCTGGAGATGAGTTAGGAGTGATGTAGAATCACCGCTGACCTTTGACCCTGTCCGCTGCCAACGTGTAAGAAAGAGACGTGAGGAAAATGTAACTCATCACTGTTGAGAAGTCTCTTCTCCGTCCTCTCTCATTTGCTTTGGATGATTACAAGAAGGATAAAGTGAGATCTGCTATGACGTATGATTTGGAGATCGTAATTCTGTCTAACAGATGGGATGATGAGCTGGAGGTTTGGTAGGTGAAGATGCCGACGTTGTGACGTTGTCTTTGGGAGTGACCAGGTTGGACAGGATTGGAAATGAGGGGTGGGTCACAGGAACAACTGGTGTAGGAGTGAGCAGGACCCCAACATTAATTGTAGACACTGTGAAGGAGATATAGGTTGATGGTTGTTGAGTTGAGGAGACAAAGAGGTGAGATGAAGGCAGATGATCTGCTGTGATGACACCTGAAATGAGCAGCCATCAAAGCCCCACCAATGTAAAATTGACATTCATTTGACTTGATAGATAAGATTTGATAGAAGAAGACGTCTTTAGTTTCAGGTTAGTTCAGCCGTTGGACTGCTATGGTTAAGGTCAACAATGAGGCTTAAGATTGGTTGTTTACAAATGAATGCATGACAATGAAGCACGGTCACATGAAGAAGCTACAGTAACATCTGTATATGTGTGTCCTGATAATAGTTTAGATAATTATGTTGTTATGTTGGGGCTATCTCCCCCTTAGACTCTCTCTCCCCCCCGCCCCGCCCCTCCCTCTCCCTCCCTCTCTCTATCTTTTCCTCTTCAGCATTGTATGATATTGATTGGGCCGACGAGGACCATCAGATGAAGAGTATAGATTTACTATAAAAGCAGAAGGATACTGTGCGAGCATGGCTGAAATTGGGGGTTGAGGAAGGGAGGAAGAGGGGGTGAAATGCAGAAAGACACACAGAGAGAGAGAGAGACAGAGAAAGGTTGGTTTGTGGTCCAAAGATGGCCGCAGGGGGTTGTGGGTAATTTGACTTAAGTGTGGCGGCAGATATATGCAGGTCAACTGCCGTCGTTATTTAAGGCAACCGAGAGACGTGACGCATAAATAGAGTAATGCATCACAGATAAACCACGTCAGTTCGGAGCCTCATCTTGGCCGTATTAAAGACATCATGTGCATTGTGGGAAATGCTTGCAGGAGACAAATGCAGATGGCTGCAGCTCATGAACTAAGACGCAGCCCCAAGAGAGAACATCTGGAAACTTCCATTTACTTTTTTCTGTTACACTCAGAGGTCAAACGTCAGAGGTCAAGTATCGGTCTCAGTCAGTCCTGTTTTTAGTATTTCAACACTCGCTGTGTGTGTTTTATGTGTGCGCATGTGTGTCTAAATTAACAAGGTGCTTTGCCTCAAGGGGCTGAAGTGCATGCTGGGAGGAGGATTTGGTGAAGGGTGAGGATTTGGGGCGACTCCTGGAGTTCCCATGATCCCCTGGTGCTGATGTGTGTGTGTGTTTCCAGCTGAGCACTGCTGGATGTTGACATGAAGGTGGTTAATGAAGCTGCAGGTGATGATGTAATCACATTTGGCTTTAAATCTTCGATCCAATTAAGAATCCACAGGAAGTGAGTGATGGTGGGCTTTAAGTTTTTTTAATTATATTATTATTATATTAAATGCAGTACATATAAATATTAGAATGTAAACTGTAGTTTTTGATTTTATTTATGTGCTTGAAGTATTACTTTAAAGGCTTTAATTAATATGATTTACCTCCTTTTCTTTTTTCTTCTTTTTCCTTTTACATCTTTTGACAAAGAAAACCTATGTTGGTATTATTAAATTTATTTCATTTAAAAAGACCAGCATGGGAAAGAAAAGCTTGTGTGTGTCTTTGTGTGTGCACGTATGCATGTGTGTGTGTTTGTGGGTGTGTTAGCAAAGTGAGACGGGCAAGCCCAGGCAGAAAGAGAGAGAGGGAGAGATGATGATGTGTGATGAAGAGGTGAGTGGTGGAGGAAGTGGAAGGGGGTTGTGGTGATGGAGGAGTGAGAATGAGACAGTTGGGGAGGGGGGGGTGGCGGCAGGGGGTGAAGTGAAGGGGGAGTAGGAGAAGGAGTTGAGGAGGGCAGATGTATTGATTTCTATATAAAGATGGAGGGGAGAGAGAGAGAGAGAAAGAGAGAGAGAGGGTTTTAATTACATATCTTCTGCTTAGTTAGATACTTGGTCTCTTTAGCCTCTTTTACACAGAGGTTGGGGTATATTCCCACCACAGTGCCCCCCCCCATACCTCCTTTATACCTCCATGCTAGCAGTTTTGCTATCAGTGCCTTTTCTTTGCATATAAACAATCAAGTTGTGGGGCGGTTTAGGTTGGGGTTAAGTTAAAACAGAAAATAAAGCTGTAAAAAGAAATTGTCTGAAAGTGAATTTGAGTTTCCAAATACTTCCATGGCTTCAAATACAGCCATGTGAGTCATTTTTCAATTACTTTTCGAGGACCATCTTTTATCTGTGCTCTATATTTTATTTTTTAACTTGACCATATGCTCATAATGCCCTATTGAAAATAATTAATGTATATACTGACTCGTATAAAGCTAAAAAAAAGATCTAAATGCATTTGGTGTCTCCTCATAAAGGTGCCTCCTTTTTGTTAATCAGAAACCCTTATACTTTCTTTGAAATTCTTGTATGCTGATTGGCCTATGTCTGATTCATTTTGAGGCCTATGAATATGAATATGAGTTCTGGGTGCAATACTTTTGCTGGCCAATAGGGATTGATACTTTTTTTATCTCAGGAATCAGCATATTTTATCATGAAATGTTCTTGCTTTGTGTTTCGCCAATTGTCCAGCTTTTATCTAACATTCCATCTGAGTTTAGGAAGTAAAATAAAGTAAAAAAAAAAAATCTTACTAAACTTTTTGGTTGGGTGGAAAAAAAAACAAGCTAACAAATCATCTTCTGGACAGCATTATCATCTTGTTACAGCTTTTAAATAGTGGAGGCAGCATCGCAAAACACAAATGTGACGCCCTTGAGGTAGACAGTACAGTTACCCAGCTGCTTGTGAAAAGTTTTTATAAAGTTTTAAAGGAAACTTTCTACAATTGATGCAGCAAGACATACGAGACAAGCCATCAGGATGTGAGTGAGGCTCAACATGAAGGTTAGGAGGTCAGGACGGTCAATCCATGGTGTAGAGTACTATTTGGACACAAACAATAGACTTGTTACCTCTGGTCGACTGGGACGGTGAATTTGGTTTGTGTTGAACTGAATCTTGATCAATGACACGAAAACATCTTCATTAATACAGCACCTGAGGCTTCTTCACATTTAGTCCAAGCTGCAACTCTGGTGTGGAAAGTGTGGAACTTCACACTTTATATCATCGATACATTTATACATTTATATCTCTATATAATGATCTAATAATCTTTATAATGTCTCCAAATTAAAATAAAACTTTTATATTCAACTACATAGTTTTTTTAATATATTTTTCTTGCGTTCTAGTGCTGATTAGTCTCCAAATTAAAATAAAACCTTTATATTCACAACCCTCAAAGTCTAAATGTGAATTCAACTACATAGTTTTTTTAATGTATTTTTCTTGCGTTCTAGTGCTGATTACATTTCCTTTAAACGCAGGTATGACACACACACACACACACACACACACACACATGTACACAGATGTTTTTCTTTGCTTGACAAAATGCACCTCCGCAGTTTTTTTATTTGGCAAAAGTGTGAAAACAATTGAGCAGCTGAACTGAGCTGCTTCCTGCTGCTACACACACACACACACACACACACACACACACACACACACACTGTAGCTCAGTCAGCCACAACACAAATCAATACCACTTTATAATTCAGGATTGCTGGAGTTTGGGTTTTAGGGCAGAGCCTAGGCTTCCAGCCTTCATAAATATTACAGTGTTATTGACTTGATCTCAATGAATTGGAGATTTTCGTCTTCTGCTTTTTTTTTCTCCCCCCTCCTTCCACCTCCTCTAAATCCCCCTCCCCCCCCACACCCACTCTGCACTATTCCCCCTTTTGCTGCTTTTGGGTGTTTCTGTGGAATAAAGTCTTCTTTATTCATTCTCTTTGAGCTGCGGATGATACGGCTAACAGTAGCTAATAACGTACACTGACACACACACACACACACACAAACTCACAGCTGCCTGCACTGTTTGTCCGTCTGAGTAGATTTGTCAAGACTCACATTCAAACAGACTTTTTGTTAGACACTTATTAACAGGGTCTGTGGTATGTGTGTTTGAGAGCGAGTGAGTGAGTGAGTGAGTGAGTGAGTGAGTGAGTGAGTGAGCGAGTGAGTGAGTGTGTGTGAGTGAGTGAGTGAGAAAACAGAGATACACACAATCAATCCAGGTCAGTTTATTCCCATCTGGTTCATTGATTGACTTTAGGATAAAAACTGGGAAACACACACACACACACACACACACACACACACACACATAATAATAATAACACTAAAATGTTTTTTGACATAATTTGAAGACATGATTTACCCAGAGTCCTCTCTGCACCCCCGTGTCTGGATAAACGTATTGATTTTCCTCTTGACCACAAGCAGCCAACAAATCTTAAGACGTATTTTCCTCTGACTTTATCATGAGATACCAAATCAATAAAGAAATCTTCAGAATAAAAGCAGATAAGGTGAGTTTTACTTTGAAAATGTTAAGCTCTAAAAGAGCGGGTTTACATTTTTGAAACTGATTAACTGATACGTTGTTGACAATGATGTCAATCTTCAAAGATATAATTATATTTCAGTTCACCCTCTTCACCGTCTTTTGACTGAGAGCCAGCCTCCGTGTCTCAGGCTGGTTCTCTCAGCAGGAGGTCCTCACCCTCCACGCTCCCATGTACAACAACTCCAAAATCTAATACAACCAATTCAAAGGGATTGATCAGCTTGATGGAACCGTAAAGTACATAAATACAGAGTGATGTTAAAGCTTTTAGGTTGGTTTAAAGTCTTGAGGATATTTGGCTCCGAAGTTTCTTGAGTCATTTTCCAGCAGGTCTTAGCTTTCGGTTACAGCCGATGATCCTCGTGCACTGCCCTTGTGCACAGCTCTCTTGGCTAATGTCTCTTCGTCTGCTGTGGGATAATCATGACTGAAATATTGAAACGGCGACATTTTGGAGGCAAGTGCAGCAGAAATGTGGCACTTGGCAGAGCAATGAGGAGGTAGAAGAGGAGGGGCTGCAGTCGTCTTCCTCAGCCCCACAGTAAAACCCTCGTAGTGGGTAGTGCCATCTGGCCAGAGCCCCTGGTGGAGGCGTAACGGGGCCCAAAAAACTCGGGGTCGAGATGCTTTACTGCCCAAGCCTGCTGCCTGCAGATGGCAGCGGGCGTGCCGCTGGAAAACGCCAAGGTCGAGGCGTCATGTGGCGCCACGGAGAGGAGAGCTAAACGGCAGCAGGGACGGGGGTGGAGTGGGGGGGGCAAGAGAGAGGATGGCGGGGGGGAGGGAGGCACCGCTGGAGCCAGAGCAACATCAGGGCTGTGCTATGCTACATTAAAGAGCAGCGCTAGCTCGCCATATGGGAGGGCTACTGCTATCAAAGCTAATAGCTATGTTAGCTTAATGTGTGCCCAACACACACACACATAGACACACACAGAACACACACACACATAGTAAGGTGGCAGCTGGCGAAATGAAAAGACTTCAAGTACAAAGGAATTTAATAAAAGACCAGCTGAATGAGACAAAGAGACAGACACATGAGACTGAATGAGACAGACAAGGAGAGACATACAGTATGGAAGATGTAAACAGTAGGATGGGACACAGAGAAGATGAGAAAAAGTGGGAAAAAAAGACAGTAAAACAGAAATGAAAGGCTCATTAAATATGTCCTTAAAACTTCCTTACAACTTTCTTAGCTGGTTGCTGTCTTTACTACTTATATTAAGTGAAGTGCATGAGTGTTTTTCTTTTTCCTCATCAGTCCAGGCACGGTGTGTTGTATTTGCTGTTGGAATGCCCTGGTCCATTTATTGAGTGCTCTGATACAACACTATGGTTTAAAATATTTACTGTATAATTCACACCTCAGTTAGAACATTATCTACAAGAACAAATAAGGAATGAAGCTTCCAAAACAGTTTCTACTGGATATGAGAAATTCAGCCCACGAATGCACACAGTGCTCAGAAAACTTTAAACAAGAATTTATCTACACTCAACTACTCAAGAAACAATTTTTTAAAACAATAATAATTTATTTCTTTTATTGAAATTAATTACTTTAAACTTCTTTTTGTAAATCATCTCCTCTGAGCTAATCCATTCCCATCCCTCCCCCAAAACTTTGTCTTAATAACAACTGTTAAGTTGCAAACATTAATGTCTGTACTTTGTCTTCATTCTGTGTCTCTTTCTGTCCCCCTCCTTTTTTTTATTACTGTAAAGGGATTTCACTTTTTTCTGAAATCTTCTCACTGTCTTTCTTTGTCCCTTTCACTCTCTCTTATTTTAACTCTGAACACAATTTACTTTTCCTAAACCTCTCTTTCTCACTCCCCCGCTCTTGGAGGCTCCTCACCTCCTCAGGTAAATTGAGTTTTCAAGGTGAACGTCCCATTACAGGAGAAGGTTGACAAATTAATTTGGTGGAGCCTTGTTGCATTGTGGGTAGCGATAGTGACCGGCCTGTCAATTTGAGGAATGAGGCGCTGCCTGCCGGGCCAGATGGGACAGAAATTGAGCAGCACATTAGCTAATTACTTATGCAAATCACCGCCAGTCACTGCACCTTAACTTAAGCTGTCTGATGACACGGAGGGAGGGGGGCGGAGACTGTTGGGTGACGCGAAGACACAAACACTCGTCCACACAGAGTGACCCTCTGTGTGTGCAGCACAGAATCCTTAAGCCTTAAAGAGGTCAGCAGCACAGAATCCTTAAGCCTTAAAGAAGTTCATCATGAGATTGACAGCTGACCGTCTGAACCTGAATTGTTGAACGTGTGTCAGTGCTAGCATTTTGAAAGTATGGAGTTTTTGGATCCACCTCTTTGCAGCCGTTGGTGTCATTTGACGCCCAGCTCTCTAATCCATCGACCTAGTCTCCTCACTGCCCTCACTCTGCTGTTACTTTTGATGGTATAGTTTTGGAGCCAGGAATTAGCTTCTCCTTCATCATGAAGTAATTAAAGAGGAGTTGAATGAACCTAAAGAGACCTGATACTGCATCCTTTTTTCTATTTCATGAATTTGCCCGATGGTAAAAACGGGTTACGTTAAAAATAAATACTTCCCCTGCTGGTGCTCAACTCCTGCGTGTTCTCTTTAATCCTTGACTACAAGTCAATATTGACCAACAGGACATAATCCTTCAACCACTGGCCTAAATCCTCCTCCTCCTACTCTTTATCACTACCCAGAATCCTTCACTCTACATCCAGGTGTTCATTTAACGTTCAACGGCAGATTGGTAAGGACGCCCCTGAGTCTGATTCCCTCCACCACCAGCCGAGCAAAGAGTTGTGCTCTGCCAAAATTCTCCCATAAACCCACCTCCTCCTGCTCCCATCCTCCCATTCTGTCTTTTGCCTCTTCCGTCATTCTTTTGTCTGGACTCTATCTTTTCTGGTCCAGGTTTCAGCTCTGCCCTTTATGTGGCTCCAAAAGCTGGACACAGTTTAGTTTTAACAAATGATGTATAAACTTGTATGATGTATACATTTGGTCCAGATACATCAAACACGGCTGTAGGATTCTCAACAGATTTGGTGAAAAAAGTTCATTGTAGACGAGTATATAAAAGAAACATAAAATGAAAAGTCCAAAACAAGGGCGAAACAGCATCCTGTAGAAAACACAGTAGCTCAGTGCAGCGTCTGCAGTGACGAGCTGCAGATTTTTTTCCAAGTTTTCCCAGCATGCACAGCAGGCAGTCCCAGGGCTTTACAGTGAGGCTTAAGTTTTGCTACGTGGACGACCTTGCTAATCACACGCCGCTAATCCAACCCGTCAAAAGCAAAACCTGAAGCTGGAATCAAACCTTGTCCTCGTGGTCACTCTTTAATTAGCTGGAGGATGCTGGGAAAAAAAAACTAAGCAAAGGAGATAGAGGAAAGGAGAGAAGACAGACAGCTGGAGGCTGCCCCCAACCTTCTTTTCCTCCACCTCCTTCTACTCTTTCTCCTCCTCTTCTTCCTCTGGAGGCTTCACGTCCGTTAAAATCGAGCTGAGCCGGGGGCAGCAGGCCACCTACTTCAGAGAGAGAGAGAGAGAGAGAGAGAGAGAGAGAGTTCAGGTGTGCGCCAAGGAAGTGAGAGTGATAGACTCCAGCGCGTGTGTTTGTGTGTGTGTGAGAACAAGCATTGATCCATTGATCGCGGCGGTGTAGCAGTGGCGCCCCCCTGAGCGCCGCCAGGCTTAACTGTTATTACTGCTGTTGCCGTTTAGCTGTCAGTCATTAATTAATGTAGTCACAGTGTTAGCTGTCAGTCTCCAATGAACACAGACACACACACTCACACACACATTTTTGATGGTAAAGAGGTGTGTATTTTAGTGTTCAACCTGACGCTACATCTCAGTCTGGATTGGCCGCAGGACGTTTGAGAGCTGTGATGCGTTCACCTACATTTACTGAGTGTGTGTTTGTTCTTCAAACTCCACATTAGCTGTAAAGGTGGTAACATTTTCTCACGACAAATGTTTTTATAACAACACTACATGGTGGATACAGGCCGTGTAACCACTGTGTGTCACTTAGTTCAGAATTCCTGACTCGTCAGTTTTGTTTCTTTAAATTTCAGGAGACTCTCTTTTGCCACATACTCTCTCCTACAGTTGAGGTCGCTCTTAGTGCTTATGTGGCAGAACGGAGCATGTAAGTGGAGTAGAGCAGTGAGAGTCGTCTCTCTCACTAAACAGTTTGCCGTGTGACAGGTTTTCTATAACCTGTTTTGCTCAGCGCTCCTCCAAGACAGCACCCAACTACCATTCCTTCTCTAATTCAAAGGAGGCTTTGCCTTTGAATTGTTTGAGCTTTTTCTACTTAAGACATTTTTTCCAATCTATGTTTTTTGTCCAGCACAAACTAAAATATCATGCTTCTCTAAATAAAAAAGCCCACGTATTATTTGTTCTTACTTTTTAAGGATTGGCTTATTGTTATTACGTGGATTGAATACTCTGTACTTCAGCTAAGGGACATTGGAGTCAGCTTGAATCAAAGAGAAAAGAAGCTTCCGTGCTGCATTTATACAAATTTACCAAAGGAAATAACAAGCTGTAGAAAAGAAAAATCTGATTTTTAAGGAGGCCCATTCACGGAAATAGTAGTTTAATGGCCTTGATAGAATCATGCCTGGGTGAAAGCCTCACAGATCGGCCAGTGGAGATCCTAGAAAAACCTTCCAAATGAGAGAAGCTTTCCTGGAGACAGATCTTTGGTGTTAGGGAAGAACAGTGGAGGCGGACTGATTGTTTCCTAACAAACATTGTTGTTATCCGGACGATGCAACCTTTAAATCACACCCTTCTCGTCCAAAGCCAAAACTGTGGCTGTCAGCATTCGCCCAATTATATTGTCAATGATTTCTCACATGTACTTTTTTGTAGCGGGAGGGAAAACAGTTCTGGGCTGCTGTTTCACTAAGGTGAAGGATAGGTACTCCATGCACATTTCCAGGAAATGACCTAACTTGGGCAAAGTGGACCACTCTGTGGTTCTGCTCAGCTCTAAATATAACCTGCAGGTGCAGGGAGAGGAAAGAAAAGCCATCACTGATGAAGTGTGGTGGTTCAGCGTGACAGTTCGTGTTGTGTGTTTATGGATGGAGAATGGGGAGTCGCCCACTAAGAAAAAATCAACGCTTATTGTTCACATGCCATTGTGGCCCATGGTTGCCCCTATTGGCTGGTCTCGCCAGTTTATAGTAAACTATAAACTTTAAGAAAATAACAATGTTAAAATGATCATTTCAAAAGAAAAAAAATATAATAATAATAATAAATGATAGTAAAATAAAAAAGAAATACAAATGTAAGTACAGTATATATTTTTCAACATTTTGGTACATGGCCATGCTTCAGTTGTGCTCTACAGATGGAGATGTGATCAAGTCACTTCTACAGGACAGATTCACTGACTTGACTCTGACACTGTTTGCTTTTCTTAGCTTAACTATGTACTGATGTGATGGTGTGTGATTGATCATCTGACATTTTCAGCTTCAACAAACTTTATGTTCCGTGATGAGCGGTTTCCTGTCTATAACAGAGGGACACATGTTCTCTGTTACACACACACACACACACACACACAGAGAGAGAGAGAGAATAAGAAAGAGGGGATAGAAGAAGTGCATGATGGGAGATTCTTCTCCTGGGAAACTGTTTCCTCCAGCTGAGTCCAGATGTTTTATACCCAAACACACACAGACACACAAACACACAAATATTTGTTGGGACACTTATTAATGCACTGATGCAGACAATGGGAAACAGTACCAGTTTAGTTGTTGACACTCATCACCACTCGTTGTATTTATCCAGTTGTCCTCTCTCTTCCCCTCTCTCTCTCTCTCTGTCTCTCTCTCTCTCTCTCTCTCTCTCTCTCTCTCTCTCCTTTGGCTGCCCTCACCCTTCTCTGTGGGTCGTGTGTGTGACTCGTCTCACCTGTCTGCTGCCAGGTCACACCGTCCCACTGAGGGGTGATCAATAGGCAAGCAGGATGCAAGTTCTCTCTCTCTCTCTCTCTCAGTATCACACAATGCCTTTTTATTTCTAGTTATTATACATGTATCTGCTTTAAGATCAAATTTTAAAAATGACATTTATTAAAACAAAATTTTATTGTATTTATTTTTTATTTAAAGTATTGCTCAGTTGTTGCCAACTGTTGTTGGCATGTATGTGCCAGTGTCCTCCTGTAGGTGCTGCTGCTTCCCACTGTGTAAACATAGTTACTCTATGTTTTTGCTGACACTGCAGTGTCATTGTGGATGGCTGGACACCACACAAGCGTGAAAACAACAGAAACTAAAAAAAAAACAACAAAAAAAAACAACAACAAAACACATACACAGTGACAGGAAGAGGTGTCAGTGAAGAAGAAGTGAAATGTAGGAACAGAGGCTGTGGGCGGTGAGTCTCCTTGTGGCATTTGTTGAGGACGGTTTTTCACCTGCAGGCTTTGCACATATGGCTGCTAGCTAAAAATAAAGACAATGCACATAAATTAGCATAGATTATGAGCAGTGAGGCCCATTTAATATGCAAATGAGGTGAAATATTAGGAAACACCTTCTGTCGGAGAGAATTCATTAGAACCTTCTGGAAAATTAATGATTAAACATCGCTGCGTTTAGGGACGACCAGAGACAACCAGGACCCGGTCAGGGAGTGAGCAACTTTGTGTGTGTATGTATCTATGTATGTGTGTGTGAAAGGAGAGAGCATTGGCTGTGTGTCAAAAGACCAAATTAGACATCTCTCCTCACTTCTTGCCTCTTTCCACACAGTCTTCTCTAAGTAAAACCACGGCTGCCGGTTAGGAAAGCATTCACAACCGATGGTTAATAAAACTGATGTGGCCTAAAAGGCTAAGACGTCTCATCTGCAGGGACACTGCTCCTCTGCCTGCACTTTATTTATGTCCTTTTTTTATTTACCTACTTGCAGGGAAACCTCTGGTTGCTAATATTTACAAGTTGAAAAGAGACACATGAGATGGCAGTGATGCAACTCAAGGGATGCTGTGCTGCCATTACCACCCAAATAGACAGAGGTGGAGAGAGGGGCAGAATCAGCTCATAGAAAGAGAGTTGCTGATTATTACTGTAGATCTTATATACAGTAAAAACAGTTTGTTTCAAAAGTTTTAGTGGTGAGACTACTGTGTATATCTGTTCAGATGGGGCAGAGTGCTTGTTTCCTGACCATCGAGTGAGGGTCTCACTGCTGACAAGGACCAGAATTTACACTCTTAAATGCATTAACACAATACCCAGAATTTGTGGGAAACATTTAATGCTGGCAGTGAGCTTTCTGTCCAATACATTTACATTAAATACTTGGAAGACGGGAGCTGTGGTTAACGTAGACACCAGTCTAAGCCTTTGGCACAGCACTGTTTTACATTTCTAATGTATGGTAGGGAGTCACTGGTGAAGATACTTGTACAGTAACAGCTGTCTTTTTGTTTCAGCTGTTTTAGAAGTACTCCTTCATTTGTTCTCTGGACAGATGATCAAACAAACTCTTGATACTGATTGGCTGCCACCTTGTGTGTGTGTATGATGAAGTACCTGTGAGTGCCTTTGTGTGTGTGGTCAGATTATGGGGTCGTGTCATACACACTTTCTTTTAGATTTGCACCTTTATATATAGTTATTTTAAGACCTGATAACATTTGACCAGCTCCTTATAGAGACAGACTCTCAGAGTCCTGTGTTAGCTGCAGTCTGGCCTGAGGTCAGAGCAGATGGTGTGTCTGGTTTCACCTTGCTGCTGACTGACCGCTGGTCCCAGTGCAATCCAGAGGCCGAGCACAGCAGCCACCAAACAGATGGAGATGTGAGAGTTTAAAATAATAAAAAAAACAACAACCTGAATCTGAGTGAGGAGGAAAACATACATGTTTACGCCAGTGTGTGTATTTGTGTGTGTGTGTGGAGTTCAAAGCAAAGTAAATTACATTTACGTTGTAACGCTTGCATCATTATTCCTCTTTATAAGCAAGCACCCAGAAGCAGCTGTGCACTGTCTGAATCCCTCATAAATTATTAACAAAAAACGTTTTTATTGTTTTATCCACTGTAACTAATAAGACCAATAATTATCAGTCAGCACTTTAATCAAAATAAAAAAGGAACATTTGATCACAGACTTTCATTCCTGAAACCAAAAACAATAATAAGTGTAATTTATGAAAATAAAAACAAATCCAAGAGAATATAATAATTATTTTATACCATACAGTAGCAGTGATACAGCTCTGCTGTGTGGTGTGACAGTGTTAATTTATATAATATTTAATATTTCTAAATTCAAATTGAATCCAATAATAACACTGGAAATGACAAATCAGTATTTTACAAATAAAATAACAGTTTGTGCTAAAATGTATAAACTGAGGTTTTCTTTATCAGTTGTATTGGAAACAGGAAAATGTGCTTCAAATAATCAGAATAAAAAGAACTTCCAGATACTTCCATGTTCTTAGATAAAATTGACTCTGTGGACCTTAAATTATTTTATTTCTTCCCCCAATTTTTTTTACATGATTTTTTAATTGTCTATCAATCATAAATTTTGTTTAACTGTTTTGACTCTCAGCTCCACAAATAGTTGATATTTGCTTTAGTGGCTTTGAGGAACCAGATGATTGGCTTCTGATTAGAAGTGTCACGGTTATCATCTGTGAGAGTGTGAAGTTTCCTGTGCATCATGTGACCTCACCTTATTTCCTCCAGCAATGGGTGCTGCCTACCATGAAGAGAAGAGAATGAAGTGGTTTGAGGGCCGCTTCAGGCGTTTATTCAAATGTCTCCTTCTTTAATTGAGCTTCAATAACGCAGACGTTGATGCGTCAGACGGACTCTTAATGAAGGCTTAGAGGCCAGCAGAGCAGTCCCTGCGTTGAATAATAACACAAATGTTAGACTGAATCAGACATAAACCTGTGTGAACAAACATCAGCCCAGGCTGACGTGCTCAGGACAACGCTACTTCAGCGGCTAATGCTAGTAATAAAAATGTCCCTACAACAGCAAAGGTTGTCACTGATGAACTGCTGCTTTTATCAGTGAGTTCAGATGATTTTTTGTGTGTACTGTTTAAATTGAACTCAGTTACACAATATAACAACACAAGGCAGTGGTAAACTGGTTGTTTTTCACTTTGGACTTGGTGAAAACATCTGTTTCCTGTCTGTAAGTTAAAACGTTGAAGCTTTTCTTGTTGTTTTAATATCTAACATGCATATTTCCAGTTGCCTCTTCTAACAGTTACGTTACCAGTCTTTCAGACTTTTTCCAGCAGTAGGTGGCGCTCATATGATAGTCAGTACCATGTCAAAGCCTCTTTCAATGCCATGTTAAAATATAAATGATCTCTTTAACGTCTTCACTTGTCATTTTTGTCTAGAACTAACATGAGGCCGCTGGCTGTTCGCCACCTCCCAGAATTCATAGTGCCGGTAGAGCTGGATGTCAGAGAGCAAGCAAACGAAAAGCAGGGAGAAAAAACAACGTCTGTCTGTGTGCGCGCATGTGTGTGTGTGTGTGTGTGTGTGTTTTAGTGCCTCATCAAATATTTAGTCTGATTGTACATGCTCCTGTAATTGCCATCTCTGCTCGTGAATTATTGATGATGTGCGCACAGACACACACACACACATACACACACATGGTTAGCTTCAGATCATCATCTAAATTCCTCAGTAATTATTTGAAGACACTTCAGAGTCAATATTAGACTGTAGTGACCTAATGAGGCTGGAGCCACATTCGCTCCGTCCTTTTATTCTTTCACCTTTTTCTTCTACTTGCTTCATCTCCTCCTTCTGTATTTTTCTGTTTTTCTGTCTTTTTTTTTTGCTCTATTACTTTCCACTGTCCTGCACATCTCTCTTCTTCCTCTTTCTCATTTTATTTTTCTCCCTTGTTTTTCTTTTTGTCATATCCTCAAATCTTGTTTTCTTTCTTTCTTTCTGCATTTTGTGTTCTGGAACAGATGAGATGTGACTGTGGTGTAAGCAGTGTTAGCGTTGTTAGCGTGTTAACCAGGACGACGGCCTGGGCTCGCCACGCTTGCTTTGTGTTCTATTTCAGTTTCAGGCGTGCTGGCCTAGACTCGCCAGGCGGTCAGGTGGTAAACTGGCAGCGGCGGGAGGCACAGCATCTTCTCATAGAGAGAGAGAGAGAGAGCAAGAATCAAAGTGTGAGCGCGAGCAACAGCGGCCGTGGCGAGGCAGCATTTAAAAATACTCCT
>NC_024321.1:8543837-8552616 GCF_000523025.1 Cynoglossus semilaevis
TAACGTAATAAGAGAGAGACTCCAGGGAGTATGTGTGTATCTGTGTGTATGTGTGTGTGTGTTGATCAGCAGAGCTTTGTAATCTGAGCCCAACATAATTGCTTCCCATAGTGCCCTGGGTGTGGTCCAGGGTGACATCATCCATAGTGCCCGAAACACAAACACACACACACACACACACATCTTTTGAATTACTTGATTATGGAGATTATATCTTCCAAAATCACGATGACTGCCTTAATAAAAAAAAGAAGTTTTTAGAATTCAAACTGATGGAAACAAACATGTTTTTAGTTTGTGTGGATATAATCAGGATATAATCAATGGCCCAATGTGTCAGTGCAGCATATAATCAATGGCCCAATGTGTCTATTTTTAAATACGTGACAAAGAATATTTTGTATGGTCAAACACGTTTTTGCCTGTAAATCCCAATTTATGACAGAAATATGAGAAAAACAGGGAAAATATGGGATAAAGAACAGTTGGTAAGGATTGATTTATCTGAGGAGAAGAATGAGGTGAGAAATTAAGAAAAGAAGGGAAAGAAAAAACCCTGAAAAACAAAAACAGGTAGTAAAAGATGTAAAAAGAAGCTGACGCAAAAGATGACAACAAAAAGAGGAGATGGAGAAGGTTGAAGGTGATGGTGGAGCAGTATAGATGGAACTAAAATAAGTGCAAGAGAAAGAAAAGGGAAAAGTGAAGAACAAGTGAAAAGACAAAAAAGGAAGAGAAAAAGTCAATAAGGTAAAAGCGTAAAGGTGACAAAAAAGGAGATGAGAAGGAAAAAGATGAGGACAGATGAGGAGGTGGAGGAAGAAGAAGGCAGAGTCAATGACTTCTGCCCTCCTACTGTGTGTTTTTTAAAGACAATGTTCGAGTCTTGTTCAGGTGAAAATCGATGTCACAGAGCCTGGATTTATACACCTACTGGCCCCCAACCACACTCACACACACACCGTCCTCCTCTGTGAGTGTGTGTGTGTATATGTAGGGGGGTTAGTGCGAGGTTATCCCCTGGTTAATGTGACATGTCTGTCTGCGACCTTGCTGCTTGTTAACTGCCGGGATTATTGTTGCCATAATGTGGCAATTAAACAGGAAGAGAGGGAGAAGGGGGAGGGGCTTATGGAGCTGGAGATGGATGTGCGCAGATTACACGGCAGTGGGAAATGCATTAAGGTGGTCATCCATTCTGACCCCTCTTCCACGCTGTGCGTTATTACCGCCCGTCCTCACTGATATCTGCTCCCGATCGATACTCTTGCGCCTGCCGTAAAAACCGCCGTAAATCACTTCACAACGGCGAGTGAGAAAGCAAGCAAAAGCAAACGTTAACGTTTTTTTTTTTAAAACATTTTGCTCTTAATGGGCCGCCATAAGTCTGCCGGAAGTGTCGAGTGGCTTCACCAGGACGCAGGCACAGAATGATAATTTTATTGACTAAACTTAACTTTGAAAGCTAAGTTTTCTTATCAATGGTGTTTTTTTCCTCCATTTAACATGTTCAGTAGATTCAGTAGGATGGTCGTTGACAGCCTGCTGTGTTGGTAGAGTGGCTAAATATAGCACAAAGCTACTCATTTTTGGGGGGGACTGTACTGTACATCTTAATAAATAGCCAAGAATTTTATGAACCTAAATACATTTCGAGCAATTAAAATGAAAGACGTTCTGTGTATAATCTTCAATTGATTCGGTTTACATTTCGTTATTACTTTAGTATTTAAATAAAAAAAAATACAGTTGAAATACCAGCATCATTGAACGAGAATATGCTAAATATTCCTTTTACATTTAATGATTAGATTAAAATCATTTCTCTGGAGTATCAGGAAGTTTTATTTTTTTAAAATTTAGTTAAAATACAGACATTCACAAACTTTTATTGCGGTATATTCATGACTAATGCTTTTGCATTTTGTTTTCCAGATTTTTCCTGAAGTTTTTCCTCAAATGTAACCAGAACTGTTTGAAGAATGCAGGAAATCCGAGGGACATGAGACGGTTTCAGGTGAGACAGAGACTCACTCATTTTTCACATGAAAATTCTTACACATTCCCTGTCTAAAGACACATTTGTGTGCGTGTGTGTGTGTGCGGTTGAAGGTTGTTGTTTCCACCACGGTGAACGTCGATGGTCACGTTCTTGCTGTGTCTGACAACATGTTTGTCCACAACAACTCCAAACATGGTCGCCGCGCACGACGTCTTGATCCGTCTGAAGGTAAGATGCCGCCGCATCTTTTCTATGATGTTTTTTTTTTAAAAAAAACAACTGTTATAACATGTATTTATTTAACAACAAATATTCAAAATGTTAGGTTTGAAAATGCAGTAATTCAGTCAGTCCATTTTTATGAGGATAGACTGCTTAGTCTAGAACATGTTAAAAGTCAGAAGAAAAAATAATCAGTAGCAGAAAACTAGATCAACTTTTGCTTCCAGATACTTTTTATTAATACCTCCTACCATTTTTGGCCTGTGAGGTAAACTCCACCCGTCTGGGGATGTTCACTTGAGTTAAAAAACAAACCCTGAAACACTTTGGTGCCTGTCAGGCATCCAAGTGTCCTCCTCTCTCTTTACATTTTATTTTTAAAGTTTTTTTTTACCCACCAGGAGCAGTGGTGTCGTGTTCCCTTGTTTTAACCTACTTACACTTCTGTACGCGTGGGGCTTAAATTTTCAGGTCATCCAGTAATATCTTAAGAGATGAAAACTTGAAGAAATTGACCTTTGTGTTAATGGATGTTTAAGTGAACATCTATAGAACACCTCCCTTCTGGGTTGGACTAAAGACAGAAGAAAAACCCTAAATCCCTTCTCCACCTCAGGGACTTCAGACTTTTGTGGTGTTATCCATGTGTCATCGCACAGACAGCTCCCCCTATTGGCTTCACTGATATTTAATGCCACCATCTCCTTTGGCTTAACCTACTTGTTAGAGCAGGCGGTGAGCCCTAACTGACACACAATGGAGTTGACGATGACAGAAAAAGCAGAGTCAGCTGACCTTCTGCTTTTCCTAACCACACCCGTCTCGTTGTGTCCGGGGGGATGAAACAAATGCAGCCTGACACAGATCTGTCGTTTAGGAAGCGGAAGCGTTGTTGCTTGTGACAAAATACTTCAACACTCAGCATTAAACTTTCTCTACGGTGTCCTGTGGGGGCCAAATAAACACTGCATGTTATTTATGGGAAGGAGCAGTAACATTTTTTTCACCTTCTCCAAATGCTTGTGCGTTTCAAACAAAGCAACAAAAATGAATAAATAGATATCCTTACACATCTGCCCCTGCCATTGTCACCAGCCCTGGGTGACCCTCCACCCCCACTAGCACCTCCGCCAGTGTATTTTGGATCAAACTGTCCACCTCCTGCTCCCCCTATTGTTCTTTATTCATGTGAGTAGATGAAGTCACATCGAACCGGGGCTCCATCCCAAAGGTGTGTTTGTTTACAGCTGCCACAAAAGAAGAAAATTAATAAGATCATGACAATCGACTCCTCAGAGCGGGAAAACCCTCAGCCCTCGAGTTTTCTCTTTCTTCTGTGTGTTTGTGTGCCCACTGGAGGCATGGGTTTGTCTCAGCGCCACTGAACAACAACAAGCATTCAGCACCACAGAAATTACATTCAGTAGAAGATATATGTATAAGTATATCATATGACCACCTGTATCTTGTGCTATACATGCAGTATATATGCAGTATATCCGTTGTATTGCAATACAATGTCAGATATTTCTATTTCTATTAAATAGTAAAATTCTAAACCTGAGGATACTCCTGGAGCCAAACAAATGAACAGAAAAAAAAACATGTTTACACGTGTATTTATTTGTTTTCCTGTTGTCCGTCAGCAGAGGCTCCTGTCTGGTGTAATAATGTTGGTAAAAGTGTGTTGTTGTTAAAGTCGGGATGTTATAGATCAGCTCTCACAGTAAACGCAGCAAAATTCAGAGCCCTGACTGGAATTTCAAATCCTCCAGTAAAACAGATCCCACTCCGGGAAAGGGCTGTAAATGTGCGGAGCCTCGTCTTGTTTCCATCGTCGCTCTGACTCGACCCGTCTGTCGGACAACAGTCTAGTCATGTCGGAGACGCTGTTTATGTGGAGCCCCTTATTGATCCATGTGACGCTGGAAAAACCAATCAGTTTGCATGTGTTAGTACACGGCAACCAGGCTGCTGCTACGTCCCTCTCTCTGTGTGTGTGTGTGGAGAGTTACGTGATTGTAAAATAAGCTTTTATTACATATTGTGTTTTGGTTGATTAGAGAACACAGTGATGATTAATAAACTGGAATCAGAAAATTAAATATATAATTATCAGTTCAGACACTAAGGTTTAATAAAGTCCTCTTCTCCTCCGCCCTTTAACAACACACCCATTATGGCCATTTACTGCCTCTACTGTGTTTTCACTGGGAAACACACTCCATCCCACTGTGACCTGTAACAAAAAACCCCATAAACCATTATTAAAATATTTTGTGTTAGCTGTTTGGTAATCTAGTACAAACCAGTTTATGTTAGCAAAATCTAACATCAAAACTGCATCACAGGTTTATTTGTAAGCCTTTACTGCTAGCTAATTTTAATAAGGTTTTAATGATCAGCCTTTTCTTTAGCTTGCTGAAAGTAAACCACAGTTATGGAAGCAAAAGCTAGTGTTACACAAACTAATCCCAAACCAATAGATTGAAGTTGTGGTATTTTTGCATATTTTTTTCATCAAGTTGCTTATGTTTCTGATTCCGAAGCAGCCACGCCCTGCATCAAAGCCATCAGTCCGAGCGAGGGCTGGACGACAGGCGGCGCCACCGTCATCCTCATTGGGGACAACTTCTTTGATGGCCTGCAAGTCGTCTTTGGAACCATGCTAGTGTGGAGCGAGGTGAGAGGTCTTCCACATGTCACAGAACAACGTGTTTAAATGTTTGCAAATTGGGTCAAATTAAACTTTAGGAAAATGTAATAGAGCTGTATTACACACGAACAATTCACAACTGATTCATTTCCAGACAATCCATGAAAACCAATAAGTGATCAGAGCAGCTGTCTGTGTTCTGTTGATGTGAAGTCTGAGAGCAGCTGCACATATGAACACAGACACACACACACACACTTCTCCGTCTTCGTCACGCACACACAAATTTATCACAGACACAAACCACCTGCACGTCCCCCGTCACCTGCATGTGTGTGCCGTGTGTGGGGATGTGCACGTATGTGCAACATGAAATATTGAAGCAGGTCCAAAGCAGCAGAACACCTGGTGGGGAAGGAGGGAACATCACACCTGTACACGCTGTTGACTTTGATCAGCGGTGCCTGGCGCAGAACAGGCAGACTCCAAAGCCATGATCCTCTGAAGGCAGCAGGCATGGCCCTGGAAGCAGAGCGCACACATCTGTGAACGCAGCGCTTATGCTCCTGAACACAGCACAGATCATTTAAACTCACACACACACACTGAATGCATCATTCAAATTTATATGACCATATTGTCAGCGTAAGGAAGCATGCATTTTTTTCCCCTAAAAAAAAAAGTGCAGCAGGAAAATTCTAATCACAGTTATAGAAACAACATTGTCTAAAACTGCTACAACTTTCAGAAACAGCCATAATGTTAATATACATTTTTTCTATGTAGCTCATCACTCCCCACGCCATCCGGGTTCAGACACCACCTCGCCACATTCCCGGAGTTGTCGAGGTCACGCTGTCCTACAAATCCAAACAGTTCTGCAAAGGTGCTCCAGGACGCTTCGTCTACACGGGTGAGTTGGGAAAAATATTCTAATCACAGTGACATTTATCTGGATTCAGTTGGAATGGGTGTTTTTTTTTCTGCTGTGTTAAGGAGAGAATCTGAATCCTCTTGTCTCTTCATTGAGCTTTTTCTAAGTAGCAGATTTACATAAGAACAAAATAATATTGATCCACAAATACCTGCCACACACACAAATTCTTATCATCCTTTGATGGATGACCCTTTACTTACAAAATCTGTTACGTTAAACTGTTCATTGAGGAACATTCCAGAATATAACTTTTTCATTTCAATTTGAGACATTTACTAAATGATTTATATGCATTGTGGTTTCTAGACCAAATCTTTCAGCAGACTGTGTGACTGTCACCTTTTTCATGTCTGTGGAAAATGAAGAGTGAAGTCCACACATGCAGGTTTCTATCCTGTCCTTTTTTTGCTCATATCCATTGACTCATTGTCCACACCTCACGTTGAGACAGCGTCCTATCAGTCGTCAAATCAGAGCCTGGACAGACGGATTATTCTGTCAGAATATCCAGATGTCATTCAAAGTAGTAGAAAGGTCAGATCCAGGCTGTTTAGTCAGATAAGTAAATGTCAGGGCGTCATGAAAGAGCCAAGCGACTTCACGCCGTCTGTTAAACACCACTTCGTCAGCACCTCCTTCCTTCTCTTTTGTCCCATACATCTCCTCCTTCCCTTCTTCCTCGGGCAGAGAGACAGTGCAGAAGTGGGACGAGGCAGACAGTACAATGGACGGTCCAGCGTTGGTAGAGTTTTTTTGCAATTCTAATCTGAGATTCTATTTACAGATAGTACCCAAGGCTCAGGCTCTGCTTTCAGTAGTGCATTATGAATGGGACCTGTTGTTATCATGTTAAAGGTGAAGACCACCATGTTTTCAACCCTGCTCAAAAACCTCCAACCTTTAAAGTGAAACACTTACGCTTCTCTCTGGCATTTTTATTTATTTTTACAAAGACCTCTTTTTACTCGTCTTGGTAAATGTAGGGTTTACCATTGTAATTTAAGACTTACTGATTTAAGATAAACTTTAACATTGAGAAAAAAAAAACGTTTTGCTTTATAATAGGCATTGAGGGTGAGGGTAGTCACAGAGAGTGAGAGAGACCTGATCAATCAAGAAAGACACCAACACACACACCGACACTCTCACACTCTACTCTTAATCGATACTCATCGAAATGACATGAACCTTAAACTGTGATTGACAGGTTTCTGTGTGTGTGTGTTTTTATGTGTATGTGAAGATTTTAAGGAAACATAGAAATAATCATTTAAATTTGATACTATTATTGTTATTATTATTTTAGGGAATTTTAGTTTGTTTTGGTGAAATTTGTAATATTACTACTTTGTAATACCTTTCTTTTAAATTATTTTTTTACCATTCTGATTATTCTAATGAATAAATTATCAGCGCTCACATTGAGCTTGTTGAGCAACATTCTAAAAAACAGTGGCATTTCTCTGATGCACACATTTTTGACTTCAATATAGCAGAAGTGATCAGTGACAGGTTTTGGGCTGTGAAAAGCCATGTACAATGACAATGGAGCCCACAATTACCCCAACTCTAGGCCCTTTTTTGACCAGAAAGAGTCCCATATGCTAGCTGGGACCCTCATGGGTTCATGAAGCTGCATCCTTGCACCTCATCTTGCTGCAGGTAACAACTGATCTCAGATCAGAGGCTCTGTTGTCTGAGAGGGCGGGGCATCGGTGTACAGTCTCGGCAGGCTCATTACCTTGCTGATTCCAGCTTCTATAATCCACTGGGGCGCCATGCTTCAGGGAAGCGTGTATATACATTTACCCTGCCCTTGTTTACATTTCCACCTACAACTGTTTACATTTATTTATCTGCTACTCTTTCTCATTTGCTCACTGCCGGCCCCTCGCTCTCTGAGTGTGAATACATTTTCTCCACTGCTGCTTCGCTCATATTTACCATCCATACATAAAAAGTGCACATTGGGGATGTTCGCTCGCTCACTCACCTTCACCTCTGATGGCTCTAGCGGAGGCACTGTCATGTCCCTGATGATGCGTTGCCGTGCGGCTTTCTTCCGTTTCACACTTATCATTTCAAATAGACAATGTCTTCCATATAGAACACGCTGCCGCTGCCGAGCTCCAGGTCCCATGACACTTTTCAAGTTGCTTCTGCGGTGCACGCTCCAATCTCCCGTCAACCTCTGCTTGATGATTGATGCAGGTCATTGCCACCTATGGCCTGGCTGCCCGTGGATCAACCCTGTGATGATTCCTCATTTTCTACCGAGGGGAGAGGGTTCTTAAGTGGACGGAGTGATTTGTTTTGCTGCACGTCAAGTAGTCAGAAGCGTCATGGCTCTGGACAGGCAGACATGACACATTTTATTGATCTTTGTTTTATTCTCTGACCTCAGTCAAACCGCCTATTATAACTTAAGACATGAAAACAATACAAGGAAAGAAACAAGGAACAAAATACGCTGTAAATAAACAAAGATCAAAACAACAGGAGAAGTTTGTTCTTATCTTCAATTCATGCATCTGATAGGTTTGATACCAACAGTGGCTAAGGCTTTGAGAACTGGCCACCGAAATGGAGGCTAAGTGGACTTAATTTTGTGACTTATAGTAGATCTTTCCAAAGATTTTTAGTTTGCCCCATGGAAATTGTGCACATGTGGTTGGTGCAACAGGATTCTATAACAATCTGGCTGCAGATAAGCAGATCTTCATATTCTAAAAAAATATGTTTGGGATTTGAAAAAGCTCTTCCAGCTATAATAAAAGTAAAACACACCGACCACAGATATGACTTTGATCCATGACCTGAGCAATTTGTCAGTGGCTTTGTTTTTTAAACAAGGGCAGATGTTCCTTGTCTCCTGTCCCGGGGCAGCAGCGGCAGCAGCGGCAGCAGCGGCAGGCGCGGCAGGCGCAGCAGGGGGGGGGGATCCCCGTCCCCTCACCCTCCG
>NC_024321.1:8552921-8628151 GCF_000523025.1 Cynoglossus semilaevis
CCTTGTTCCCGGTCCCGGGGCACCAGCGGCAGCAGCGGCAGCAGCGGCAGCAGCAGCAGGGAGTGAGCATCCTCGTCCTCTGACCTGCTGCGATCACCACGGCTGCTAACACTTCTTCTTTGACACTGTGGATCTGCCGTCAAACAAATTAGCTTAACGTGTGACCTCCTCTCCCTCCCGTCCTGCCCCCTGTTCCTTCTCCTCAGTCATTTAGTTTCCTAATAACACAGCGCTAGTTCCAGTCAGCAGGATGTCAACCGTGCGTTTGATCATGCTCTCAGCCAGGAGAGAAAAAAAAGCTAGAGAGAGATAAATACTTGATTAAATATGTGGCGGAATCTCCCCCTTCTTCTCGTTTATAAAAAACATCAGACACATGAGAAGAAGAAGAAGAATCGATACAAATTACGACAGAGAAAGTGGTGCTGATGTCTGAAACTGCAGCATCTGTTTACACAGAAGCAGGCAATCTGTCTTCATATGAGTGTGTGTGTCTGTGTGTGAGAGAGGCGGAGGGTCAGGGCCCGCCGACACTCTCCAATTACTTGTTCTCTGTCTTTCCAGCCAGCTAGATGATGATATCGATTGGTTGGTAGGAGCAGGCAGGCAGACAGGGGGCGCTGCAGGCAGTCAATGACTTGAGAGCATGGCAAAGGTTAAATTATCAAATGTTATGGGAATGAGGGCAGTACATGTGTTGTGTTCCAGAGGTGTTGTGTGTCTGTGTTTTTTATATGATAGGGATACAGGGACAATGATTTTTTTATTGTGAAAGTTACTTACATCCTGGGACAATTTCCTGTTGGTGAGAACAAATGAGAAAGGTGGGATTAAAATGACTCTGGGGCGATACAGCTATTTCTTTAACCGTGCTAAGCAGAGACAAGGGACTGCAATTTTAGTCCGAGTTTAGTGCAGAAATCGGACATCCACAGGCTGTGAGGCCAAGCTCAAGTACAGAACATGATGGTTGGTTGTTTTCTCTTCACGCATAATTTACCCATGAACATATTCCATCAGCTTTTGGACAGACATTCTGGATACTGTAACTATCCTTCTGCTTTTGGCTCCCCCAGGCCTAAACCTCCTGGTACACACACTTATTTTAGTTTGAAACAGGTTCTTGTGTCTTGAGTTCTCTAAATGCCTTCATATTTAATCTCACTTGTTACTACTAGATTTTCAGGACGTGTTATGAGTTGCAGCGTGCTGACAAGCATGGATGTAGAAAAAAAGAGTTCTGGGACTTGTTGATTTGCAGCTTGTGCCATTATTTTATTCGTCTTCCACTATTTCACTTCTTCCTACCAAAAAGTCTCTTTGGGATCCTACACTGAAATCCTCGTTTGGCTGCTGGTGTGCGGTGGTAATAGATTTGTGGCCTCACTGCTCTCTGTTGCCTCTCAGGGAAAAGAGGCAAAAACAGCCCAACATGGCAGCATCTGCTCCTGACAGCAGCGGTGGTGGCGAGGGCCTTGTCTTTCAGCGCTTTGTCACTTTTCAGAAATCACCTCTGTTAAGGCTTCAACCTCAAAGCCCTTTTCAATGCCGCCTTCCACCGCTCCGACAAATTTGATTTAGCAGCTCGCCGCCGGCCGTCTTCCAGGGAAGAAAACAAATATTGTTATAATGGTAATAACATGGGCGACAAACGGAGGAACGGCCCCGCCCCTTTGAAGGAAAAGCCTCTGCAGCAGCGAGCGCACGCCTTATTCTTATTCATGAAACCCGCGCTTATGCATATTAGTGCAAACTAGCTATTCTACTCAGAAGCATCTGGAGTGTCAATCATCCTTAGAGAAAACAAGGGGCTGGAGAGAGAGAGAGAAAGCAAGAGTGTGAGAGGCCGGCGTGGCGGTAAGAGGAGAAGATGGAGTGACAAATTGTCCCCAAAGTCACATTTGACAGCAGTTTATGATTAATGTGATTGATTAGGAAGAAAAAGGGAAAGTAAGAGGCAGAGACAGACAGGGAGAAAGGTTGTATTGAATTAGAGGTGCAGAGGCAGACGCAGGAGTGTGAGGTCCATAAACAGCAGCTTGTGTGTGTGTGTATGTGTATTTGTGTGTGTAGCCAAAAGAGGCTCTGACGGTCAGACAGAGGTCTCACTTTTATGAAAAACCACAAAACAATGTATAGAGTTTACAGCGATGTTACGTGACACTAGTGATAAAGATAAAGCTCTTTCAGCTCTTATCTTCTGTTCATCTTTCCATGTCTGATGTCACATCCCCAGTGACTCTCTGTCTATGACTTCAATTTTGTATTTTTTTTGTTTAGGTTCAGTCTAAACGTTCTCTCTTAATTTTTGTCTTCTGTCTCCTGCTCTGATTGATCTAAAAATATTTAAGATGTTTTGTTATTTTTGTCACATTTGTATCTCTTCTATCTCTTCATCTCTAACTCTTTTAATAACCACTTATTATTATCTTATTCCATTTTATGTTCATCTAATTTTGCAAAAGCACAAAAATCTTTGATATCTGTGAACACATTCTGTTCAGTATTTTCCCTTTGTTGTGTGTTTTTGTTTTACATTATCATCAAATGTGTCGATGTAACCCTGTTAAAAGTCAGTCTGATCTTTACCCTGGTTCCATAAAAGTATCACAACCTCTTGGTTTTTATTATTGATTGACAATTGTGTAAAATAACATTGGTTTTACTCTCTTTTCCTTCAGCCTTGAATGAACCAACCATCGACTACGGCTTCCAGAGGTTACAGAAGGTCATCCCTCGCCACCCTGGGGACCCTGAGAGGTTACCAAAGGTCAGTGGAAATGACTTAATGACTGGTGTCTGTGTATGTTTCAAAGGTTAGAGGTCAGGTGCAGCTGTCAGTCAGGTCAAAACTGCTGTGAAGTGAACATGGTGTTGGCCGACCACCTGCACAGCTCCATGCTCACAAAGCACTGACTCGCCTGAGTGGATTTGTTGGTTCTGCTCAACTCTTGGCGGCATTGACTCTGCTCACTGCCAGTGGGGCAGATTGTTCCAGATTGTTCCCAATCCCTCAAACAGGGAACAGCTGTTTATGGAACCAATCCTGCTGCTGCTGCTTTGTTTCCTCTCCGCTGGCGAGAATGGGAGCGGGGAAAGCCATTTTGTTGGAGTTTGATGTGATGAAGGCGGGTGACATGAGAATTGGATGTAAAACTGAGAGCAAAAGTTTTACAGCAGGCTCTGGCTAACATCAGTCTTCATCATACAACTACAATCCAACTGTTTTTGATAGTTGTCAACACCATCTAGAGTCAGATGTTCAGTACTTAGTGCTAAAAGTCTGCATATGAGGTCCTGACACAGATTTGGCGGTGAGCGCCCCCTGCTGCTAAAATGAGCCTGAGACTGTTTTGCTGTTACTTATGTCTTTATACAAAAATGTAATCTAAGAATCCATTTGAACCCATCCAGTGTCGACAAGAGGTCAAATTCCTCTTATCGCATATGTAAAATCTATTCCTCTATGTAACCTGATATGTACATTAACAGCTCACAGTATAGATTATAGCTGCACATGTTGCATTAGTCTCTGATATATCCCCTCCTTTGTCTCGTTACCTTTTGTTAATTGTAATGTTTGTGTTTTTTACAGTGAGACATGCAGTATTTTTTTAAAATGAATTTGTCTTAAAATCTACTGAACGTAAGCTTAGTTTATGATGTCAAAACCTTCAAATTTGATCTCAATATGATAATTATACGAAAACAGAAGTACTGCAATACAGTAGCTCTAATGACAGTGTCCTTATATAAAGCCCAGGGATACATGTTCCTATTTGAATGGTTATCAGAAAGATTAATTTTTCCGGGTTTAATTGTCAGGACTATAGAATAACATTTCCTATTATAGTAGCTTTATTGGAGTCTGAGTTTACTGTAAATAGTGTATGACCTATTCTCCATGGTGTAAAACTCACAGACGGCTCCTTTAAGATCTGTGTAGAAACACAACAGTGGTGGAAACACACACACAGCACTCATGCATCCACACGGTCGTCAGGTGCTCTGGTTAGTATGAAGAGATTATTTCAGCCGCGGCTGTGAGGATAACTGAGGTAGATTTGGGGCGGCAGCGAGCAGCGGTGGTGGCGTGGAGCGTCAGATGGAGCCTGACACTCGAAAGCTGCTGCCAAATTGAAACCATTTATCAAAAGCTGACATCGGAGATCCAGTCACCAAAAAAGCAGTTTATTTGTAAATTGATACTAATAGTGAGCAAACATGTCTGCCCTCTTTGATGCGAGCACCCCCTCGCTGCTCCGCCCTCCTCCCCCACCCGCCTGTTAAATATTTATTTATTCAAAGGAAAGTCAGATAGACTGATTCTGTTTCTGTTCAGAGAAATAAAAGAGAGGAGGAAAAAAGCCTGGAGCTGTAGTGAGGTGACAGGACGGCAAGCCGTTGTCAGTGGGATCATGTGACACAACAGTGACAGGTTAACTCCACCTGTCGCTTCTTCTTTGTTTTCACCTGCGCGGGCTGGGTAGGGTGTCGGATGTGGGTCGTACAGAGATGTTTGTGGACAGATGCTGCGACAGTCAGCTGATTGATTCATTGTAAGCTGTCAGGTGGAGGACTGTGGGAAACGGCGAGGAGGAAAAATATGTTAGAGAAGCAGAAAGCACAAGAGGAATCAGGAAGTTGATTTAAGGTGAACGATGTAAAACTGATTTAAAATCAAAGGGTTAGGGTTAGCTTAGCATTGTACGAAACCTAGAAGCTGGGTAAACAGTTTACATTACCAAGAACACCAAGTACTAATCTGTAGACTTAAATATCAGTTAATTATCAAGATTATTAAGAAATTAATTAGAATGATTAGATTATCTTCTGTTTGGTACTGTGTCATTATTGTTAAGTTAACTTAGCAAAAACAGCAGGAAGTATCTGGGAACTACAAGCTTACTTCAACAATTACATTAAAAGTGTATTTATAAAAAATACAAATTCAGAGACTAAGCTTGGCATTGAACAAAAACTCAGAGTATTATAATTACTCCACATATAATTAGCTTAATAAGCTTCACGTGGAGACTGGAAGGCTTAATTAAAGCACAAATGTAAAAAATGTCACATAATTGCTTTATGACTGAAGTTAGATTTTAAACAAAAAGACAGTGATACGTTGAAACCAGTCCAGCTATTAGTTACACTTAAAGTGACTGATATACACAGTTAACCCACTGTGCATTATGCATGCGCTGATAACTGAAGACTTTGAAATTACTGTACAGTGTGTTTTACACTTACTTGATTTCCTAATTCAGCCAATGAAGTCGCTGTCTAGTGGTTAAATATTCCAGCCAGACACCTACAGTATGTCCATTACTGATATACAGTACAATTGAAAATATAAATATATTATTGGCAGGATTGGTTGAAAATTTGAATTAAAAAACAGTTGTTGAGCAAACAAATTTATTTTATGGATTGTTATATTACGTAAAAGACGACATCACTCAGACTGATTTATTGAGGGTTAACGAATGGTTAGCTGATGTTTTATTGATCAGTTATTAATCATTTACCACAGCAGGAGGTGAAGTGTGGTATTAAAGATGTTTGGCGTCTTTAGCTCTGATCGTTGACCCTGGGTCGGGCTCAGGAGGCACTGGAGTGCTCAGGGATTATTAATAACAGCCCACTTCATGAATGAGCAGATTTCCTCTTCCTTATTGAGAATAATGAGCAACATTCAAATCCTGATCGGAATTTAAATCTGTTTCCTCTGAATAGAATTAAACATGCGCCACGACCTGCATCATTAGAGCACTGCTCCGCCTGATAACTGCTAATCTGCTCCTCCTCCTCTTGGTCCATCCATATTTTATAGCGACCAGTGGGGGGCAGCGGCGTTATCTGCAGCTCTGCTCGGGGTCATTTATCATTGTTAAGGCCGCTGTCTGATGGCGTCTCCTCCAGGGTCACGCTGATCCCTGTTCGCCTCGCACCTCCGCACTGCCGCCGAGCCGGCCCCCCGTAATTAAGCCCCGAGAAACCCGAGGAAGAAAAACAGAGCAGGAGAAGGTGGAGAAGGAGGGGGTGAATCAGGAATATGTCGAGAGATGGACACAAGGAGGGCGAGGGCATGAAAGCAGCCACTGAGAGGGAAAAACTGAACCTGGTGTTAAAACCTCTTTTACTCTCATGTGTGGATGACATAACGTGAACAAACGTCAAGATTCTAACGTGGAAGCGTCAGCAGTAACAAGGCTTTTCGTCTAGTGGTTAATTACAAGGTTTCCATCAATATGTGTCATGCTTTACCAACTGTTCCTATTAATGAGGACAAATAAGATAAAGTAAAGTAGTGCTTTTAGGTTTATCGAAGAAGGCCTGAAGCTAACTACTGAGACCATAACCTTCTCAGGAGTCTGCAGGTCTGGGTCTCAGTGTGTGGGAAAGACTGTAAAGCCAAAGTGACATTAGAAGAATTGTTTAGTTCATTACTTGCTGGTTTGTGTTCAATAAAGCTGAACGAGGAAGAACCAAGTAGATACACACAGATTATAACATGAACCAGATAGATCCACTTGTTATTTTTGTGGTCTAACTTTTCTGTAGTTCTGCTTCTTTTCTGTTGATTTTTTTTGTATTTTATTTTAGTTCATTTAGTTGTATCTGATCCCATTAAGAAGCCTGTGAAATCCAGGAAGTATTTTACTGATCTGATCTGCAGTGTATTATCCAATTGGCTGCTTTCATATCTAAGCGTTTATAGACCTCCAGTTATCCACTCTGACTCCCCTCCTCCTCCACCCCCTTCCTTCACACACACACTCACACAGATTTTCCACTGTTTCCTTCTTTCATATTCACCCTAAACCCTCTTTGAGGAGTGGGTCGGTGATAAGCCATGATGACGGTGATGATAGTGATGGTGATGATAGTGATAGTGATGATAGTGATGGTGAAGCCAGCAGCCAGTGCATTATTGTATCGATTGGCTCAGTCCTTTCAGCGCCATTAAAGTGCTCGCTGCTCTGATTGCTGCCTCTGGCTCTGACAGGAATCCAATGACACACTGTGTGTGTGTGTGTGTGTGTGTGTGTGTGTGTGTGTGTGTGAGTGAGAGAGAGAGAGAGGTGTGTGTGTGCAATTGTTGAAATTATATTATTATTTTTATTATAATTATTGAAAATAAAAATCAAATTTAAGCAAAAAAGACACAGTAAAATGTTTAATGTTTATCTAGATTAGAGTATCATCAGTGCTGAATGCGTTGCTAGATTATGTTTATCATGTATCATCAGTGCTGAATGCGTTGCTAGCGCCCCCTGCTGCCGGAACAAGCTAGGGGACAGATTCTTACTCTGAGGAGAAATTATTCTAGTAAAGCCAAAGACAATAAAGGGCTCAAAATCTGACACGTTATATTTTAAAAAATATGTTTACTGCTTTATTTTCCTGAAAAAATATTTTTGACTGCTTTTTCTATAAGTCTTTTCTTTTGTGTTCAAATTCATTTGTTCCGATTTGTGAAGGTTATACCACATAACAAACATACGTCAGCAGGAGAACAGCAACTATTATGTGCATCAAGATAAAAAACAGTGGTCAACATCAGGGTAAATGATGCCATCCTTTGTGTGTGTGTGACCTCAGCTGAGATCAGTGAGAGTTATTGATTGATTTCTAATTTAGGAACAGACGACAGGTGCGTCTGCTGCCCCCCTCCGCCTTCCCACCTCTCTCTCTCTCTCTCTCTCTCTCTCATTCTCTCAAACACAAACACACTCTCTCTTACACATACACGTGAAATGCTGTTTTGCGTGTGTGTGTCCTTCTGTTTTCATTAGGTCCTGACAGACACAACACTCCTCTCAAGTTAATGATGCCTCTGAGGTTTCACTGCTTCTGCTCTCTCTCTCTCTCTCTCTGTGTGTGGGTGTGTGTGTGTGTGTGTGTGATGGGCACCTGCAGCCGAGCGAAGGAGACATTAACTAACTTCTGTTTTCTAATGGAGATTAATGGAGCTAGAGGAACTCACACTCTCACTCTCTCTCTCTCTCTCTCTCTCTCACACACACACACACACACACACTTCTACACAAAGGAGAGGGAGAGCAAGCAAGGGGTAGAGGAGGAGGGTTGGAAAAGAGAAAAAAAGTCATTGCTATCAGGTTTAAGTATTAGTAAAAAAAAAAGAAGAAAAGACTACTTTTAATCCGTCACATTATCTTTATCTTAATAAATAAATACACCATCATCGAGCAACATTCTGAGAAATTAGGCTCAGGTGTGAGTGTGTGACAAAGGGATTCAGGCATCTTTGTTCATCACTGATTTAAAAACTGAGTTGCAACATCGCCTTGAGGGTCAGTTTATGCCGTGGGAAAACTCAGCTTTGTTTTAGTGTGTGTGTGTGGGGGGTGGGGGGGTGGGATGGGAAACACTCCAATTGGCTGGTAATGGGGAGTGTTTGTACAAGTTACAAACGAATTATAAACAAAATAAATAGTAAAGAGACACAAGCACGCACCATTATGCAGTCGGACTTGAAAGAAAGAGAAGATTTACGACAGTTTTCATGAAAACAGGAACAAATATTAAGCTTGTAACATTTTTGTGACACCTACGTAAACACATTGATTCATTCTTTTTTATCAGGAGATTAGGTAATTGATTTTTTTTACTATTTTCAGGAAGTGCTGCTGAAGCGAGCAGCTGATCTTGTCGAGGCTCTGTATGGGATGCCACACAACAACCAGGTGAGTGTCCACCTGATGGCCTGCAGATGGCAGTGTTCTGTTCAATCACATTTTGTTTGAAATTACAAAAAGAGAACAATTACAAAAAGATGAAGTAACAAAGTAAAAGTTGCTCTTATATTCAACCCAACAGGAGATCATCCTGAAGAGAGCGGCCGACCTCACTGAGGCCCTGTACAGTGTCCCTCGCAGTCACAACCAGCTGCCATCACTCAGTGGCTCCGCCCACTCAGGCATGATGAGCGTCAACTCATTCAGCAGTCAGCTTGCAGTCAACATCTCAGAGGCCTCACAGGCCGAACAGGGTGAGAATGCTAATATTCCCAATATTAAAACACATCAGCGCTAATGTTGTTATGCTAATGCTAATGCAGAACTCCTAATGTCAAAGCTAACATGTTTAATACTAATAATAGTGTTAATATATATTATATGTGCACAAACACATACACACATGGCTAAGGCTAACTTGTCAGTGCTGACACAGACGTTAACGCTGCTAATGTCTGTTTTTCAAGTGATTCTTATTGGACATATGAAACTTCACCTGCATTCTCTAAACTCAGTCACTTAAACTTTGGTCATTTATCTGGATCTTTATTGCAGCTGTGGAGGAAATAACCCTGAGTAGGTGTGGACAAGAAACAGCAAGACTGCTTTATCTCCACAACACCCCCCCACCCCCTCCACACACTCCCTCTTCCTCCTTAAACACTCCCAACCTCCTTCTCCTCCTGAAAACCACTATGTACATTTTCCACATCTTAATACAGAACATCTTTCAGGAATCTGTGAGGTCATGGGAAAAATGGCTGAACAGGAAATTCTACTCGTTTTTTTGTGCGATATACCAAGGATTGCTGTTCTTCTTCTGTTCTCCATACAGTACTGACTGCTCTCTTCTCCTTCGTCTCTGTTCTGTCTTAATTTACTTCACCCCTTTTACTGTCCACCTTGCTGACCGTAGGAAAGAAACAGACGACTGGTTCCTTATTGGACCTTGTTGTACTGCAGTTTGAATGTGCCGTTTACATAGCTAACCTCTATCATAGGTTGTTTTAACTCAGCAGTTATTACAAACTATTTGATACCATTCAGACTGACTGTGATGTACAGCAGCTTTTCAGTGTTAAGTTGTTGTTACATTGTGCTTATATCTGAATAAACCAAGAAGAATCAGGTCCTTCAGACAAATGCTCGACGAATGTATGCAGTTGAGTTTTTGCTTCTAAAACTGTGACGTTAATTGAGAAAGCAGACATTGAGTCTCTCTCTTCTGCTCTTTTCTAGTCCGGCTTGTTATTAGTCATTTGATCAGTTGTGTCCTTGGTTGGCTAACAAATGGCTCCTCAAAGCAGTTTCTTTCCTTTCTATATCTTCCCACAGCTGATGTTTGGACCTCAGCCAGGACTAACATGGACTGTTCAGAACAGGGGCATATCAATGTCTACAAAGACACCAGTTTAAATGCTCTTACACAGACACTGAGTAAAACACACACTGTATAGTGCTGTCGTAAATGTGTGGAGGTCTGTTGCAGATGAGCTGTTTGATGGTGCATCACCTGATCTCTGACAGATTCTTACTGACATATAACCTGCCCCTGAATGCAACATATGTTTCTAGTTGAGTTGTCAGCATGAGGCGGAAGTAAATGATCTGAAGCAGATCAGCTTCCCACGCCAACATAGCAGAGGGTGTGGACAAGAATTGGTCTTTTATTTAGAAAGACTCTGGATTTTATTCTACAACAATGTGGACAGTGAGCATGTGTCGCTCCTTGCTCTCTACTTTTGCACATGTGTTTCCCATCGCGGCCCTGCCTCCTTGTCCCTGGGCAGTGCTCCATCAGCAGGGCCTGCTGGGAATTATGTTGGCCAGGCCCAAACCAGGAAGTGGGGGAAAGTGTAGGCGAGAGAGCAAATGAGAAAGAGTTCGGTGGGAACTTGGGAGACTGATGAGGAGGTCAAAGGTCTAAGTGAGCATTGCAGAACATTGGTATTCAATGCATCTTGGATGAGGGTCAATCCTGAGGAGCAAGGAGAACGGGGAGAGGAGAATGAGGAGGTTGGTTGCAGAGGTAATAGAAGCACAGGCTCTGCCTGCGGAGAGTAGTCGCAGTGGAAGCAGTGGCGGTTGTGATGTTAATGCGACATCCAACATTCTATCACATAAAAGGATGTACAAAGTCGTAAATGGCTCATTTTTTCATGTGTAATGGATGGATGAAACAAACTGTTAATATAAACCACACTGCAGTATAAGCTGTGAGTTAGGTCACACTCGTTTTTTCTGTCATATCTTCCCACCATTTTCAGTAAAACACTGAATAATAAAGCAGGCCTAGGTATGACCTACAGTCCTCCAAATGCTGCAGAAACCAAGGAGGAGGAGAGGAGAGACGGAAGGCTGCTCTTACTTATTTGTCTCTCGATGCTGCTGCACAATCATGACATCACAATATGGTTCTTTTCATTAAAACCCAGGTCTCTCTTCTTGCTTAGGTTACTCTCGTAACTCAAACAGCGTGTCTCCTCGTGGCTATGCTCCAAGCTCCACCCCTCAGCAGTCCAACTACAACACCATCACATCCACCATGAACGGATACGGAGCTGCGGGAATGACCAATCTGGGCGTGTCTGGATCCCCGAGCTTCCTGAATGGCTCCACTGCAAACTCTGCTTACGCAAGTGAGTCCACGGCACAAACACAGAACACACAAACCGCCCCTGCATGCATTTTTTTCATCATTGTTTTAGCGTTTTATCTACCTACCTGTCTGTCTGTCTGTCTGTCTGTCTGTCTGTACTTACTAACTATAGGAATCCAGGTTAGCCTACCTAAGCATAAAACTCTAGTTTGTCTCCTATGAACTCAAATAAATGTCACTGGCATCATGTTTAAGCCAGGGTCAGATTGGAAACACACATGCACACACACACACACACACACGCATGTACATACATTCATGTATACATTTGTTCTGTGAATGCTGTGGGTTTTTCTTGTTTTGTTGTTTTTTTCAAAATAAGAGTTATGGATCAACTTTGACAGATGAAGATCTTTGTTCTCCAGCATGAGGCACAGATATACTTCCTCCACTTCCTCCTCCTACTCCATCTACTCCCCTTCTTCTCATCTACTCTCTATTTTTTCGTCCACTCCTTCAGCCTGTTAAATTCCACTTCCTCCTACTCCTTTGCTCTTTCCTCTGTCTAAATCCTTTTTGCAGCCCTAAGCTTTGAGATGCAATTTGCCCTCAGTTTTTGTTTGTTTTAATGAAGTAAACTACATAAAAAATAAAATAGAAATACAGTACAGTTAATTTCCTCGGTGAGATCTTATTAAAGTCTTGTCTCTTATTTTATCACTAAATTTATTATTATATTTGTATATCCTTTTTAATGACAGGTGTATTGTCTTATTGGTTTAAGTGGGTTTTTTTGCATTAAATAATTATGTCTCTTTATTTTAAGTGGGTTTTTTTGCATTAAATAATAACTAAATTAAAGTATTGTTTGTGTATGTTATGTGTACGTTTACACTGTGTATGTGGTTTTTGTATATAAACATTCAACCTTTCCCATGATGGACGAAAGACTAAAAGAGTGTTGTAGCCAATGAGAAGGCCAACATTAGTTTAAACTCCGTGCTAAGGATTCAAATTAAGGTTAAAAAAGGAGAGAAGAATTTACTGGATTTGGAAATGGCCCTCAAACTAGAACAGTTTCACCACACCAAAAAAATGGCTCCTTTATTTTGTTTACTTTGACCTCCTCCTCAGTTCCCTCTGCTTCTTTGTTGCTTCCTCCTCCTCTCTTTAGTTTCCATTTTCCCTTCTTACTCCTCATTCCCTTTCATTTCCCACTCCTCCTCTTCCTCTCTTCCTCTTCCTCTCCTCCTCCTCCTCCTCCTCAGATGTTCATTCTGTTGGTTCTCATTGGTTTCTGCAGTCAAACAGAAGAGCGCCTTCGCCCCCGTCGTGCGGCCTCAGACCTCCCCGCCCCCCACCTGCACCTCCGCCAATGGCAGCAACCTCCAGGGTGAGCATCCACCCCGCCCCTCCCTCACCTGTCAGCTCCGTCCCCTGCCGGCCACGTGGACACGTACGCTGACCATAAACACTGTGTCTGTCAAAGTTGATCCATAACTTCTGCTTCTTAATGATTTATTTATTCATAATCATAATTGTTTCAACATTATTATTGTGACAAAGTTTTCATTGTTGAATGTTCATAGTCTTCTGTCTAAACGTTGTTATTGTTTAACATTCAATTATTGTAATGTGTAATGTTCACTACTGTCTGTTTACTGTTCAACATTTACAGCCTCACTTCAAAAAATTAATTTAAGTTTGTGTTATTTATCGTTATGTATTTAATGGACACAGCTTTTTTTTTTAATCAAAGGATTTGGGTGAAAATAACGTAATTTTTTTACTTTTTAAAATTACTTATATAAAACATCTTTTAAGGTTTTAACATATTTGCTTTATGTTGGATATGTTTTTATTTTTATATATTTTCTATTCTCTAATAAATATAGTAAAACAGTTTATTTATACTATTTAAAATATTTAACAACAATGATTTGTTTATCCTGTATAGTATTTTATAAATAAAGGTTTATTTACTGTTAAAAAAAAGTTTAGTATTGGAAATCAATACAGTTAAAAAAACATTTTACATTTGTAAAATAAATAATTAATACATAATAAATATTACTCACTATTAATAAAAGTTAAAGTGATAAAAAAAGAGTTTTATTTGTTGAAAGAAATATATATCGTAACATATTTTTCTCTTTATCCCCAAATATGCCAGAATGTCAGCTCCTCCTCATTTTTGATATAGTTTAGTTTTAAATTGTTTTTTTCTGTTGTTTTTTTTTTTACAGCAATGGCTGGTCTCATCGTCCCGCCCATGTGAGGACAACCCTCTGCCGATCGACCCCTTCTCGACCATCCTCCCCTGACCTGACTCCTCCTCCGCTCACAGCACCTGATGTTCCACGACCAACCATTGGAGCATATACTTCAGAAGTTCCTCAGAACATTTAATGCAAATGTCTGCACAATCTCTGTGGGGGTCAAAAGGTCGGGGCAGTAAACTCTGGGGGGTCTATTCAGAGGAGGAGAACGGTCTTCAGAACCAAGAGTCGTCTGAAATCATCAACAGGTGAAAATTGACTTCAAAAGTCCATGGAGACAGAACAGCTCAGATAATAACACTGTGAGACAGGAAAGGAGCAAGGTCACCGGGGGCTTCTGACCACAACCAGAGTTTAAAGGACCAGTCTGCACTTTTTACACTTTAACTTATGTTGTTTTAAAGTGAGTCCAAATCTGACTTTAAACTCCACAGCTCCTCACGTCATTATGAAACAGCAAATTAACCCACAGGTGGACAATGTTATATGTTTGTTTATTGTTTTTTGGACTAGAGATTGAAGGTTTGAGCTTGTTCTGCTGAATGTAGCCAAAATGTTAAAACAAATACTCATCAGACACATAAAATGCTGCTTTTAACAATAGTAAAAGAAAGTGGAGCAGCAACACACACCTGTTGATTCTCAGTGGACGAGCTGGTTCTCTTAAGGTCAGAAGCTCTCAGTGAAACCTGAACATGAGTTGAACTCAGTCCACAAACCAGACCTGGAACAACCGTGAGACGGATCCAGATCCTAAAACCGTTCTAGGACAACACCCTCAGAGATGATGTTGTTTTCCTTTGTAACATAAACTTTAACAATACGTCTGGAAAAAAAGAATAAACGAAGCAAACACTACGTTTGGCTGAGTAAAACTGAAAACGCAGATTTTTCTCTTTTTTTTTCTCTCTGTTAAATTAATGACAACACTCCAGTTTTTCAGATTTATAGATTTTAATAAGGAAAAGTTCAGTTTTACTCCTATTATGTTCCAGATTTTACTTCTTCTGTGCTTCGTTTCTGTGTATTTATGAATAAGCTGTTTGAAGGTTTTTTTTGTGTGAGCTTAGACCTGAATGATAGATATTGCAAATATCTCTGTAAACAAACTTGATGTCTCAAAAACTTTTAGAATGTTGCTCAACAAAGGAGTGAAAGATGAGAGGACTTAACCTGTTTTTGTAAAACAACAAAATGTCATGACATGTTTGCTCTGGTTTTCCAAACAGGACATTAAACATCAAACAAACAAACAAAAAACAATAACAACAAGGCCCTTACATCAGTTTTATAAAAAAAAAAAAAGAAAAAAAAAAGCTTTTCCGATTTTCCAATATTTAACTTTTGTAAACAGCATTGTTTGTGTTTGGTTCTATTCTCGTCTTTTGTGTATTAATGTGAAATGTATAATCATGGTTATTTCTTAATGCACTATTTCTGTTGGAGCACTTAATAATAAGAGAAATGTGTGCTAGTAAAAGGTTAAAAAAATTAAATGTTCCCTTAAAAGAAGGGGAGATAGACTGGTTTGAACCAACATTTTTATTTTTCTGAACAGAAATCCTTGTCACGTGAAACTTTTGTATCCAGAATCTCCTGAAGTTTATCCACCTTAATTTGGATCACATGGTTTCGTTGTATATTTTAACTTGTCATTTTAAAAAAGTGACAAAATGTGGGTTGATGTCGGTGTCGTTGACGTTGCCATTACCACCATCGCCCTGAAACGCTGTTGCTCACTTATGCAAATGCTTCTCAGTCCAAACATCAACGACTTTACACTCCCAGCACCAACACTACGTTTGTTGAAATTCAATTTCAAACGTGAGACGCAAAAGTGAATGTCAATTTTTTTTATATCTAGTCTTTATGTCCACCAGCTCATGGTTTAAATGTCTGTAAATATTCACTATAAGAAAGTGTGTGAACTGAAAATCTTTTATGATGTCACATATCTTGCACTTCTTTTGCAGTTCTGACATAAACAGTTATATTTAAAATTGAAAAGTCAATAAATGAAGATTTTAATTTCGACATTTTTAATTTTGATATAGCAGAGTGTCTCTAAGGAGACATGACGTCTGGATCTGTATGTTGTTTACAGATTTGCTCAAGGAGCTAAGACCTTCAATTTTACAACTGAAATACTCACAGATTTATATCTCCTTATGGTAAGTAATCACTCTGCGGTTGTTCATGTTAAAATTGTGGCATGGAAAACACCTTTTCTCTAGTCATCGATTGTGTGGTTTCTTTGAAAATGAGGAGCAGATCTAATCTCTGGTTTCTCGTCCCGTCCAAACATTTTATGTTTTTATGCAAATGAGCAGGAGCGAAACACTAACCTGCGGTCGTGGCAGAACAGATTTCATTGTGATGTCGCTTTACATGTGTGTGAAAACAATTTTCCAGGCTGCACTTGAACACCCAAAAGCCTCATGTTGCAGATGTTTCTGTCAAATTTGTAGAAAAACAAATTTTGGAATCTTTTTTGGTGTTTTTACCACAGTGTGATGGACGGCCGAGGTTCTACATCTTTGTGAAATATGAAATATATCATCAAAGTATATTAAAGCACAATGTTAAAAATAATTAATGTCTTTAGAATAACAAACATTTTCAGTTTCTCTGTCTCTGACCATGCTGTAAATAAATGCATGTTTTCTGTCTGTTTTTTTTCCTTGTGATCCAGTGCTTTTTGTACAGAACCTGTCTAATAAAGATTAAATTTGGCTTGAAGCCCAGTTGATTGTCGTCAAATACTTTATTGTGAAGTAAATGATTCATTAGAATCTGGTAGAGGACAGGACGCCTAGCTATGGATCTCTGGGATTATGAACCTTTTCTTATGGCAAACCACACAGTCAGGCAGGTGGCTTGGACAACTTGCAGTTTCTCCATGATGTAATTTAAAAAAAATAGAAAAACAGACCACAAATGCACGTTTGCATGTGACTGTACACATGAAGTGATTGAGGACTCAACCTTTCACTATGACTCAGCAGTTTTGGCCAGCGAGCCGGTGTTTAAATCAGAGGTAGCAAAAGTTCCAAGTTTTCCAGGCTTCTTAACTCAGATTCCTGGGAAGATCCAGACTCTGGACAAGGTTTGGAAATCTGATCAGGATGCTTGGAAACCATGTGTTGCTCAACCCAAACTGCATGAGTACGGAAGAGAGGTATTTTATTTTCCCCACTCATCAGGTCATTGAGCGTCACACCTGACCTCATTTTTAAACTTTTTACTAAAATGTTTCATTTGATATATGTGTGTTTTTAGATTTATAATTTTTCATTTAAAAGTTGGGTACACTGTAACATTAAGATAAAAAAAATTGATACATGATTATTATTACGTAATAAGATGATTGAATAAGACTAATGTCTTAATAATTGTACTTTTATCTGACGTTATGAATAAAAAATATACAACGGTAATAACACAGTTAAATTCAACTCCTATATCTTAAACAGGCCCATCACACTAAAACCTTCAACTTTATGTGTGTTTCTCACAGATTGCGTTTAATATACAACCAATTGATACAAGTATAATTATAATAAAGCTGTTTACAATACTGCAGTTTTAGCTAAGTTTATTATTGATAACATCTTTCAATGTGGATTCACTGATTAAAACAAATGAAACATTTTGTGTTTCTGCTTCAATCACCAACTTTTACTTGTTTACTGTGATGAAAACATTTCAAGATGTGGTTTGTTGACCCGTGTTTATTTAATAGATCTAACAATAATCTGTACAATTTGTCTGAATTAGGATTAAGAGGTTGCAGAAAAGTCTCACTAATGTTTCCTTCTGTTTTATTTGATGTAACATATAACATGTGAAAGTATGCATTTATATTTATCAACTACATGTTCAGTTTTTTTTATTTTTTTTTACAGTGCTTAGAAGCCCCAGGCAAAGCAGGAAAGGTGCTGACAGACGCACTTACACACTGCTGGTAGTGATCCAACCTCTGGATTTGTTGACTAAAGGAAAAATGTGAAAATGCAGACGTGTCCAAAGATGTTTAAAGTGATAGAACCATGTGAAGAAGTTTTTCTGTTTTCACAGTATTTATATAACCATAACTGTGACAAATCTGTCCCTGATAAACATCATAGAGAAGCCTAATCTGAATATCTTCACTGTGAGCTGAGCTGTACATAGATAAACATTTTTACTTTTCAGGTATTCTATAATGTTATAAAGTTAGTAGTTATAAAGTGGAAAAATTAATTAATCAATTAATTCTTTAATTGAGACAGTAAGTTACTAACGTATCCCAAGTTTAGGCTAAAAGTAACTATACCTAGGCTATGCTAAAGCTATGATTTAGCAGACAACAACAGACCAAGGTAAGGCTAACCCAGCAGAATGGTATCATGAAAAGACTAAAATGATTCACTGACACATTTGAGGCTAATGCTACTTAAATTCGGCAAATTAAAAGAGTATTTAGTCTTGTTCTTTAAATGTTTCTTAATGTTGACCATTTCAAACTAAACTAGTATATTATGGAACAACTGGTTGTGGTAAGACTAATGTCATTGGCTAATGTGATAAGGCTATGCTTGATTCTCGCTGGCAGTCATTTGAGACGCAAACACAATGAGGCCAAGCAGAAAGCTTATACTTCAGCTTAATGAATAAAAGTTGTATGACATTGACTTAATAAATCTGAGTTACTGTTTAAGCTGCATTTGCTGGAATTAGCTGCGAAAACACTTAGACATGCAGAAAGATGTAGAAAATGAGTCTATTAAATACAAACTGCCTCTCCTACCATTAAACACACCATCATATCCTTTAACACATCTAATGAAAAGAATGTGTCCTGAACTTTGCTTCCCCCCATGCATTCCCTTCTTGCCAGCGATAAAGCGATGTTCATGGACGACAGACGTCGAGCTCGGTGCCTCCTGCAGAGGATGAGGAGGCGAACACTTTACACCTGCTTCCCTTCTTCATCTGTCTTCATTTTCCTGGCCAAGGCAGGATGTTTGGCTTGGCTGCGACCTGCACCATGACTTAATCCCTGGGTGCTATTGTTAAAATTTTTGTGAGCAAGAAAAAAATAATGAAAACCAAATGTGGTGAAGAGGGCCCGCGTCAGGTTTCAGGGCCTGCGCTTTAACAACGTTACGTTTGCGGCATGCTGAGGCCAAAGAACTCGCTGTTGTTTCCCTTGTAACTTTACGCCAAACATGAGATCTTTGCTTTGTCAAAGCTGGTAAGTATCAAACCAACTGTATCAATAGGAAAACAGTTTTAATAAGCATTCCCAGGCGAGTGCGAGGAACACCTCTCACCTGGAAGCTATTAGAGCAGGCAGGAAATGGAGGCAGAGATCGAGTGCTTCCCAATAATGTGTGTCTCCCTAGAGAGGAGAAATATGTAGATTCATCATAAAACATATCTGAGAGCTTGGAGAGAGGGAATCAGCTCCGACAGCTGTGGATACAGCGAGCAGCGAGTGTTTCATCGCTCACACTCCACCATCGGTCCTGACAGTTGCACCGAAAACTCCTGGGTATGGAAGACCAATATGGCCGGCATCAAAAACATTTTTCAACAAAGTATCTGATGTCTGATTTAGTTTTTTCTCTTCTTCTTTTTTTAACTTTTTTCTCCATATTGGGTCAAATTTTATTTTCAGGAAATTTCTTTTGGCGAGAATATACAGTACTTCAAGCCCCTCCAACCTGAACTATTTTGATTTAGTAATGTTAAGTATTAACCATTGGATTTGGATTGGAACATCTTTCAATTGTAAAGCGTTTCATTTACTTTATTAAAGCGTACGGATCAAAAATGTGTTTTTAATGTTTTCTAACTTGGTATCTATGCTGTAGCATCTCTGTCCTAAACAGCAGAGGGCGCTCACAACACCATCGGTGCATTATCGACATTTTCCTAAAACAGTTGAACTTCCACCTTAAAGTAGATCTTGTTTGATTGAGGTGAGTCTTTTTTATTTTCACTGGTACTGTGGTAGTGTTGTAAACATCATCATCAGAGTCTTAGAAGGAAAAAAAACAGTTTTAATAAATCGATCCCAGGTCGCTGCTGCCGCTGCTACTTTCGGCTGCATGCTGAACAAATGGATTCAGCATGTTTAATGAGAAAGAGTCAGGCGGGCGAGGAGGGGGAGAGGTAAGTAATACCTGTAATGACCTCAACAGACCAGGAAACGTTGGCACTTGACCAAAGTGAGCAGCCAGGGACGTGTTCTGGATGATGCTGCAGTGCAGGTTCGTCATGGATGAAGATGCTCCAGTATCGTGGCAGATTTACAGCCAAGCTCTAGACGTAGAACAGGCCGTGAATTAGGCGGGTGGTGAAAAGGGCCACACACTGACATCACAGGGCTGTCGAAGTCTCAGCAGCACTAAAGGTTAACCAGCGTCCCGGGGATGTGAAGTGATGACACGGGCAGATGATGATTTGGGAGCTGGATGCTGTTTTCTCTTCGTTGGCGGTTTTTGTTCCACTCTTCCTAAAAGTCTCAGTGGTGCCCTCAAGTAAAAATAGTATCTCAGACTGTTTGTTTTGAGTCTTTAATGTGACTGCCATTTGAATATAAACTAACTGTCAGGGCTTCATGAATTGGATTAGTGCAGCTGATCTACAGGTGACAACAACTGTGCAATTGCTGTACAGTTGTATGACTCCTCCAACACATAGTTCACAAACAAAGATGGCTGCTGGGTGCATCCGGGGACTCATACAGCTTTAATTTTGGACTTTGTAATAGCTTTTTAATATCTGGAAGCACACTGTACTGTATCCTCCAGCAGACATGTTGGTGCTTCTGCTCATCAAACAAAGTTACCAAGTTACTAATAAGCAAACACAGTTAGCCTGGACAATAGTCTGGTGGCTAAAATGTTTCGCCACTGGTGATAATGTGGACATCTGTACCGAGGTGCAGTTGTTGATTCCCATTCCTCTCGAATAAAATTATGCGTTTTATAAAATTGCAAAAGATACTATGTTTTTATTAGACCGTGAACTTCTCGTTTCAGTGCTCTTGTCCAGTGGCTGTCAATCTAGTCCGTAAAGGCCAATCAATGTCAAGGATTAACAGACATTGCAACCAATCGGATAATTGAGAAGTGGAACCTAACGCTACGTTGAATTCTGTTAGTAAGTAACTGATAGCAAGGGGAAAAAACGATAGCAGGGAAGAAGTGTTCGAGTGAAAGAAAAAAGTTGTTTCTTTAAAATGTATGCTGCTGTTTCAGTCGTCAACACTCAAGAACGTCTTCGTGCCTAAGTCAGTTATTGCTTAAGTCAGTTATTGAGCTATTTTATAAGTCAAAAACGTTTGGTCTTTGGCCTAGAGAAGTTAACGTTAGCCTGTTAGCAGCTAACCGATAGACCTCGTCGACGTGAGAACGTGGGTCCACGGGTGTCTGAGCCGGAGACAACCGACAGTTTCTGGGTGAGTCGTACAACTACACATTGTGGAATAAGAAGTTTTTAATCGACTAGTGTGTTGTTCAGAAGTCTGAGTACAGCAACATGGCCTTTGGAAAGGCTAAAACATTTAATACAACACAGTTCCATTGTATCACATTAAATGTATATTTAAAATGTTTCAACATTTTCCTATATTATACGTATATACACAGGCACACACACACGATGTGCGATTTTTGAGCAGATTTAAAGTACGTTTAATATATATTTCTTTTCAACATTTTATGGGATACAGCACACTATTTGGATGTGTATACTAGTCAGAGTTCAGGTCTTATTCAACCATTTTGCCTTTTTAATCATAACTTGGGTAATGTTTGATTAGATCATCTTAAAATATGTGTAAAACCCACCCTTTTAATTTCCTGTGCAAACGTGTCTGAGTGTAAAATCGGTTCTTTACATCAAACTGATTTATCCAATCAGTTGTTACAGATTGATGTAAAGTACTTTCATTTATATCAATCTGTAACAACTGAATAATTCACTTAGTCCATACAGTCATCATTGTGATGATTGTAAGGACTAATTGAATAAAGCGGAACAAAAACTAAACTAAATAAAGTTCTGTTAAAAATATGATCACGTATTTTGGGATGTAATGTTTCCAATTCCATTATACGTCCATAAGGTATATATAAAATAGTGATTGTAGGTCTGCGTGGCCTATATGAATACAATTTTTGTTTCAATTAGTAGTCATTTTATCATTTTAACTGTTAAGACCACTTGTTTGACATTTATACCACCTACCTACATTGTCCTTCCACTATTGGACTTGTATTTAAAGACACAAAAGTGTACATCTCGCATATTTACCACTTTAAATAAGTATTCTCCTCCTAGCCAAGATGATTTAGTTTCATCCATTGTTGGCACTGGTTTTCCTGATTTCCACCAAAAACTCGCCCTTGCAAAAAGCTACCTAATAGGAAAAGCCCTTCACCAGGGCAGATGCTGTGTCATTGTCCACATTCAGCCCCAATTCTCGTGCGTCTTGCTGTGTTTACATGACCTCTATGCTCTTTGGGTTAAATATGTTTGTTTGAAGCAATGAATTGTGGGTAAGAATTCAGCGTAGGAGGGACAGAGTCCTTCTCAGCTTCCTGAGATGTCTCCTGAGAACACATGATTATGTGCCGAAGCTGCAAGCCACATCACACAGGGGCACAAATGGATTCTGGGGGCAACTGGATGATGTACATTATCCACTCAAAGATGGCATCAGTAATGATAGGGTAACAACTGTCAGCCAGTGTGAACGACTCATCCTTCTGTGATTCACGCCTTACATTATGGACAACAGGTGATGTCCTTCAACACCAAGGACTGCTCACTTGATGCTGCAGCAGCAGCGGCTGCTTCCAATGGGAGCATCAAGGCTCCAACCTGTGGGGCAGCAGCAAGTACATTACTGTTAATGTAGCACTCCACATTGGCCGGGGGATGTCCCAGTGCTGTTTGTGAATGCAACAGTGGGATGGACTGCAGAGAGACTGCATTTTTAACTTACAGCCACAGTGCATTCAGATGCTGTTGCAACTACTGGAAAAAACTAAATTTTCTTGCAGTGTGAAATGGACTGTAGAAAAATATAATAGAATTATTGTAAAGAACAGAGTGTAATGAATTATTGAAAAAGTACTGCATCTTTTAAAAGTGTCAAATTCAAATCTTGGTTAAAAGATGTACAGAACATTGATACTGACTAAAGCTATTATAATTATTGCGCTCATCGTTTATTTAATTGTGTTACCTTGAAGGTACATGATTTGTCCTGATATTTAATTACGTTCCCACCAAAAAACTACTTGGGATTAACCAATAGTTTATTTAGACGCATGTTGAGAAATCTGATCATTCTGAAGAGCCTTTTTTTATTTTTATTTTTTTTCTGGCAGTCTCAACCTAAACATGTTGGCGGTCAGACTCATCCTAACCGACTTTAGCACAGAAGCCTGGGTTATTAAATCAGCTGATATAATATCAGAATTTCTAACAAGCTAAGCACTTTCTGCATTTTGAAAAAATTATATTTTAATGATTCCGAAAATTTGTGTCTCTATTCTCTAAGTTCTTTGCTAAGCTAAAGTGTTCTGACTGCAGATCTGTTTCAAGCCGTGTGTGTATGCTATGATGTTTTGGCACTGACATTTTAGGTGGCCGACATTCACCTGCACACATTTTTAAACCGTAGGTACTTCAGCAACAGCATATAAATATTTACCTGCAGAGCGGCAGACTCCATCTGTCCGCTGCTGCCACTGCCCTCCGTTGTTTCCCAGCGGGAGCTGTGAAGACGAGCAGAGATCCGAGCTGACCGAGACTCTTATTAAAACAATGAAGCTCATAATTATCCTGGAATTCCAAAGCAGAGCTGTGGTCGTAATGAGGCCACACAGGAACAGGAGAATAACGAATGAATGTAATAAATAAGCCATTAGATGGGCAGTAAAAGAGTGTGATATAAAAGAAGAAGAAGACGAAGACAACAGACAGCTAATGTTGTCTCTTGATGAGCACTTGGAGAAAATTCTATTTTCGACCTTTACTGTGTTTTTCTCTTTAGTGAATCAAACACAATGCCGATGCTAGTAAAAATATATTATCAAAATTTTAAACTGTGGCAGGCCTGACAATTTGCTGATCTCTTTCATATGAACCCACAGGACAGTCATTTTTTAATAAAATAATAATTAATAAAAAAACATTTACTTACCACGTAAGGCGGCGGCTCCTGTTGAGTTAGAAATATTGATTATCAGACCATTGTAAGCAAGGCTTTCTCAACCTATTTAAGAAAAACCTTTATAGTCAAATACCCCCCTCACAGCAGGTGATGAAGATGGTGCTGAACCAGCATTTGTGATGCCAGTGTTGGTACCAAGTCTGGTTCTGACCTTTAAACACAGAATTGTTTGGTCACACTTGATTCGACAGTGGCGACCGTGTAGCAGGGAAAAGCACAAATAAAGAGCAGTAGAAGGAAAATAGATCTTTTTAATGGAGTTGAACAATCGCTCTCTGGTGGACTCATTAGGATGACCACTCTGACTTATTTTACAACCGCGGGTAATTAGTATGAGCAGGAGTTATGACTGTAATCAGACAAGTTTCTCTTTGACTTTCTGCTTCCTTCTGCACGACGACGGTCAAATGTGTAAAAAAGACAGCAGCAGTAAAAACTCATAAAAATGTAGTTTTCCTTCTGGGGACTCTAATTTTCCAGCAATATCATTGTTCTTTGACTTCAAAGCAGAAATTGTCACAGTGAAGACAGCCTGACGCAGACTGACGAGTGTTCTCTGTTAACAAGGCAGGTTATTGTTGGTCTACAGGGATCAATGTAATATCCAAATACTAAATAACAACAAGAAAGGCTTTCTCTTTGGAAAAAGAAATAATTTTTTAAATGTTGACTAGAACTAAATTATATAAGTAAATTCCACCAAGCCACATAAGAGGAAAAGTTTACCTGGATTTCTTTTTTCTTTAATAAAAACTGATAGGTTCAACATAGAATGTTATGGTTCCAACCACATAGTGTCTTTATGTTAAGTAGTCAAACCAAAAATGTCTGCTGTGTGGTTTTTTGGAGTTATGGCAGTTTATTTAGATGTTAAATTAGAACCCGAGTAAGAAATTAGTTATTGCACTGTCTTGAATTTGGATTCAAAGACAGAACTAGAGCTATAGTCCATAAAATCTGTTTCCAAGCAGAGAGAGATTTGAGTCGAGTTAAAACAACGAGGCTACTAAAGTGGGTTTAGTTATGGTTTGATGTTGGTTTCAAAGTAAGGGTTGGTTATTTTTTTTAATTTGTTATATATAGAATCGGAGTTGAAATACATCATGATTTGAGTCTGGCCTGAGTTGCTGGTAGGGCTGTGTTTGGGCATTAAGTTAGTGTCAAGTTGACAGTCTCATTCTCAGATGACTTTGAATTTGAGCCACAGTGTTGTGTACTGTGGTTAGAGATTAGTAGAGTTAAAGCTAATCAGAATCACAACTTGTTTCAGAAACACATAAACTTGAAGGTTAAGTAAAAAAAAAACAGATTTTTACCCTTCATGTCAGAATTTGTTGTCAGTACCAAATTCAGAACTGGCTTTACAGTTCGTGAGAGTTTAACCTTCAGTCAGTTAAAAGAGTCAGTCAAGACCAAAACTTCCACTGAAAGGTTGAGCAGTGTCGATTTCAGAATCTGGGTCTGAGTCGGTTTGTGAGTTGAGTCATAGATGAACACAGCTGCTTCTGCACTTTTTTCTGACCTACTTGTTCTTTAATGTTCTCCATTTGAGTCCTTACGGCAGCACATTAATCTTGCAGCCTTTACACTGCTCTATTGTACACGAATAGATTTACTGACAGGTCTTCATTACACTGCTTTCACTTTATTGTACTATTTTTATTCTGTGGATGGTGGTGGTAGTGGTGGTGGGGGCTTGGCAGCAGAAGAGATCGCCCACCTGGAGACGGACCAGGGTCGTTACAGTTAAACCCACGGGTCTGCTGTAATTTTACACAGTGGCGTAGTTTCTTTTACTTGAGGAAAAAACAGTTTTAGAAAGAAGCTTGTTAGATTTACAGCTTCCTCCTCTTGCAGGTAGAGATTTACACTGTAACGTACCGCAGCGTTGCTTTGTGACGAGGCCGCAGCTGTTTGAAATCAGAGCTCGGATGAACCTGAGCGTTTGCAGAGTGAGGGGCTTGCACACAAACACTATAGGCTCCTCCATATGAACACATTCAGCATTGTCTGGTGATGAAAGGCCGGTCGTCAGGGAGTGAGCGGCTGTTATTTTGGCAGCGCTCTCAGCTTCATCCATCGCCCGAACATCAGGGACTCGCGGGGCCGCTAAACCCTGCAGGGCGGGCAGAATCTAATAAAACGCACTTGACGTTTTAATTGCATTTTCCTCATCAAGGAGTAATCTGCAAGATGGTTGTGGCGTTTCTGCAGAGACCAATAAGGCTGATATTATGATCAGTCATTTCTTTGATAAACACACCAACGCCCCGGCTACTGATTGTGTGAGGAATATTCAGCTCACACTTGCATCATTTTGTTTGATGCATTCTTGGATGTCCAGTGCTCTAAACAGTGTCTTATGCAATATTTGTGTGTTTGTGCGTTTGTGTCTTTTGCCTGTTTCTCCGTGTAGACACTGATTTTGGACGCGCTGCAGGTTGCTGAGCGATGGCGTCTGTCCCTGCAGCGTAATGCTACAATAATGTGAAACATAATGACTTTCAATTAGCACACACTTATGAACTGTGTGTTGGTTTGTGTTACTGGCCTCATCCCTCACGGCTCCACACGTGTATGTGTGCATGTGCATTTGTCAATGCAGGTTTCCTGCTTATGCAACGTATATACTTTTTGTGGATCTTCTTCAGGCTGAACTGAAGACTGATTAAAAGTCAACAGGCTTTGCATGCTTTATAGTCCAATGATAATATTGATAATGCAATTTCTGTTATTATTTTTACTCTATTATAGTTAATCTGCAATTAATTGTATTTATTTAGTTAAATGTATGAAGTTTTAAAATGTTGGTGTTTGAAAGGAGCCTAAGACGAGCAGGTATTTGTTGATATTGAGGTAACTGTATCTTTAGATTGGAGATTAGACTATGATAAACAGCTATACAATTTAAAAACTAGAAGGATGTCAATAGTAACATTACATGCACCTCCATGACACTGGTGCAGAATTAAAACATGTTAAGCAGGGTCAGAGCTTAAAGTAGCTGATTTTAAAATTGTAGCTATACCAAGTACTTACTTAGTATGTAGTGTAATATTGTTTGATTTAGAATGATTATTTGATATATGCACTGCATTTCTTTACTTTAGTGGTAATTTGGTCACAGATTTTTTTTTTACTAAAACCTTAAGTTTTGCAGGTACAAATCTGCATTTGAAGAAATCTCTTTTTTTTTTCCTTATCTTTCTATATGACACAAATCTGTTTCCTGTGAAGAAAACATGGACTACTGCAGTGTCCCACAACGCTCTGTTGGCTTAAGTTGTAGGAGAAAGATAAATAATTGGAGCCTGTAAGCTGTTGCTACAAAAAACACACGCGCAGTAAACTGTAGACTTTGAATGGCACACGAAGAAAAAAGATCATTCAATTATGCACTCTTTCTTTTCAGCTGATTTTAAATTGGAAGAGATCTCAGAGGAAATGGCTATCATTTCAACGACCCTCACCATTCATTAAAACTCTTCTTTCCTCTTCCATGTGCCTCCTGTGGTTTCCAAGAATATTCCTACAAAAGCGATTGCTTCAATTACCTGCATGTTATCCCGCCGTCCACATCCACAGTTAACGCGCAGTTTCGGCAGTAGTGCGAGGCCCAAAGATCCAGCCAGGGAAAACGAGTTACACTACTGCCGAAACTGCTTTCTGGAGCGAGGCCCAAAGATCCAGCCAGGGAAACTTGAACTTCACACTGGCATCCGTCATGTGTCACGGCCGAGTCCTGGTCTTCATCTCCTTGACACACGGAGGTCAAGGTGAAGAAAAGGAACGTGGTGAGACGTCAGGTCAGATTACCGGGGTGAGTACAAGCAAGGGGCAGAGTCCGGTTGTCTTCATCACACAGTACTGTTTTACAGAAGGATAAATTGGAACAATGAGGGAAGCTTGAGCTTCTCCAAGATCTGACCGTTTGTTTCCAGTAGATACAAGAATTCTGTAATAATGAGGGGGGGCATGGGTTTGGTGGCTTTAATTATTACTATTTTTGAGAGACCAGTTTATCCATTTTTTTGTTTAATGAATTGAATAAATATGAGGTCCTGCCCACATAAGGCTGTATGGCCTTGCAGAGAAAGGTCCTGGAAAAAAAAAAAGAATTCCATCATGTACAGTACATATGGATATGATTAAAAATTGTTTTTCTGTTTATCAACAAATGAAGGAAAAGGTAAACATCTCAAAGTGGGATATATTTCATAAAGGATTGAAATTATTGCGTTGTATTGATGCTTAGCTAGCTTTATTTCAAATTCAACAAAACTCACAAAATTGTGTCCCTGCAGAGGGCGACACACTGAAGAGTCATATTTCTTTATATGTGCAGGAAAGTAAACACTATTTTTTATAAAACTGTATTTTTAGTTCTTCGTTTACTTCCATTCAATCTTTCATGTTTTCACTTTTATTTATTGTTCTGTTCTTCCAAATTCCAAATAATTATTCATTCTTTTCCATTCTTGTCTATGCTCTCACTCCTCGTATTTACTTTTCTTTTAATCTTTGTGATTTTTTTCCCTCAAATTTCTCACTCAGTTTTTTCTTCTTTTTTTATTCCAACATTTCATTTGATTTTTGTTTTCTTTTAATGTTGTAACTTATGTGTCCACTCTTCCATATCCATCATATGTTTGTTTTTCATGTAGCTGGCTGACAGTTTGTCAGCCACAGATTGTAAGAACTACATTTATGATGAAATCAAAGCGTTTTGATTTGTTTGTTTGAATGGCTCATTAATATCGAGATAAAGATCAAAGAGAATCTGCAATAATGAATCAAAGGCAGTGAATGGTATGAAAACGTTTGTTTCTCTAAACATTTTCTGAAAAGTGAACACTGAAGATAATTAGTGAGTTTGATCTGGGCCACATTGCGTGTTTAAAATCTATGCTTCCTGTCACCTAAGGACAAACAAACTAAAAAAGAAAAATTCTGGATAATGCTTTCAAATATTTTTGGGCACCACAAATACAGGGCTGGTGTTCCTGTTCTTCTTTTCTCATGTCATTAGGACCCAAATGTTAATGAATTATGCTAATTCCTTACAATTAGCATATAATATTGGAAACAATCAACAATTAGCATACGCTGCGCCAAAGCCGGGCTGCGGTCCCATGCCGACGCTCTGCCTGATGTATAGGAGTAAGCCGAAGAGAGTGGTGCGCTCATCTGATTACACGCAGAATCAGCATGCTAATTAGTGTTGCCCCTCCCCCCTGTGGAGCAGCATCGCAACTAAGGTTAGTGTCTTTTGGAAGGGGGTGTGGGGGGGCGTGAAACATGCTCTCACAAGTCTCAAGGGATTAAACATCATTGCTATATTATTACTTGCAGGCTTTTATCTTCCGGAGGTTTGACTACTGTCCTCTGCAGACGTCTGGTGACCATTAGGAGACACGATGTGTCTTCTCTTGATGAAAAAGCCTGATAGTTTTGAGCTTACTGACGATGAATCCATCAGTCAGATCAAACCCTGAAGGACATCAAAGTGTAAGGTAAAGTATGTAGAAATTTATTTGAAAACAAACTCTGAAATCATTACATTATCATCATGTAAAGTTCAAGGTTGAACAGCTCAGAACTGTCGCCTTTCTTCACCTCTTGCTGTCATTTTTGCTGAATCAAATGTGTCTGTTGTAACATTAGCATGTTGATATATCTTAATAATAAATGTTATATTTGCTTTTGTGGGGCCTTTTTTTTAAATCCAAAAATAAATGTATTGAATTTCTTTCCAAATTGTTAAAAATTAACCAGTTGCATTTACTCAAATAATGATAATAGTAACAATGAACTTGTGTCTAACTTTGTCCTCAGACGTGTTCAGCCTCCAACACTCATGCGTCTGTACCAGCACATTGGCAGCCTGTTAGTGGACAGTTACCTTTCTGTACAATCCCCTGACCATGAAGCCAAGGGAAGGCCAAGGTATGGGTGTAAGAAATGCTGAGATGTTGTTGGCTGTTTGGATCCTTAGGGATGAAGCTTTGGACAGACGCCCAGATCAATGTGACCTAGATCCTAATGCAAGTTCGAGGCTGTCAGTCGGAGAGGACGATGTGTAAATGAGCTCAGACACCGTGAGGTCCCTGGAGCATGCAGAAACCGGGGCCCCCTGTGTCCGCAGGAGATCTTTAATGAGTTCCAAATGGAGACCCAGGACCCTCGCTGCTGGCTCCATGCTGCTTTCAGTTGTTGGAGCACAGCAAGGTGAAGGTGCTGCACTGAGGCCAGAGACGCTGAGGTTGAAGAGAAACTCCACTGCCAGTTTTTGAAAAGAAAATGGAAACATCACAAATGGAATTCCAGACTCAGCTTTGACTTGATGAATGTTTTAAATGTGTGGATATAACTGAATAAAATTTACCCCAGCAACAGAAATGTCCTGCAATTACTGATTATTTGTCCTCCAAAGACATTGGATTTGTCCTCGGTTAATTTCAGACTAGCGGTTCTTCTTTTTTTTTTTTGTCTTTTGCATTTGCAGTGTGAGTTCTTAACCCTGAAACAGTCATGTTTATGGGTACATTGACTTTTTCTTGTCCTTACAGTACCTGTGGTGGAGACATATTGCAATTGGAGGTTCAAGCTGCTGGTATGTTCAGTTTTATTTTTTATGCAGCATCTGTTTTGTATCTATTCATATCCAACACCTGCTTACTCTCTTAATCATCCGCTCTTTCTCACACACACACACACACACACACACCAAAGGTGTGTGATGTATGATGTACTGATATACGGATATAAGTAAATGTTTGACACTGATGTTTTACTTATTTTGAATGTAAATAGCCAGTGACGTTATGACGTGTCTCGATACATCATAATCTTTGGGCCTGATCTCTCGGAGTGGCTTTCCCATCTGCCGTCGTTTTACGGACTTCACAGTTTTGTCATGTAGTGAACCAAACCTGTTGATGTTTCCAGTCATCACCTGTGGTGGTGGTGGCTCAGCTTAAAGGAATGTTTTGAGTGTCTGTAATAAATAATCCTTCAGAGGAAAATAAATCACTGCTGCTCACTGCATCACACCAGCTCCAAGCAGGACAGATTCCTGCTCTCCCTGTTTTCCTTCCTGCTTCCACTGCGATCCATTCTTTCAACAAATTGCAACGAGAAGTTGAAACGTTTCACACTCCATGGCAGGAACCGCAGGCCCCGCCTCACGTCTCTGCAGAACTCAATTACTCCCCGCATTTAAAATAAATAAATTAAGCAGCAGCTGCATCATTACAAGTGCTCCTGAGAGAGCAAATTAAGCCTCAGAATGTATGTTTAATATCCAACCCCACTAATGATGCGAGCTAACGCCACCGTTGTTGCCGCCATGTTGGCGAGGCGGAAAAATTACTTTAGTCATTACTGCAAGTTGCGAACAGATTTATTCGCCGCCAACAAAACATGCGGTTTATTGTACCTGCTAATCACACAGACTGGTTAATCAGTGTGTGTGTGTGTGTGTGTGTGTGTGTGTGTGTGTGTGGGGGGGGGTGTGTTCGTGTGTGTGTTCGCATGTGTGTGTGAATAACACGCTCTTCACGACAGATCACTTTGTTCAAATGAGATTTACTCTTTTTATGTTTTGTTGGGAAGTTCTAGAAACTCTGTGGTGCATTCATGCAATGTCAGTAAATGTAAGCTCATCGGCCAAAAGGTTGTTTTGTTGCTTTTCTCAAAGTTCAACATAATGCAGGATTTATACATAATTTATTATAAGTAGAGAGCCTGACTATGTTGATGAAAAAGACATTTGTACAAAGAAACACCAAAAATACATTGGTTGGTCCAGGACTGTTTTTTGTAGTGTGTTATAGTCATTTACAGAAATCGTAGTTTTCAAAGTAGGGGGCGGCACCCAAAGGGCAAATTATTTTCATTGTCATTTTTTTCTGTATTTCGTGGGTAAATTGCAGTTGTTTGTGTTTTTTTGTTTAAGCAGTTTTGTAAGAATTCAAATATAGTTAAATGGAGTTTGGAAGTGATGTCCATTTAGACAAATGTGGGGGCACCTCGTAGTGCTGTCTACAAGAGGTGGGTGCTCTTTAGGGATACCATACCATATAGTACGTCACCTGAGAGATGGATGGATGGTTAAATTAATTATAGTTTGATAACAAATCAAAGAAATTAAATAAAATATGAAAAAGTGGAATGGTATAATCACTGCTGGGGATTTTGAACATGGTGTCATTGACTGATGGGAGACAAAAAGTGGTATGAAAATAGATTTTTTGATTTGGTCAATTCTTCTAGTACAAATAACTGTAGTGAGCAGAGAGTTGGAAGATATGATTGGAGTTTCACCGAGGGAAAAACTGACTTCAAAATAATTTTTGACTCTTCTTTCAAACTAACTGTTGTTTATTGTTTTGCATATAAAAGAAGTGGACAGTAGCTTGTATTTTTTTTGTTCAGCTAAGTCTTCATGTCAGACTTCTGTAATGTGCTCATAGATTTGGTCTTTAGGTTCTATTACCACTATAATGGGGATAAATGGTTCCAGCCATTAATCATACCCTCCTCGTGCAGTTTGCTCTGATCAAAGCCATGTATGCATGTAGCCTGAGTAGGCCCATGTTTAAACATGCTTGCTGTATTGTTTGCATTATGTGAACATTTGAAACTTGCTGTTAAAAGCTTTATTATTCTATAGGATGATGTAAGGACGAGGAAATAGGCCAATGTTTGTTTGAAATCTGCTCAGTGAATGAATCTGCTGCAGAGTTTAGGATCGTGGTGATGTTTCTTATCAGGTGAAAACTAACAAACAGGAAGTACAGATAGCTTGATAGAGATGACATGTTCCCGACGTTCGGTGACAGACATCTGCATTTTAATTGATATATTCCCCTTACTCATCTCTCAATGTCATTAACTTTATTGGTTCCCTCTTACTACAGAAACAATTCAGCTTCATAATTTACAAAGAGACTCCCCAGAGCAGCGTTTTTGCAGGAGCCGCCTGGCACCGCAATTACAGACGGAGTACCGACACGGACGACCGCGGCGTCACAATCAAGTTGAAGCAACAGATAAAGTGATTAGTCCATCATTACACACTGGCGTGAACCAATTACAGCGGCAGACAATTCTGGGCTGTGTTGACATTGCTGAAGTGATGCACAAGTCGTAACAGAATGTCAACAACGTATTATTTTTAATCTCATATTGTCTTCGAGCCAAGGGTCAGAGGCCTGTGAGCTGAATGTTAATGAGACGCAGTCCTGGGAAACCCAAGTTTGCAGAGCTCGGTGGAGAAGGTTGAACATATGAGACCTTCATGCATCGTTATATATGATGTTCTGCATTGCTACCATTAAAAAAAACAAATATCAAACATAAAAAAAAAACATCGGATCTCAGCGATTGTCAATCAAATACTAATTTGGTTGTCAGAGAACTAAAACGTTCAGTTTATTACTTTTAAGGTCAACAGAAAAAAACTGTTTAATAAATAAATTATTAATAAAAGAAGGATCAATAATCAGTAGCTAAGGATATTGATCTCAATACTGTATATGCCATTGATTTTGAGGTTTTAATGAGACAGTGAGTTATGTCTTTTTGAGACTAAATTGAGGAACTTCATTGATAGTACCAGGCTGTACGGCATAAACCAAACCATGGCTGAAATATAGTGGTCAGTGTGCCAATGCTTAATTGTCCTGCCTGCAGTCCAGATCTATTTTCTGTTTCAAAAGTCTGGTGCTCATTTTGCTACAACAGCGTATTACCATAGATGAGAACGGAGGCAAACGTGTGTCCGCCTCAAAGTTTTAGTGTCTTGCAGACTTTAATTTAACAAACCATGTTAAAAACACAATTTTTTTTATCTGATGTTAAGTGAATCACAAAAAAACATAGAATATTCTCTGAAAATGAAATTTGTGCTTCTGAACATAAATAACACATACATAACAATTTAACTAATGATAAAACTATCCATTAACAACCTTATGAACAACTTTGTCATGAAACAAGTTGTGATCTGTGAAAGAATAGGTTTATTCAGACTTGCTTTTCGTGAAATAACTAAATCTCTCCTTTCACTGACTGTCCAACTGTTTACATCAGCGTCTCTGCAGTTCTCTCTGCTGCTGCTCATTGTAAATGTGAGGATCCAATCTATATTAACTCTTAAAATTGAATAACATATTTGAAAAGTGTATTTTTTTTTCCAGGAACGCGTTATTACGATGATTTGGTTGTAATTGAAATGAGATTGTGGTGAAGCTTGACTGAGTCCGAGTGTCAGACGGATTTAATTATTCCTGCCGCTCATATTTTATTAATCGTCTATATTGATTTCTGAACTCCCAGGCTGCGCATGGATATGCAAATCTTACCATGGCAATATCAGGATGAGCTCATTTGCATGTGAGCCCATTATTATTTTATAAGTAAATTTTAATGTGGACTCAATTAAAACCCAGCCAGTGGAACAAGGTGTGAGCTTCATGTGCGCAGCCGGGATATATCAATTAGTAAAGATCAAACTTTGGCTTCTCTGGAGGGAAGGAAAAGGCTGGAATTCAATCAGAGCGGCAGCTTTACTCGCTTCCTCCGTCTTCGGAGCCTTTTTTAAATTTAAAAAGAGAAATTATATATATTCATGTGGAAGCGTTCCAGGTTGTAATCAGATCTGCCAAATGGAATTATAACCCGGAAAATTCCTCGGCTCGTTCTCAACAAAAAGGAGGTCACTTCAATATTTCATCAGCGTCAGTTACTGCGACCTTTCTGCTCCCGTCATGGGTCAGAGGTCACATGTCGCTCTATGAAGATTAACCTGCAGTTTTGAATTTTTAAATAAAGTGTTTAATATGAGGTGAACTGCTCCTTCAAGAGGTGAAAAAGTACAGACCTCTGCTTTCATACTTAAATAATTGGAGTTTTTTGGTGCAGTAATGTCCAATCGTACAGTAGAGAATAAAATCTAATTCCATCACAGTGGTTCCAAAACTTTCACATTCACAGCTGTTGCTTCAAATATTTTCATTCCACCAAAACTACATTTAATTTACTGCTTCACCTGCAATGGGTACACGGCCCCAACTTTGAGAACCATTGTTTTATCAGATGAGTTAAATTAGTTTGACCTTGTTGAGAGTGACATTATCAAACACTACAATTAATATTCCAAATATAAACTTTAACCATTATATGCTGTCTCCTATTATCATTGGTTATGGTTTTTGTTGTCTGGCCTGGTATTGTGCTGAAAGAAGGCTGACCTAGGTTAAGATTTGTGGACCTTGGTCTGGATGTGGCTTAACTATAAAAATGAATTTTTATATAGCATACAGGAAGAGAAGCACCAAGGACCTTTGCTGTAAGACAGCGTCTGTGTTTTAACAAAAAAGGTTTTATCTGGTCTCCCTTCCTGAAACGTGAGGTCACGCCTGACATCATGTCTGAGATCACAGCATCCCTGAAGTTACAATCAGCTCAGATTTGAGATCAGAGGGAACATGGGCGTCTGGAAAAACTCAGGTCAACCTTATCACTGTACTGTGACTGTGTTTTTGTGTCACACACGACACAGCAGGGCAGCAGTGGCAAAACTCTGTAATAGCACCATTTAACATGAGTAGGATTTTTTTTTAATCACATGAAGCTCCACAGTGACAAACCTTTGTGTATTGATCTAAATCAGCTGCAGCTGCGATATCTGAAAAATCTGTTGGTTGTTGAAGACAGAGAAAACATTGCTTTTGGCTTCTGACAACAAAGGAAGTGCATGTTTAATGCAGCCTCATGAGGCCAGCTGGTGTAAGAAAAAAAAATCCAATATCAGTTAAAAAATGTATTTAAAGTTATCAACAGAGATGTTAATAAAAATTTAATTATAGTGTAACAAAAAATTACAAACTTTGAGTCAGAATGTTTTAGACGTTCCCTTTGAAAAAGGATAGAATTGTTTTTGTAGACTTTAAGTGTTTTTAAAAAACAATAGAACAAATGATTTTTTTTGGTGCAGCAAAGAATGTGAATAGAAGTGTGTTCATATGTAGGTTTGCTGATTTATACATGTTTTCATTTTTCTCTTTTCATTTGAGCGTTTCATGATAAATAAAAAGACCCAGTCAGGGCAGCAGTGCTGACTGCTGTATCTTAGATGTCTGGATTTTGAGCCTTTAGGGAGTGCAATGCCACAAAACTGTGTTACAAGTGTTTACCAAGAGCGAACTGATCCAGTGAAGGAGGAAAGCAGAGTATTAGCCAACACTAATGATCGGTTATTGAAAGCAACAAACCGACATCAGCAGTTATCATATTATCCTGTTCGGCCTCAGGACAGAAGGTGGATTTTATTTATTGGTCACTGAAGAGTGTTAATATCATCCTCCTCTTCCTCCTCCCTAACACTGTGCTGTAAAACAACTGCGTAGCTGCTGACACTTTAACGCCGTCTCTGGGAGCGATGCGAGGATGCCATTTCCTGGCAGGACGCGTTGTCTCATGCGCTGCCATCACTCCCACTTCTTTGGCCTCTGTCCAGGTTTCTGAAACTGAGGAGGAGGACAGTGAGGAGGAGGTTGATGCACTGATTTATCACCCACCACAACAAAAAAAAAACACCAAGTATACAGGCGACGAAGTTTAGGGTCAAAGGTCAGCAGCAAGGAGGAATTCTGACATTATGTTTAGGGCACACTGTAAAAAAGAGATAGTGTTCCAGACTGACGCTACCTGTTCATGCGGTCACTAAATCTGTGAGGTCATAGGGTCGTCATCCTCCTCCTTAGCTCATTCAGATTCTGGAGTGCTCCCCACGGACGCTCCTTGTCCTGCCACACCTTTCACCGCCACAGCAGAAGAAGGAGAAGTGTAATGACTTCCAGATGGTGGCAGGGTTAACACATCCTCACTTACTGTGTGTTCCAGTATGTACAAGTAGGGTTTGGCAGTGCAGCACTCCTTCACCCTCTACAGACAGGAATGAAGGAGGCTGCATGAAGACAGACAGTGCACAGGGCGGGGGCATTGCAAAGATTTATTTTTTTTCTAATGCATGGGAGAGCCACAGCTTATCTGCGCTGCTGATCCTCTCTGCGGAGTGAGGATATGGCGAGCTTAGCGCGCAGTAAGTTTCACCGCCTGCTTTTAATTGGTTGCACTTTTATTTTTGGAATAACTAGGTGAAGCAGCAGCTGTCAGATCCTTGTCAGTGAGAAACACACACACACACACAAAATCCCAGGTGAACCTGATTTTCTTAGCCTGGCATAGAGTGGATTAAAAGTCTACACACTGCATAAAAGGCCAGGTTTTGTAATGTCAAATAATGACACAACGATATTTAATGGGGAAATCCTCAGTGTCAGAGGAAATATATGGCACCGTGCTTATCCACAGAGACACTTCCCTCTGTGTGGATTTTTTTTTTTACCTTCCTTTGCAAGTAGTCACAATGTTTTTTGGCAGCAACGAGACTCACAGGAACATTAAAATATTTCAAAAATTTCTGGTTAACCCTTTTTATGTTTTAGTTGACTTAATTTATGTCGCGCTCTCGCAGCATGTGGTCCGAAACCACTTAAACCAGAGGAAACACACACTGCTGAAGCAGAGAGGACATTTAGGAGGAGCTCTACAGATAACCACTGTCTTTGTTGTTGACAGTTGAACGTTTGGCGACAGAGTTGACAGTAAAAGGCGGGACATTGGTTGTCCTCAGCCATAGACGGTTGACGTCCTCACTGGTGGGACACGTGTGTATCCATCTTAACAGTAGTTTATGTAAAAAGAAAGCATGGCAGCCTCAGAGGGGGTCAAGAATCAATCCTGAGTCAAAGACTGATCCAAGAACAAGAGTAAGGAGGGGGAAATCCAGGATCTAGTTTCAGGAGGCCTGATGTTGGAAGGACATTTGCTGGCACATATGGAGAATTCTAATGTCAGAACAATCAGGAAAAGTCCAGTACATAGTCGATTAATTTCTTTTTTTCCTCCAATAACTGAACGTAAAGTATTCGTGAAATGAGCTCTGAAGCCTCTTTAACTGTGTTTTCACAGCTGGCTTCTTCCCTCCTGCTGCTGCGGCTGTAAACCTCCTTCCTGACTCCATGTGAACATGGGAACACCGTCACATCATACTTGGCAGCACCGCGTCACCACTTAACGCCTAGTGAACCTAACACTAAGACTGAGCCCGCTAGGAAAACAGTTCTGCTGCGAGGCCAGAGCGATTGAGCGATTTTAAAAACTGATTCGATTAATTTGGACGACGAGAAGAAACGTCTGTTTATGCAGAGAGCGACGACGCCAAGACTTCAAGCTAGTCATGACTGACATCTTTACAGCGACATGTTTAACATGTCGCTGCTGAGAACGACGTGTTGTCACCACAGTCAGCCAATCAACAGTGTTGATTAGGTGTTAACTAGCCATCGCAGAAATGACAGACTTTGTTCACCAATTGCTAAAAGTGTGTCTTCGACCCACACAGAGTGTTAGCGCACAGAGGTTAGCTGTCCTTTCATGTTGATGTGGCCCCTGATCTCCACAGGAAACATTTATTGCTCGTACAACTATTCCCTTGGAAGAAGCGAAAGCGTCACAGTTTTGGAAAGAGCCGTACTTTAGGTTAAAAGGTAGAACCTTGCTAGAAGCATTACGTGTACGTCGATGGCTGCCAACTACTGAAATTGTAGTTGTGGTGTTCATGGTAACCAGTGGCTGGACCTTTGACTATCTTGGGCTTCATGCCCCTAAGTTGGTGTTAAACTTGTTGAACTCAGCTGCATACCTGAAATGAGTTATTAATTATTTTTTAACCATGCTGATGTGATTTTTCAGATAATTATCGACATTTGCAAATCTTGTATGTAGAATGAAAATCCTCCGTAAAATGAGAGAACCTGTCTGGAGGTTTTGAACTGTACAGTGCACCATCACAGCACTGGTGAACTGAGGTGGTGCTGTATGTACAATAGATATATGTTCAAATATATTTAGATAAACAAATTGTTGTTACATATGTGTATATTTTCAGCAAGTGGTCAAACCCATAATTTGTGTCTGACAAATATTTGGCTGATCACTGATCAGCTGTGAAAGAAAAAGTGAAGCAGGAGCCTCGCTGCAGTGCATCGTTTTTTATATTTTATGTGTTCTTGTATTGCGGTTTCGCTGTATCGCAGGTTTTTTTCCTGTATGTAAACATTTTTACATTTCCAATATTTTCATGATAAAAAAAAGCATTTTTATACCATAAGAAGAAAAAAACAGTAAAAAAAAATTATACTGGTAAACAAAATTTGTGAAAGGTTCCTTAAGTTTTTTGCCATATTTCACACCCTAAGATGCCCACTAAAGGGTTAAAATATATGTAAATAATATAATAACTATCGCGTCTCTACTTCGCTTATTGGTTTTTCTGAACACTGCGATAGACGAGGGACCACTGTAACCAGTCATACCGTCATGTGATGGATTATCTCCACATCATTTTTGTCGTGTACATGTAGAGATTCCTCTTTTACTGAACCATTCATACACCGTTGACCCGTTGATGCCCAGTGTGGCCTGGAGCCTTCACACTCAGAACTATCACTGGTTAAACTCAGCAGAGCACTGATCTGGTTTGAGGTCCTGGTTTCTCCCACAGAAAACTCTGGGCTCTGATTGGATGTTGTGAGTAGGTCCCCAGTGTGCTGACCTGGTCTGTTTGTAACAGCCTTGAAACACAGAACCAGCGATTAAGTTCTCAGTGAGTTTCCTCTCCACTCTTGATACTCAACACCAAGCCAGATGGCTGAGGGTGATTATGGCTGTCTTACTCAATATCTAATGTTGTCTGTCTCTCCACAACGCCACCATGAGGCGCAGGGGCTGCTGTCACCACAACTTGGCCAACACAAATGCCTGCTGAGGCCGTTTCAGCCCACAGGGCATCTGTGACCCAGTGGGCTGATGAAAGATGAAAACAAACACAGTAAACGGAGGAATTCATCATGACAAAGGTGATGTTAACAAAAATGACAACTGAACGCATCGACTGATATGGAGTTAGTATGCACTGTCATGCTTCTAAATACTTCCCCTCCTATCACCCAATTCTGTTAAAGACATCATCTCGTTTTCTGTGAAAAATAACAAAACCTACTTCTTTCCTATTTTTCCTTGAAGGCAGCAGCGACTGTATCCAGTTGCTACATTTTATTCCTGTTTTTGTAATTTCGAGTCATCAGCTGGTGCCAAGTTCAGTTCAAGATAATCAAATTCCTCTAATTTGAATTATGACTACAGTTCAAATGATCTGAGCTAAAAATAAACAGTGATGGGAAATCATAGTTTTCCACATAAACAAAAGCTACAATTATATTTGGGTAATGTCCAAGAGTAATAAAAGACACACGTGTTAGCTAACCATCAAACAGAAATAATTGTTCAGTTCAGCACTAAAACAAGGACTGTGTTTTCTGTTTACATTCTTACCTGGAAGAGTTACTGTTGTAGTTATTATTATTTGACTTTTTGTAATCACCCACCTGTAGCTGCTTCTTCTTTTGGTCTAAATAGCATCTCTGCATCCTTTGACTTGCAATACTGCCACCTACAGGGTCTTTGGTCCACTGGTAAATATTACTGTGCAAAAGAAGTCTAATTGGTTGGATTAGTTTGCTGTAAACTGAGTTATAATTAATGTCAACAATACAGATTTTTGACAATCTTACAGGACACGGTCTGGTGTTTATTAAACATGACTGTGTCCTGGCTGTGGAGGGAGTTTAAAAAGTAACTGACTTAGGGGTCAGTATTACTGTAATGTTGATATCGCGTCATTTAGTCACAAAATCTAAAACCGTTTTTTAAGAAAAAATATATGTTTATATATAAATATATAGACTATACATTTATAAAATAAAATTCTAAAGTAGTATTACAGTATAAGTCTCTAGTTCTTGACGTTTGAAAATGGGGACGCTCACACTGAGGTTGTGTAGAAGAAACAGAAGTTAAATATAATGTAAAAAAAGGTGTGACTTTCAGTGTGTGTCTCTTTAAATTAGTCTTTAATTTGATTATTTCTCTCTGTTAGAAAAAAACTGACTCTGAATCTGTGTTTACATGTTTGATCCTACATTTTAATTATGCACACATTTAGCTAAAGGCCATTTTTGTTGGTTTGTTAAAGACGTGATGCAACGTTTTCATTTTACTGCAACAAGGAGCTCGTTTACATGTTTACACTGAAAAACACGCCGTGTTGAAGCCACGGCCGACGCTTCGTCCTGAGAACTCTTCTTTATGCAGCAGTGAGGGAAACCTGTGCTTTGTTTCTCTGTAGCAAGAGTCCGTGTGTGTGTGTGTGTACACTGGGTGTGTGTGCGCCTGTGACTGTCATTCATAATTCAGTGTGTGTAATGGACGGGGAAAAAAACAATTTTTGCAGAAATCAACGAGTCAAATAATGATCTCCTGATGTGAATAGAAGGGTGGTCATGTGATTGAGTCGCTGATTTGAAAAGGATTGATCAATGATGATGAAAGGTGAACTATTTACACACACATGCTGAGTGCAAGTGTGTGTGCGTATTTGTGAGTTTACCTCTGTGTTTAACATTTCATTCACTTTCACTCAGAGCTTGTTTAACGTGACCTTGTGATGAGTGTGATTAGTATAGTTTTGTATATTTCATCATAATAAATAGTTAGCCTTACCGAAATTAATCATACATTTTTGTGCAATTTCAAGTCACATTCAATTCCTAATGTGTTATTTAGTAAAAAAAAAAGATTAGTCAAAGACCAACTGGTGTGGTTATTGTGTTTTTAACAGAAAAATATTGCTTTCAGTTCAATTAGTCTCTGCATTGTAAATTAGCTTAGAGATAAACCACATCATACACAGCGGTTCAACAGGATTTACACAGTACAGTGGTGTGGAGCGTCTCCTTTTCATTTACCTCCTATGTTATATAGTAAGGCAGTCCACACTGCTCATGTTAGACACGCATCGCTGTTTTTTTAAATTACATTATAAAAACTAACAATACATCATTGTGTTGAATACAGTTCTCTTTCTAACAGTAAATACTACCTGTACCCTGGATTATAGTTTGAAACATCAATAGCCAGAAACACCATGGTTGATTAGTTAGCTATTCAAGCAAAGTTTCTGATCAAATGAATTCCCAAAGCGTTGAGACGTTGCCGCCGCCGCCGAGTCTTGTGTGGTCCTTGAATCCTCTGATCACAGATCTGATTTAAACAAAACTGTAGCATCAAGTATTTCCATATGTAATAATTGTTTCACCGACCGAGGAAAATGACATTTCTGTGTGAATCAGGAATCTGATTATCTAACAAAACAAACCTGCTGGCGAGAAAATGACTGTGTTTATATCTACAGTAAATCACGGCGTCCTTGATTCTGTGCTCTCACAGCAAATCACTCCATTATTTTATCCAAGAGTAAATTACCATAAATTCACATCTGTTTTCTGCAGTTTCACAGTAGTGATGCGTAGTATTATTCCCTGGAAATGCAGTATTTAACTGTGTGGATCACACATTTAAAAGTGTTTCCTGTAACAGCCACGCCTACAGTCGTTTGTCAAATTATATTAATGTATTTTATTATAAACTGTGTCTGACAATAAATCCAAGTAAAGAAACATCACTCACTGTCAGATCATGTCTGTCTCGTCTGTCAATCAGCAGTAAGTTTTTACTTCGCGGCCTGTGGGAGGTTCCTGTGGGAAGTGGGCGGGGCTTGGCCCTGGCTGCGGCTGTCAGTCTCTCTCCGTCTTGTGGCATTAACGACGATGATGATGATAATAATTGATGATCTTGATGATGAATCGTCCTCAGAGGAGGTGTGTGACCTCTGTCCTGGGGGAACCTCAGTTGTCTAGTACTTTAAACCCTCTATTGACAGACGTCCAATCACAGTGATCGTCTCTGCATGTTAAGGAGCCGTAGCTCTGTCAGCTGCTGAAAAAACCCTTCCAGGGATCAATAACTTCCTAACATGAAGACGTACAAATTAGGACTAAACACCTCTCTTAGCCTTCTGTTCCCAACTTCTCTGTTGAATTTAAAGTCTGAGTTGAATCCTTGACATTTGAAATGGCTCCTTATTTAACATGGTAACTGGTGACTCAGTGGACTGTGCTGAACTAGGCAGGATCATTTCTTGACATGAGCTAACGTTTAATTTGATCCGTTTTTTAATTCTTTCGAATGCCAGCCGTGTTTTCAACGTCAGCAGTTCCTTAAATATCTGGTCCATTCTGTATATTTATATTAAACAAAATACTAAAATAAACTGCAGATTGAACGTTTTCCATAAATCATGAATTACTTGCTTAAAGCTGGAAAACGATTTCCCTTCTGTCAATAAAATATTGCTGTCAAATGTTTTAGCCACGCCCAGTTTAATCTGCCGACATGAACTTTTGCTCTGACCTCGTTTGGTCGTCACCTGACTTCATGCCAGTTTTCTCACTTATCCTCATTTGGCTTCTTCATCAGAAACATTCAGAGAGATTTCTGCCAGATTTTCTTTCCTTAGGATTCATTTCATGTGGCAAGTCTCCCACCTTCTCCCTGATCCACTTCCTTCTTTTTTCCCATGACACATTTTCCTGCGTGGTTTCTGTCACTGCCAAGATGTGGAGGACGCAGAGCGGATGTCCAGATTTGATGTCAGGAGCTTTCTGAGCAGTGAAAGAACGGGATGTTTTTAATCAAACAGGCGCGTCTACGCGGTTGTTTACTTGTTAGGTTTTGTCATGATGCTAAAAAAAAAACAAAAGTTTTTCATTTGCTGAGGCACAAATTGTCTATTTGTCTTGTTTATTGGCCAGTTTGCATTTGTTTCTAAAAAACTGAGCAACAATGATACAATTCAAGATGATCAGATTCAAAGTTATCACTAGAGAAGATAAAGTGCGATGTGTCTCTAGCAGCCTACCTTAACACAGAGCCTTCACCAGAAACAATAGAACCCAGTACATGGTTCCAGCAGCTTCAGAGATACAGATTTAGGTTGGACCAATAAAAAAACAAAAACAATTTTGTTTATATAGAAACATCCACTCACAGAGACCTATGAATTGTCTGGACGACAAATAAATTCTTTCAAAATTCAATCTAAACAAGCTAGAAAACAACCAGGTTTTCAAGCAGAAGTGTAAAAACAGATTGAAAGAACGATTGATCATTGTGTCACGTCAACGTTATGAAAAAAGAAAAGACTCGAGTTTTTCCACGACACAATAACTGCCACTGCTGCGGCAATGATGCGATGCAATGATGATCGTGTTGCACCTGAACGCACCACAGACCAGATGAATATACTGAGCTGTCAGCATTCCACATCTATAAATGACCTTTGTTTCTAAACGTCCAACACATCGTGGCAGTCTTTAAGTTTTAAACCATAGAACCACATGGGATCAACTGTTATCATTTTTTAAGTGTATTTTTGTGCTGATAAAGAAGCTTGGAGATTTCAGAAGTTTTGTCTGTCTACGTCTTGAAGCTGTCTACGGTACTGTTGAAGAAAGACTACAACCCTCCTCTCTCTCTCTCTCTCTCTCTCTCTCTCTCTCTCTGTGTGCGTGTGTGTGTGTGTGTGTGTGTGTCCTGGGACATGCCTCGCATTAACTCTGCTGTGAAGGTGAGGGGGAGGGTGACAAGGGTCACTCCACCTTCTTCAACACTGCCTCAGAAAATAAAAAGAAACAGTGGAAGAAGAAAGGTCAGAGCGTGTACACATGTACGAGCACGCACACACACACACACACACACCAGTGTACTTGACCTATCGTATAATCTGTTGAACCACGGCAGTCTTATGGTGCGTTGGTTTTCTGTCTCTGTGTGTGTGTGTGTGTGTGTGTGTTTTAATCCTCCTTGGGATTCCCCGACTCCTCTGACGGTTTTCTGTTGTCAGAAGAAATAATACTGCAGCAGCGTGTACTCCTTTATTCTATAAAGAAGGAAAAAAGGCTGCTGAGAGAGTGAGTGTAGCATCGTACGCACACGGGTCTTCTTACTGCAGCTTCATATTCCTTTTGTACTGATGATTACCTGTCAGTTAATCAGTCTGTCTGTCTATCTATCTATCTTCAAATGCTGTGCCCACTCCCAAATAAAAATACTTCTACTTGTATTTGTTTGTAAACAAACAAACAAAAGTAGTAGCAGGAGAACCATAGCTAATTTTTTTAATTCTTTTTGTTCATGTTCTGTGCTCATCTGAACACAGAGCTCAGTTTCCATTTTCCTGTGGTCCAGAGAACTTCCTTCTGTCTTTGACTAAGTCAAGTATGGTTTCCCCTCAGCAGTAAACAATCTCAAGGACCGCTTTTTTTAATGTAGCCTTGGAACATGCTATAAAAATGTTTCCACCGCAGCAGTCCAGAGCCCATCTAACTATGAACGTACAGTATGTCCATCAGAGCAGCCCGCTAGTTTCTAATAAATACACAAAGGCTTAAAGGAAGGCTTCCTTCGTTGGTGTCAGAGATTTGACCTGATTTCCTGATTGATTGATTTCCCTTCTATCATCTGTCGATGGTGAATTTCTCTGCTTTAAAGCTAAAGAACAGTTTTTAACTCATCTGCATCTACAGTATGTGGGAGAAGTCCTTGTCTCTGGTTCACTCGTTCGTTAGTGTGGATGTTTTATAATTGTGCGGCGAAGACAATGTCACACGGTCTGCAGCCTTCAGGGAGCGCCGGATTGTAAAAACATGTGATTATTAACTGTCGGTTTCCTCACAACACGAACTTCTTTGACTAAAGATTTGCTTCAGTCACTGCTTCTGGGGTTGAGAGCATCCTCTGGGACCAACCGCCTCAGGGGGCGGGGCTTAGATGACGCCTCTGACAACATCAAACATGGAAATGAAACACGAGTGTTTGTGCTGAAACACGTCGGTGTTTGCTCTTTTACACTGTTGCCTTCTGATGTTGCGTGTTCTCCGTTTGTTCGTCACCTCAGACGACGCCTCACTCCCTGTGGGTTAGAGATGTTAAAGTGAGGAGCAACGGGAACGCCATGATGAAATGCAGGCGGGAAAAGAACAACACTGTTAACCTGAGTTGTTTTCACAAATGTTAATGTGTGATGTGTTTTATGAATATTTTCTCTTTAAATGCTGCTGATTTCATGAAATTGTTTTATTTAAAAAAAAACCCACACTTTTTTAAATGTGTTAATCGAAATAGGTGTTAAAATGTTTTATTGTTTTTTAAAGAAAAATATGTTCTTGTTATTATTAAGTTGCACATACTGGAATGTGATATCCAAAATGCATTTTTGGTAAGTGTTGGTCTTGTTTTTGCCAAAAAAAAAAAAAAAAGGGTGTGATTTCGAATATGTATTTTTCAAAATAAAGCTTTTTTTTTTCCTCAGAATTTTGTTTGTTTTATGCACATTTAATTTTGTTTGCCTGGTGTGGTTTATAAAAAGCATGATCCAAAAATACACAAAAATGCAAGTTATGCATTTTTTTAAAAAAAGTTTTCAAATAGTGTTGTATTTTCTAAAGTTTTTTTTTCTGAATTTTTTTTTTTTTTGCATTTTCAGACAGTGTTGACATTCAGATTGCTTTTTATGTTTCTGTTTTAGCCAATGTTTTCATTTCTCTGTCATTTTGACTGATTTACCTGAACGTTGATCCATTTTTCTTGTGCAAACGCTGGGAGTTGATCAGTGGGCGGGGTCAACACCTGCAGAAGCAGACGTAAATCCAGGGAGATCAGGTGGACGTGCAGAGTAGCTGTGCGGCGACGGCGCAGGATTTATAGACACTTGCAATTTTATGAGATTTTCCAGAGAAACGTGTCACGTTGCAGCGCTCGCTGGGAAAAATGGACGCAGGAAGCAGCGACAACATCTGGATGTGATTGCAAAGAAATATGAAAAGTGAAACGATGAGAGGCGGAAAATAAAACAAAAGCACAGGGTCGTGACCTTCCTGCGTCAGACAGAACCAGAAGTCTGTCTGTTTGTTTCACTCTTTTTTGTCTTTTGGTGTTTTTATTTGTAAACCAGACTGAGCCAGGTGGAAAAAGAAAGAAAAACGCTGCGTGAAAGTTGATGAGTTTAAGTCTCTTGGGTTGACCGTCCAAAAATGTCACCAAAGAGGAAAAAAAGGAGCAGGTCAAGATGGAAATGAATGTGAGGGGTGACGTGTGACCAAAGTGAAAGTGAAGCTGGAGCTGCTGTGATGTACGCTCAGAAAATACGGACACTGTCTTAAAGACAGGAAAATATACTGCAGGTGGCTGAGATGACAGTGTTGAGATTTTTATTACGCAGAGCGAAATGTACGGGAAAGGGAATAAATAGTTCAGAGGTAAAGATCACAAATAATGTTGGAAAAGGAAAGATTTGGACACAAGGAGAACAAGTGGACGAAGAATGTTGGCATGAAGGGGAAGGAGAAGATGTCAGAGGAGGTTTAGGGATGTTGTCAGACGGTTGTTGAAGACGGTTGTTGTGTTGATGGTGGAAGGTGAGAGGAAGGCAGACGATCTGCTGTAGCTTCTATATCAGTAACTATTTCATTTTTGAAGTTTTGGAGGAAGGACATGTTAAATGTCTGCTTTTTGGCATTTATTTCTTCCAATGGTTTTTCTCCATTGTGCATCTTTGAATTAGCGACCACATTTACTCTTCTGTTTCTGCTCATATATTATTATTTTTTATTATTGCTACTGTTGTTGTTGTTGTTGTGAAGCGTTATTTTAATCTCTACATATTCTGATTTTAATCACTGTTTTCTCTCCTAGTCGGGGTTTTACCCTGAAGAACTGTAGGGTTCTTATGTTCAACTCTATCTCTGATTACCATCGTAACCATTCAGGTTTCCACTTTACCACACTGCTGGTGAAAACTGATCACTTCCAGCCATGCACGCGTTCCTGCGGCTGGTGTTTCTGCCTCTGTGTCTGTGAATGATGTGAGTCATGTGTTTGTTATTAAAGAGCTCACTTTTTTTACATGCAAGCGAGAGAAACAGTAAAAAGCGGGGGAGAGTGAGTGGCAGCCACACGACCACCTGCGCTCCTAAATTGGGCAATTACAGCGGAGAAGTGTTTTCTTAGCGGCTAATTCTCCTTAATGAGTTCAACAGTGCAAACCTGCCCCAGGCCACACCCTCACCCCTCGTAAAGATGACGAGAAATCGACATGGGGAGTAGAGGAAGGGAAAAGTCGACATGGCCCGGCGTTTTTCGGGCTGTCATTCTCCTTAATCCTCCTCTTTCGATTCATTGACCACATTCCCAAAGAAGCTCCAGCTTGCACTGATAAATCCCACTCTCTTAATTAAGATTTCTCTCTCCCCTCGCCCCTTCTCCTGCCCCCTCCCCCCTCCTCGGCCTTAACCCAGCCTGGAAACTTCTGGGGCTGACAAGAAATCAATGTGTCCGAGGAGCTGGGGCTCAGGTATTGGATTGCAGGTGGGCCCAGGAGGAGGAGCTCGCCCCCACCTACTACCCACCCGTTAGCTACAACCAGCTGTCCACTACCGTTAGACCCCTGCGCTGCAGAGATGTAAAGTCTTTGGCTGCCGGATAAAAATGTCAAGCACTAATAGGCTCCATTGTGATTAGCAGAGATGGAGTTCACAAATCCTCGGCAGAAATGTGTAAGCAGCGATCTTTACAAGGTCTTAGGGTTTGTCAGCAGCCGTGCGCCTCCCCCTTCTCCTCCTCTTCACTCTTGTTTTTCATCGGCCTCACAGGGAGCCCGCGCAAACGGCAGCTGTCATAAATAAGTAAACGCCCAAACTTTCCGTCAATTAGAAAATAAGAAATGTACTCGTTGAAGCTACTCAGAATATTCATGAGCAGCTTCGTTTTCCCCGTGACGGCACTGCTGCTGCTGCAGGTAGAAAAACATCTTTTACACCCTGTTCAGGATTTCTCCACCCGCACCGGCCTTTGCCTCAGAGCTGCAAGAGAGTCCGAGCGGGGCGTCCGAGCTCGAAGCTGCAAGCGAAAAAGCAGATAGAGAGGGAAGGAAAGAGAAAGAGCGTTATTTATTCAGAAACCGTTTAATCACCTGGAGACGCTGCAGGTCTGCCAGGCTCAGGTGTTCACTGCACCTGAGAGACGGAGGGAAGAAACAGAGAGAAGCTGCAACGCATCTGTAGTAAACTTCCTTCAACATCTGAAAAAAAAAACAAAAAAAAACTTGACTTGAAAAACACAAGGCGATGTTTCAAGTGAAAAGTTGACAATTGAAGGGATAGATTATATTTCTTAGAAAGTGGGTTTATACATGATTTTTATACGTTATTTGTGCTGCTGCGTGATCAGCGCCCCCTGGTTGTGCAAAGAGAGTCGGCTAACAAAATCTACATCATCAGTTCTACGATGTAGATAACATCTTTTTGCGAGACTAAAGCTAGCATATCCTTTCAGATTCTTGTTCCTAGAAGTACAACAATTTGGGCTGAAAAACCAATCATTTTTCTCGGCCCTCATGTATGATTCAAATGTTTCAGCTCGTTTCTATGTGAGTAAAAATCATTAACTACTTTGGAACATTTTCCACAAGATAAAGTTATAAATTAAACTTTTAAAGACGTACGCCTCGTGATGGCCAGCCTGTCACGGTTACCACAGCAAGATGGGCCAACGAGACGGTGCCTTCACAGGGTAGTAAGAAAGTAGGACATTGCGTTATCAGGTTTTCATTTTTGGAGGAAAGACCCATAATGATTCTTACAGATATTACATAATTATGCTAATATCGTTCGGCCGATATTATCGGACATCCCTATTAAAAACAATTTTCAATTTAGAAATCTCTTTAAATGTTGATTTTGTAGTTTCAATTTCATTCCAAATTCAAATCCTCACTTGCCTCAGTAAGTCTGATTAAGCTGCGTTCTCCCTGATTCTCTTCTTCAGTGGATTTAAATGGCAACCTTTGTGTTTCATCACTTTAACCAAGTGTCTGTTTTTCACTGGATACAAAAACATTAGAAACACAAACACAGCCTGAGCAACAACATACATACATACAGCTATAAAACCGAGTGACTTTGTATGACGTAATCTTTGTTGTTTTTTTTAGGATTCAGTTTTCTCTATTTGCAGCCATGTTCTTTGCTGCCAACTGGCCGTTAACAAAACATTCAGAAATAACTCCAGAAAAACCTGAGCTGCCCCTTTAAAGTATAAAAATATAAAAAAGTCTGGGAGCCTCTGGAGGGACTTTTCTTCCTCCTGTCGTCGTCTCGTACCTGCTGCCACTCCGGTGGGCGCTCGCCTGAAACGGGCCCTGTGAGTGCACTCAGAGCAGGAAATGAAGGATTCTGCTTTATAAACAAGTTAACGGCCTGGCGACCAGCGTGGTCGAGGACGTTAAACTCTTTATGGACAGATCTGTGAGTGCTGGACGCTGCAGATGTCGTCCTTCTCTGTCCGGGGAGCGGTTAGAGCTTGGACGTGCTTCCTGCGGTGGAGGCAAACGAAGGCGGAGAAAGAAGGTCAAAGAGATGAAGGGACAAAGAAGATTCAAACTGTCAAGTTAGTTTACCTCAGAGCAGCGAGACAAAAACAGAAAAGGACACTGATCATCAGTGTAGCTAGTCGATCATAAAACAATGAGTCTGTTTTTGTTTTAATGTTTGAATTTTTTTTTCCAGTCTATAAATTCAAATATTCAATGATCAAAGCAGAATAAAGGACATTTATGTATAAGGGTAAATAAAATAGATATTTAATATTTTTCTTATATATATAAAAAAAATCTTTAAGAATAAAGAGCAAATTCCTAAAAATTAATATAGAGAAATATTTAATCAACACATAACCGGCTAAGAATTTAAATCTCCAGCAGAGACAAATATAAAATAAGCAAATTTGATATATAAATTTCCAATATTAAAAATTGTAGTATAATGTAATGTAAATAATTTCTTTTTTCATTGAATAAACACTTTTGTTACAAAAGCAGATATTTCAGAGTCTCCTGTGAGCTCAGTGAACTGTTCACATGTTGCCATGGGACAAAACTCATTTCCATCCTGTCACTGATTTTGTCAGACAGTGATCATCACAGCTGACATGACCTCAGGTTTGTTTAAACAACCTTGACACTAATGGTCGCCGTCACAATATTATATTATATCTGATGTGAGGGAGAGAGCAGAAGTGAAGTCCACAACATCCAGAATTTTTGTTAGAAAAAAAAAATCAGCTGCAACCTGATCCTGTTCTGTCCTAATCATCAGAACCCCCCCCAAACCCTCACCCCCACCCCCCGCCGCGAGCACTGACCTCACCTCAGTGTAACGATTTAGCCGCCATCATAAATTGCCTACAAATGAGAGACTTGTTTCTGCTGTGTTTCATGACTGTTCCTCTCACAGATTAGTTTATTAGAAAAGCAGACGTGTCTGAATCAATGCCTCGCATTATTCCTGAACACACACACACATACATAGATCCTGCAGTACAGATGTGTGTCTGAGTCCCAGGTGGATTATTTTCAATCACTGCAGCGAGTACAGCGGTGCTGGAGCCTCTAAATATCCAGGATTGGCTGAGCGGAGCACTGCGGCGGTGGCGGCGTCCTGACCCAAGCAACGATCCGTTCTATAATCACCTCGGACCAGCGGATTCTTTTCCAGCCGCTGGAGTTTTCCCTCCCAGGCTGCTCTAGTGCCTTTAATGAATTTCCTGTCTCACGGCCTCAGAAATGTCAACACTCAATCAGGCTGTAATTGAATTTCTGCGTCTCTTAAAGCTCAACCATTAAAACATTCTTTTGTTTGCTCTGCTGGAAAACATACCATGTCTCTCTTTCTCTCCTTTTTTTTTTTTTTTTTACTTTTGGCCCCGTTTTTCATAATGTCTCTAAACTCTGCTGTGAGGGAAAGGGGGGGGGCCATTAAAACATTCTTTTGTTTGCTCTGCTGGAAAACATACCATGTCTCTCTTTCTCTCCTTTTTTTTTTTTTTTTACTGTTGGCCACGTTTTTCATAATGTCTCTAACATCTGCTGTGATGGAAAGGGAGGCGGGGGGTGAGAAAGGGTGAGGAGGGGTTAGGCGTGCAGGATGTGCGGGAGGTGTTGGACGGCCGACAGCGGCGAGGCCGTACATGTTTACAGTTCAAATAATCATGTGTCATTACAACTTCTTCTTCTCCTTCTAATTATAGTTTGACAGCAGCAACATCTGTTGTCGAACACACACACACACACACACACACACTGTTCTCACACTCCCTGCTTTTCAGTATAATTGAACCGAGCAGCTATGACATACTTATTTTCTACTTTAATGTCAAAGTTCAGGTAGTTTTTTTTTTTAAGTCTGGCTGGATGTACTACTTATACAATGTCAGTTCTGACTGCGCCTTGAGCGCCCCCTGCTGTGAGGCCCAACTAAACAGCACACAGAAAGTGCCTCTCTGTAAAATATTGGCTGCCGGCAGGGACACCGGGAGAACAGATTTGTCTCCTTATCAACAAGAGAATCTAAAATAAAATCCATTCCCTGGAATGATGGTAGAAATAAAATACCAAAGAAATTTTCTAAAAATCTATCATTTGTTGTCAACTCTCTATGTTCAACAGACAAATAGACACAGAATGTTCAGTGTTTTCTCGCAGAATTTTTCCATCTGTTAAACACAACAAATGTCTGACGCTTGTCTACAGTTAATTTAGGTTCATTTTAATTTAGGATAATCAGGGAGTTTTTCCAGAATCACTGGCCTTCACCAGGAGTTTCTGCAGCAGTCGTCCGTGTTGTGGTTTGGCACAGTTTTTACGACACCCTGAACCGTTGAATCCATTGATTATATGAGACACCTCACAATTTAAATTCCAGAAGAAATTGAATTAATACCCAGTGTTATATAACTATAATGCTATTAATATAATTACAATAATATTAAATTAAAACAAGTATCCGATGTCACGGTGGTTCATTTCATCTCTGTCAGCTAAGGAAACCACATATGTAAGAAAAAACTGAGTTTTTTTTTTTTTTGGTGCATTTTTAAATAAAACATATATTTGCAAACGTATAGGGACACTGTGAGTGTGGAACAGATAAGTCAACAAACACTCGAGGCCTGCATGTGAATGTGTGTGTAAACTAGATGAAGAGACAGAGAGGGGGAGACATTTCTTTGTAATTGTGTGAGTGTGTCTGATTTGTAGCTGCGTCCTGAACAAAAGCCTCGGACGCTCAGACCAATTTAAAGCCACAGAAGAGACTGGGAAATAAAAACTGCGAAGAGGAAAAAAAAAAAAAAGCAGTAGCAATGGCAGCGACTGACACAAGTGTTATTTATGGATTACACTCCAGCAAATTTCATTTTATTCTCTTTGTATCTAATTGGCACGCTGCTAGCTGCTTCTCCGGGGCCGGTGGCACTGAAATAGGCGGCGGGGGGCCCGTTCCTGCGAGCGACCCCGGGTCTCCGGAGAGTGCTGAGGGATGAGGGTGTCTCCGCGCGGCCCCATAAAGACCCGTGGTTTGAGCCCTCTGCTGGAGCTGACTTATATTTCAGGCCGCAGCTTCCTCTGCGGGCACTTATCACCTGTAATGAAGAGCACAGGGGCCTGACCCCGCCCCCCTGCACCACCACCTCCACGCGCCCGAGCTCCTCATCCAGCAACGACTGCCACATCCACACAAGGAAATAAAAGCTAATTTTGCCGACTCACAGCTTAATAACCTCTTCATTAGATAATAATAATAGTTACAGTAATAGAGTGCAAATATGCTAAAATTAAATAACGTTAATGAATCAGATAAAATTGCATTACGCAGTTTCCCGGCCTCCACTGACCCATAGACCGAGTATAAAAAAAGCTGAACTCGTCTTCTGGCAAACAAAACAAACTCCCTTTTTGAAAGCTTAAGAGTTTTGATTTAACACACTCCACGGAAACTCAGATCTGACAGCGTCTGAAGAAAACTTTGGAAATTGACCCTTGAGTGTTGATAATGTCGGTCTGTTTTATAATATTAATAATAAATCCTAGTCAAGCTTCCCCTATGCACTTTAGTGCACCAGCTCGGACCTGATGCCATTCTGCAGAGACACTGAGTAAGAGCAATAGGTTATAGATAAACAGAAGGGCGTTATTTCTTTGTTCTGGTCACATGTTGCCCAACTTTTTTATCAATGTGCAGATATATGTATAAGTTGAAGTTTTTTTTTTATTTTTTAGTACAAATACACATTGTCGTCTTCACTTTCACGTCACCTCTCTGTGGACTTTATATTTATGCATTTAGCAGACGTTTTATCCAAAGTGACTGACATGAGGAGGGTTAAGTGTATGGTCTCACTGAGGCTCGAACCCAGGACCTTCTGTGTGTAAGGCAGGTGTGATAACCACTACCTTATGCAACCACAGACTTCTGGCGCAGAGTCTGATTTAGATCTGTAACCTCAGTAACTGTGGCGAGCCAAGTGCTCATGTCGGGCCCCACTCCCCAGTTTGAGAACCACTGCTCTAAGACAAGGATCATTACCAACTCTCCAATCCTGAAACTGAAGTGTTGCTGCATATTATTCACATCCATAACCACAAATCAGGCTTACTTTTCAAAACCTGAAACCTTTTCATACAATTGACCATTTATAGTTCAGTTATGCAAATGAGGGCGCCACAATCCATGGAAAAGATTCAGTTTCAAATTTTAAATGAGCTGTGAGTAATTTTCTCATCCTGTTTTTCTTGTTATAAAACTTAGTTACCCACAGCTTTTTGTTTAATGTGATGGGCCTCCCAGATTCAAGGATCACTTCTGTCAAATCTTCTCCAAATTGGACCATAACTTGAAAAATTTACCTCATGTTCAACTGAAGCTGTAAATTTTCTCAACATTTAAAGCGGGCGATGAATTACGGGACACGTCGGGCATCAGAGGTTCCACCTGTTGGAGCCTTTGCGGCTGGGTAAAAATAATCCAGTTAAGCCCTGTTACCGCACTTTCCAGTTGAAATTACATATTTAAGATTTTAATTTGTGTGAAGTCAACAGAGTTTTGGAGCTGAAGAGGTCTGGTGATCAAAACGTATTAAAGTGCAAATACATTCACTCCGAATGGAAAGTGGAACAGGACACTTTTTCATATGAAGAAAATGTCGCCGTTTAAATTCTCATGTTTTAAATATTACAAACTTGTCGAGCGTCTGAGACTGAAACAATATAAAAACCAAACTCTGGTAAAAGTCTAACCTCTCCTCTTCCTGTGGACGGCTGTTTTCTTTGGCACCCACTCACTGGTATCAGCTCAACCAGGCAAAGGAGACTCCATCAGAGCGCGTATTGTCGAAGCTCCGCCTCCTCAATATGAACTAATTTGATTTTGGAGTTATAAGGTCATAAATAACTGCCATAAAACAAACTCTCTCTCTCTGCCTGTTTTTCTCCATCTGTGGAACAAAACCCATATTGTGCCGCCGCTGCTAATTGGCTGCAGGCTTTTTGGGTTTTTTTTAGAAGTGGGGTGGAGTGGAGGTTGGGGTCGGCATCTGTGGCGTCCGGTCACGTTTTTGATATGTCTTGACAAAATTGAGTGACAGTGGTGAGAAGTGTGGGCCGCAGTGGGAGTGAGCTTAGAGAAGGAGGTGCATCAGAGCCGTGGGGACGGTTCAGTAGATTAAGAGGAGGAGGTTAACGTTGATGTGTGTGCGCGTGCGTGTGTGAGAGTGCTTGTGTGCGTGTGTGTGTGTGTGTTGGGGGGGGTCTGTCTCTCCCCGGGGGTCACTTCAGGATGTGTAACCTGATGTAATTGCAGGCATTAAGTGCACTGAGGGCCTGAACAACCTCCCTCTTTGTGGAGTGAATTAAAGAATATTAGCAGCAGTGGCACTGATGGAGGAGGAGGTAGTGGTGGAGGAGGTAGCAGGAGGGGAGGTTCTATTGGTCGCTTGCTGTTAATGGACAGAAAATGGATTGTGTGCAGTCTAGGGGTCATTAGAATACAAATACGGTGTTAAAAGGGGGCTTGTCGCTGGCGTGAATCCACAGTGAACTCTGTCTCTTATTGCAGTAAATCATGTGCGAGCTGCACAGCGCTCATTCACAGAGAGAGGGATGAAGGATGAACGGGGGGCAGGGGGGAGGGGGTGAGCTGGCACCCACTCTGCTTCCTCCCTACGCGACGATAATCCCACCCAGCCACCCACAGACCGCTCCGCTCCCTGTTTCCTGTTATTACAGGACGAGGATGCGACAGAAACCTGCCAAAAAGAAAGAAAATAAAAAACACATATAAAAACATTTTTAGATAAAAAAACCAAACAACAACACTGTCTTTTATTTCAAACCATGTTAGAGATTTTAATCTGGAACTGTGAGATTTCTGGCAAACATTCTCCACATTCTGCAGGTAGCAGAGAACAACATCAGCACCTACTGCCATACTGTACCAAAATGATTTTTTGTTTTTTCAAAAATGTGTCTATTCCATCCCAGGTCCAAACTTCAAGACAAATATTCACCACTTTCAAATGTTTTACAGTGAACATGAAACCAGAGTCATCCTGTAGAAAGCTCTAGAAAATCCATGTACACACAGGGACAACAGGGAGGAGTCCATACAGAGAGACTGTCAGCTGCCATTAGGGATCAGTCTGTGTCAATAGGCTCTGATAAAACCTGACTAAACTGACAAAGGTATGTCTTGGTTTGGGAGGCTGTTGAGACAAATGCACAGGAAGAGAACAAACTCCACGTAAAGACTATCTGCGTGGATGGGGTAGGGAACCAGTGACCTCCTGGCTGTGATACAACACTGAACAACCACTGTGCTGCTTCCATGACAGTGGAACTAAACCTTATCAGCATTCCAGATTCCGACCGCACAGGAAGAGAACAAACTCCACACAAACCTTAGAACAAACCTTATCAGCATTCCAGATTCCGACTCAAGCGCAGCTTCCTGCAGTGTCGGAAGTCAGATATTCAAATCTAAAATTAGTTGTTCAGGAGAATAAAGTTTTCCGATGTCAGGACAGTCAGTTGACCGGTAGTGGTCCAGCATGTCGGCAGGAAGGCGTGGGTTAAAATCGTAGGTTCAAATGAAATAGGAGAAAAATGCAACTTGTGTCGGAATTCAGGAAACAGAACAATTGAGACCACAAAAACCGAACGGAAACAAAACTATGGCAGATTTTCCTATCACATTACAGCTGATGCTGAGAGCAGCAGCTGTCTGAGGTACCGATGACATGAGCCAGTGTTTCTTACTTGGTGGGTCCTGAACCCAAACCTATTTGACCACACAGTTTGTCCGGGTCATCTAGAGTTTGCGTTCGGTGTATGAGGTTTGCATGTTGCACGTGTGTGCATGTGTGAGTTTCCTCCCACTGTCTAACAGTGTGCCGAATTAGGTTCATTTAAATGCTTGTTTGCAGCCCCCTGGTGGACTGTTAAGGGTCCAGGGTATTCCATGCCGTTGCCCAATGCATTCTGGGATCTGATCCATTTTCTCCCTGTTGCCCTGAAAATAATTAAGGTGTAGACGAGGAGTGAAAAATGGAACATCTCCTTCACTTGGGTTTCTCTCAGCAACATATAAAAGTCAATGTTCCACCAACACATGTTCACACAGTGGGAACTTCAAATTTGGAAGCTCTTGGTCTGTTGCTGTGCAAAAATGAAAAAAAGATTGAGTCAAGTCTTTCTCATTCATAGTTTCCTGTGTCAGAGGTAGCAGCATTTTATGAGCTTCTCTCCGGCTCTTCAAGGTTCAGAACTACATCCCAGTGTTGGTCGCCAACGGCCTGGGCCGCTGTCCCATCAGGCTCTGACGTGCGTAAAGAGGTGATGGTGCCTGTTGAGTGCTGCTTGTAGCCCAATTCAAACCTAACCTTTAAAGGTCTAATGTGTAAAATCAGGTCAGGTTGGCATAATTAATTCCACTAGCCACAAATATGTTGGTTTAATGGTCACACTGGCTTTAAAATAAACAGGGTTTTGTTTCTGTGGCCTTAAAACTGTTATTATTATGAGTTCTCAGGTCAGATGTGTATTTTGGACCATGACGATGAGGAGGAAGCGTTGTGTGCACACAAAGAACAGCCACATTCTTCAGATGTGTTAGAACATACTTTATTATATGTTCAATAAGCATTGAATTACTCAAATGAATTTCGCATTTCTTTGACTCTCAGTTTCCCTGTGAATAATGTCTTCATGGTAGAGATTTTCCTACATACGCTGCTGGTGAAGAGTGTTTTTCTTTCCTCTATGACTTAAGTCCTCATTTCCCTCTGCAGCACTAAACGCTAACGACTAGTATTTTTGACTGATGAGATAATGATCTCGAGTGAATGAGGGGGGTGTGTCTCAGGACTGGAGCGTACTCAATCTTTTAGCAGCTGAAGGTTATTCTGTTTTTTTCTTCTTGGGTCTCAGTGGGTGATCTCAATGTAATATCCAGAGGAGGGGTGTGTGAGCTGGTAGCTTTTGGCTCAGTGGATGTACCACCACCACCAATCCAACCGTTGACGCTGCCACTGTTGCTGCCGCTCTTTTCTGCTCCACTCTCCTCTATTAGCTCTCTACTCCTGCCAACAAATGCTAACACATTAAATATGCAAAGATACGTTCCAAAAATGTAAGAAGTCAGGAAACTCTGGCTTCCAGCTGAAAAAAAGAGAGTAAAATAAAACATAAAGTACATAGGGAACTCTGAGCACCTTTTTTTTTCTTTGGCAACGGTGATTCAAAGGCATGTTGCCAGCATGTCACAGGTTTACAATGAACTTTAGCAAGAAATATTACTTTAAAATACAGAACAACTGTCTCTTCCTGTCAAGATACTGAGGACCTGCAACCACAAGTTTCAAATCTAAAAACTCATGGCTGTGGGAACTTGGATCATGGAAAAAATATTCCAGTTCTGAACTCAATAAAAACCTGCTTCAGGATTTTTATTGACATGAATAATTCACTGGAGGAAAACAGAGTCCAGAAAAAAATTTGCCAGATTTTATTTTTATTTTTTACATTTTTTTTTCTTTCTGCATTAATTTGTCCTGTTGCTCACACATTTGATTCTGCCTGGACTCAAACCAAGCACAGCTCGTAACATTTGCTCACAAACTTGTGTTTACGACCTAGGAAGTTTTAAACACGTGTGTGCCAGTCCTGTAAAGTTGTTAGAAACCAGTGCATGGCATAGTAAATGTGGTGGTAGGCATTTAGCAAGAAGAAAATATTTATTTTATTATTTTAATAATGAACTACACAATTGTTGACTTAACAATACTAACTTTAACTTGTTATTGATTAATCACAGAAATATTATAATCAATGGGCTCATATATTTGAAAAACATGACAAAAATCTAAAAAAGCTGACATGTAACACATTTCCTGTTTTGGAAAGCCCATATTTATACATACTTTAATCGAATGCTCAGGTAAATATGAGACACAAGATAATTATGTAGTCAGGTGTGACTTGTTTTTGCTTTATTTTGTGTCTGTGACATGTGTGTCAAAGATTTTGGACACAGATTGAACCCAAGCAGCAGACAGTTAACATCTTTACCACATTTTATGTTCAGACAGTAATTACTGTTGTGTCGGCCAAGTGATGTCAAACAAGACATTAATTACGCAGTTTATTCACACAGAGTTTTGTCCAAAAACCGTCATGTACCTTTTGTCTCGAGTGTCAGTGATCGGTGATCAGTGACCGGGGTCACCGTATGGTCAGAGAGGTCGACTCTGAATAATGTGGTCTTTGACTTATTCACTCCAAACTGACAGACCTTATGAACTATTATTTTAAACTTTGGTTACCATCCCAACATAGAAACATTTATACTGAGGATTTATTGAAATAATCACCAGGGCTTAAATAGCAAGGAGTGTATCTGAGGTGAATGTGTGGTCAATTGCAAAGGTCTCTGTTGACGTAACATTGTCTTTTTCTAAGCAGTTATCCCCTGTGTGAAGTATTATAGTTGAGAGTAAAGTCTGCATCACGTTTATGTAAGTGAAGAAAAGTTGAGTCGTCAACACTGAGTCGTTACAGATTGTAAATAATGAATGTACTGCAGATTATGTTTATTCTATTCTATAAGTTAAAGAAATCAACATCTGTAATAAATTTGTGAATTTACTAGGATCTAAGTAAGTAATTTAATGCATTGCTATAGTATTTTTATTTATATAAAATACCATATACTATACACATAAAGTATTGAAAGTACTGCCTTATTTTCCCACTTCTGCTTCACACTGCAGACTTTGGACGACAGTCACTTAAATTTAATAAAGAAAGAAACACAAGCTGACACCATCTCTATCTTCATAACAGTTTAGCTCCATGTCTAGGATTTCCAAATCCTGGAATCTGAGAAATCCCCAACCGAGACCGGCAGAATCTAGGCAAAAGCAGATTAAGACTAGAACAATTCCTAAATCATCAACAAAGTTCCATCTTAAACAACTGCAAATCTACAGTGGAGACCAACAATGGAGATGTCTGTGAATGAGATTAGAGGTATGTCATATGAACCTCAGCCTTACATTACAGAGATTTAGTGACTGAGCTGCCACGTGAGTCAGACCTGGTCCCTGGGCCCTTACAAGTCTGAGTGGCCCTGATCTGTCCCTACATATCATATTTTATTTTTATGTTTTGGCTCTATATGTAATAAACAGTAAAGAGAGAAAATAAACAGCCGTGTTGGCTTTGTGTTTGAGCTCCGCTGGGAATAAGAACGGGAAGAGAAGCTACGGCGTCAGGCCAAGATAGGAAAAACGTTGCCAACGCTGGAATCACCTGGAATCGCGTTTATCACTGTAAGAGGAGAAATGTGCTGCAGGTCCAGCTCTGCGCCGGCAATGCTCAGCCTCAGGATGATGATACATCTCCATCAGCCAACATCCTTCTCTTCCTGAGGCCATCCACTATCCTCGCTGCATCTTACGGGAGGAAGTGCAGCCATGTTGAGAACGGGAAACGTCACCTCCCAGAGGAGAAACGTATTTTAGGTCAGCTGCGTCTTCTGCCATCTGTTCTGTTCCACAACCCACAGGATGATGAGAGGAAGAGTGAGGAAAAGCAAGAAAAGGGAGGGTTTGGATGTATACAGTACCAAAACAGGTATTAGGCTGCAGGGGGCTGATTTGTGTGTGTGTGTGTGTGTGTACAACACCACAAACAGGAAATGTTAAAGACTGGGTGATATTTACTGTATGTCTGCAAAGTAGCTATAGATTTATGCATTATGTTAAATCCTCTGTGGAAATGAGTGCTTCTTCCTCCACACACTCATCCACAAAAACACAGGTAGTGTACTACTACAAAGGGAAAAAAATTCCCATTACATTTTATTCAAACAACAACAATCACTCTGATTGGTTTAGGTATGGGTCAACATCTGGAAAAATGTTTATTCTTCAGCTTACATTTTTGGGCATTATAGGGCAGGAACCAACTGTAGAATTTTAATTAAATTCTTTGATTTAATTTGTTTGCTTCATCCATGATGACAAACGCAAATGAGTCTGAACTAAGATAGAAGATCGATAGAAGTCAAACAAATGTGAATAATGGTCGTCAAGAGAGTTTTCTCTCTGTTGTTAAAAATGATGTGAGAGTAAATTCAAATCAATGTTTAGGTCCTAATTACATCATTTCATTCCAATACACCCCACATGTCTACAGTAATGAGAATAAATGCTAAAAGAGTTAGTAATAACTGAAAATTGCTTTAAACTTGAGCAGTCGCACAGATTGTCAGTTGCTGTCCCTTGTTCAACATTTACATCTCCTTCAGACCAAAGGTCAAAAAGAAGAAGAAAAACTGTATTTTGTTCTAGAATTACTGCTGTTACACTGCCTCGTGTGGTTCGCCTGTGTCACTGCATGGTAACAATGATAAAGTGTTTTAAAGATTAATGTTGCAATGTGAAACATTTAAAGTATATACCCAGATGTAGAATGATTGATGTCTCTGAAGATATTGTCTTGATAGATGGAGCAGTTCATGGTGGTTTCCTCTTAAAGGTAGACTTAAAGTCCAACACTGAGATAAAGCTGTGAAAATATGCTTAAAATATCCTCAAATTCAGCTGACATGGATTTCATTAGCAGAACTTTTCCTTAAGTGCTTAAAGTATGTTTTTCTTGGTTTTTCACTTTGGCAGCCAGGTTTTCCCAGAGAGCTGGACAAGACTTATCAGATCTTACAGTGTCAGTACAGTACACCCAGGAAAACCTGACCTATCTCTTTAAGACTCCATCGCCCCTTCAAATATGTTACACCCTCACAGTGATTGATAGGGTTTGATTGATTGATTGATCAAATACAATCACGTCTTGTTTAGACAGAGTGCACACAGAACTCCTGCTGAGTTGGGATGATGCGGATGAGGGTTGGGGGGAGGTGGGGGGCCAGAGGCCGTGCCGAGGGGTCCAAGGCTGAGTTGAGGGGCCTGGGGCCAAGCTGACAGGGATAAATATTTGGTACTCTCCAGGGCGCAGCAGCTCAGTTCACATTCACTCTTACTTTAGTTTCCTCTCAGGAGCAGAAACTTGGCTGGGACTATGATGTCTTCTCCAGATGTTCACCTCACTCCTCCTCGACTGCATTGTGAATTTCTGAAACAGCACAATTAACATCTATAAATCATGTCCCGAATACTTCCTGCTGCACCACGAGGGAATTCTGGGAACAGCCCAATAACTCATTACAAATTGGAAGCTTAAAGCAGCACCAAGATAAATTGTGTCGTGAAAAAAAAATGGCGGTGCAGGACAAGAGTTTCAGACTGCGACAGAAAGCCTGACAGTCACTGATTCATCTGTTTTATTCACTTCATCCTTTTCACCAAAAAATAGAACAGATTATTCCTGCAGTAAATAACTTGTAAAATACTTTGAAAAAAATAGTGAATAAACCCAGGCTGAGAGCACTCTGCACTGACCCTTTCAGCCTCATGAGAATGTTTCAGAAAACTGCTGCAAAGACCCAGGTGTCCGACAGAAACTGTCCAGAACGTGGCTCGAAGGAGGCTGACGCTGCCTACTGTTTCCACTGGGTGGCAATGGGATGTTATATACTGTATCTCACCCACATAATAAAAGACGGTGTCTCTTGTTTCAACAAGGCAGGAGAAGGAAGGAGCAGAAACTTCTAGAAAAAAATAAATTATTAGTATCCATATTGCCAGTGTTGACTCCACCATAGAGTTTTTCCCCTTAGTCAGTCAGTGTGATGTCATAGCAAAGCAACACACCTTAGGGACAGCATTAGAGTGGATACTGTTTTTTGAAAATGAATTGAAAAGGATCAAAACTGTGAGATTTAGATGCACTATTTACACAAAGTTGATAGCCATTCAAGAGAAATAAGTAGAAGATGTAAGTGGAAAAGTATGTAGAGCTGTTGCCCTACAGCAGGAAACTTTCCTTTTGATTTCAGTTGGTACATAGTTTTAGGAATGGTGACTGGTTGTTTGGATGTGTGGCACTGTGGTGGATTGCTGGATTGTTTCCAACCCTGAAAAAGATTATGCTGTAGAAGATGAATGACATGATTCATTTTGGACACTTTACATCAACAAGTGATTGTCTTGTTTATCTATCAGTAAAAAAAATACCTACATCCCCATGGGTACCTACAAGGTACTCTGAGGGATCCCTCACACCATTTCCTAAAAACCAAAGTGCTTTTCTGAGATAAGGTCTGCACAGTGTGTGGAGAATCTGCTTCTCCATCAATTTTATAATGTCAATAATTGTGTTTCTGACCATATGATGGTCCATATGGTCCATATATATACTGGACGTGAAAAAGATGGAGAAGAAGAAGTAGAGGAGGAAGAGGAGAACACTGGGAGCAGAGGAAAAAGTGATGAATTAATAAACATTGGAGGATTGATCCTTTTCTCCATCATCTCCAAGGTTCTTTCCTGTCTCATTCTCTCTCTTTTTCTCTCTCTTGGTTCTGCTGGGATTCTTCTGTCTGTCAGCTTTTCAGCTGCTTCACAACTCAACAGGGGAAACAAACAAACACAGATAAACAAACAATTTTAATGTTGCCCTCTGATAATTTCAAGGATAAAACATGTTTCAGCCTTGAATCAATTCTTTAGAGCACAAAATGTAAAATAAAATAATTCAATTTACAATATAATTTTATTTGTTACTAATTTCCCACCAGGAAGATTCTACTTTCTTCTGTGGTTCGTTCCTACGGCTAAAAATGTATATAAACATTAATTTGACATCATTTGAAACAAACAAAACAGAAATGCACTAAAATGTTGTACATACACTACATATATAAATGATCCATGTCTTAAACAGGATCATCAGGATCTATTTCAGATTCTTACAGAATGACCGCGCTCTATTCTAACTGACCCAAACTACCAAACTCCTGATCCTGTTTCTATAGTGGTTTTTGCATTTCCTGTCAAACACTTGTCATTTCTCCACTGTAGGGAGGGGTGAGGTGGTGGGGGGAGGTGGGATGGTAGAGATTTGGCAGCTTTCGTCTCCACAGAGCCAAGCTGGAAACTTTCTTCAGCTTAGTCGTAAATTATGAACAACGTATTGACTGTTTCGCCGCCTTTTTGGGTCTCCTGAGCTCACAGCAGCTCACACATTCAGACACAAACTCTGGGTTCCAAGGTCACTTCCTCTCCAGTGTTTCCTAGAGATGGTCACGTTTACAATAGGAGAGCTCTCACACGGCCAGATAAGTGGAAGAAAGCAGCACGATCTGAAAGCTGAATAAAGAAGCTGTTTTTCCTGGAGTTGTCGTATTCAGCTGCCGACGACTCAGTTCAAGGGTCAACGATTTGAAGTCCAGGCTTGATGTTAAAATATCAAACCCACAGAAATGTGATAAGAAAAATTGAAAAAAAATAAAGTTTTTAGCCATTGATGCCAAAGTAAAACAAAAGTGAAGAAAATATGTTCCTAAGACAAATGTAATATTTATAATCAGTGTCAATGGTAGCCATCCTTCCTGGTGGCCAGAAGTGGTATTGCATTTTTAACATGTCTATATGTCAAACACTGTAAGGGCCAGAGGGTTTTTTCAGGTAAAGGATACAATAGACCATAAATATAATGAACGCAGCATTCTGATTTAAAGTTGAACAGAAAAGTTCTAAGACAGAAGTCATACTGTTAAACCGATCTATTCAAAAAACCGAACAAGATCAGATGCCACAATACCTTTCATTCTCCTGACCTTTGAAACAACTGATTATGTCCATTTAAAAATATGAAAAATAGCTGTTGATAAATGTTTCCTGATTTAAACACAAGCTCATGATGGAAACGCAGCTCATGCACTCTCATCAGAGGAGCGTGATCAGGAGTGTGTGGTGTGTTGTGAGACAGACGTGAGTGTGCAGAGCTCCAACATTAATGTGCCTAAAATCCTTATTTGCAGCAGATCTCCAGTCGTGACACGTCGACACCCAAACACTTCCTGCTCGTTTTTGTAATAAAGCTCAGTGTTTTTCTGTGGCCTTCAACAGTCTCATCATGGAGACTCAGAGATAGTCGGGTCATTATCATGGGCGGCCATCGCTCAGAGATGAGAGAGTCGGCGCTCTCTTTCCCCTCGGTGGCAATTAGACCGGTGTGATGGGATGAACTTCACTGTTTTAGCCACGAGCGAAAAACTCTGCTGTCAGGCTGCGGCTGACGACCGGAGCAAAGAGGAATCCACTAAATCTGCAGCTCGGCTCCGAATAATCCTCATCCACTGACACAGCGTCACACCTCAGCACACTGCCGTCTTTATACAGTGATGGAAAAACTCCACATCCACACACACATCCAGTGTTCTTCCTAAAATCAATTTTGTTTTGCCAAGTTATTTAAGTTTCTGACGCATTAACAGCCTTTGTGAGCCAGAATGACCTAATCTAAACAGTTCATCTGTGAGGTCATCTGAATCTAGCTGCCAGGTTTGAAAGGCTTCTCTTCAGGTATTTTGACAGTAAAAAACAACATCTGTGGAGCCTTTAAATTGTTAAGGTGTGGCTGTGTTAGCGACACATATTCTCATATATAAAAGTGCACAAATAGTGCCTATTGCGCTAAAAATAAACCACAAGCTCAGTGAAAATATAGCAGCCAACGTACCACGAGTAACAAGTTTAAGCCACATACGATATAAAAATGGGCAAATAAAGTATTCCAATACTACAATGTTGCATATATATATTTATTCATTTCAAATTTAGTCAGGTGGTTACTTAAAAGGAGGTAACTACATAATATGGAAGACATATGGTTGCATTGAAAATAACAAACAAACAAACAAACAAACAAACAACAAATATTTCGCACACCACAACACACATTGCATATTGAACAAATCGGCTTAGAGCAGCAAATTTACTTATTTTTTTTACTATTATTATTTTCATTAATAATTATACTTGCTTTGAGAGGGACATGTTAATGTAAATTAATGTGAAGACTAGTGATGCCACGTTTACTCAATATTATAATTAATTGCGATGTTTAGCGCTACTGTTAATTTATGGTAGCGTTTCCTGAATACGTCAGAATAGTATTCCGGAACTATGTTTAAGCGCAAGTCAAGTGGAACGAGAAAAACGTTACACAACAGCCGCGTGTCTTGCTTTATTTTCTGTCCGTGTAAGTTGCAAAAGAGAGACTCGACCAAGTGGCAAAGAAATGGAAGAAAAAGTGTTATGTCCCCCGAACAGGCGCATTATATCAGATCCAATGATTATTTTGGCGACAGAAAAAATGGACGAGCTATCGGTTTTCCAGCATGTGAAGCATGCCATAACAATGCATTGAAAGGAGGAAATACATCCGATACGTTTCATCACCTGCTGGCTAATCACCAGAATTTGTGCTCCAAAAATGGTAAATACACGGTATCTGGATTAAATTACGCCGATGTTTTTCTAACGTACCATTGAATTTTGTAGGAAATTTAATGTTAACGTGTCATTTGCAATTAAATGTGTACGTGTACGCACAGGTCTGGCGTTCCTTTCAGCGTGACAAGTTACACGGTATTTACCTAACGGTATGTTATACAGGTACGTATGTAGAGTCAGGTCGATATTTTATTTTTCTTATTTGTGTTTCTTTCAGTTTCCCCCTCGTTTTTGTCGTCGGACGGGTTTGGTGCCAGTGTGTAGGGACCTGTAGAAGAAAATGTCTTCTCAAGATCCTCAGTCACTGAACATTGACCATCAGCTCCTCCTGTGAGCAAAGGTTTGGCCTTGTTTTCCAGCACTCTGTGATGTCCTTTTCATTTTATTACTAAATTGTGTATGTCTAATTATATTATATATATTATATAGTATTTTAAAGCAAATTAGTGTATTTTTAGTCATTTTTGATAAACTTATTTTCTGAGATTTGTTCAGGAAGTTATTGGTATAGTATTTTACTGTGATCAAAAGTTGGCGTACCAGAAAATTATATTTTTTCTGAATTTTAACCACAAAAATGGACATAGCTAAGTATTTTAAGGCAAATGAGTGCATTTTTATTTAATTTTAAGAAACTTTTTTTTGAGTTTTTCAGGATCTTATTATTACAGTATATTGCTCTTGATCATAAGTTGACTTTCCAAAAAAAGTATATTTTTTCTGAGTTTTAACACTGAATTTTTACCCGGAGTGCTATGTTCTTCTTGATCTCCCTGTTAAGTTAAGAAGTTTTCTTCTTCTCCATCTCCAGCCACAGCAAATTTTCGCTCTGTAAATACTTGCATTCCTCGTCAATACTCCTGTACTTGTCTTTCATCCTGCACAATTGTTCCTTCAGCCACTCCTCGTACTGCTGCATGGCCACGTAACGCTCGCGCCTCTCCTGACTGTACATGACCAGCATCCGTCTCAGTTTGTACATTTCTTTTTTCAAGTGCTGTTCACTCTCTTTTGCCCTGAGCTGTTCTTGTCTCAGAAGATATGTGAGTTGTTCATTTTTCTTTCTCAGTGCTTCTCCTACTGATTCACCTGAACTCCCACAGTGGAGATAACCCGTCTGTTGTGTCAGTGCCGTCATGTTTGTGTATACTTTACTCTGTTTGATTTTGAGAACAATGGTTCTCTGAGTGTGAGGCTGTTGTACTGCTGATGTACTTTTTTTACTAAATATTTTGTTGTCCTAACGATGTGACATTTTAATACTTTTAGTCATTTTTGAGAAACTTTTATTTTTGGAAATTGGTTCAGGAACTTATTGGTATAGTATTTTACTGTGATCAAAAGTTGGCGTACCAAAAAATATATTTTTTCTGAATTTTAACCACAAAAATGAGGTAGTATTTTAAGGCAAATGAATGTATTCATTTTTGAAAAGTTTTTCAGGATCTTATTGATACTTTATATTGTTCTTGATCATAAGTTGACTTTCCAAAAAAGGTATATTTTTTTCTGAATTTTACCATTAAAAAAGGCAATTGCTACTCAATTTAATGCAAATTAGACCATTTTTATTCATTTTCGAGAACGTTTTATTTTTGGAGACTTTTTCAGGATCTTTGTATAATGTGCTGCATTTGTCGGTCTGTTTTAACAGATTATCAGACACTCTTTGCAGACATATATTTCTTGTAATTATACTTTAAATACCTATTAAGGCAGTTTGTGAAGCGCCATCTGTGGTGAAGTACTCCATATTTGAACAGCATCAATATTGGTGAATCTCGCACACACGCGCACACACACGCGCACACACACACACACACACACACTCAGTGATAATGGCTTGTTAAGGTGGATGAAAAATAAGCTTCACTCCTGTCTCCTTTCTCTAATCACTCTGAAGCTTTGATTAGCCACCGCACACGAGTAATGGGTGGCATTTTCCAGGGGCTGTCGGGCGTTGGAGGGAGACGATTTAACGGCCTCTTCTTCTTCTCCTCCTTCTCCTCTTCCCAGTGGTTTTGATCTATTTTTTACTGCCTGTCTCACTCATTTATCACCAGCAGAATGGCTACTAAAGTAATCCGACATTAGCACCAAGCAACTGATACCTCGGGAAGGAGAAAGAAAGACATTTGAATAAATCATGGAGCATGTCTTCATTAAAAATGAAAAAAAAGAGAGTAAGCGACACTGGCATTGGCCCCTGAACTACAACAAACCAAAGTGTACAAAGTGGAGATGAGGCTTGATTAAAGAGGAATAATTGGACTCTGATCTGATTCACACTGGAATTATACTGAAAACCAGTGTTACACTAACAGACAGTGTTAGCTTGATTTGACTATTGCATTATAGACACAGTATAAATGATCTTATAAAGGAATGATGTAAAAAAAGACAGAAAAATAAAAAGAACCTCGAGGACAAGATGATTCAATAAAAAGGAATCGACGTTAAGTAAGAAACTTTAAATAACTGTGCTGTATTAGTATTGCTCTGTAGAGAAGGATTATAAATAAAGGTTTACCCATCAGAACATGTTTGTATAAGAAATTAGAATCTTTGTGTTCTCAACCCTTTACATCTACTTATGTGTGGTGCCATTTCAAAAGTACTGTAACTTAATTCATTATCAGGACTAAACAGGACCAACAGGTTAAATATATGATCATACCTGAGGGACATACAGTAGACGGCTGTGCAGAGACACATTCTCAGTCCAAATGGAGGTTGAGTTGGTTGTTGGAGCTGAAACTGCCCAACTGGAGGAATAGAGAGTGACATAATGAGTAGAGTTAAAAGAGGACATGAAAATGGTAGGTTTCCAAACTTCTGCACCCTCTCACGGTGACACAAATCGGTGTGAGTCATTTTACAAATGTGCCTTTTTAACTAAATATCGATGTGAAAATAAGGCGGTTGTGCAGCTGTTGATTATTTTCATCATGTATTTTGGTCATAATCACCGGGGCAGGTAGATTTTGACCTTTAACCTTTCATTAAATATCCATCAAATGTTTTGTAAAACAACTTTTTTATTGTTTAAAACATAAACATTATTCCCTTCTATCAGGAATGATCGAGGGCAGGTAACACACACACACACACACACACACACACACACACACACACACACACCCCGGACGGAGGTGAAATGTGTAAACATTATGAGAGCAGTCTACTCTACTTTTTCCTCCGAGGACTGGCTTCTTCATGAATAATGCAGATGCAGAGTTTGACCGCTGGCCTGCAGCTGATTGGCCGTCTCGGGGTCGTGGCTGGGGCGAATGGTTGCACAGGGGAAAGGTGTGGAGGTAAAACCTCCATCTCCACCGGCCTGGATGACTGACTTCTCTCCCCTATCAAACCCCAGCAGACATAGATACAGATCGATGCAGGTGTGGACTCTGACCACATCATCGACTCTCCTTACTGTCTTTGTTCACACGAGGGCGAAGATAAAGAGCTGAAAACTCTGATCGTTGTTTGTTTGTTTTTCTCACCCAGGACACTTATTTATTTATTGTGCTATGAATTGTGCAAACAGCACTGTCAAGAGACTCGGTGTTCGCTACAGTCCGAACAGATGGAAACCTGACAGTTTACCTAAGGAAGGCATGAGGATTGTGGCCTGATGGTGTGTTGCTATGGCAGTGTTGTTAGGACTAGTGTGAGGACACACATTTCACAAATTAGTTTTATCTTGTTCAGCCTGTTTAGGACTAAAGCTGAATAGAGAAATTGATTAAAGCCTCTGTAAAAGAGAATGAAAAAAAAAAAAAAGCACAATATTTAACCATCCCGATTAATTGGATGTTTGAACAGTCATTCTACATTTTATGAGAATATTTCAATGCATTTACCTGATTTATACATAACATGTTTATACACCAGTCATTTGTAGCCATATTAGCCATCTCATTTGCTATTCTCCACAGCTAGTGTATTAGCCAAAATGAGTGTGCGTGGCTACAAATGGCTACCAAACCAAAAAAAGAAAAAAAAAAAGATGGTTTAATTAGTGGAGACAGGGAGGTATGACACGAGCTGGTGAAGAGAACACCATCATTCTGAATGTAAGTTAGTAACAGCGCATGATCTTCGGTATTTTGTGATGGTCATTGACAGTCATTTGAGCTGTTTATTTAACAAGATTGAAATGTCCCTGCAACATTTCTGCATTTCATTTAAGGGCCGCTTTTGCTGTTGGACCTGACTGCGTTGGTGTGTCCGTCCTCAAATGTTGGCGTTTGGAGTTTAACCATCTAATGAAGAAGTTTATCAGCCTCCTCCACCATGACAGCCTTAGGATCTGACTCTCTCCAACCTCAGGCAGCACATCTGTAATTTCACAGCACACCTGTGGAGGCTCAGACTCGGCATCTTTATCAACCATTTCTTCCAGAGACGTGTCCTGTGTTTGGAGTGTCTGGGTTTCTTCAGTGGGACTTGAGTCGTCACTGGTCTTTACCTCCTGGTGGTGCTGCCCTCCTGTGGTCTGGCTCGCTGTCTCCACCTGCCTCTCTGTTTTCTCTTTCATGTGTTGAATTTTTACCCGGAGTGCTATGTTCTTCTTGATCTCCCTGTTAAGTTTCTCAGTCGCGTTGGTTTTCTTCTTCTCCATCTCCAGCCACAGCAAATTTTCGCTCTGTAAATACTTGCATTCCTCGTCAATACTCCTGTACTTGTCTTTCATCCTGCACAATTGTTCCTTCAGCCACTCCTCGTACTGCTGCATGGCCACGTAACGCTCGCGCCTCTCCTGACTGTACATGACCAGCATCCGTCTCAGTTTGTACATTTCTTTTTTCAAGTGCTGTTCACTCTCTTTTGCCCTGAGCTGTTCTTGTCTCAGAAGATATGTGAGTTGTTCATTTTTCTTTCTCAGTGCTTCTCCTACTGATTCACCTGAACTCCCACAGTGGAGATAACCCGTCTGTTGTGTCAGTGCCGTCATGTTTGTGTATACTTTACTCTGTTTGATTTTGAGAACAATGGTTCTCTGAGTGTGAGGCTGTTGTACTGCTGATGTACTTTTTTTACTAAATATTTTGTTGTCCTAACGATGTGACATTTTAATATTTTTTATTTTACTGACTTCACATCGGTTCACTCAAGGAGACGAAGCTAATCCCATCTGACATCAGGATCAATCACTAATAGCCATTAGATCAAAGTAGGTATTCATGACTTTGATGTTAATGTTTACATGTTTTAAACCCAATCACCATGTGGCTAACTCATAACTAGAGAAAACATAACATAAATGTACAAACTTATCTGCATTGTAACTTGATTTAGGCTCTGCGTATTAGCAATACCTGCACTCCACCGACTGCACGTCACCTGAAATGCAAAAAGTAAATGGCTTTAAAGGTCAAAATGGATTGATGATGACAATTCCATATATGTGGAATGATTTTGGCTCGATTCAGTATACACACAGAACAAATTATTATTAATTTTGTAATTATTATTGCTGTGTATTCTGGTCCACAATAACTTTTTCTTATGTAGGATTATATTCATATCTCTAACATTCAAAGCTTTGACTCATTTCCTTGCATCTGATTATATGGTGTCCTTTTAAATTTCTAGGCTGGTTCTCCTCTTTGTTTCCCCACTGTTTACGTTTTTAGTTTTAACTTTTAGTGCATGGACTAAGCTAAATTATATCTGACAGTGTTTTCACATTGTTCCTCTTCACATTGATGTTTCCACTGTGTCAGTCATGTCCAGTGTAAGTGAGTATCTGTGTGTGTGTTGGAGACGTGGATATTTTTCTGACTCCCTAATCAATCGGTGGCATCACGGTGTCATGTTGCCACCCACTGTGCCGGCTTTTTGTGCAAAGGCTCTTTATGTTAATGACATCATAATGTTATTTAGATCAATCGATTGAATGCTCCAGTCTGAGGTCAGGAGCCATGGGGGTGACGGGTTACATTTGCATAACACAGTGGCTCTCGGCGTCCCTTTGGACTGAAAGACAAACTCTAGTTGTGGTGCTGTGCTAATGCTTGTGGTTCCACACTGTGCCTCAAAGCTCTGGCCTTTCCCTCTCTCCACCCGTCAGAGTTATTGACAGGAGTTCCCAACCCACCGACCATCTCCACACATCACGCTGCTGCTGTCAGATGCTCAGATATCACGCCGACTTATTCTCCAAATGCTGTCTCCCCAACATGCCGTTTACAAACCAGGAGCGAGTGACTATGAAAGCTGCTACCACAACTTTTCCTTTTAAAAGACTCCGAATTTGCCATTGACCTTGTCAGCAACTTCACATCTGATCCCTTCTTTACAACATTCCTTTTAAACAGGCTCTTTGTGGACAGTTCAACCTGTCACTCCCAGTGTATCGTCACACTGTGGCCAAAGTGACATTTGAATCAGTCTTTACATTACATACACGAAATTGTCAAGTCCTATGAAATAAACAGTGATGGAAGAGGAGGCCTTATTTCACATAAACATTAAATGAAACACTACTATGGCTGGAGACACACCCTAAACAGTAGAGCTGAATTGTTTCTACTTGGAAACACTGCAACCAGGAAGTCATGATTATCTCCCCTGTGTGTGTGTGTGTGTGTGTGTTTGTGTGTGTGTGTGTGTGCGCTGTACAGCAAATGTTTCCCCAAATTTAGATTCACATTAACCTCACATGTCACACTATCTTAGTGCCTTGATTTACTGAATGGTAAAAACCATAAGAGCTGTATAAATACTAACACACTTCTTTGAAGAAAAGCCATACTGTCCTTTTAGCCAAACTGCATTTTCCCACCTGGAGACAAAATGGACACCCGGATGTCCTCACAGATTATGATTACACATATTATTGTCCATTATTAATACAGAAAGACACACAATAAAAAATGCACACACACAAACTGAGCAGCTTTTTCCTGTTTCTCAGTCCTTATAAAAACAATACAAACACTCTCCATTTTCCCCTCTCTCTCTCTCTCTCTCTCTCTCTCTCTCTCTTTCTCTCCCTCCCCCTTCACTTGTTTGGCCTCCCCCAGGACCCGTAGGCGTTGTCGGAGCCCGGCACTCTCCCCCGACGCAGCAGTTCACCAGGTGTTGTCTGCAACAGGCAATTAGTAGAATAGGTGTAGCTGTCAATCAGGCGGCAGGAAGATTAGCTTCTTGGCTGTAATTAGCGGGTTAGAGGCTTCTTGGCCCAGAGGATAAAGGCTTTGCCAATAATGGGCCCTGGGGTATTAATTACTGAAGGTCGAAGCTGCCGAAAAGGCCGGGATCTTAGCAGCAGTGCGCGTAAGATGATTGTTTAAATTTCAAAAATAATACTGCTCTGACAGTTGTTGGAGTCCCACGGGGCGACGGGTACAAGGTAGCCGAGGTAATTAGTTTGAAGAGGGAAAGGGCATGGTTACAGGCGTGTTTGTGGGGGGCGGGGGGGGGAAGGGGAGGGAGGGGCGAGCAAGGAAACGAGGATAGGAGGAAATGTGGAAAATGTAAGTGTGAGAGGTAGAAGAGTGACGGGAGGAAAAACTGAAGGCCGTTTGAAAATTATAAATGTTGAGAAAATATGAACAAGAAATCTTAAAAGATGAAACAAGTGTTGAAGTAGTAGAAAAAGAAGTAAGAAATAGAACGGGGAGGCAGTCGGGGAAGAGGGGAGGTGACGGTAAAAAAAAGGCGAGAATGTAGAAGAAGAGATGGGATAAAACATGAGGGAGAGCGGGGATTTAAATGTGAGGGAACAAGGGCGAAAAAGAGAGAGAGAGAAAGTAGGAGGATTGGGTTAATCAAACAATTCAGAGATGAAAACAGTTAGAGGGAAGAATGGGAGGAGTCACAAAAAAAGATTGGATAAATCCAGGAGGAGGAGGAGGGAGACAAATCTGCAATGGGAGGGAATGAGGGAATAGAAAATAAAACAAGAGAAAGGAGTGTGAATAAAAAGATGAGGAAGTGAGTGGGCAAGGCCGGAGTGGCTAATCAGGAATTTCGGGAGTTTTCTCGGGCTGGCCCATGTCAATCTCGGTTTGGGCCTTTTGGATAATGGGCATAATTAAAACATATCTGTCACTTATCTAACCTTATTCTTGCGTAGCTTCCATTCAACTATAGGCTACATTAATTCGTCATGGCAGCGCAGCCGCAACATCACAGCAGATTAGAGGGGTTCTACCATATCAGGGAATTCTCTTCTTTTTAGTTCTTACAATTGTAAATCTGACTCCACAGGAGTCAGTGCCTCACCAGCCATGAACCTCACCGCATGTTACTGCTGTAAAAATACACCCAATTGCCTTAAAATACTTAGCAATGTCAATTTTTGTGGTTAAAATTCAGAAAAAAATATACTTTTTTGGTACGCCAACTTTTGATCACAGTAAAATTATTAAGTTTCTGAACAAATCTGCGAAACTAAAAGTGAATAATTTGAGCTAAAAACTCGAAAAAGTATTTTATATGAA
>NC_024321.1:8628251-8639789 GCF_000523025.1 Cynoglossus semilaevis
AAACATTTGTGTTTTCCGGACGAGCCTCCGCTGTGCATTGAGTGTCTACAGATATGAAAACCCTAGACCGCAGCACTAAACACACGCTAGCAGGTTAACTTGACGCAAAAAAAAGTTTATCGAGAAAAAAAAAATAACGCACTAGTGTCCATAAAATGGCTAACATAACATAAAATGGTCATTATGTAGTTTAAACGTGAAAAGTTTGTGTCAAGTTATCTTTCTCCTCGTGACATCCACACACGCTCGACCAAATGTTTGTTTGAAAAACAAGAGTTCCGTTTTAATTTAAAAGCACTTGCCTAAATCATGCTGCCAGGTGAATATTTTGTGTTTAAAAGTCCAAAAAGTATTTTATATGAATATTTCAAAAATCACCCAAAACATGCCTTACTATAGCCTTACCATCGTGAAAATATCCATAAAAATAAAAAGTCCCCGAAATGCCTTAAGATGCAAGATTAGGTCCTAAAACATGCTGCCAAGTGATTATTTTGTGTTTAAAAGTCCAAAAAGTATTTTATATGAATATTTCAAAAATCACCCAAAACATGCCTTACTATAGCCTTACCATCGTGAAAATATCCATAAAAATAAAAAGTCCCTGAAATGCACTAAAATGCAAGATTAGGTCCTCAAACATGCTGCCAAGTGATTATTTTATGTTTAAAAGTCCAAAAAGTATTTTATATGAATATTTCAAAAATCACCCAAAACATGCCTTACTATAGCCTTACCATCCTGAAAAAGTGAAAATAATAAAAAGTCCCAGAAATGTTCACCACAAGATATGCGCAAAAATTTGGATTTTACCAAAAAAAAATTTCAAACAATTTCTCAAAATGCTCTGATGCAGAAAAAATAAAAGTTTTTTTCTACACCTGATTAAATGACACGTAAAATTGAGATTTTATCAAAAATTCCTCCAAATTTTTTTTCTAAAACCTCAAAATGCTCTAATTTCGTGATAAACATGCAGAAAAGATATTTAGATTTTTTCCCCTAAAAAACTTTCATCAAAATGTTTTATCATCTGTCAATATGACACATAAAATTAGGATTTCTCTGAAAAATTAAGAAAAAAATCCTAAAGTTGTATTATTTGATGAGAAACATGTAGAAATGATAACATTTTAAAATTTGTTTTTCCAGAAACTTTCATCAATATATTTCACCGTCTGACCATGACATACGAAATTAGGATTTTACTGAAAAAATTAAAGATATTTTAAAAAGTTTTTTCCTCTACATGTCTCAATCTGATGCACAAGTGGTTAATTCTGTTTGCTTCGCTCGTGTCCCCAAAACACGTCAGCTAATCTAATAAATGCACAATTCTATTCTCACGTGCTTATCTCTTTATTCTTGTAAACATACGACTTCATTCACATAAACTTTGTTCTCCTAAACTTACAACTTTTAGCATTTTTAATGTATTTTTGTTCTCAATATGGCCACAATACTCCATCATAACATCTTAATAAAGTGCTATCTCTTTATCTATCGTAATTAAAATATGTGGACAATTCTCTAGTTAGGTAAAGTCATTTCATCTTCTCAAGCTAAAAATCTAATCAATATGAGAATAATTGTAGTTTTGAACAGATCTCAAATTGACAATATAACGTATATTGTCACTACAATGTAACGTTTTGTCCCTGTAGCAGGCCCAATTAATGTTGCAGTACCCATTTTAGTCACAAGAGGGAAACACGGTAGCGTTTCCGAAAACAGACACCACGACACAATAAAACACCTATAAATCTCTCTTTATTAAAATATGTCTGGCATTTTATTAAAAATAAAATTAAAACTCTCTCTCCAGTTAACGCTGCATATTGCTGAGATTTTAGGCGTCAGTGGTTTTTAATAATCAACTGCTGTCACTGTTTCTGATAACGGCAAATCTACCGTACTGTATCAGCAGACCATAGCTGAAGCTGTATTACTGTGTCAGAGCAGTCACTTCAAATGTCCAGCAAGGGCGGCAAAAGACATGTCCTCACAACCAGTAGCTGCACAAAAACAAGCCCATTCTAACCTGCACTGCAAAAATAAATGAAAACTTTTATCTATAGAGGTTTGTGTCGAGCTGAGGAAAAACTAAAACGCGTTTTCAAAGATTGACAAGTGAGGTGATGTCACAGACAACATTTTCGAAGTTGCTTAAATACTGTCCAAAGCACGTGGAATAAAAATGGCAAAAGATGGAATTTAGGGGACAGGAGAATTTGGGGATGTTATTTTAAAATATGCCATTAAAAATAAATAAACAATGACAGATGACATTTAATTAGAAAGAAGCTAATGTATTTTATAAAATGTAAAATAAGGAAGGATACTTTTGATATGGCTAAACCCTGCAAAAACTTCAAACTTAAACATGTATGTTTATGTATGTTTTGTAGTGTAAAGGGTTAGCAGTGTCTGCCAGGAAGCTGAGGATATGTTTTGGGGGTTTTTTTTATACTACAGGAATACAACAAAAGAGTGACTCCTGCCCTCAAAATTCTACTGATTTGAAGACTTTATATAGAAAAGACTAGGCAATGGTTGACAAGTCAAGTGCTTTGGGCTGTAAACAAATTCACAAAAGCTGTTTTACAGACTGTTTCATTTGGGTTTTTTATACTTGTACAACCACTTTGCATTATTTTCATTTGAAATATACGGATTATACTGTGGCTCCCGTTAAAGGTGGACAGTATCTTAAATGAGATATCTTGGTGTCAGAGTTTATAGAGATAGGTTATGTCCTGGTTGTGTTCATTCTTAATATCGACTATCAGCGTGTCTCTTTACTGAGGGCTGACATGTTTGCATGGATTACATCCAGATTCTTGAACACTTAAGGTGAAAGAACTAATTTTGAAGAAAGTCACTATGTGTTTTCTAGTAGTTTCATGCTCAGCTTTGACAAATTTCTGTTCTTCGCAGGTTGGTCCTCAGTCCTGGACACAGTCCAGTCGGTTTCCGTGCACCCAGTAACAGATCTGGGCAAACTTCAGAGGTGTGATGCGCACAGCCACGTTGTAATCCCGATTCTCTCCATCTATCTCCAGCCACTGGTGTCCAGAGAATATGCCGATGACTTTGCGTTCCCAACGCTCCAGAGTGTTGTCCCAAACTCTTCCATACACTCCAGAGCCGCTGGCTCCTGGCCTGGCATCGCAGTGCTGGTAAATCAGATCACTGGACTCTTCTTCCACAGGACAAAACCTGTACACCAGCTCTCCAGGTCTGTCACTGTCAAAACCAGAGAAGTGGATACGGTTCCCTGCCAGGCCGTCAGATGAGGGCGCCACTGAGAGGCGCATGAAGGGCCTTCGGTGAGGCCAGCGTAGCTCCAGCAGGGCGTAGTCAAAGTCCATACTGACCTCCTGAGGACCCTGGATCCAGCCTTTGGGAACACGAGTGCGTTTCACCCTGACCCAGCGCACCAGAGACTTCTTAGCAGAAGTCAGGTCGCCCTTTGTGCTGTTGAACGACGGTGGGATCAGAAAGCCCACCCTCAGTTTTCTCGCTCCTTTCACATAGTCCTTTCCATCATGGACGCAGTGGGCAGCAGTGAGTATGTGCAGCGGAGACACGAGAACACCAGTGCAGCCTGTGGAGATCCGTACTGCTGCAGAGAAGGGGTAATCCATCAGGAAGTTGTTGCCCTGAATGTTAAAGCGACCGTCTGACCCATAGATCTGACGCCTCACGCGCTTGTGTCTGGGCCGCAGTCTGGGTTTTCTACCAACTGATGAGTATGCAAAGACAAGAGCATCAGCCTTCAAGTCCTCCTCGTCCTCCACGTCCACAGTAGTCAGGGTGCGGGAGCCGTCTGCGTACAAGGTCTCAAACGCCAACTTCTCCGTCAGCTGCTCGTCCTCCTCCGCCCTGTGGAAGCAGCTGGAGTTGCAGTGAGTGATGAAGTCCAGCTGAGCGTTAGCACTGAAGCTAGAGCGGCCCAGAGGCCTCGGGGTGTGAGGGACCAGTGTGGGGACATGGAGCGGTGAAGGATGAGGAGGCTGCAGGAGAGAAAGGCTGAGGGGCAGGAGAAGCTGGAGGAGCAGGAGCAGGTGAGTCAGGAGGGAGGTCTCACGTTGTATCACCATGGTGATGAAGAACACTGCAACGGTAAGACGGGATGTTAACCCCACGTGGTTTCACACAGTGCTACGTGTTGTTCCATAAAACCAATGCTAAATCTCTGGGTAACAAAAGACGTTATTTATCATATTCACTTTTTTTATGTTCTTTGGCTGATTTATAGTTTTTACAGCTGCACGTTGGTGAAACCTGTGCTTCTTTAAGCTGTGCAACATTTAAAGTCTTTATAATTATACGGACAGTAAAGAAACCCATTCTCCAGTAGATTTAAAATTCTTTCTCAGTTTCTCTCATTTTTATCCTGAATTTTCTTTTATTTGCATGTAATAGGCAAACAAGAAATGTCTATGCCGTTTTTATTTTTACAGGTTTTAAAAGTTCAAAGGTAACGTGAAGTATCTACAGTGACATTTCACATTCGGTGAACCTGCCGTGGGACAAAGACGTGCACTGTACACTGATCACTCACTCATCTGAACTCTGCCAAAGTGTAAACCACACTGCCCACAGTAGGTGAGTCAGTACGGTCACCCTGAAGGTTCAGTGTTGTCATGCATGGTTGAAGTTGATGTGGTGTTGAAGCAACAATGAACCTTTTGTTCTTATGTCATAGGTTAACCAGGAAAATAGGATTTCAGACCCAACAAAGGACTTTATATCCTTTATGTACCATTGTAGCATAAATGGCTTAATGGTAAAGACTCATATCCTCAACAAAACAGTGTGGATAAAATAAAAGAAAGATTGTTTCCATAACATGACAACAAGTCGGACTATTCCCTTATCACAACTTGAGCTTACTGATCACCCTGAGTTTGTGGCTTTTTTTGGGGGGGGGAGGAATGTTGTCACTTCAATATGCTTTGTATTGTAATATATATATACATCTCTAGGATTCAAATCAAATATTTGCTGAAACTTATAGGAGTGAAGTTGTACTACTTCACAGAGTACTGGCGGATCTCAGGACAGATTAGAAGCAACAAAGTGATACTTGATCCCCTCTAAGTGCTGCGAACCTGGAGGCACTCATGGCATAAAGAGAGCAGGTGTGTAAAAAGAGGAGGGGAAAAAAACAAGTCAAGGCATGGCAGCAAAACAGAGCATTATGGTTAACAAAGGACAGGGTGGGGCCTGGCCACACACCTATGTGCTGTACCACGTGACACTACAAGGAGGCAGCATTACAGACAGGAGCCCCAGTAAGAAGGGAAAGTACAACTTTCTTGTGGATGCTGACGTGTTAAATATTTGACAGATCTGGCACACACTTGACTCCAGCTTCAGCAGATCATTTTTGAGTCAGTGAAGATTTAGCGGATCTGCAGTAGGCTAGCACATGAGTCAAAACAAAAACATTTCTATATTTTATGACTTAAATCTCCAACGCTATCAATCAGACGCCGGCAGGACAAGTGAAAAGTTCCAGTGAGTCTTTTAACGGCAACACACTGGTGTTCACAGACTGGAGACTGGACAGATCAGAGAATCAGGAAACAGATTTTGATCAACCTTTTTATCTCAAAGCCTCCTCATCCATTATTTATTGAATCAATCAAAATGTCATATTAAATGGCACATTAATTTCAGATTAAAGACTAAATCTGGCAAATTACGCTGACATAATTCACAACAAGCTGAGAAAATGTACTCAGTGAATATTTCAGGGTAGAAGTTGGGGATTATGTATATGTATACACAGTACGCCTGTGTACAGCAGCAGCTGACAATGATGTCAATTATATATTGACAGGTATGGTTCTGGGCTACACCACCAACACTGGACAACAAAGTCACAAACATGACCTGAGCGCCAACCTGTGGTTTTTTTTCTTTCACTAATAAAGACAATATTTTGGTTTGTCACAAGTGTTTTAATTTGTTGTTTTTATTTTTATTTTTGCTCCTTCCTGACAGAAAACTAAAGTTTTTAATCTTCTATAAGGACGTTGTGAGTGAAACACTGAACAACATTTTCCACCATTTTTCACCTCAGTACATGTGAATGCTGAGACATGCTGTGAGGATGAATCTCCCCTGGGGGACAGCAAAGTGTAGGGTGTAAAGTCAGAGGTTTTCAGTTCTATTTTAGAGGAGAATCTACTAATCTGTTAAACTAGCATGACTAGGGATAGGGATAATTATTGCTTTTGACCAGAGGGGCATTTCAGAGACGACGGGACACAAACCGAATCTTGAACATTTGTATTGACGTTATTTCCAAAATATCTCTTAGCAGTGGAAAAACTACACGTGTTTATCAATAACATATTCACACAGGGAAGGATTGATTTAAAGATGCTGTAGAACAAGAGCAACAATCTGAACCCATACAAACACAGTGATTCTTTTATATAAAAACATCAAATCATTAAATGTATTATAATGTATAAATACACAAATGGATTACCTCCTGGTTAGAGGCGGATGATCCGGGTAAACATCCCAGTCAAACTTCACTCTCCATCAGACGAGTCCTCCAGGATCACTTGTTCCCAGTTTTTCTTCATCATCTCAAACAGGTTGTTCCTCTGTCTCTGTCTCTGTCTCTGTCTCTGTCTCTGTCTCTGTCCCTGTCCCTGTCCGTGTCTCTGTCTCTGTCCGGTGAAAGTAAAGAGTGTCGTGTTTAAAAGACGTTCACAAAAACAATTGTTTCAAATTACAATACGCGCTTAAAGCAGATACAAATAAAACTCCAAACGTCTGTTGACTTCGTGCTGCACAGACAGCGCGTCACGAATAAAAGTCTCTGGACGAAGACTCTCCTCCGGCTTCCCCGTCCCAGCGCCCCGCCCTCCCCCAGCCCCCCGGCCCCCCTCTCTCTGTCTGCTCACTGAGGGAGTCTGACATGTAACCCTTCACCCACAGGTTACCCTCACACTCTGATGTGTATTTTCACTTCTGACACTGCACAATGATGGGACACAATTTAATCGAATTAAGCCTTTACACGTGGAAGATGAACAGATGTGCACAAGAGCTGGTTCGAGGCCCACAGGTGGACCAGGTGGACCACAGTGAAAAGGTCGAGGTAGGAGAAGATACTGAGGACTGAAATGCTAATGTTGTTTTAATCTACTGAATTAGGTCATTAGATTAATTTGAATGGAGATCCTCTAGGGGAGGCTGCAGCTACATGTGTTTATATAAGTACAGGTACAAAGGTAGTACTCGTCACAAGGTCCAGTTGTTGTTTTTTTACAGTCTTTACAGTAAAGTTGAAATAAAACGACCAAAAGCAGTGGTTTATCTGTGACCTAAAGTTCTGTTATTGCATTCATTTTATCAAATTATTTCCCTCACCCTTTAGTAACAAAGAGCAGAAATAAAGAATAAAAATAGTTTCCATTTCAACTCTGTCAGTACTGTTACTGATTTTTCCCTGCTGTAAATTACAGGCAGCTAAAAGTAATAGGGGGATCCATAAAAAAGAAAAAGAAAAAAAAAAGAATTATAACAGATAAAGTCAGAGTTGTCCAACACACGTCTGAGGGCTATGACTGTTCCTTGGCTGCCTCTGCCTGTTGTTGTTTATTAAGAACTCTAGTCTATGACAGAAAATGGACCGGACTCTTCAGTCTGAAGAAGAAAAAAAACAAAACAAAAAAACTGTAGCAGTTATATGTAGCAGCAGGTTATATGTAGCAGCAGGTTTAAGACAATATCCTGTCTCAGTAGAGTGAACTACAGACTCATCTCCCCACAGGTTTTAATATTAGAGCTCTATTACGGAAGTTAAGATTTATTACACAGTGAAACTAAGTAGATGATTTTTTTTTTCTTTTATAGCCCAGTTGCAAATAACCACTGTTTCTGTTCATCATATCAGACATTTGGCTCATACACTCAGGTCCTATGGTGCCAAGCAAGAAAGGTCTTGTTTCAGGTATTATTGCACTGCAGTCATGCAATTGCCAAGAGTTATAATAAAATACAAATGAAGACAAACCTTGGCAGACAGACAGGTGATTGTTGAGACATGCAGGCTGCAGGATTCACCTCTGCTGCTCGACCTTGATCTCCTGAGGATCTGTCATCTCACAGTGAACCTGTGGAATTTGGTGAGCCGTGCAGCGACGCTCCCATGGGCTAGGTGGCAGTAGCAGGGGCGCTGAAACAGAGCTCCCAGTCACAGCCGCAGTGCTGCCAGGAATGCTAAGGAATCTCCCAACAAGGACGCAGGTCAGGCTGCCAGCACCGTGTGACTGCTCTCCTCCTCAGAGCAGATGTCACCGTCCAGCAGGTATGTCGAAGGTCTGGCCCTGGACACAGTAGTGGTACTGGAAAAAGGGTTTTTGTGGTCAGAAATGTCTTCCTTGGGGGTTGGTAATTAAAATTCCAACTAAAGCTGTTGGTTTAAGTTTACCACTACCACAAATGTTGTGTTTTTAATTTAGAGATGTTTGGAAAATTAGGATAGCATTGGTTGCAGTTGCAGCAAGAATACATTCTTTAAATTTCAATTCATGTCTACCTAATATTTACCTCATCACTGTCACTCCATTTGTGTTCCATTTTTTACCAGATATTTCCAAAAGGAGACAGACCTGCACTGCAGGAAGGTCAGAGGAGCGTCTTAATTCTGTGTCTGCAAGGAGACACTTTGGTCATTCCTGCAGAATGAAGCCTCACTTTGTTCTGAGGAAAAACATGTTAACAGAAACACACAGTATTACTCAGAAATGACAAAACAAACCTCTGAGAATGGTACATATCTATAGTTACAAAAAACTTAATTTTTGTATACAGATTTCCTTTTCCTTTTTTTGGGATTTATAGAATCCATTGTCAAAAATTGTGATATGGTGACTCTAAATGTTATTCTATAATTCCGTGAGAAACATTCTGTTTTGACAGACAGTTCTCTTGTTAGGTCTGCAGATAGTGTGGGGTCAAAGTTCATCCTTGTCCAAGGGTCAAATTGTTAGTGGATGCTCCTTTTATACCCAAGCCTAAAAAGTGCATACGAACATATGAAATGCATTATCCTGTGATTTTATTATAGAATACATAAAAGTACAAATATTCCACAAGTGTGATTTAGCTCAAATTATTATATTACAGTACATTCCACTTGGAATTTCGACATGCTGTCTACATTAGAGCAGCAGCATTTGTCATCGTAGTTATGAACTACTGTTACTGAGTACAACTGGATTCTTGTACAGTAAATGTATTTCTCTTGTTTTCTTGCCTGTTCCTCGTCGTTTTAATACAATCATCACTGCTACTTCTTCTTCTCTGTGACTGGTTTAGCGCTGACAGGTGATCCCTCTGTGAAAAAGAAACTCAATGCAGATGGGAATAAATGTGAGCAGGCACAGAGCCAGAGAGGAGTAAAGGTAAAAGTCTGTGAGTGTGTGTGTAGTGATGGTCATCTCTGACTGTCTTTGCTGCAAAGACCAAACTAAAGACACCTTCTCTGGGTTGTAACTGAAGTGTAACTGTGTGGAGTACCTCTCTTCACTGCTCTTCTTCACAGGAACTTCTCTTCATGTTTCTTTCCAGGACTGTAAAATAATACAGACACAGATACAAAAAGTATGTTTTAAAGTAGAGCAATTATTCATTTTAAGCCATTTGGCAAACTGCACCAACTTTTCTAACACATGGAATGTAATCCATTTTCCAGAATGTTTTCTCTTCTTCCATTTGTTGGCTTGTATAAATTTATGTATATGGAGTTCTGTCAGGAAAAAAAACATTTCAGGTTTATTGCGGGTTTAGATTTCAGAACAGGGCCCCCTGCTGTGTAACAGTTTAGGTGGAAAAACGGTGGAAAAATGGAGCAGAGCAGTGTTTATTCTGCCGAGCAGATCCAAGCTCACAAAGAACCGGAGATTGATATTTCTGCTTGAGGAAAATCAGCAAATAAACAGAGGGAGTCACTGACAGTTTTCTAGTCCGTGGCTGCTTTAACACGTCCACACTGTTTATACCTCTTCATGTGACGCTGTCTTAGGTGTGTGGTATTTAAGAGAGCACGGAACTGACTGCAGGGTGAACGCGTCCGCTGCTGATGAAACACAAATTCCTGTACAGCCAATCAACCCTGTGACACTGACTCACTGCTGCCGCTGTTTGATGGTGTATTTACATCAACACACAGATGTTCACGTTACAGACTGTGTTCGTCTGTACGAGGACACCAGGTGGGACAGTGGTTTTATTGGTCGACCTCTGGCTCAGAGCAGGGAGGCCTTCTGCTGGTAGGACGGGCCAGATGTGATCAAGAACATGTAGCAATGGATATTTTAGTGGTTTAGGTTCAGGGCTTGGATTTCACTACATGGGTGTTGGGCTGTGAGAAGAACTGCAGTAGTTTATATCAATAACATTCAAAACAATTAAAAAAGATCCAATACAATTATGCTGTTTTTCAATAACCTAAAACCTCTATTTTCAATGGCTGCTTGTATGTAATGAAAATCCAATGAAATCCCTGTGGATTAAAAATAGTTCTTAGTCATATTCAAAGAATAAAACATATAAAAACAGAAATAACTCTAAAGTGGAAGCTGTAATGTCTCCAACCCAACAAAGGTAACTTGGTCACATTTGTTTCTCCAGTTCCGGAGTTCGTGCAGTGGACACTCGCCCTAAAAAGCTTCAACATTTTCCTAATTGTCGTCTTTAACCTTAACTGCAGCCACTTTTCTTTATATATTTAACAATGTTTGAATGTCGTGTGTGATAAAGCAGCTGAGGCCAACGCTACCAGACTGTCTGAAAAGCCAATAAAAGGTTTGCACCTATTTAGTCATAAACCAGTAAACTGACAATAGCTCCCTGCAGTGCTCTGGAGTAAAGTTCAAGGATCATTGAAGTCATTAGAATTCATCCTCTGGGAACCATGAACATCTGCAGGACATTAACCCATAGAGTAGCCTCCACATCGATGAGTTGAGATACGTATATTTAGAGAAAGAAATGGATGGAATCATCTGTCTGTTTTCTTAAGGATGATCACACAATTTTAGCAAAGAGACTGGAGCCAGTGGTGTCACTCATCAGCTGATGGTAGGGTACAGTCTGGATGATGGGGCAGGAAGAAGGCACATGGCCGCACAAAGAGACAAGCAACCAGGTGTTGGGTGGGCACACTGGTACAGAACTCCATCTGCGAACAGAAGACCTCAAGCTGCCAAATCCAAAGATCTGCTTCATGAACCCTCGCTCTTAAAGGTCAGGATTTTTCACAGGTGACCTATGACCTCCAGAGTCTCTTCTTTCCAACTTGATTCTTTTAGAAAATAAATTGCCCAGGCAGACCTAGGTTCTGTCATGTTCATTTACACATAGCCACGATTTAGAGAAACAAGTTAAGACTCAACCAACGAGCGAATATTTGGAAAGAGAAGAGACGAAACGATTGCCATCAGATATTTGACCATCTGTGTCACTTCTGTTGGACTTGGATCACAATTCTTCCCTGGGTTC
>NC_024321.1:8639835-8649956 GCF_000523025.1 Cynoglossus semilaevis
GGTTCAGCCTGGAGGAGAGCAGTGAGGAGGATTCCAGATAAGTGAGTTCACACTGCATGTACGTGTGAACAAGCATACCTTCAGATTTCCATGGCAATCGTGTCCTGGCACCTCACGCACACGTCAAAGCCTGTAATAACTCCATGGAGTCCATCAGTTATGTATGTGTCCTCATGTGCAGAGCAGACCCAGTTAAATATAGTCAAAGCCAGGGATCAGGACTTATGTGACAAACTAGGAATCTCTGAACAGGATTGTAGTGTTTTCTCCAGACTCTTTAATCTGGTAATTGGATTCACATTCAAAGGGAACCATCTGAACTGTTCGTGAGGATCCTGGAGCTCTTGACCTGCTGTCGCCCGGACTCCGTCGTCACTGAAGAACTGCAGAGACTGGAGCCCTTTTAGACTGCAGTTCTTTATAGAGGGAGACTGTGAGCACAAAGAATGTCTCCTTTCTCCTCTCCAGTCGGTGCCTCCGTGTTTTATGTCTCTCTTTTTTATCTTGATATATTTATTGCTTCTTCATTTTGTTCCTTTTCATCAAAACCTCTCCATCCCATCTGTTCACGCAGAGAGCAAAGACGTCTCCTCATGTGCAACACTTGACCAAGAGGAATTGACAGGAATGACATTTTGAACAGCAATTTTCCTACTGGAAAACAAAATCATCCTCCTGTCAGGCAGAGGTCCCTCCTGCCGTTGGTCCCTGGTTCTCCTGCAGGGCCTTGTGGGTACGTATTCAGTCTGACTTCCCCTCGGCATGATGTCATTTCAGTTTGGCTGTGGGAAGTGTATGAGAAAAGGAAAAAAGGAAACACAGTTAGCAAAAACAGGACAGAGGAATGCAAACTGACTGACTGCGATGAAATCCATCAGGGGAAAGGTGGGAGAGCGTGTGCTTCTTCTCATATCTTCAACCAGTCTGGGCAGAGTAGAGAGACGTCTGCAGCCGAGATGAGAAATCATCCCACAGAACCTTCTGCTGCTCTAACCTCTGGCCTCACACAACAGCTTTAAAGCATCTTTTGGTTACTATCAAAAAGAAGAATGCATCTGTTTGCTGATTCAACAGGAATTTAGACCCTGAGGCCAAAAAAAGATTTTTTTTTTTTTATCATTCCAACCTGTTCTAGAATAGAACATGATGATGTAGAGTCTGATGTTTATATTTTTAATATCAAGTTTTATCTTTAAAATTATTAGTTTCAACTTGACATTTAAAAACTGCGTGGTTTTGGTTACAGACAAACGTTTCCAAAAAAGCACCTCGGTTCAATGAAAACAAGAGTGACAAAATATTTATAGAGTTCAGAAAAACAGGCAACAAAGCGTGGCTTTAATATTTGGGTAACGGCTGCTTAAGTGATACCAGAGAGAGACATTTGTGATTGGAATGCCAGAAACTAGAGATGCGAGTTGTTTGTTGAGAACAACATGATGCAGAATCAGAACCGCCGATAAAGACTGAAGCGTCAGGGTCTGGAGACAAGGCCTCTCAGTGTACATGGAACTTATTAAAAATTTAAAACACGTGACCCTCCTTGACAGCCCTGTGATCAGTGCCTTCAGCGGGCTGATATGGTTTGAATATCAGGGAATCAAAGAGTTTGTGATAGATACACAACACAGACACACACAAGTACAACCACATCAGATAGATCAAACACCCCTCCAAGACGTTTCCACAGAGCATACGGAGACAAAACCTATTCAGGTCATTTTAAAGGAGCAGCAAATGTGCTGTAAAGGCCTGGGCAAACAGAACCAAATATTTACAGCCTCGGAGCGAGCATTCCCACTGACACTGGTCTGAGCACAAAGACAGTGGAGAGTCATTGATGAGTTTGACCCTAAAAAGATCCAGTTACCTCCCTCCCTGCCTGCATGGCCTCATTTGACTCTCCAAGTATGTCAGAGAGCTTATCTGTCAGCTCTGAACTTTTTCCTCCACCAGGGGACAGGGGAAAAAAACCTCACCAACCTTAAGATTCAAAAATCTTACACATAAGCTTCGGGAGAGCGGCATGCAGAAAAGTAGAGCTCTTAAAATCCTAAATTTAAAATCCATTTAACTGTTGTCTGTCGTGAGTATTGTTACAAACGTTTCTAAAGAACTGTTGTCAAATGTTGTGTACTGTAACTAATCTGATTTTTCCACTATTCTAGCAGTGGGTCTTCACTTGGACTTGGATGTGACAACAATCTGAAGGGATGTCTGGTCCAAGGTCTAAATGGTTGGGGTTTCCAGCAGTGGCAGAGGAACAGAATCATTATGTTGGATTGTTTGTCTCCTGTCGACTGAAAACAATTCCAGTCTTCTTCTGCTTTTAGGGCCAAAGAATTCTAAAACATTTAAAAAATGCATACCGTTTGCTGTGAACATCACACTCTCCAGCGCCTGTGGCCAAGAAAACAATGGAAGAGCTCCCTCAAAAATGTCATGAAGTAAACTGTTGAAGTTATAAGGGTTAGTTTTTACATTTCATCTACTCAAATATGCTGAAGGCAAACAAGTTTAAAATCAACAAATTATTTTGTCTATATAATTATTAAAGGAGCTTCTCTTTTTTTCATAGAGCAGCAGGTTAAAGTTGAAGGGGGAGAGGGTCTGAATGGAATGTTCTGGAATGTTATCACCAGAGAAATGACCAAGGCCCCGCCCACAGGATCTACACAGTTGCCAGGTAACAAATCCCAGATAGTGGCTACAGTGAGGTCTGTTGAACAATTAACCACACTTACATTGTGTTTGTGTGTGTGTGTGACTCAGCTGCTATTTACCCAAGCTCAGATCAGCCCAGCAAATGAATATGGAGCCTCAGGACACTTACCAATCAGAACCAACGTCTTTTTTATACAGATTTCCCCTGTTTGCCAACTCCAGCAAACAACTTGTTTGCCATTGCAAAGAAACCTTAAAAAGGCAGAGAAAACACCACAAGGCTTTCACACACTGTCTCAGGTTTTCTGTCTTGTATTAAATAGGTGTGTCTGTACATGCTCTTCAGATGAGAAAGTATGTCATTTTCTGTAATTTGCCAAAATTCTCGGAACATTAGGGATGGGTGGCAGCTGGAATGATCATGCATGAAGAAGAACACGTGCCCACTTATTCACTGTAAATGTTCCTGCTCTGTTTTCACGTGGAAATTCCTCGGACATACTTTGGAAATTTGGCATAGGTGCAAGCAAAGACGGTTCCAGGGAAAATGTCTTTGGTGACATTTGTCACCCATTATGGACAGTTTGGGTGCTGTCCTAGTGAGACAGAAGCCAAAAGCAACATTACTTCAAATTAAATAAGTCCTGGAGATCCAAGTCAGGCTTTTATGGTCGTTACATGGACTTAAAGAAAGGTTAAAGTCTAAAGTTGTTGAAATCAGGCCTGGAACAGAACTCTCAGTCTCATGTGTGCTTCAGACAGAACAGATTGATGGCAGGATAAGACTGGATTCTGTGTTGTCATCGAGGTGTGCACATTTAAAGCTCACTGTCGAAGATATAATCCCTGAGAGAAGAGTGTGCAGAGATACCTTCACGCTGAGCCCAGTGCAGCGAGAAAGACAGAACCACAGGCAGAAGAACGTGATGAAATCACAGACAGACTCTGAGATTTAAGAGAGATTTGCTCCTAAAACTGTCAGGAAAAAAAAGTTATACTGCAGTGTGGTCCATATTTTTCTCATTGGTGTGGTAAACAGCTGAAATGCACAGATCAGATGGAGGACGACGGTCTATAAAAATTCCACAAGGTTTCAAACTGAGAAGATTTCTGAGAAACCTGCGGATGATTCTGGGCTCAGTTCTGGTTATTTTTGAGGGCTGTGAGATACAAATTTGAATTTTAGTACAGAGTAGCTGTGAATTAATCAAGACAAATAATGATTATTTATAATTACATTTATCACATTAACATTTTATGAATCTTTACTGCTTTGTCGTTATTCTGTGTGTGTTCAGTGTAATGGTATAAACTATAAGCTAACACCTTCTTACTTCCAGGCTAAGGTTTGGGGTTTTTTTAGTACAAAAATGTACAGATATTTTTGGTCAATTAACAAGGGAACAACTATTTTTTTGGCTAATTTGTTTTCCTTTTTTTTTTTACACTTTTTTCCTAATATGTTGCAAAACAATAACCTTAGATACATGGTCTATTGTTTGACCCCTGTTTCAGGTCATGTTGACTGCACTCCGTAGTTGTCTTTTTGTTTTTTTAAATGTGATTTCTTCCTCATTGACATCAGTACAGAACATAGTAACAGTAACTGAGTGTAGCTCAGTTCAGTTATTCTCCACAGAAGAGTGATAAGATTTCATATTCAGTAAACACACAGCATCTACTCGGCCAAGTTTTGACTTAAAAACACATGGCAGCGGAACAGCGTCCTTAGATTATGGTGAAAATAATTTATTTGTTTATTTGCGCGCCTTCGTTTCGATTCCGTCATTTCGTGTCCTGTTCAACAGCCAAATTTGTGGCGCTGGTGATTTCATCATCAGTAAAGTGCGTGAAGAACAAACAAGTGATCCAGATGTGGCTCCTACAAACGCTGGTGCCAGATCTCATCACTTCTTATCTGCCACTGCTCATCCTCATATTTACATGCAGTATTAATGTGGCGACACGGCTGTGTGACATAAAACAACAGCAGTATACCTAATTAATCCCAGACTCTCTAAACAGACATGCAACAAACAAGTCTTCCACTAAATGAAGACAAACAGCAGCATGCCTTTCACACTGACACACCTTCAGCCACTTAAAACTGTTAACTGCATCATCAGTGTGTGCATGAGCACTTGATTTATTCCCAGAATTAAATTAAAAAAGTTTCCACTGCACTTTTTTTAGTTTATTGAGTCCACTACAAAGATTTTTTTTTTATGATTAGGTGTCTGCCAAAACTTTGCACATTGAATGAAAAACGCATCTAGCCAGAAGAGTTTTCATGGTTATGAAAAAACATCTTTAAAGGATGGGAACGTGGCCTGCTGCATTCTTTCCTTTATCAGGAATTCACTGAGGTTTGGCTGCACACCTCACACTGGAGCAGATCTTGTTCTGCTGGAAAAAACAAGAGCTTTCATTTGTTGTCCCTGTGCGCCATGGACAGACTGTGCTTCTGGACTTCAGAGCGGTCCAAGAAGCTCAGGGCAACTCCACACCCACGCTTTAATCCTTTAAACACTGCAGGAACAAAACTAGTCTCCGCTCCGTGACCCAAACAGACCACAGAAAAAGCTACACAGCTCATTATGTTCTGAGAATAAAGCTCTGAGTGCTGAGCAGCCACAGGCCTAAATTCAGGGCTGTGTCCCCAGGCCTGCTCCTCCTTTCAGCTACAGACCGACTGATAAAGCAGCAATGACCATAACTGGAGTGATCCAACATGGCACACTTTGCTGTGTGTGCAGCTGCAGCTCATTGTTTCAGAACAGCATCTAATCCGGCGCTGATTAGAGTCTTTAAATTGACCGGAGTGACGAAAGCACTGAGCTGCACAAAGACCTCACCGCTGTGATGAAACCTCGCAGTGACAACTGTCTAATGGTGAGTCACTGCCAGATGAACAGAGAGCTGACAACAAGAGCCGAGCACATGCATCTCTGTTCATACTCAACAGCAGAATCTTTAACAAGAAAACCTCGTCTGGCTCCAGTGAGACGTTTAGGACATTTAGGACCAGACCTGCATAAACACACGAAGGTCACGAGAGCGCCACCTGTTCTGCTTGGCTTTGCTCTCCAAATATTTAAATCATAAAAAAGTGGAAAACACATTAAAGAAAAAGGGAGGAAACTGAAAATAAAAAAACTCTGGTTTTTTACCCTCCTCGTCTATGTCTCTGCCATGAAAAAACAAACAGTTTATTAAATCAGGCAAACATTGGGCATCAACTCCCTTCTCTGAGAAACCTCAGGACAAAGTGATGAACCACAAGTCATGCAGCATGAATGAGCCTCTGGTGGAGGTTTTTTTCCAATCCAACAGATTAGGGATTAGGTTCACTGTTTGCCTTACATCGATTTGTTGTTTTGTGTGTTCAGGATGAACATAAATGAAGAACAGGTAAGAAGATTTCTAGGTACTGCTAAGTGAAGATCCAAGTGAAGACAGATTTCAGTTTTTCTTGCATATTTAGAGAAGTTAGGAACAATCTGATAACGATCTTGTTTATCTGGCAAAATTTTCTTCCCGGTTTCTCAGAAGAATTTGTAGCTGCAGACCAAACATCTGCCACACGAGACCAGGCAATGGAACGATGTAGAGAGATAGAGAGGGAGGGAGAAAGGGAGAGAGAGAGTCATGTCTGGTTGAAGGACAGACAAAGCTGTGCTGCAGCTGTGTCCTCATCCTCATGTCCTGGAGATGAACATCATTAGAACCACCACTCAGCCAAGTCCACTCTCACTGACCCTAATGATGTTAACTCTGAACTGGAATTGAAACCAAAAACAAAAATATTTGCCGTCTTTCATTATAGTGGAGCGTATCGTACATTATACTTAATTGTATTTGTATTATGGGAAATAACTTTAAAAGGGAAACTGTACAGCAGAGTTTGACAGACAACCCCACAGGAGACCAAAATTAAAAACTGCCCCACAGGTCAAAATGGGTCAGTATTTAATGAAGAACAGATTTAAATTAACCGTGTATTTTCTGGTGTATTAAATGTCAAACTTCTCCCTGCACAAGACAGCTTTGAAAATCCAAAAGGAATTCATCTTCTAGTTCAAACAAACAAATGATTGGATAAAAATTAAACGTCAGCCATCAGTGGGAGTACAGTTCCTCGTAAATCTGCAGATTCTGTGACAGCAAACGGAATATGAAAATATGTCAACATTCAATACCCTAACTCAGTCGACCTTATTCAACACAAATTGATGTTACTGGCAAAATTTCCAGATTCCAGCTGTTTTTAATAAAAACAACCAACAGTAGTGATGATAGCTCCAAATGCTCCCCTTTAAAGACCACATTTTTCCTCCCTTTAATAAAAGCAGATTTTTTAGATTAAACTTTCCATGTCATGACCTGGGGTAAATGTGGTGCACATCCAGACGCCTGGGTCCAGGAGCATTCCTCAGTAATGGGAGTGAATTCCCTATGTCAAATGGCCATAATGAGTTTATGGGCTGCAACTGCTGTATTTAAACATTATCTACATTTTTTATATGAGTTAAGTCAGGCCACTCTGACCTCCAGGACATTTTTAGTCATAAAAGCAGGCATGCATCTGCAGCACGGCGCTGTTGGATGGTTCAGTGACGGCCGAGCTTCCTCTTCTTCACACATGGTGTGACATTTTCTCCGAGGATTTCCAGACACTTAAAAATTCATCCTGCATCTGAGCAGGACGGTTTTCTATTGCCAGAGGAAGCACAGTAGCCACAGTGAACCACCGAGCAGCTGGCGTGTGTCCCTGTAGACGGAGTGGACTTTTCTGCCACTGTTTCATACAGTCTGGTCTCAACAAACCACACATCCAAAGGACAGCAGTCAAATTTCAATGGCGGTGAAAAGAGACAAAGGAAACATCTGCAGTTGATCTCAATATGTTTGTGCACAATGAAGGTGACTCTTCTCACGCTATTGGTCCGTTTCCTATTGATTGACATGAAGTCTGGATCTGCTGTTTCCCCCTGTTATAATCTATTTGTTCCTCCACACTGTCAAACAGGTTTCTCTGTGTGTGATCTGTTTCAGTTTTTTGTAATTATTTCACGTCTTTTTAAATTCCAATTCAGAACTGATAAAACTCAACATTTTTGTTACATTTTGTCAAAACAACTAAAATCCCCTTGACTTGGTTAGATTATTTAAATTTCTCATAATCATTATATTGAACCTAACCTGCATTTACTGCCTGGTACAGCACTTTTAAGAACAAATGAGAGAAAGTCTTAAATTTCTTCATGTCTTTTGGAGAAATGTTCTAGTTTCTTTTCATTGCTGCAGAAAACAGTCGTGACAATGGGACACACCGTGGACACATCTGGGTGATAATTCAACATTATTGTCAACAATCAGGTGATTTCTGTCCAACCAAACTGCGGTGTCTTATTTGAAACACGGCATGAAAATGATTTGATGGTGAGTGCTCTTATTAATAGCTTTAGGCAGGATTGTTGTTGTACACCACAAAGTACTGACACCATCATCTGGAAGCCAGACACTGGGACCATGTCTGTCAGCCCATGGACAGTTTACCAGCACATTAAAGAGCCACTTACAAAGACAAACAAATAGTCAAACTGACACTCACACCTAAGACTGAGTACATGATGTAAACCAGGGGCGGGCCTAACTTAATATTTATTGATAAATTGACAGCAGTTGTGCATGTTTTTTCTTCTCTCCACATCTGTAATGTAGAATTTTTTCATATGAAAACAAACTATGTTTTGTGTAAACATTGAATCTGGAACGACCAAAGCTTATTATTATTATGTCTCTTTATCTGTAGCCTTTCAAGTTCCTTTTTAATGTAAATATGTGGATATGGATGTGTTATAAAATAGCGCATTCACCGCTAATACTACAAATCCTGCCAGTATATAGGGGCTACATACTGGTGGGCCAACTCTAGTACACATTTGATACGATCTCGCTGGCCAAATATAATTACACTGTGTGCCAGATTTGGCCCCCGCGCCTGAGTTTGACAGGTGTGATGTAAACTTTGACAGTTTCAGAGAAAACAGAACACAAACACGTTGGTGTTTGAATTACACAAAGGGTCCATTCATATGCTTTACCATATAGTTTCCTCTGCATGAAATCATAATATTTATGTTTCTAAAAATTATTTTCTGCCAGCAAAGATCTGAGAGCTAGTGGCTGAGAACATAAAACTAAACAGATTAGGTGAAGTTATATATTATAATGAACCAGTCTTTACTTCAGTAGCCAGCAAAATTCCCTGGGCCAAATCATGATTTCTACATGAGCGAGTATAGCACTTAAAACCTTTTTTACAAGGGCTTCACAGGTTGCCTTTCCACTTCCTGTTTCTGGAATACGGGAGGGAAAAATCTCCAGTAAAAACCCAGAGGGTTCCTTTAATTTAACCTGTATCCTGTAACCCCCCGCACCTCCTATCATGTCAAGGTTACTTTTCCTTTCTGCCTGGCTCTGCTACAGTATTTGTGTTGCTGTCACCTTCGATTCTCATGCAGGAGCCTGTGGAGCCAGAAGGTGCTGCTGAATTATGAGCCTGTGACTTGGCGAGGTGTTGAATGACTGTCAGCTTAAAGAGCAGCGGTTCACCAGCTCTGCAGCTCCGCCAAAAGAACTCTGCTCTGCCGCCAAGTCCTCACTGGCCTCTGTTCACCCACAACAAACAGCCTGAGGATACATGAGACCCTCACTGGCTTCTACCAGCTGCTAGTCCCACTGTCAGGTTCACTTTTTTTTAACTCATGCCGCACAGAAAAGAAAAACGTGCAGAAAAGGTTTTGCCAATGAATCGTTGTCAGATACGTGTTCCACAGTCAAAGTTTTGACATCTACTAGAACACGTGTGAACACGAGGATTACTGAGCAGTTTAAGGTAAAGCCGCAGGTCATTTCTTCTGGATCAGGGGAACTCAAATACAAATCTTAAAGAACCACAGAGACATGTTTCAAAGAGTCATGAGGCCAAGGGGTCGGAGGTGGAGGTGGTGACGCAGCCGGTCACGCACATGCAGGAAAAATGAGTCCAAATTCCATTGATCATAGTTGGTCAAGCCAAACACATTACTATCATTTTTGACATAGAGTTCTGAGACATGAAGGACAGACCCCATACAGTCTACACTATAAAACCACTGCTTAAATAATATACACATTCATATGCATGCATGTTTTCATTTTAAACTTCATAACTTCACATTCCCCCTCTGGTACCTCCATGGACACGACAGAGGCCACGCCCCTCTTCTGATGTGACACTAATATGAACGTAAAGGAAATTTTAACGTTGTTGATCAGGAAGGTTTAGAAAAAGGAGATGATGAGATGTTCAGCATTTCCAGTCAAACTCAACTGCAGTGTCCTCAGATTTTATTACTGAAGAGGAAACTGCGTAAAACCCTGCTGACTGTTAATCATCTAAATCATATCCG
>NC_024321.1:8649992-8703801 GCF_000523025.1 Cynoglossus semilaevis
GTAAAGGCACAGAAAAGACAGAACCTGCTGCTAATAAATCACAGAGACGACAGCTCTGGAACAATAGAGTCCATCTGACCTTTCCAACGTGTTCCGCCTTTTTCCGTACTCGCTGCTGCTGCTGCTGCTGCTGCTGCTGCTGCTGCTGCAGGTAGGCAGAGTCTCATAACCCACAGGTCTGGTGTTTTTCTTCAACCTGTGTGGGAAAAAAAATCCAAAATCATTCAGGCTGCCAGCTGTATTTGTGGTCATCTACTACCACTGAATTTTAAAAAAACTTTGTTTGTTGCATTTCTGTTACTTTTTCTTTTTATATTATTTATTTATATATATTTATAAATACATAACATTTTTGTCTGAATAATGGATACTTCTCTAGTCATTCTTTGGCTTTTTTTTTTTTTTTACTTCTCAACTTTTAGACACTATTTATTTATATTTTTTACTGGTTTTCTCCATAAATGACTTGTATCTGTTTCTGTTTTTTTTTTACATTTAGTGATTTTTGATATTTATTGTCTAATTTTTACTTATGCTTTTTGGCATTTTTAATGATTATTTTATCATGATTCATATATTTCAAGGACATTTTTCTCTTCCAAAGCTATTTTATGGCAACCATTAAACTGAAAGGAATAAAAGCAGAATGACTGAAAAAGTTCAATAAAAAGAAGAGATGTTGCTGCTGCTGAAGGTGATTTCTGAGGGTGTGGTCTCTACAGTTGCCCCAGACAACTTGTGACGGACAGCTGGAGCGTTAATTCCAGGCTCACACTGGCACTCAGTATAACAGCGCAGTGACTAAGCGTGACACAGGTTTAAAAGACAGTTGAGGCCGGAGCTTAAAAAAAAAATCGTCATCCTTTATTTTCCCTTACAATAGCTTGATTTTCCCAGGCATCCTCCCTTCTCGGTTTTATTCTCTCAATCCTACCTTGACTGACCCCCTTACAAAGAGTTGTGGAACTTATTCCACTCCCGACTGTTTATTCACTCTCCGAGTTTCAAAAGAGTTTTCGCTCTGACCTTAACTGTGCTGCTGGGAAACTTCGAAATGTATCCAACAATGTCACTCAAGACAGGCAGAGGCAGAAAGTTAACATTCAGCGTTCTGCTCCTCTCTGAGCAGCTCCCAGCTCTCCATCATCTGATACTCTCTCTGAGTTTCAAACGGTGTCAGATTTAACCAGGTCAATGTATAGAGGAGCAGTAAATGGCGCAAGAACACCCGGGAGAGATCACTGACGATCTGGGTGTCAGAATATATTATTCATATTTTCCTGACCAGTGATTGTTGTGTGGGTTCTGGAGAAAGCAGTACTACTTCTAAAGTAGTAGACGTTGTTTAAGCACTACGGGCATGTGTAACACATTTTCTGTGTCCACACATGGTAAACGACGCGTGGGAGCGAGGCCAGGTATCTTAATCCCCATCACCCTCGGGATTCCCCACCAAGATATCCTATTAGTGAGGATAAAAGCTGTAATGTAGTCTTGAGAGGCTCGCTGCACCGGGGCAACCCCCACAGACTGACACTGACCTCCATCTGATCCCTCACTAACTGGAATCACTGCTTCAGCTCTAACAGGCAGAGTAGAAGTGCAGTGGAGTGGAAAGCATTGTGATGTCTTAACGAAGAACATACACAGAAAAGCAACAAGTCCAATAAAGGGAAACCATGAGTTTGAAAAGAATGACATTATTCCCAGATACCACAGAAACCACTGCACTCTGGGCATCGCACCATCACAAAACCTCCTGTCACAACCATACAAATAAAGGATACTCAATATATAAATGTAAATAATAATCGCATATGATAGGGTTGAGTGGCAGGGAAGTATGTGAGGGTGGTGTAGCAAATGTATAAGACTAGAGAGAATATTGTTAGGTGTGCAGTTGGAGTGACAGATGGGTTCAAGGAAGGGTGAGGATACAAAGATCTTCGAGCCCCTTTAAGTTTGCTACGGTGATGGACAGGTTGACAGATAAGACCAGGCAGGAGGCTCTGTGATGTTTGCAGATGACATTATAATCTCCCGTGAGATTAGGAAGCAGGTGGAGGAAAACCTGGAGAGGTGGAGGTTTGCCTTGGACCAAAGAGTAACGAAGGTCAGCAGGACAGAATACATGTGTGTAAATGAGAGTGGGGCGAGGGGAAAGATAAAGCTGCAGGGAGTAAAGGTGGACGAGTTCAAGTGCCTATGGTCAACAATCCAAAGTAGACAGCAGGGCACTATAATGTTGAAAAAAGGGTGTAGGCAGAGAGGAAATGATGTAGACAAGCGTCAGTGACGGGCGATGTGTCACTGAAGGAAGTCAGCAACGTTTGAAAGGACAGTAGATCCAAGTAGATATACAACATGTAGAAGACTTACAGTCACTGCTGACTTTGTAACCATATACTGTAAACACACTTTCAGGGCTTTATAATTAAACAAACCATAACTGAATACATCCCAAAAGACTTCTCATCCACAAAGATAATCATTATGTGGAATTTTTAGCTGTGTTTCCAGAGAGGAATTCTGATCATGATGATACAATGCCTTTTTACCCTGACATAGGGCAGCCAGTGGGAATCAGATTTAGACTTCTTAAGTCTTCTGAGTGGAAATACACACCTCCTAATCCTCCTAAAAATTCTTAGTACTAGCACATCATAAACATACCATATACATTAAATGTAAACATTGTTAAAAAGGTCCACAATGTTACAGAAAGCTCTATTGTTTTTCCACTAAACACACAACAGCTGGTGTGAAGTGAGGAGGAATAATGACACTCAACAACAAGTTGAAAACAAATGTCCTAAAACATGTGAAACACATGTACAAACACACGTTTTACATGTTAATACACAAGGATTCTGAGAGAAGACTGAAGTCATCAAGACGTTTGAGCAGTAGCTCACACTGCATGGTGTGAACAGTGTTATATAAACTTCATCTCTACATTTTAGAGATCAGAGATGATGAGGCTGTTTAGCCTACTTTCAGCTAATCACGTGTAACTTTTGTGTTTGGTCTCACTTTCGAAGGAGTTTTGCTAACAGCTAGCTAAACATCGCAAGAGTTTTTGGATATTGATTTGGTACTTGTACGGTTACAATTACAAAACAATTAAAGCTAGCTTTTTATATCACATGAATGTTATATTGCTGATTTCAGCAAGATAACATTCTAAGCTAGCATTTGGCTAGCCCTTTTTGAATAAGTTGGTTTGTTAAATAACATTTAAGGGTTATGACCTAGTGTTTTTGGTTAACAGGTCTGATTCATATTTTTAAATTAAGTTACATTTTTCAACATGATCAAATTTCAACATGATCAAATTGCTGCTCGATAATTCTGAAGTATTGTTGTTTTTACAAAAATATCTGCCAAACCATTTTGATGTAAATTTAATAGAATTTTGGGGGATTTAAAGAGCCTTCTGTCCAAGGCCCCTGCACATCTCTGACCCTGGCATGAACCTCTTTAAACTGAAACATACTGTGACCGTCACCCTGAATATAACGGAAAGGAAATGACTCAAGCAGACAGAGTTGGTCTATGTTCAGTTTTCATGATTGCAAAAATCAGGTCTGTTTATCAACATGAACACAAGTCCAGGGCTGCAGCACTTTTAGCATAAAAGACATTGTTTGTATAATGTAATGATTGTAATACTGGAGAAAACCAGAGCCAGCACAGGTACAGACACACTGCAGGTCTTTAATCAGGAGGAGTGAGTGTTCAGTGAACCAGTCCAGATTTAGCTGGACTGCATTCCCAACATTTGGCCTCAACTCTGTTTGTTATTACTTTAGTATGTTTCCCTACGTGCTTTATTGTGTGGTTTTCATTCAAAGTAAAACCTGGAGGCAGAAAAGTTTGTCAGCCGCCAGCGGTCTGGAGTGCTGACTCATGGGTACTGTAACCAATCAGAACTCAAAACATATCCAACAAGTTTATGTGCCACTAACATGATGAATGGGTTTCCCTTTAACGCGTACGTTGTGCTTTGATTATTTCTGGTGACGCATCACATTACAACACAAATGGAGTTTAATTATTAATGTGATGCAGAGAATACAACGCCAGAGGGGCCAAATGTAAACAGCATTGAAGGCCAACTACATTTCTGTGAAAATAAATAATACTATGTTTTATTGGGTAAGGTGTAGTTGAATCGTCAAAAGTAAAGACTAGAGCAGATATTGCTATGTTTGCCAAGAAATAGTTTAATGTTAGCAAGAACATGCCGACAGAATTTAATCAAAAGGTTTCTCAATAATGAAGAGTAAATACTTATTGTACTAGGCCTTAAAATTATAGTACCAGGATTGGCTCCAATCCCAGCAAATCTCTCTGCCTCACAGTCAAATCGTTGAATACATGACACGGGCTTGGATTTGTGTAAATACCTGTATTATATATGTATTATACAGTATATAAGATAATGTAAATTGCATTGTCCTTGCATGAGAATCTTACCTCTCCCCTCATCTCCAGTCCTATCCTCTCCTGTCCTGCCCTCTCCTGTCCTGTCCTGTCCTCTCTTCTGTGTCCTGATGCCTGATGTCTCCAGTTCCCCGTGTGTCCCCCGACAGATGAAGATTTTTCAGATAAAGAGGAAGACAATATCAGACTTCATTACACAGCAGGAAATTGTCTCAGTGCCAAAACACAAACTCATTTTCTTACAGGACATTACTTTTCCACAGGCCATCAAAGTCACATGTAGGCACATGTGCATGTTGCACCCAAGTGCAAAGGACAGTGTAGAAGATAAGGTTGAAGATAGACAAAGGTCAAAAGTCAAAAACCTGGCAGTCTGAAGAAGAACACTCTGGGTCTGTATCTCCGGCTGAGCTGTTGACATAAAGGACTCTTCCTGACTGTGATATAAAATCACAGAAGCCATAAGGTTTGGTCATCTCATGTTTGCAGAAGGAAACCCAGGACTCCGATTGTAATAAATATTACTGCCAAGGCATTTCTTTTCCATCCCTCTGCTCCACAGTAATGCTGAGAAATGTGTGGTTCTGTGTGTGAACTCCACAAGTTTCCATTTCTCCCTCCGTCCTGTGAACAGAGCTGATATTGTTGTCAAATCCGCAGCTCTTCAACAGTGGAACGTCAGGGCGAAGTGGAGACCATCTGGTGAAATAAATCATCAGAAGAAAGGGTTAATGAAGAATTCTGGATCTTTGTTTAACACATAGAGCTGCAGTTCAAGGTCAGAATGTGATGTTAGCATTTAGCAGTAAAAATTTGGGCTCCAACCTAAAATCATTCCCTTACAAAATAAATATATATTTTTAAATCAGGGAATGATTCATGTTGCATAGCACCAGTCCACAAGTCTGGACTAAAAATCTGACCATTTCGGTTAAGTTTGTTATTGCTTGGCTAAAGAAGGACAACTCAGTCTATGTTATGTCTTGAACAACAACTCCACGTTGGAAAGAGTTCTTTTCTGAAAGATTGACCTCATCCTCGTTCATACACATTTCTGTCATGGTTTGGTTTTTTCGAATGGAATTAAAGCACACATTTGGTCAGTAGTCAATGTCCTCGGTCCTTCTGGAGGTAGTTCCCTAATCTGAGAACAACATTTCACCAATTAGTAGAAGAGGTCTGTGGATGATAACAAACAGCAGCAGCAGCATCAGGAACAAGGCTGTGCTTTGGCTCACACCCTGCTGTGTTAATTCCAGGCCTGCAGAAGTGTGTATGTTTTCACACTGGCCCAGTGAACTCTGTCTTTTCAGACTGCTAAAGGATTGCTGGGAGCAGATGGACACTGATGGAAACATACACACACTCTTCTACCCAAAACATAATAAAACACCTCATTGAAAACATATTTTCTTCTGCTGCCTTTGGTTTTACAGAGGAAAACTATTGCATTTTATGAAACATCACTTCTCACATGTTGGAGAAAAATAGGTCCCATACCAAGGTTATTTCCCACTGGTAAATTTATCCCCCCAGAGAAAAATACTGACAGAGGGCAGTATCCCTGCAACATACAAATGGGCCCATAAAAATTATATACGTCTTGTGTAGGATGTGAGAGTTCATTTTTCAAGAAAAGTCAACTTCTTGTGCCTTAGCTGACTGTGTCGTATGTCAAACATTATCTGGTGTTACTGGCAACGCTAAAGTGTTTTTATTGATTTATAAACCAGTGGGCTTAAACCTGAGTTTGTGCTGCGATAATAAATATTATCCACGTGGCTCAGGAACATGCTAAACATAGATTTAAAATATTTCATGTCTCGAACACTTCTTTGCGTTTGTGTGTTCACAGCTGGTTTTCATAAAAATGACTGATATGAAAAAGGTCAGTCGTAGTGAAGGGAGAAGGATTTAGCCTGACATGAAACAACACACGTTAGAGCCCCCTGTAGAGATACAGTAGGTGCTTATCTTTTTATATCATGAGCATCAACAGGGAGCAGAGAAGACACAACGACTACACTGTAACAAGGTCCAACTGCAAAACGCTGCATGAAAAAAATGCATTAAATCATAAAGTATCCTAGGTATCAGTGTTCTGATTCTTTACACCCACATCTAACACCCTGCCACTAGACACTATGACAACTTTAAAACACACGAGTTCAGGCCAATTCAGTTTAGCCAAGACTAGTTTCAAGTAAGAGTGTTTTTCTAATAAGATTATTAGATCAAGAGGAAAAAAAGCACATTTAATCTGTCTACACGCCTTAACACAAGCTTCAACTACAACAATTCAACTTTCGACACGCAATTCCTAATTAGCTTTTTCTGGAACATCAAAATCAGACACAGACTATTTATTTTACGTATTTTGTTTTCATTCCTGGCTATTTTTCCTGCATATGTTTAATGTCAATTACTGATTTATCTGAATATAATCTTTGCTACGGTGCTGCTAATACTAAGATTACTATTCATTTCAGGTTTTTGGTATCACTAATAGTCATACTAATAGCTACTTATATGCTTTTAAAGAAATAGTCTCTATAAATCACGTTCATGTTGACTGGATTAAATTAGCAGTAAATTTAATAAGGCAGTTGCCAGAGGTGGAAAAACTTGTGTTCTTTGAATCAGTGTGTGGCCCTTTTTTACTGCCTAATGTCTCTCTGGCCCCCATGACAAAAATGTTTCAGCATAATGAAACAGCAGCAGCTTCACTGAGCTCCAGTTTGACTCCACTAACACTGTTTCTTCATGAGCTGGATAATCTGCAGCAGCAGCTCACACCACTGCCAAAGTGGGATTATATTCCCTCATATTGGGGCTGTTAGGAGCCCAGGCAGCTGAGAGTGCAGCAGTCTATGTTGGTTGGACTGGAGCCTGCTAAAAAAAAAATAAAACACTGGCTGCACGCGCGCTTTGAGTCATGTCGACCGCAGACAGAATTTCATCCCAAAGCAGCAGCTGCTGCTGCTGCTTTCAACCTGAGGGGCTGAAGGAGCAGTTTAACTTCAACAGCTCTCTTCCCTGGACTCTCGTTTTAGTGTTTGAGATGAGAGCTTCTGTTCAGGCCTCAACTCTGTCAAAACAAAGTGTTGCAAAATACAGGTCAGATATGAACAGTGGAAAATGTGAGGAGGCATTTAAATGACAAGGAGTTTTAACACAATAACAGGCCTTTGGACGCGAAATGTGATGAAAGGGAGTGAAGGACGGTGCCAATGTCCACGGAAACCTGGACGCCAAGGGTGGATTTCTCAGGACGATGATACAAAAAGTTCTGAATATCAAGAAGGGAACAAGATACAAGGTGATCAACAACCGAGTAAAGAGTTCATTTGACACGGTCTATTACAAGTCTGCTTTCCTTTAACTTTGGACACTTTAGTCTCTGTGTTTACTGATAGCCAAACGATTCTCTTCGTCTGAAAGGATCATGGATCGCAGCCAAAATAATCATGTCATCCTGCATTGAATATCTGCAAACCCGATATGAAGTTACGTTTACATACTGACATCTAGTGGTTAGCATATGCAACTGTGCGTATTTTCATTACTAAGCCCTTTAGAATTCAGACACATCACCAAAAAAAATCGTTGATTAATTCTTCCTAATCTTAATAATTACTTAGTGGGGTATTTATCTTTCTCCTGCCACCTTTACACTTTTGTACAATTAATTCATTTCTAATTTAAATACCTCCATATGGTTTGCTTCTAGGTGTCCACAGATAAAAAAAACTGGAAAACATACTGGTGACAGGAAAAGGATTCAGATGGTCCGCTGTGGAGGTCCCTGATATGAGAAACAGAAAAATATTGTTCAATTACATTACAGTTGTATAACTTGTAAGTTTCACTGTTCCACAGGTTCAACGTGTAGCATTCAGCTACATCTAGTGGTGACATTGCAGCTAGACATCTCTTACCTCACCATCCTGGCATGTAAGGAGACTCATATCTGCAATGGTCAGAGTGACGAGGATTTATCTTGAGCTTTTCTCAGAATTTACACTGTGGTCACAATGGAGGACAGCGACAGCAGAGGAACACACAAGTCAACAACGTTACTATAATGAAGAGAAACAGATAAATTAATTATGGTCACAATTTACAATATAAAAAGAGAACAATCCTTGTTGCCTTACTTAAAGATTTATTAATTTATAATACAAGCTTTTATGTAGACCACATTGCATTTTAGTTGTTTTTACATTTATTCTTACGGAGCTAAACTTCATAGCAGTGACATTGATCGACATAAACACAAACCAAAGGACACTCGGTGGAAGGAATCAAAAGGTTTCCAAGTGTTTCTGAAGAAACTGTAACACTCCCAATGCACCACCTATCATTTAAGACCACATGCCCACACTGGACTGCAAACATTATGCCACGTGCATCACTCACTCATTTACACAATCGCCCAAGCATACACTAAAATTCAACAAATACCTATACACAAGATAAAAATTGATATATTTAAATTTCAATATTAATGATATTACTGAATTTCCACAAAGGCAAACAAGAAGTAAAGACAGCAACAAATGAAACACTGCAATTTTTTTTTCCTTTTCTCATTCTTTTCTCCTGACATGGAGAATCCCCCCACCCCTGCCTTTGTTTTCAGTTCCCAGGTGAAGAGGCACATCCTCCTCCTCCTCTTCTACCATCATCATCTCGCTGCTGATTGCCATGACGGCTCCTGTTACAACAAAATGTCGTCAGTGTCATCAATTAACTCACTGCCATGAGTGAGAACGTGACACCAGATGGCACATAAACAAATCCTCTTCGTCCATCTTTGAAAAGCCTCGCTGAGAGCCTGTTCCTGTTTCATTGTGGACCTGAACATCCCTCAGGTGTTAACTCGGCTCCTCCTGATTAAAGTGTCATTTGTCTTGATCTACAGCCAGGAACAAACAGAACAGTGGTGCTCAGACAAAGCCAATGTTTCAGTTTATAAAGAGGCCGGAACCGTCTAGGAGGATGGAACGATTTCTATAGCATGTGTGGAGGTTTATTCATCAAAGAGAAAAGGCTGTGTGAAGAGCAGGGGACGACACTATAAACACCTTAGATTTGACAAACTGGTTAAGTGCAATGAGAGGGGTTAACACCGCTGAGTAAGACACAGGATAACATCCATGTGACGAGTAGATAATGGTTAAAGCCCACGCCTCCTTTACAGCACTTCTGTGTCCATGAAGACTATCAAGTTCCTGGGTCTTTTTTTTTTTTTTTTTACTACGTGTGACGGCTCTTTTAAACTTGTCCAGCAGCGAAGGTAAAGTTTAACATCAAAGAAGAGAAATGAGGATCAACAGCAAATTTTGCAGGTGATGTTAGAGTTTTTTGTTGGGGAAACATGTACATATTGGCACAAAAAAAAGCCTCAGACTGGACAAAAGTTCAAGTGAACCAGACTTCCTGTGACTTATTCCAACTCCACAGCTGATGGGATGACAGGCAGGACACAGCAGAGTATAGATATGTGTGTATGTGTGTGTGTGTGTATATGTGTGTGAGGTCAGGGCAGGAGGGACAGGGCCATTTCCTTGGCTTTACAGGAGGAGACAGCAGTTGCTTTCTGTGGTTTTTTCTCTGTTCCTCTGACCTACAAACACAGATCAGCAGCGTGAGATCACATGACACCAAGTAGAAGAAACTTCTCAGACAGATGACATTCAGGACGTTGTGGCTGAGGGACAATTGTGAATAAAAAAAACCTGAAGAAAACCTAAGTCATCAACCATTCAGGAGAGACACAGATGACAGAAGTTTACCGTGAGAGTTGGGCTCTGGAAGAGTCTCCCTGGCAACTAAGTGCATAACAGTCGTTCGGCCTGGAGGCAGCTTTAGAGCTGTGAACACAGAAAACAGAAATAGTTCTCTTTGTCCTGGAGTCAATATTGTGATATACAAAGACAGATATAAACAAAGGATCACAAATCACAGAAATGAAATTTCAAAAGCAAATATTATAATGAAGTATTTCAAGGAAAATTAGGCTATACTTGAATGGGACTCATGAGGGCAGGTGTTCTATCTTTGTATATGGTATAATAGAGCAAACAGAACAAGCCTAAGACAAAGTTCTTTACACAGAAAATTCATGGTTTTGTTTTCCCACATATTCATTATTAATAACTAATTGTTTGTAGTGAGTATAGGAAGAGCAGTGGAGGTAAAGAGAGATCACATATTTCAGAAAAACAATGGAGACTATTATTAGAAACTGTACAAACCTGTTTGGGACCAAAACCACTCAATTTCCTGTCCCATCCTATTTCACAAAGTTAACTTCAGTCTGCAAATCCTTGGTCTTAATGACACAACAGCATCTCAGGGACAGAGAATCCATGAGGTCAAAAGTTTAATAGGATTAGATTAAAAAAAAAAAAAAAAGTCTGACAGTCTGCTTACGCTGTTATGTTTTGACTCGGCTGCTTAAAGTGTGTTCATCTCAGGTTCAAAAACAGTGAGGAGAAAAAGTGGACTCTGATCCCACAACCAGAGTTTTGAGGAGGTAATGAGCAACTCATTTATAAATGTTTAAAGTGGAAATAGTGTTTCATTTTCAATTTGCTCACATCTTTGAAACACACACAGTTCCTAATGTATTATTGCATATAATTGAAACTACACTGTAACAGCAACTCCCTTGATGCTAGATAAAAATATAATGACAAATATCCCCCTCTACAGGAACCACTACTGAAAATCCTCCTGAGGGTTCTCACATTTACTGACCTTGATGTAAATGGCTGTGATTGTAAACTCCTAATTAGGTCACTTGGTTCTTAGAATGTGAAACTTCCAGGATAATTTCCAGTCAAGAGACCTCATGTGTATAAACATAACATCTTTGTCTCTTACCTCCCAGGGTAACATTGCCATGAAGGAATCGTCCCTGGAAGATGAGGCGCAATATACTAGGGCTGCTCACCCTCTCCTCCTCCCACCCTGTCAAAGACAAAGATGCAGCAGTAAGCATGTGAACACTGTTTATGTTTAGCTGAACTTCCTTGAAAAGAACGTGATGTAATGTTTCTTACACGGAAATTGGACACCAACTGAAAACTGTAAATAAACAGGAGTTTAACTAGAATTCAAAATGCTGTTTGTAGATTATTTTCACTGTTTTACATGTTCACAGCCTCAAATTAGAGTGTCACAATGTATGAAAGCTTTTTTTAAAAAATCCCTAATTTTCTGATTAGGTACACTGGACTGAAACCAACAGATGACTAGTATTGTATTGAACTACATCAGTCACATTGTGGAGTACCTATCGAGCTGACCAGGGAGTGTCAACTAATCTAGATACAGTGTAGTTAAAACAGTCATGTAAACATACCTGCAGGCCAGTTGTCAAATACATGTTTGGCAATGTCTGTTGCTGAGTCGTTTGGGGAGAACGTGAAGTCCTGTGTTTTCCCACTGACCAGGATAAGGCGCAGATGCACCTACAACCCAACAAACAATCACATAATTAAATATTTTACATATTTACCACCATAAACTAAGCTTCCATTAAACTTCCACCCCCTTATTTAGAGTAAGTGGAATTCATCCACTTCTTCTCACCTCTCCAGACATGAGGTGACGCTCAGGAGGCTGCAAAGAGAAAGGCATTCCAGTCTAATTCAATTTATCCACACGGGATCTCCACCCTTCGTCCGGCCTACTTCATTCACTGAGGACTTACACTGAGTGAGTCCCTGTTGCCTGACAGATAAGGGCGGGGCTGAGAGGGAGAACACTAGCCCTTTAGTCTTAGGGACACTCGGAGCTCCTCGCCAAGCTGTTGGTCTAATACGATAACCCCAGGTGTCCCAGACCGCTCTGGGCCACGTCATTAAATTTACATGGCCAGTGCGTAACCCTGAGGAGTATTCTGCATATACTACATTTGCATTTATATGCGGGTGGGAGCATCAGAAGGGTTTATCGAATACGTTGTTCTATAGGTGACACAAAAACTAGCGAAACAGATGTTTACCACAAATATCTTTTAAACAAAAATAAAACATCCATGAGATAGTGATCTAAACTATGAAAAAACTGGCTTTATCAACCAATGAGGATTGCTTTTCAAAATTCTTAATTAATATAAGTGTGAAGATTTTGGTATGTGGCAGTTAAACTTCACCAGTGATTAGTGTACAATATCTATTCACATTCTTCTTGAGAAAGTATTATTTTCTTATATGTATAAGTAATTTTTATGATAATATTGACACATTAAATGATCGAATGTAACACCACATGAATACACTACAGCTAGTGCAGCTTCTTGTTGGTCTATTTCTATTTGTTATTTCATCAGCTTCAGAAGAACATTACTGAGGTCAAATAACTCATCAAATAAATTAGTATGGAGAGCCACCTCAGTTTCAAGTAAGAATGGACAGATTTATTTTGTTTCTCTGACATGTGCCCTTCTTATAAAGGTCAAAGAACTTTATATGGTTCACAAATCACAGGAGAGAGAACAAAGACTTCGCTAGGAGGTGTGATGTTCAATGAGGGATGTTCCCACTCTCTGATCTGTTTACAAATTCAATCCTGCCTCGGTGGTCTTCTGCTGTACCCTTCCCCCTCTGAACTAAATAACCTCAATGTGGAGTTGCATACCCATGTCATCATTAACAGGCTTTGTCCCCATTCCGTTCATCGACGACAAAATAAAAACAATGTCAAATCTGCCCAGTTGCGCATGGCAACATCCAGACAAAGGTCTCCAATAAACAATAAAATTCAAGCTAATGTGCTAGGCAAGAAATCAAACTGATCAAGACCAACATTTTGGAAATGTATTAAATTAATTGTAAATTATATATGAAACGGAAAAGTGCAGCTATATATATGGGTGTGTGTGTATACAGTGTATATATATGTACAGTGTATATATATTCCATTTATATATATATATATATACATATATACATATATATATACATATATATATATATATACATATATATATATATATATACTATATATATATATATATATATATATATACATATACATATATATATATTATAAAAACATAAATTATCCATGTTACTCTGTTCTGTAGGTCAGTTTATTCTGCTATTATTCTGATTTTCCATCCTCTAGTTGGCGGGTTGATGTAGGATGGGGTGACTCATTACAAGGGTACAATCAATTGCTACCTAAACCCTGAAAAGAAAGTAGGGCAACGTTTTACATCAGATTAGACAGATGGTGTTCACAGAAAAAGCAGTCACTGTCCCAGCTAAGCACTTGAGGACATAAGTTAATCCATGAACCCCCACAACCGTTTATGAGTTTGGAATTTTTTGCGTTATTTTTATGCTAAATGTAACATTAAGCCTCAATCATTATAGACCAAAAATACATTTTCTTAATTGTTGAAATTAGTTTTTGTCCCTTCTGATTATTTTTGGCCAGAATTTGGTTCCAGGTCAACCACTGACATGTACATAAAACATCCATTCAGCCTTTAATCTGTTTAGATGCAGATATTTGGTATATATCTAGGTATAAAGGCAAATTTTCCCCTACATCATTCCCATTTTTATTAGTGAAAATGCAGTGCTATAGTGACACATTTTCATTCCAGCATGTTAAAAATACTGATGCACATTTTGCTATTAACCAAACTGACCTTTTACAGCTCAGTGAATAATTTGTGAATAAAAGTGTTTAATACTCATTTGCACTAAGGGCGTGTACTTATGATAAATGCAATTACTGTAAGTCAATTATTCAAAATTAGTACTTATATCAGATGTTTGCAAGATGCATATTTTCTACCAACATGGTTTAAAACTTCTACAATTAAACACTTTCTTGTGAAGTCCATCTGTTAATGGTCAACTATACATTAATCTTTCACCCATCATTCAGTGTGAAAAAGAGACAGAAGTTAAGACAAAAACAACAGTAACCACCGTGTCGGTGGCCCTGTTGGTAATCTTCACTCCTTCTTTTCGTTAACAGGTGAACCTTTTAAAAAACAAACGCACTTATTTAGGTGGTTTTCAGTGTGGTCAGGTTATGATAGATGATGTGCGGTGGACTCCTTTGATTTGTGTTTTTGTAATAACACTCGTAAAGATCAAAGCTCTTACCATCTAACTTACCATATCAAGATCCCTCTGGTTGGTCATGGTTCAGGTAAAAGGAAGGCCGTGGACTTGCTGCTGAGGAAACAGGACTGGTGTGCTTCAGCTGCTAGAGACGGGGCCAGAGCCCTGACACGAACAACAGTCACTGAGAATTTGCTTCCCACAGCCTGGCACCGATGATCACCTCTGACCTACCGAGCGGATACTACTCTGCCAGCACAGTGTTAGCAGACAAAACCAAAACCCAATCCACTTGCTAGTTACTTATACCGGGATTTAAGTGGGAACCAGCAGGCTCACCCGTTCGAGGTATAATATAAATGAAGGAAGCACAATAGCTCAAGCCTTTACAGGTCCAGTTAGCGCATTACGCTACAGAGGCTAGTTGGCTAACACAACTTTCACTGGCTAAATTCCCGCAAATCCCTGAATAAGCCTGGCCCTTATATTTATGCAGGAAGGGTTTATTTGGTCGATAAACTCATGTCTCTTGGACTATACCGCCTGCCACCGAGTTATGTCCTAAAGGATGCCGAAAAAAGCCGTGCTAACGGAGAAGACAAGTGTTAACATTAGCACAAGCTGCTAATCTAACATTGCGGTAGAAATGAGGGTAAACGATATTTTTATCCTCTCACTCTCACCTGGGTTGAATAGATATTATGTGATTTAGCATTCAGTCGCGTTGCCGAATGAGCTACGAGTGCTTTTCGTGGGGAAAATATCGAGTGTAGACCGATATGGCTGACAGCAGGTATCGGTGGCTAATGGACGGGAAGACGCCGGATGTCAGCTGGTTGTAAACACGGCGCACACACGCAAACGCTGCTGGGAAATGAAGTCGTTAAAATAGGTGTCTCTGCGTCAACATGGCCGGTGCAAGTCACCGTTCAACAATACATTTGTTGTTGTTTTTTGTTTTGTTTGTTTGTTTTGGACAAATTAATGTTAGCTAAAATGCTTTATAATTTTTCTTAACCCTGGTTAAATAGTTTTGACAATTTTCGCTACTCTTTTGTCTGAATGCAGTTCCAAGGTATTGCAATGTCTTTTGGCCAAAAACACTATAAGTTATTCCCAGTGGGTAAAACAAATTTTGAATTGTGCTAGGCTTACATAGGCAATTGTTAGAATTGCCTGTTAAAATGAGACAAGCAGAATAAGTTCAGACTGAACTTTGAAAACTTGCTTACATGTTTAAGATAAAATAATATGTATTTAGCAAGAACTGAGTCCGACATTGAACCAGACAGAACATACACAGTAAGTGTTGGCCCGGCACAAAAAAAACTTTAATTAATAAGCTGCAATGACAGTGCAGCACTGTGGTGGGTCCTAGTTACTTGCAGAGAGCTGGTGTTTTCAGGTTTTCTGATGCCGACAATTGCATACAAGTTATCTGTCATCTGGTTAGTCATCAAGTGAGGCCACAGCTGGCTCACAGACAGCTGGAGCCACAAGGGCATTTTAAATAGGCAGCCACTCTTCTTTCAGTTATGACTCTGCATGGTTTAATCTTAGAAACAGAGATGTAGCATTTATGAGCACCATTTAAACATCATATAAAGTGGTTTAGGAGATGTATTATGTAATGGGCAGAACGTTAATTTCAAGAGGTAGAAATAAAATGTGAAATATTTTTGTTTCTTCAGCTTAATGAAAAACATGAGAAACCATTACTGTGGGATACTTTTGAATGTTTCATTGAATGACTAGCAATAATTTACAGAGTAGAAGTGAAAACCAGTAAACCACTGAAAAAAACAGTATAATGTATTTAGCTTAAACCAGTAGTGGCCAGCAGAGAACCTAATATATTTTAGAGCTATATTTAGGAAACCAGGCACAGGAATACTCCACAGCATGAGGACAGATATCTTGTTAAAGTTCTATTAGTGTCAGTAAGGAATAGATTCAAGGAAATAGTGTAAAGAGGATCCACTTACAGTTGAATGCGTACTAAATGTAATCGAGGTACATCATTAATTAAGAGACATACAATTATTTTTTATTGTTATATATGGGGCTTCAAAAACTAAGCTAACACTCAAGGGCACATCCCATTTCACTGTTTGTATTTTACTTTGTAGGACTTTGTATTGTAATAAATCCTTATTTATTTGTTTATTTATTTGTTTACACATTTTAGCATATTTTGTGCATTATGTAAAGTATGCTAATAATATGTATTTTGGTTTTAGTATATAGAAACATTTATCTAAATGTTATCTGTAAAATATTATAATTAGCCTAATTATTAGATCTAGACTACTCAGATTGGGAAGAAAAACACTAATTTGTTTTTGGATGTCCAATTGTAGCATTGTATGTTAAATACATTCAGTGTGCCGTGGCTTAGCACACGCTCTAAATCTGTTACATAATGTTCATCTACACAGGTACCTGTTTTTGTGACCCTCTTTAACCGCTGTTTACGTCTGTCACGTCACGTGAACTACTCACTTTCCCAGAATGCCTTTGGACGCATGCGCAGAGCCTGTTGCCTGACAGTGGTAAACAGACGTCAGAAGGGAGTCTTCTCCTCGACTCATAACAAAACAAAACAAAACAAGTCAAAAAGAGACTGAACGAGTGAATATTTTCGCCGTATCAACGCAAGGATTTCCACTCAGACTCACCGCGGACGGAAAACGTAAACTTGGAAGGAGTTCTGTGTCGGTTTTGGCGGACTTTTCCACGGATTGTAAACTCTGAAGCGGCAGCAGCTTAAAGCAGCTAACGTCGTGCTGTTTTTAAAGTGCAGCCGACTGAGCACGGAGGAGACTCCGCTTTTCTTCGGCGGCCGGGTTTCCGCTCGGTGGCTCTCTCTTCGCCGACCCCTTGGTCGCGGAGAAGCCCAGCCGAGTTGTGGGCCGCGGTGGAAGGAGGAGTTTTGACGACGTTTGTGAGAGCATCGTGTGCCGCGGCGGGAGTGAGTGTGGAGAAACATGGCAGATGGTGACATGCGCTTGTCCGCAATGTGGTGGCGGACCGTGCGGACCTGAAGTTCGAACTTTTACTACTTCCAAGTTCTCATTTTTCAAACTTTGACTATTTCAACACTACTCGAACTTTGGCTTTTTTCTGTTTGAGTTTATTCTCATTCCTCGCTCATTTCTGCGGTGGTCCATTGACTTTAAGCCACAGGCCAATGCGATTGTGTACAGTATTTTACTCCCACAGACAGACCGTTAATGAACAAAGGTTCTGCTCTGATCATCTCTACATCCTTTACACTTCTATTCACCACAGTGGTCAGTAACTGTGTGGTCTGCTCTTGTATGAAGATCAGAAGTCACGTTGTTTACAAGTGGAGACCGAGACCGCAGCTCCAGGGAATCTCCCTTGTAACGCCAGACATTTAATTTTTGATATTAGCCTTTACGTTTTGCCATTTAAAAAAAAAATCCATTACACATTATATTAACTTCACAACGGATTTGTTACCGGTTTAAACTTTTAGAAAAGTACATTTGCAATATTGTTTCTACTGACAGTCTGCAACTTTTAATAATTACTAAATATTTGCCGACCTTTATTATCAGTCGTCGATCCGTTTGATCCATTTTAAATTCTGTTTTGGTTTCTGAATATATTTGGTTTTAATAATAACTTCAGGACTTTGTAGTTGGAGTTCGTTGACAGGTTGACGTGTGAGGAAACATCTCAGTAATAGGCAAACTAATCCGTTGACTGGTCCATTTTGATAGTAATAATTTAGTCCAAACACTTAAAAGTATTCAAATGTGTTTTTTGTACCTCAGGCATTATTTTCTACCTGTATTTATCTGACACTCAAGGCTATGTAGATCCAGATGTTGTGCTTCTCATTGCCACTCTGCCACTTTTGTTTTGATCTTTATTCAAACAAAGAGACTCAAGTCCCTCCTTCATTTTACATAAATCGGAAGGTTTATGATAGTTACTATTAAGGAGATTATTTGGATTGCCTAATCTCCAATCTGAGGATTAAGCGACGCTGGTGGTGTGTCTAGATTATTGGACCCTTGCTGAGGTGAAGCATCTTGTTTTTGGGTCAGGGAGATTAATTTCTCAATCACCATCTGCTTCGAGTTAACTTTAAAGTTTAAAGATACATGTTTTAAGTGTTTTCGGTGGGTTAGTGGAAATATTAGCAGACAGTCATGGATGAGTCGTCGGTGCCGCCGATTGACCCAGATTTCGAACCACAGAGCAGACCCCGCTCCTGCACATGGCCCCTGCCCAGGCCCGACATCTCTACTGTCAAAACGGAGTCCGCGGACGGAGCCGAGTCGGCCGCCGGTACTCCTCCCGCGGACGAGGACAAGGCCGAGCCGCAGCCAATCACTTCCGAGCCGGAGAAGGCGGTGACGGCCGCAGCCGAGGGCGGAATCGTCGCTGGAGTGGGCGTACCCGGTTCCACTCCACGCAAAGGCTCGTCCCGCCGCAACGCGTGGGGAAACCAGAGCTATGCAGACCTGATCTGTCAGGCCATAGAGGAATCACCTGATAAAAGACTGACCCTGGCTCAGATCTACGAGTGGATGGTGAAGACGGTGCCTTACTTCAGAGACAAAGGAGACAGCAACAGCTCAGCAGGCTGGAAGGTGAGAGTGCACAGAATGACATCTTAAAATGCCATGGTTATATCACAGAGTTTTAAAGTCACGTAAGGTAAATGTGTCAGGACATAGTTAAGCCCTGTTGCGCTTAAAGTCTCTCACTGCTTTATGTCCAGTGTATGATCCCTTTAAACTAAACACACTGCAGCTATTTATTGACTCGTATTAATTAGTTACTAGTTTGATATTTTTGTGTTTAGATGATTAATAAAACTCCTGTAAAGTGAGCTTTTCACAAATGAATACATATGTCTGTCTGATACTGTATGATAATAAACAGAACCAGTTTTATTTGCAACTAAAACAACATATTTGAAGATATTTTCACTTAAGTTTTATATTTTTAGTGATAATTTCTCTTCTGTTGTAGTTTGAATTTTGTATTAATGAGACCCAGAAGCCTTACTCGGGCTAAATACTCCTAATAATTTAGGGTTTTTTTTTTGTTTTTGTTTTTTTTTTTTGTCTTAAAGTCACGTTTGGACTCTACAATATACAGTATCAGGCAGTAGGGGTAGAATACTCTTGGTTTGTTATTCTTAATACAGCCCACAGAGGGCGATAAATACCAAATAATCACCTGCTAGTGAACGATGGCCCTGTGTCTTATGGACACTTTAGTTCTAAGGCATAAAATAATGTGAAAAAGAAGTGGGTACGTTTTACCATTTTCAACAGAAATGTAAAATATTTTGATAATTAATTGTATAAAAAATCAGCAAGAAAGGGCTAAAATAAAGTTTTTTTAGGTGACCACATAAATCATCAAAAATATTTAGTATACATTAGCATGTTTTATGAGCGGCTCAATCTTTATAAACAAATATCAGTAAAAAAAAATGTCATTATGGTGCTCACTGTAACATCTTAGGAAGTAGGATAGTGCAGCACTTCAGACAAAATATGTGGTAAATAGAAAGATACTGTACCCAAGACCCTGGACCTGAACTAACTCTGGCAGACTGATAACCTTCACCCAGGTCCAAGGTTTAGTTACAGTAAAACAGTACATTTTGCTCTTGAGTTGTGATTTAACTGCATTGTTTTTCTCCTTGATCTCAGAACTCCATTCGCCACAATTTATCACTCCACAACAAGTTTTTGAGGGTCCACAATGAGTCCACAGGAAAGAGCTCCTGGTGGATGCTCAACCCAGAAGGAGGCAAAACTGGGAAAGCACCTCGACGAAGGGCAGCTTCCATGGACAACAGCAGTAAACTGTTAAAGAGTCGGATGAGAGCAAAGCAAACAAAGAAACAGGCGGGAGTGGGCAGTGCTGGAGGAGCACTGCAGGGTGATGGGGGCACGGGGTCAGCTGGTGCAGACAGCCCTAACTCATCTCAACAGTTTCCTAAATGGGGAGTCAACAGCAGTAGCCCCTCATCTCGCGGCAGCCTGGATGACAGTGACATGTGGACCACGTTCCGTCCACGCACCAGCTCCAATGCCAGCACTCTTAGCGGACGTCTGTCCCCTATTGCTCCTGGGCAGGAGGAAGATGACAGCCTGCCTGAAGACGGGTTGCTGGGAAGATACGCTGCTAGGAGCCTGAGCCCAAGCCTTGCTGAAACTCTCATGGAGGAACTGGATCTGATCGATGGTCTCACATTGATGACTGGGCAGCAGGGAGGGGCCAGTCCCAGCACAGCTCCACCAGCACCCCCCACCCCACTGCCTTCAGCGTCCACCTTACTACCCCGGGGAACCAGCTTCTCCACCTTTCATCAGATGCAAACCTCCAACCTCAAACAGCAGCAGTCCAGCCACACTGCAGCCCAGGCTTCTATCCCCCAATGTGGGCCCAGTGGCAAAGACCCACCCTCCTTCAGTAACTCCCTCTTCAACCCCATGTCCAACTCTGGGTCTCATGGGAGCAGTACCTACAACACCCATGTGCCCTCATCTCTGGAGGCGCTGCTCACCTCCGACTCCCCTCCTCCCACTGATGTTCTGATGGCGCAGGTGAACCCCATTTTGCCCAGTCCTGGAGGAATGGGGCTAATGGGTCTGAATTCATCTGTGGTGGGTGTGAGGTCAAAACCTAATCAACTTCTGTTAGGAAAAGGACCAGAGCCAAATGCAGTTGCCCCGATGGCACTGCAGGCCCAGATGCAGCAGCAGCATCACCACCACCATCTTCACAACCAACACCAGCAGCAGCAGCAGCAGCAGCAAACACAACAACAACAACAGCAGCAGCAGCACCAGTATCACACTCAGATGGGGTTAGGGATGATTCTCTCAGGTATGTCTCAGGACCCCTCACAACTCTCAGTGCTCAAAGCCCATCATGCCACAGTGCCAGCCATGGGCTCTCTCCACGGAGGGCCAGGTCTGAATCTGCAGTCCATGGGTCAGTTTGGAGCACCCACTTGCTTTTCTGCAGGTCAGGACCGTCTGCCCACTGACTTGGATATAGATATGTTCACCGAAAATCTGGATTGTGACGTGGACGACATCATCAACAGTGACCTCATGGATGGAGATGGCCTCGACTTCAACTTTGACCCCGTTCTGCCTGGCACCCAAGGCTATGCTGGCCCAGCCACCTCACAGGGCTCAACACACAACTGGGTCCCCAGCTAAGTTCTCAGACGACCACACAAAGCCAGGTACGACTCTCGGCCTCTCCCAACACAAACACGCACAAGTCAGTCTTTGTGACATTTTAATTTGTCTGAACTGATGCAGCACTTATTCAGTCTTATTGACCACTCGCATACGTTTCCGACACAACTAAAATATGCGTGCACGATTGGACTTAGTTTGCTTGATAAAAGCAACAGAACATAGTGTTACCTTCTTACTGATAATAAGAGGGCATCTAAGGTTGAGCTGCACTTTAACCACCTTCTACTGGTTCACACATTAGCTATGACAATGACTAATAATAATGATTAAATCAGTGGTTCGGGCTACAAAAATATGGGAATAAATGTGAGTAGTAACTGTTTCTGTAGGTGTAAATTGTTGGAAATGAAAGTAAATATCATACAAGTTTTTGATGACAATGAACTTGATGGTATTCTGCAGGAACTGATTTCTGAATGGAGACGACATCACAGTATGACTCAGTGTTCCTCCTCCCTGATGTCAGGCTCTCGAAGACAACTCTTCCATGGACACAAACTACTACAACCAGACCTCGCTCACGTCATGTGCCAACACATGCAGAGGACAGGGAGGAGATGCAGATGACTATGCATTTCTCCCTTTTAATTTTTTTTTTAAATAAATACTTGCAACAATTTGGCTGCTAGCCATTTTTACCATTTAATTCATATGATTTTTTAGGACGCATGCAAAAATGTTTTTAAGGACCTAAAAGACACTGTTCAAGGGTGTATACGGTACCTCCCCACGACTCCCAGCCTCCATCAGGACGGCCTTGGCTTTGAAGACTGTAATTTATAGTTCATGTTTGTTTTGGGTTTGTTTTTGTTTTTTTGAGAAATGGCCAGTTTTCCATCAACACCTGTGTTGTGTTAACAAAGTGATCACCTGAACGTGGTGCACTTCCTCTGCTGCACCGGCTCCTGACCTCCAGAGAAAAAGATTCATCCTCAGTTCTGAAAAAAAAAAAAAAAAAGATTGAGGCTTGATTGTGTTAATGAAGAGGTGATAGATAATGACTAGATAACTTGAGTTGTAAAACAATTGAACATTTGCTCTTATTTTTCCCCAAATCGTGTACGAATCAATTTCTCACTTTAGAGGAAGAAAACTTTTTTTTTTTCAATTATATTTGGTGTAGGGATGGGCAATATGGCCAAAATAATGTTCTATTTAAATTTTATCTCAAATTTCTCAAATAAGTTTATCTCCATAAAATGTCAAATGTTTATAGATGTTTTTAAAGACTGATTTTGTTTTGTGAGGAAAAGATAAATGAGAAATTTGTCAGTATTCACTTCAAAATGCTGTTGTTTGGGTCAGTAGGAATTGATTGGGTGGAACCCTGAATTGTCCTACTTGTTCTTTACATTTCTTTGAATGCATTTAAGTTGGTAACCCCTTAACATGCTCAAAATATTTTTACCAGTGTAATGTAACAGGGGCCTAAAGAGCATTTGTGTCAGTCATTGCAAAAAACAGTCAACATATGGTCACAGAAAAGTACTTTACACCTAGAAAAAAACAGTTTGATCCTTGTCACAGTGGGAAGTAGAAATGGACACCAGGGTACTGTTTAATGCAGTTTGTAAACAATCAGGTCTTGTAAGGAATATTTCCATGTTGTGTAACACTGGTAGTGATATTTTGAGCACATTAATAGTGGGTTTGTGGTTGTTGTCCTACAGACACTTGTCATGACCTCAAACAACAACACTGAGTGCTGTGACAACTGCCGGGTTTCTCCTTTAACATTGTTTAAGAACTCCTTACTGAGCAGAAGAGTGTGTGCAGACATTTCTAAAACTTTTATTCGCGTTATACCTCTCACCATGATTGCCGATGCATCAGCATTGCTTTTGATCCTCATTCAAACTTCAATGACGTTTGTTCTGTTGCTGTTGAAGAACATTGTGCCGTGATGATTAGCTATGGTTTGATGGCCTCTCCCTGGTTTGGTGATGGAGTGAAGAGAGTATGAATTTTGCATTTTGTGTTCAGGTAGATGTGAGTTAGAGGGTGTTTTATCTTTACTGCTTTTTGTCCCCTCCATCCCTGATGTGCAGTTTAACCAACAAAATGAAGTTATTTAATTTGTGGCATGCAAGTGGCATTTAATGGTAAATCTATCTGCCAACAAGTGATGGGTTGGCCTGTGTTACAAGGTCTTAAGCATCAATATGTCTCTGTCCAACTGTCCTGATTTTTATTTTTCCTTCTTCCCATCTGTGCATTTGTAAAGCACTTAGGTTTCCTGCCACACAGGAGGCCAAAACTATAAGAGAACATCCATCATTAAGGGTTGCACCATTTCATTAGAAAAATGTTTAAAATTCTGTATGAAAAGTTAAATCCTATGTATATTGTACAAGTTGCACATGTGACGCGCTACGACACGCTATGCAGTTATCAGGAGAAACGAAACATGAAATCTTGAAGGAGATTTAAAAAAAAACAACAACAATAGAAAAGACTACTTGAAGGGTTTTGTTTTGATTGGTTTTCCTGGTGGGGATGGGTAAGTGTGAGCGCCTAATGTCATAATATCCTCTCACACTTTAATTATTTAGTACTAATCTTACCAGAAATGACTTCACTGTGTGAGAAATATACAAAAAGAATATATTTGACTATAGTTTTAATATACAGTATAGATGGAGTTAAAAATATGAGATATTAATGCGTATAAATATACTATATTACTAATGACAAGTCTTTTTTTTTACATCGGAGGAAACATTTTCAGATCATTTTTAACGGTAATTTTTCTATACTTTTATTTTTGTAAAAAAAAAAAAAAGATTGCGATGCATGTAGATTTTTTTACGTAACCAAAAGAACACTAATAAATATCAGCGTTTGCATGGCATTGGGGGAGCGCTTGGGTCTGACAGTATCTGCTTGTACATAAGCTTCGCCTGTAACCTTAAGTCTGACTTCATTCTGGAGAGATGCATCAGGCTGCATCGGTACTTGACCATTTTACACAGATTCCCACTGATCTGCCTCGAAGTTGTTTCCATTTTTTAACAAAGGTGCATCCAAGTGTTAAACACAAAGTAGTATCTGTGCTGTGGTGTGGCAGCATGAACAGAACAGATCTGTTCTGTGCCACCTTTTCATCTCAAACCTAGACCAATGCAACTTGTAACTACTCAGGGCCAAAAAAAAAAAAAAACTCTGCACAGATTTAATCAAAAAATATAGTTTAAAAAAATCATTGTCATTTTTTTTCCCACTGCAGTCTGTTACAGCAGACTGGTCTGTTTTGATCTTTAATACAAGTGAAAGTTTGGAATCTCAAATTTAAAAAAGTGTGAAATGAAATGATGCCAATATTTAAAACACTATAGCATGATGTTTCTCAGTTGCAGGATGGATTCTCTTTGGTCAGCTTTCCCTCCTCCTGTTAAACTTTTGTAGGGGCGGGGTGCTTCTTTGTATATAATTATAATTATGCCCTTGTTTATAACCTCAACCTTTTGTTATCCATAATGGGAATCCCAGCAACTTCTACATATTTCATGTTGCACATAAAGCACTCTCTCGTTTCTGTTCATCCCCTTATATGTTAATTGGTGCTGTGTGATTTCTGACATATCAGGAATGTACAAGGAATCGCCTTTGGAATCACCCTGGAATTCCGTGTTCAGCACAAAGATCTTGATATAATTTTTTTCAACATCCTCCCTGTCTGTTTTTTTTCTACATATTTATATATACATTAACCTCTCATGAATGTTCCTAGTGCAGCAGACCAGCTTGTTTAACTGCATGTTTTTTGTGTGTAGGTCTTTATATATGCAGCCAATGCCCCTGTTGGACATGTGTCCCAAAGACTTAGTTCAGTCTGAGGATCAGCTGAATTTGACTTTGGGTTCAATTCCAATTTAATGTCCCCGTCTTAAAACAGACCACATGTAGTATTATTACTGCCCCCATTATGTTATTACAACAGTCAACAGATTTTTCTATTCAGTTTTATCTAAAGTAGTACTTTAGTTCCTGTATGTTGGTTTTGAAATTGAAACTTTCCCTCAGTTTGATACAGTATTTTAGTATTTGCTCTTTTTATTTTTTATTTTCACAGAAGGGAGGGTGGGTTGGTCTTAAGTTGTGTATAAGCCAATTATGTTTTTTTGTGTGATTAAAAATGTTGATAGACTCCCTCCTGTGCCGACCCCCTCTCATCGGTCTTCTTTTTTTCTTTTTCTAAACATTGTAAAGTCAGACAGAGATGACGGAGCACTCTGAACAGCAGAAATAAATTCAATAAACTCTTTAACCCACTTTGTCTGAGTCCCTGCAGTCGGGTTAGTGTCTGAGTCTTTAATCCACATATTAGTAAACATGTTTTAACCTGTTGATTTAATAATAATATTCACTGTAAAATAACTTAGTAAAGGTTTGCGGTGTCATCTGCGAAAGCAAGCTGAGAAAAGATAGAAAGAAATAATGCTTAATACTCACCAATCAGGAGATTCTACAGGGATTCCAAACCAGTGTGTCGCCATGGAAAATCCAACTTCTCTTAATTGGTTGGAACTTTTTATTTACTGTAAGGCAGAATAATTAAATAATCTCCCACTACATGGCAACAGATGGCTGTGGAAGAAAAAAATAATTTTTAAATAAGAAAATTAAAGTAAATTATGAATTGTAAGTAGATCATTATATTTAATTGCATGTACTTTTTGTGACATGATGCTGTGCTGTGGAATATTTCCAATATGTCAAATATAAGCCTGGCGGGGTAAGAGAATTAAGTTGAAAACAATTCCAAAAACTGGTAAGAAAGTGAGGTAGGGAGAGACCTGTAACCCAAAGAACACCAGGAACAAAATGCAGTGGCAGTGGAGGTCGAGGGGGACAGAGTACCTATAAAGAAGGAAGCATATCAGATTTTAAAAAAGAATAATAATGTCAAGCAGTCACCATCAAAACGTACAGTAATTCTCTCTTTTACTGTATTTTCTACACGACTCTACGCAGTCTACCCCTAGATGGCAGTAGCAGTACAGCATAAATTTAATAGAGCCTGCGGTTAACCGTTGTTCGAATAAATTAACAAACCATCGTTTGATATTGGTATTCGAATTTAGTTACCAATATAAATATCATATTACATTTGTTTAAATTCCCCGACCATGATGTCGAACTTTTCATTAACGTGTCCTTTTTAAACACATTTCCTTTCTTCTTGTTTCAAAATAACTTACTGACACTACTCTGTTTAAACAAACAAAATCTACTTCACGTGTAATAATGTAAAATTGTTCACAAAATTCTTATTATTTTCATGTTGTGTATTTTGTAGCAAAAGGAAAAACAGGAGGCTGCAGTTATTGTTATATGGCATCTTTATAGAAAACAATTTTCACATTTTCAAAAAACATTTTTTTTGCTTTTGTTTTGTTCTTTTTTTAAGTTGTTTTATATTAATTTATTTGTCCATTTTTTTTATCAGCTAAACTTGAACAGTTTGAACATCCATCTGCGTCAAAGGCTCTGGCTGAGTTGCTGGGGTTTGGAAAGGTGTGTGATCAGTAAACCGCGCTGACCAACGTAAGAAAACACACTTCTCATTCATGCAGGAAACACCACAAGTTATTGTTCATCTGTCAGGTGGAGGTGTTCACAGCCCTCCACCTCAGCACGCTCCAGTTTTGTCCTGAAGGCACCCGTGTCGACAGTGTTTTTGCTTAAGCTGATATGCACTTCTGTTTCTTTTTCTACGTCCAAAAGCCTAACACTACACAGTCTGTTGCACCTCTACGTCTAACCCAGGCTGCAGCACAACAAATCTCACCATCACACCCACAAAACAAAAAAACAAAAACTCAACTGTTTACAAAAACTGTAAAAAATAAAAAAGAAGAAAAGACTTTGCACATTTTTCTGCTCTGCAATCTGTACCGTGGATTTTTCACTTGATAATCAGCTTTGATACAGCTCGCAAAAAAAGCTTTAGCACAAATCATCATCAAAACATCTGCCCTTCAACCCATGAGCAGAGCAGCTCAGTTCAGCTTCTGTGCACGTTTCATTCGCCCAGTTCATTGCTTCACTGCAAATGTTTATTGACCTTTGGTCTGAAACTCAAGTGTCTGATTGGATTATTCCTGATGCTCTTCAGTACAAACAATAAAAAAAAGATCATTCTGCAAACGACTCAGCCTGAAGTTCAATGCAGCAAACGGCCCGCTGAGCACCTGAGTACAAACGCTCTTAACGGGTGTTAACGTCAGTCTTCACTCAAAACCCTTCTGCTAATTTGTCAAAATATTTTGGATGAGAAGGAAATGTCACTGGGTCACTTGAGCACAAAAAAACAAGTCTGAAAGTTTGAGGACAAACTGTCTAAAAAAAAATTGTTACAACTTCGTACAGTGACAAGAAAGAAAGGCTTCGGACCCACACACCGTGCGTCCTATTGTCCACTAACAAGCTACCTTGCATTATAAATATATAAAGTTTTTTTTTTTAAAAGTGCTTATTAAAAGAAACTATAGTGATGTGAAAGTTCCAGCAGTGTCACCGTGGTGTTTGTTCTTGACCAGCATTTGTAGCAAATGCTGGGGAGGGATGGAGGAGGGGGGGCAAAAATGATCGTCCTTCTGTCCTTTTACTGTCCTTCAACACTGATGAGGATTGTCCCCAAAAGAAAAACAAAAACAAACCAACCAACAAAAGAAGCCCTGGTCTCCCACTGACATTCATTCAACTCGAACAGAGACATGTTTTTGGGAAAGCATCGTTAATACGAAGGAGACCGATCGAACCAAAGAGGACAGGATTGGCCAGTGTAACACAGAGCTGCTACAACTTAGAGCAGTTTTTCCCAAGGACTGAGCTGGAAACACATGTAAAAATTAAAACAACGCTAGTAATAATTGCACATAACATTTGAGAGCCAGGGTGTCTGATAGGAGAACTACACTCAGAGAGGATCGGGGGGGAGAAAACGGGGGAGGGACTGTGGCACGCTACGGTACAAATACATCAACTCCGAGAGAAAGAGAAGCAGATTCATGAGGCACAGCCACAAACACCACCAAGCTCTGTCGTTTTAAAAGTGCTGCTCTCTTCCCCCTACGCTGCACCTTTATCCTCACGTCCCTGGCTCTCTGTACCAATGAACAGTTCCAAAACGTGTTTGTCTTCAAGCACTTAGGCAATCATATACTGAGTGATGGCTCTGAGAGCGTACAGCAGCTCCGCCTGCAGCCTCGCCTCCATGATCAGTAAGTTCACATGTATCTGAGGAGGAAAAAAAAAATCTTTTACAAGTTTCATCATCAATCACTAAAAGAAACTCCTTTTCTTAAAAAAACTAAATATTACAAAATACAACAAATGTTGGTCCTCTGGGGTCAAAAATGAACCAGCCTAGTTTGACCTGACAGCATGTTTAGTGTATACACCTTTAGTCCAACTAAATGTTAACCTTCTACAACAATTCTGGAATTAAATAGACTTTGATTACATAAGGAGAAGAAAATGTTTAACTTTAGGGTCAAAATGACCCCAAGGACAACTCATTAGAGATAGCATTAGAGATTGTACAAAGACAAAGACATGAGTCTAAAATCTTCTCACCCTTTCTGAATTTTTAAGTAAAGCCCAACTCAGTGGACACACTGGTGTTTTGGTAGAATCTGGAAAACAGGCCACAGCCTTGATGTACAACTTAAGGTCCCGCTCCAGCAGGTGGTTAACTTCACTGTAGTCGTAGTCGTCATAGCTGTGAACACAAACCACATTTCTCACCGCCAGATCAAAACGTGAAGAAGTTTTTACTACAGGTGCAGAGGAAGCAGTTGTTGTTGGAAACATGGGACTCACCGTATTCCCAACACACAGTGGATGTAATTCCAGATCGCCCTCTTCAGGTCAGAGCTGTGCAGTGAGGGGAGTGTGGTCACACGTCTGAATCTGTCGTCAAGGAGGTGCCCGATGTCTGAATACAATCTGTTCACTAAGGAGAAGCCGTGGTCCTCCCATGAGTAGTCCTACAGGAAACAGAATTACATTTAAGGCACTTTCTTTATTATTGTCCTGAGGAAATAATTATGACCTGAAGTATGACAACTTCCACTAATCTTTTAAGCCTGAATTGCTTGAGGAAAAACAAGTAACTCCCTCCAGGCTCTCTTGTTGTTGTTTTACTCTTAAGGAACTAATTTGAAGTTTGAAGCAGAACAAGTGTGATAAAATGTTAATATTGATCAAGACGCCGCACCTGGGGCGGACTGATGACAGAAATGTAACATATCTCAATTTGGACACGAGCCACTTGGCATCTGATACACACACTCGGTGGGAGTCAGTTTAGACAAAGGCTTATTCAGTCTGCAGTAGACGGTTTACTTTTTCAACTCTACATTTTTTGTTGTTTTAAACACTTTTGTTTATTTTCTTTTACAGAGGCAATCTGTGGAGAAAAAAAAGGGTTTGATATTTTAAACCATGAAGTAAACCATTCAGATGGTCAGTCAGGTGACAGCTTGTGGTCCCTGGTACAGAAATAGAGACCATGAATTTAGCACAGTGTTAATCTAATCTACCAGTTGGTTACAAATATTCCCTGTGGCACACGCGCATGCACGCACGCACACACACGCACATACGTTTACTGACAACAAGAGTCGTCTGATGCCTCTAGGATGAGTTTGCTGTCCTTACCTGAACTCTGAATACTTGGAAGTGGTCCTCTTCTTTGCGGGCAAACTCCTGATAGCAGAAGTTGGGGTCTGTAATGAAACGGGACGGGTCTGCGAAGCACATCATCTCCTCCTCATCTTCCAAATCTAAAAAAAGAAATGACGACAGCAGGGAGAGAGGGGGAGAGATGGGGAACGGGAGAGAGAGAGAGAGAGATAGAGGGAGAGAGAGACCTCAATAACTTGGACAGTGGAGCGGTTGTAGCTCAAGTTTCACAGCATTTGAACTAAATTTAACAGTGAAGACCTCCATCAGAAATGAGCAGGAACTTTAAAACTGTGCGTCTCATTTGGCAGCCAAGTGTGCTACCTGTTTGCTGGAGTGTCTGCGTCTGTTGGAGGCGATCTTCTCTCTTCTCACGCTCCTCCTGGGACTTTTGAATCCTCTCTTTAAGACAAACCATGTCACAACTGGAGTCTAGAGACTGTCCAGATAAACACAGCAGACACAGAAGATAAACTTGAATGCAAACGGTGGATTCAAGAAGAAAAAGGCATCAGTTGCTGTTACTCTAACTACAACTACATCGTACTGCAGTTATATTCTTAACCATTTTAATACTGTATATTCAGTATAATATAACATAAAATAGTAAAAAAAAGCCTTTTAAATAATACATTAGATATTTAAAACAACAGAAAAATATCTTATTTTTTAAGCTTCTTGAGTGAGTTCCATTCCATTCAAAAATATTTAAAGGTTTTGGACTTCTGGTTGGACCTTGGAGTATTTTCAATTATTTCCCAAGACTTTTTTTTTTCACTGTCTCAAATAAAGCACAGTAAGAAAAATTATTTAACTCCATATACATATTTGAGTCTAGTGGCACAGCCACAGAATATTTGTACCACAAGAAAGTTTCTGTGCGGATGCATCTTTGATGAAACCAGAGCAAATGGTTTCTTAGAATGACAAATCTTTGAGAAGCAAAACATTCAGGACACTGAGAAAGACACTCTCTGTGTTCTTTGATCATAAACTAAAAAAAAAATGCTTGGCTGATTTGTTACCCGTCTTCGTGTTATGTGTTCAGATGGAGTGGCAAGTGACTGAGGCACGTTGGTGTTGCCGTTGGCAGCATCAAAGGGGCAGTAGGTTGGCGGGGTACCGTTGGGAGATTTGGAGCGAGACACCAAGTCTGAGTCTGTGTCACATCCAAACACAAAGCTGCAGAGAGCGTGGCAGTGAGCCAAAATCACCACGGCCTGAACCAACTCAGCCAGAGACCAGCACTGTTCACCTGACTTCAGCAGAGTCTGCAGAAAGAAGCAAAGCAGGTCGCTTTTAGGTGTCACGTATTGTATTACAACACCCTAGACAAACATGTGGGCATGTGTTTATTTCTAAACATGTCCTTGAATTTAAATCTTGACACAGACAAAAGTAGCTATAAGAAAAATGATTTGTTAGAAATCAAAGAGTTTAAGATTTTCTGTAAATGAATTCAAAACTTAATTAAAAAAGCAATCAGGAGTAAACAGGTGCAAATAGGGACTGTAGGTGAAGTAAATGACAGTAAAACACAAGATGAATAATAACATTAGATCACATATCAACTGGAGACAAATAAAAGCAGGTACATTGCAACTAAATGATAAACAAGAAGAAGCTATGGCCACGAAACAAACTTTAGAACTAATAAATCGCTAAACTTCTGCCCATTACGGAGCTCAACAATTCAACATGTTCTTCTTAACAGTTTATCATCTCGGTGTTACCTTCAATATTTAATATGTACCATAAAGTAGGTTATGAATTTTTTTCTGCCTCCTCAGTCACCTTACAGATATGCATAACACTGTATTTCTTCATAGAGTGTGTAAAAGTAAAAACACTTTATTTCATGAGCTAATACAAAATGAAATTAGACCATTTCTGCCAGGACAGCAATAAGAGGTAACATTTTGTCCTGCTGTGCTGTACCTGTATGTGTGAGCAGGAGCTCAGCCAGGGTTGGTGGGCCAGCACTTTGTTAATGTGGTCGAGGAGGCGGAGGCGAGGGGGCGCTGCCTCTAAACCCTGCAACCACAGTGGGTCACCGCCCACCCTCAGAAACTGGGCTGAGTGCAAGTACACTAGGTAGGTGCAGTGGTGTCGCGCAGCAGCCTGGAAGTCAAGAAAGGTCAGAGGGAAATAAAAATCAGGGAAAACTGCTCCTGGTTCGGTCTATTTAATAGCAGACAGAGCATATTAGGAACTGTGAGGTCACTGACCATGATGGCGATGTAATGGCGGTACGGCAGCGGCAGGGGACCGTCCATGTGCAGGATGTAGTGCTGTGTCCGCAGAAAACTCTCCAAGTACTGAGGGTGAGAGGCCATCTGTTGGAACACGGCGTCCACGCTCCCCCTGCTGACCAGAGCCTTCATGAAGAGCAGCGACACTCGCTCTTTCTCTCCGTTTACCGCCACCTGCAGGACAAAGCAAAAGAGATGCCAACTGAGAAAATGTAAACCTACGAAGAAATTATTACCTGGATTTAATTAAATCTACAAACTGCTGTTTTATAGATTTGATGTTAACAATACTGGTAAACATGTCAGTTGTCAGTTTATCAGATTGTGGCTAAAATGAATGTTGGGCCTTTTCATGCTGAGCAGCAACATGTCGTGATGCCAGAAAACAATGAGGTGTGAATTCCATCCATCCATCCATCTTCAACTGCTTAATCCTGTTAAGGGTCAGGGGTCAGCTGTAGCCAAACCTAGCTGACAGTAGTTAAAAGCAGAGTCACCCTGGACTGGTCACCAATTCATCATAGTACCAACAGACAAACAGCAGCTCACTCACACACACATCTGCACGTCTTCCACTGTGGAAAGAAGTCAAATTATCCTAAGAAAACCCATGCAAAGTGACTCTACAGTCTGCCATGATATGAACAGGTCACCCTTTTTAAATGTTAGGGTACAATGGAAACCACTAATGCAGGGCGTGGCCCCTGAATGAGAAGTTTTCCTTCCAAATACTGCTCATAATTACACGCTGCTTCTTTTATACTGAATGTAATGGATTAAAAACCTGTAACACAGACATGACTAGCTTTTTGAAGAACAGGACAGTGATCATTTGTTAGCCAAAACAGGTAGGCTGAGTCAAGATGAGGTCAGATTTCAATGCCTGTGCTTTGGTGTGTGTGCGCGTGCTTGTTTCATTCTCTTTAAATCAACTGAATAGCCAACAGCAAGTTCATTTTATCTGACATATTTAAGAGTGGCCAAAGCAAAGGCAAAAAAAATGCTTTCTGGATCCTCTACAATTAGCCCAATAAAGTCACAACATTTTATTATTAGACACATTTGAATTTGCACTACAGAATAGAGGAGCAAGCAGAATCCATCCATCCAATACTTGTGTAGTTGGTTCTTTCAAATCTGAGAAATGTTAAGTCTATTTACTATTTTACTTGGGCTAACATGTATTTAAATTTCCAATTACTGCTTTAACAACTAGAACTAATAAGCAGAGTCTGACTCAAATAAGACCAATTGATACTCAAATGTCCACCTGTATAACCTTAGTAAAATTAAAAAACTGTTTTTTTTTAATACTTTTAAGCAGTACATTGTTTTGTGTGTGTGTGTGTATGTACATGCAGTGAGGGACCATAGTGGATTGAAATGAAGTAAACATTGGGCTGGGGAGGCCTTAAAAGAAGGAAGCTGTACAGCAGTAAAGTGATTGAGACCAGGGTGGACGTGCCAAAAGCCAAGACAACACTGGAGAGGGACGCTGACTTTCCCTCGCTGGTACAGCCGTTCCCTCTCAACCTCACACACATGCCTGAGGACTGTTCCCCTGTATGTGAAACCTGAGTGGCAGCAGAGACCAGAGCCAAATGTTTCTCTGCAGATTCAACTATATGACTGTTGGTCAGAGTGCCAGAAACAGCACAGCCTGCTGCTTAGAATTATTACTGTGCAGTGGAATCACGGACACCTCGTGGGTCACGAACAGTCAAAGCAAACAGCTAACACTGGGCCTTCAGCTCCATAGAGCTCCTTGACATTCAGCACCATGTTTATCTGGCTGGTGGCTCTATGAGAGATTTCACTTCTCCCTGCAGTGGATGAAGGTTTCAAACAGGCTCCACCTCCTGACCTAAATAGAGTGCATGCTCCTATCTTACAAGACATATCCATACACTGCAAATAAAACAAACCTTAAGTCTGCGTCTTGTCTTCACAGTTTACATACAATCTTACCACAAAAAATGAAAAGAAAGTAATAGAAGTGTAAAAGGGTTGGAGTGGGAGCCCAGACACAGATCTTGACCCACTCATGTCTGTCAACATGTGGGAAATGGTATAGATGGAACTCCGAGCACACAGGTGCCTGCCAATCAAAGAGCTATTGAGACTTGTGTGAAGGCAGTCACACAAGTCTCTTTGCAAACACCGACTGATTAGTATTCTGCTCTGCAAAATCTAGGTTACTGCGCCATCAACAAAGAAGAACTTAGCCAGTTAGCATTGCAAAGCAATACAGAAAGCAAAAATCATGTTGTAAGTGTGATTTATTACCGACATCAAATGTCAATCATCTCAGTTTTCAATCAGTGGCTGGAAAAAAAGCTTAACATCAACTCCCAACCTGCGTTATGGGTTGTTACTACTACAAATAATGGTCATTGAGATTCCGCACACTCAAGGCTTCCATTGGAAGCTTTAAGGCTTTGAAGTTTTTTTATTTTCTTAGTGCGAAGAACAGCTCAGGAGTTTGAAACATCACAGACAAGAGTCCTTCAGTGAAGGTGAGCAGAATCTCCTATCACTTCACTAATATGACGACTGCATGATCCAACACCCTTAGAGTATTCTGGAAATAAAGAGTTTTTACATGACATAAGACAACAGTGTATGTAACGGTTGAAAAAATATAATTACTGACCAACATTGTGGGAGGTATAAAGGACTTCTTAAGTATGGCCTCAACATTTCTAATTGTAAATTCCCTTCTTAAGAACTATACTACTGTTTTTATGCTAAGTAATAAAGTCCTTTAAAATCCCTGTGAATTGTAGCCATTGTCACTACTGCCGTCAAAATTTCACCATTTAAATGACGTAATTAAACTAATAAATTAAAAATTAAAACACAACAACTAACAAATTGTTTTATGATAAGCAAAGGTGAGCTGTTGCAGACTTTTATTGCATCAGTCATCTGGGGTCAGGTTGCAGTCATTATCACAAAGAAACAACTGCAAGAAAATATCCTTTCTAAAAAGGCAAACTGATTTGAATGTCATTACATGCCAATAAGTAGGGACAGTAGCAAGTTTACCATATTACCATAACTTGTTTTAGCTTTTCTGTACATTTCAGCTGTTCAAATTCCATTTCAAAAATAATGGAAACTGGTCTACAATCACCCGATGTTTATGGTCAAAGTTTTGTATTTCTACTATTAGGCATAACTCTGTCCTGTTAAAAATATAATGAGTTCTTTAAGGAAAATGCATTGGGCAGAACACAGAGGCCTCTATAAAATTCCAATAAAAACATATGCAGACTGATCCATTGAATCTGAGCTGTGGTTTCTTCTTTGTTTAAATACAGTTTTCATGGACACTGTTAGACCAGTAGAGTTCTATACAGTCTGAATAACAACCTGCCCACGCAGAGCACAGCTTGTGAACTACTGCCTACACAGGTGGCACTCTGTGGTTCAGTGAAGTTACAAAAAAAAAAAACATTTTGAAGTAAGAGAACAATATTATTATGTTGATTGTTATATCATCATAAAAGTAAAAAGAGTGAAGCTGTCACTGACACAACTTGGCACTAGCAAGATTAAAGATTTTAAGAATTGTATTTTATGAAATTGATATAAAACAAAATCAAATGTCCAAGTCAAAATGAAACAGGAACTACTGTGAATATTAGCAGGAAATGAATTGAACAGTGTTAACCAAGGCTGATTGTATTGCATAAGAAAACATAACTGCAGCCTAGTCAAACCTAATATTTGAGATGATTTTCTTTACAATACCTCTATTTTCTTGTTTATAGTCAGTTTAAAATAAAAGCAGTTTTTGACTGGTTCCGAATTGAAACAATGTATTTTGTAGTCACTTGTCTCTAAAAATGAAATGTCACACAAATTCTATTTAATAAGACAAATAATCAATAAATACCTGCAATATTTACACATCAAATTCAGCATATATTAATTGGAAAAACTATCCAGACATCTTCATCTCTATTTCCAGAAAACAAGCCATTAATGCAGCAGACAACAGTAGTGTTGTTAAAGCAGTCCTTCAGTCTGCCTACATCAGCTGTTAAAATCCATGTGAAGATTGTGTCATCATTAAGGTGATTGTGTATGGTATAACAAAGCACTTTGGCCTTGCATTGATGCTAACAGCATCACAAAGCACAAGAACAGTGTGCTTTGTTCACACAAACCAATTTGTTCTGCGTACTGTATGCCCTGCAGGAAGTGATTTTAAAAGAGCCATTTCTAAGTCAAACACAAGCCTGAGGGTGACAAAGGAATGAGGGTCACGTTGATATTAGAGCTGCTGTATTCAAACCTTGGGATGAATTCAGATTTATGGTCCAACTGCAAAAACAAACAAAAACACACACACACCAGCTTTTATAGGAACACAATTGCAAGGTGTAGTTGATTTGACATTCAAAACTAAACATAACTCTTTTTACCACAGAGAAGAGGTCATTTGTTTATTGATTAGACTACAGAAAGACCCAGAGATGAAATGAAAAACAGAGGTGACGTCACTGAAGGAAAGAAAGGTAAAAGGAGACAAAGAGCAGCTCTGATAGCTGCCTGACAAAAACAACAACAGCACAGTAAGAGGAAAGGAAATAACGAAGGGCAATACTGAGAGAGGGCAAACAAAGAAATGAACAAAATGATGTCCCCAGTCTATCAAAGGTAACTGTGTTAACACGAGACATGCATGCCACATGTAGTGTGTAGAGTGTGTGCATGTAAGTGATGGTGGGGTGCAGGAGGGATGGAGGGGCAGCAGATACAGGAGAAGGACATTTAATCTGCATTCCAATTGAGTCTGGAGGTGAGGGGGGTCCATATGAATCATACAACAGTGTCCATGTGCAAACAACACCCCTCTTCACCGAAAAAAAAAAAAAAATCAACGGAAACACAAGCTGGTTCTGGCACTGCAACCTAAACCAGCTGCGACCAAAAGAGGTTTGCAACGAGGACAGACATGAAGGTGGGGAGGACAGGAAGCGAGGAGGACGGCACATACACAACACAAGGAAAACAAAAACCCTGCAACATAGAAAAACAACTGTCCGAATCCACATACTGCTGATAGATGATTGACCGGAGTAAGAAAACATCGGATGCAGGTAGAACAAAGGGGTTTCGAGGAGTGAATGTACAATAACAACACTTTCACAGTTGAACCACACCTGCACCATTGAAGAATGTACCTACTATCTTATTCATCAAAATGAACAAAAAATAAATTTGTCTTTATATAAAATAAATGCATAAAAAATAAACAAGTAAAGCAATCATTTATTCCTTTGTCCTGAACCTAAAGATATTTAGATAGATATTTACCTAAAGATACAGCTCACTGTCAAAAAGGAACAGAGTAATCGGAACTGCATTATTTTGTAATACACTAAAACATACTAGATGAAATGGTTGATCTGCCGTCAGTGATAGCATTTGATACAATAGTTGACTAATCCTTGATTAGTTTACTGGTATAGAACCTACAGTATATGTCTTAACTGTGAACGTTATCTTGGTTCTCTTAGGCCCATAAAGTGATTGGGTTGTGAACAAAACAAGACTTTGCAAAAGCATAATAACATATTTTTACAAGCCATGACCCAACAAAGACAAAAATGATTGATTCTGATTAAAATTAATTACCCATGTCATTCCCACACAGCAGGTGATCACATTCAATGGTGTTTACACACCTGACAAATATTTGCTGTGTATTTTAGCAGCTTAAATTGAGCAACTGCTTCAAGTTACTGTATACTTATGCGGTTGTTTTTCCCTCTGCTACAACACAAATGTGCCTCTGTGCAGCCACTGGATGTTTACCACCACTCACAGACCACTGTGTGTCAAATACACACCAGAGCAGTCAATGCCAAATAAGATACAGTCAATACGAGCAGCAAAATCAGTGTGAGGTGGTGGTGAAACACAAAATTGGACTTGTAACCAGAGTACATGTCTCTGAATCCCATGGCTACCCGCATTCCTCCCTGTTTTGCTCAATTTCTGGCCCCTAATCTGCAGCAAACAACTCATGCAAAGGAGCGCACCCTGAGACAGCGCCCCCCTTCCGTTACACAGTGAAAATGCAGCCACAGAGGAGAAAAACAACTTTGATTGGCAGTCCACTTCAGCCAGCAATAACAGCACAATAAAAGTGTCCGACATGCAGCAGGGAAACACGGAGTAATCCCAGTCGATTCTGGCGGATTTCAGGCACAGTATGTGTCCTTCGTTTAGAGACATCTCTGTTGTCTTTATTATTCGAATAAACAAACTGTGCTGCATTACTTCACACACATATCTGCTCGGATGATGTCATCTTTACCTATAGCTGCTGCAGCCACCTTCGTACACACTGCACAACACCTCCAATACGTCACAAAATGTGGGAAATGTTTAGTAAAAACTGATTTTTTTACTTTAATATATAGTTTGTAGTTTAATCATATCATTTGATTAACGATGGTAGAATCCGAAACTGTTTTGTTTTTTGTTTTTGCTTGTAGTGGTGTTAAGTGTGGAAAAACTAACGGTTGACTTAAGTGATAATGTTTTTTTATTCAAGTCAAGTCGTTTATTGTGTTAATGGTGTTGTTAATGTCAGCGGCTCTCATTCAAAAAAACGGCACCCGCTTTACGTGACATTTTAACAGCTACTAATGGAAGCTAAAACGCTTCTTATTCTAAACTAAGCTCACAATACTAAAATGAATGATACATGTTATTAAAAATATTTTTTGTCGTTCTGAACATTGTCTGATACCAGCGACTTTGTTGGTCAAACCGTTAGCTGCGTTAGCTCGATAACAACTTTCCGCTTCTTTACTCCGAGTGAAAGTTTAGACGCCGACAAAACTGTTCTGCTTCAACCTTCACCCTCACACTTCAGACACTTGCTGTCCCAATACGTCAGTTTAAACTAAAAAAGAAAAAAAAACAATAACCACAATTTCTGCTTGTTTTCGGTGACATAAAACATTGTCTTTGACAAATGAATGAAGGCTGCGCAAGCTCTTCTATTAGCCGTTAGCTTCAGCTGTGGTAAAATAAAGTGATTTTTTTCCTATGTGAATTAAACCCTACCTGTTTCTGGACTCGCTGGCACTGTGTTCTCAGAGAATACTCCATTTTATTCGTACAGATGATCATTTTCCAGGACCAAATAAATGTGCTATTGCATGGATGCGGCTCACTCTTCTCTCCGGTTCTTTCCCAACAGCAGCGAACAAAGAGCAGAGAGGTAGCCGCTCTGCTTCGCTCAGCCGGCCACAGTCTGTTAACTAGTCTGTGGACTGAGGGCAGAGAAAAGCTGCCTCGGGAAGAGCTGACAGCTCCGGTAACAGTGCAGCCAATCAGAGTTGCGGAGGCGGGGCTTAAAGTAGGGGCTCGTTTATATGGTTACACATCCACCACATGCTAATGAACATCTGCAAACAACAACGAAGGGGCAGAGCAGGGTGTCTGCACACAATTCAGGGGCACAATAACAATTACTTAATCAATGTATTGAGTATATATCATACATTTATAAATTGCTACAGATAAAACATAGTAACATTTTGGAAATTTCAATTTAATTTTACTGTGGCAAGAACGGTGTTCAAACCACTGTTGTTGTTTAAAATTTGAGAAGTTATCCCTGTTGCCAAAGTCATCAAATCCAAGCTATTTTAACAAAACTGCAGACACTGCTGGACTGCAGGCCCACCAATGTGTTGACTGGCCTGCTGATATATTAACAGCACCAACTACAGTCAACAGTTACCTTCTGAATCAGATTTCACAAAAAATTGCATATCATCCAAAGCGTTTAAGTAAAACCTTCCCTGCAGTGAGTATACATATGAAATAGAATATTTCACCTGCACCCCAAGTGACCGTCTGGATTACTTTTTTAGCACCTGAATAAACAGCAAATATTTTCTCTGCAGTCCTCCTTTAAAGAAAAGGCTGTTTGCAAAAGGCACAGTTGTTATTTATGTGTGTGCACACTCTTGGCAGCAAAGTCTTTGCAGATAGGAAAGGTCACATCAGGCCCAAAATTCCGCTCCTCTAAATATGCTAAGTAACTCCAGGACAAACAACAAGCTCTATTTCATATTTTACACAGAGAGGTAATCCTTCTTGAGTAAGACTAGCAATAAGGACAGGAGGCAGATGTGAATAATGTCTGATTAATAACCAGTATAACTTCTTTTTATAGTTGGTAGCAAATGTCTTTTGTCAAAATATCAAAATATAGGGAAATCTGTTTTTTGACATAAGGGTTTTTAACCCCATGCCAATGTCTTACTGACTGACATGTTTAGACGGCCATTTAAGAAAGCTACCAAATACACAAGGCTGTCCTTCTAACTTTATAGCTGCACAAAGTTACAGTGGGTTACAATACAAAGTCAAACATCAAGTGTATAATTGGGGAATTGGGGTCAAACCAATAAAAATACATTATACATTTCTGGTAAAGTATTCCTGGTAACGCAGTAGAACATATGGAGTAAATGTGACTGAACCTGAAAAATTAAATTTAACCTGATATCACTGATAATTGCCCAGATTGATCCAAACTTTAAAAAATGAGAGAACCTTGGGAGAAACACATAACAAGAACTGGAAACAGTCTCTCTGACCATGTGATGTCCACAACTGACCTCTGCATTCAGCCTGCTTTGATGGACCCTCTGTTTTGTGGCTGTTTGTATGGGCTGATTCAGTCCATTCTGCTCCAGATGAATGGAGGGTTTGTTCTTTACCAGAAAATGTGGTATTGCGTTGGTTCAAGTCGTCTTGTTTTTCTGTCCCAGTGCAGGAGTTGTGACTTCTATTTGAGTTATTGGCATTCAAGAATCTGTTCTGGTATTTTTCTTGCTTTTACGCCTACATTTAACTCCAGGACTTCTTTCTGATAAACTGAACACATTTTGTTACAGATAATGAAGTGTGTTGTTTTTTCTGAAGACCACAGGAACAAAAAGTATGGCCTGAAACTTTTTGGTTTTGTAAAATACAAAAAAGAAAAAAATCATGAACATTTTTGAGAAATTACGTAGAAAGATGTAAGATGGAAACTTGTACATTTACTTTTATTTTATCCACAGTAAATCATTTGGTTACGGCTTTTTTGTAATTTATTAAGTTGTATGCTTTTTTCTTTTCAGGTTCACGGTGGAAAGACATGTGTAGCCACATTTGTTATTGTATACCATTCTGTTGTCGCATTATCATTGTATCATTTGACACATTTATCTACATCTATTGTGCCACTGTGTGGCTCCAATAGAAATGTATTAAATAAACAAAATGCACAAATAACTTGAAAAAGAAAACGAGTGTGGAGAACCTCCAGTGTGGGAAACACGAGACCAGTGTTCATCTCTATTAGATTAGCATGCAGTTTGCACAAACATCATGTGAACCGTGCAACAAACCAGGCAGAATCAAAACACTCCAGCGTAAAGTAAATCAAACAACATACTTTATGGCTGTAAAGTGTCTAAAATCTTAGCTATTGAAAAGTTTTATTTTTTATTTTTAATGGACGTACAGACACTTCAGATCGAATGTAGTTCTGTTTCTTTTAAGCATTTTTAATAACCTGCCTCTTTTAATAGCATTATGTAGTTTTCTGTTTTCATACCTGTTGGTTAAAAAAACAACATTTCTTGATCGGACCAAGATGGTGAAACAGCTGTGCAGTCTAATCCCCAAATCAGACTGCAAATTGACTAATGTTTGACAGCTTGAGACGGGAAGTAAAGAAAGTCCCATCTTTCGTTCAGTTTCATATCACCGTGAATCCTCGGCTTCCACAGAAGCTTTTAAAGTAACAAACAGCAGGGACTTTCCTGAGAAGGAAGTTGGCCGTCAGCTGGTGTATTACTCACCTACTGAACAGCAGCAGTTTAAAAGTTGATAAGTGAAGTATGTCACACACGCAAACAGGCCAACATAAAAAAATAAGGAGCAAATTATAGAAAAAGTTCTCTAAATAAATACTGTCATGATGTGATATATATCAAAGCAAGCCAGAGTGGCGACTATGTAATACAGTGAGACTTGGTGAAGATTACGTGCACGTGTTCAACCCACGCAGCAGAATATCAGGGGTGATTCAAGTGACTAGTCGAATGTGATTTAGCTTGTGGTTCGAGTCAGACTTTAGAAATTCAAAAAGAGAAAAACACAAACACATAGCATGTTGATGCAGAAAGTTCATACCAGGTGCAACTGGAATAGAATTAAGCAATAGGTTAAAAAGAGTGAACATAACCAGAAAAAGAAAAGAAAAGAAAAGATTAAAATGGGAATACATAACTGATGTATAAACAGCTCAGGCTGATTGCATAGGACTAAAGGCCTATATATATATATACATATATATATATATACATATATATATATATACATATATATATATATACATATATATATATATATAATGCCACAGAAAAGAGTCAGAATTTGAATTAGAACTGGTGGTTTCATTCTGTACTGTCTGATGAAAGGACATATAGAAAGCCAGTGATCCACAAGGTCGAACATTTAATCATTATTTTACCCCTGTGGTAGGAGCTGGAACTCATCGCCTCACTGTGATGCACCAGAAGACTTGAGTGACATTACAATTCAGCAATATTTATGCAAATGTGAATTTTTCTTCTTCTTCTTATAAATAAATGGAAATCAGACAGGTGGTGAATTTTAATTCATAAAGGATGGGGGTAATTCACCATTTACTTTGATTAATATGCATCATGATCTATACTTTTTTATTACTCCAGCAACTTGGCCCGCAGTCCATCAGTTACTTAACGATCTGTAGCAGCGACATTTTGTAAAATAAAGAAATGAAAAACTACTAACTGGATGGTCAGGTTTAAGGCAAGCTGTCAAAGCCTCTGTCAAGACAAATCCATAACATGCTGATGGGTTCATTTCACATTCACTGCTCACTAGTAGAGGGTCAGACTCATTCTGATTTAAGGTCTTGCAGAGCTACCTCAACGGTGCCTCTGGGAATCACATTTCCTATGGTTCATACAGTTTTATTCTGTTGATATAGATGCATTTTATGTAATGCACAGTATACTGTAGGTAACGTAATCTTAGGTGTGGTTGTGATATGAGGTGTGCCCTGCAGGGTTGTACCACACCCTCACCCATGTTTTGTACAGTTTGATTTTCTGTTATTGTCTTGGTCTTCAGTTTGTGACATGTCAAACTAAAACCATTCCAAACTACTTGATCAGCATACAGTAACATAGCATTGCATAATGTAGTATAATATTGTTTAGTAAGATACAGAATGGCACACATTTTTCAGTATTACAGTATTGTTCTGACAATAAATATTTCACTGAAGAACACTATTGTTTGTATATGCTCTCAACTGTAGAAAATCTGAATTGGAATTCTATGAAAGCTTTTTTATTTCTATTAATTTCAAGGGTTGATAAGAAGACAAAATAAAGAGACAAGTCACTTCTTAAGAACTAAAAAGAAATAATCAAGAAGAAATGAACAACAAATAGTTCATTGGGACTTCATAAGAAATAGAAAACAAATATTTTAATTTATTGTATTTACAATTGTAGGTTGAATCATTAGCAGCATAAACAACATTATCATAATCATACACTTCATAAGGAAAAAAACATTATTGTAAATAGAAATATTTGGTAGACCATCTCCAGTTGTATCCATTTGTTCTGCAGTACAGTAGTTAAAGAGTCTCATTGAACACCAAGGGCATTATCCAGGAAGTTTGCAAACTTCTCTGGTTGTCCAGGTAAAAATGGCTGCAGAACTGAGAGGTCCATGGTTCTCAGAGTTTCTGTCAAAGTGCTGATAGGAAGATCGAGAGAAAAGTTTAGTTTGTTTTCAAATCCATCTATTCTTCATGAAGTGATGCAGTGAGAAAAAAAACACATACTGTACCTGCATGTGCAGTACAAGAGGTGAGAGTCCTGGTGTAGCCGTTGGGCCAACTCCAGTTGATGGTTGTTCATCAGTTTGTCATTGACAACAACCAGCAAAGACTTTCCTGCTCCCATTGCCTCCAGACAACTTCCTGCACCTAAATAAAAAAAAACAAAATTATATTCACAATTAGAACAGAGTCAGTATTATATATTTTTATATTTCTTATTAGTCTTCCACTCGAAATATTGTTTATACATTTTAACTATTATCAACATACGTAGAATAGAGGAAAATAAAACCAATGTGTTCTAGTAAACATCTGGTGTCTGCAGTGACCCTAGATGGAAACAACACTGAGCATTTCTACTTTAAGTTTGTTGGTTGGAGCAAAACAGAAGGTCAGAAAGGATGCATTTGTAATTCTCTCACCAGCGTGACTAATGACGAGGTCGGCCTGCTTCACGTCCTCTGCTATGGAGTCTTTGAATCGAAAGGCCTCCAATGTGATGTGCGGACAGCTGTCAGCAGCTGGAAGAACAGATCCTCTTCCAACCTGAAGAACCAAACGCTCATATCCACGTGCCTTTATAGCCTGCGAGGTGAGGAAGAACAGTTTAATATAAACATGGTCACAAGTCTCAGCCCCAAGGTCTAACTCTCTGTTGGAAAACAACCATTTTAACAAAAAGACTCTCTGCTCTTCAAACAAGACAGTTTACTTGGGTTAACTTTATGTTTAAAATATATACTGTCAATAAAACATATTTAAAAATAAAATAAAGTATTTTCTAAATGTTTATTTCATTTTTATTTTTTCATCTCTTCCCTTTTGATTCAGATTGTGTTTGTGTGAAGTGAATGTGGACATAAATATGTTACTATGAATTTGATGGCTCCCACTTCATACAGTCTATATCTCCTTCCCACCTAATAGGTTGCAAATACTGTCTACTGGGGGTACCGCACATCAGCCACAGCCGATGCAAATCCTAGTGCTGTGCTGCTATTAATAAAATTTACTGCTAATAGATATTTCACAGTGTGTACACGATGACTGTACTTTGAATGGGACGCAATTTGGAGGCTGCACAGTTTAAAATAACTAGTTTCATTCATCATCATCACAGCTGCAGACTGTGAATTGGGACATAGACTCACACATCCATTTGTTGTTTCTGGGAGACTAGGTCTAACTACTGTATGTGTGGGGCTGCACTGTGGTTCTTGATTAAGACAACATTCTAATTTAGACCATCATTTTATATTAGTGTACATTTATATTACACAAAACAAAATAAATTTATTATGACTGTGACTCGAGGGGCTGGTACGGAAGAAAATGGGTGGATGGATGGATGACTGCGACTATTTCTGTTAGTGGTGGCCTGTTGGTTAAGGAAGCGGACTTGCGTCAGGAAGGTCGCAGGTTTGAATCCACCAACCAGGTGTCTCTGAGGTGCACTGAGCATGGCACCGTGCCCATAAACTGCTCCCCGGGCGCTGAGCTGAGCTGCCCCCTTCTCACTAAGGTGGTGGGTTGAAGGCAAAGGTCACATTTGTGTGTTGTGTCGCAATGAAAATATTTCTACTATATTTTTAATTTTACTATAACGAAATAAACGTACAGTATGGTTGCAGGGTGAAGCGCTGAATGTCGTCACTACACTGTACAATTCTCCACACTTTTAACAATCTACGATCTATGATGATAAAGAAGACGTTTCACCTGAACAGTCTCGGATGTCGTGACGGTTTCAATGAGCTCATCAAAACTGGTGGTTCCCACGGTGACAAAGACGGTCTTCATGTCTGCTCTGCTTTCTATTTCCGGTAGACTAAACGGAGTGTTACCTACACTTTAGTAAAAGTGAAACCTTTCACTTTTCAGCCAGTTTGTTGTTTGTTTTGCTGTTACACAGTTGACAGTCTTCTGCTCACCGGCTTCATCCCGCAGTGACGTTGCACGTCACTGCCCTTTCCGCCTCAAGTCTCACTTTACTGGTAAAATGTTGTGCTGTCATCTATAGGCCAGGAGGTGTAATGGTACCCTGTATAAGACTGCAGCAGTGGAAAAATACCAGTCAACAGCTTGTTGTAATGTGCCACCTCACATCTTGTGACTATTTTATTCACCCAGAGCTGTGCATGAGCACAAATAATACATTGTAGCAACATGTCTATTTATATATATATATATATATATATATTATATTAACACTTTATCAATCTTTGATGAGCCCCAATGTACATTAGGGCGTATAACTATTTTCAAAGGATTTATTGGTCGGTTGTTTTATGTTTCATGGTTGTTTTTTGGTAGATTCTCCTTCTTTGTGTGTCTCGTCTGCAGCGACTTCCCGTTATGTGTCTTGTGTTACATTTATGTATTTCCTTGTTTTGTTCTACTTCCTGATTCAGTTTTCAGTCTTTGTGATTGTCTGCCCATCCTGGTGTGATTCACCTGCGTCTCGTGATTTCATTTACTCCTTGTGTCCTTTTCTTCCACCTTCTGATCTTTTAATTACCAGGTTGTCTCCATAGTTTCCCTCTGGCCTTGTTCTTTATTTCCAATGTTTTCTCTTTTATCTGTTGGGATGCAAAGTTTTTATATTGTGTCACCAACCGTGCCCTGATTCAGGATTGGCTGCTTCTTACATGGTCCAGTGTTGTAGACTGTGTGGTGTTGTGGTAGGCCAGACATCATTTGTTATATTTGACTGGACTGGATTGCATTCAGTGCAATCGTTTTCTAAAGTTCATCTCTGGGGCCTACTGTGGTTTTTAAAGATTCTTGATGTGACCTCTAACTTTATTCATGTTCTACTACTCAAATATAGGGTCAATATAGGGTCAAATATTGATAACCAACCATTAACATTAACATTAATTTATATGGTTGCATAGGAGTATGCAATTAACTAATCCTGCTTTGTTAGACAGATGGATGAAGACAGAGTAACAGTGAAATTATACAGAACGACTAGTGAACTGATGTTCTGTCTGTATGGGAGGAGCACAAACCACTCTATCACTGAGAGGCCCTTTTTCCTGTGTTATCAAGTTTTAAATTAATTAAATGTTCAAGACTGGAGGGGTTACATGTAATTACAGCCAATGGCATAAAATACTTCCTTCTCATTCTACAAAAGAAGAACTCTTTATTTTTGTCCTACATAGAACCCAAATAGGTTTTTGATGATTTATACAAGTGTTTATACAGTAAAGTGTAATACAAATCACAGACTATTTTAGAAATTGTTGTTCTAAAATATTGTTAATATTTAAATAAAGTTGTTGTTTTTTAAGGTTTGTCTCAAACCAGGTCATTTTAATAAATACATGTGGCCCTTTCCCCCAGAAGTCTCTTTCTGATTCAGTAGTTTGTCATTTCCTCCGACACATTACGTCTTCTTTCAGCAGGTCTACATGTTAAATCAACAGTGAGTTATTACTTGTCCTTTTTAAACAGTCCCTGTCGGTCCAGCTGACATTAAAGCACATTTTTGCAAATTACTGCAAAAAAAGTATGTAACGTGAAATCTCACTTATAGCTGGAACATGTATCTGCTGACAGAGCTGCACAGAGAGAACAGGGCATCAAAGTTTGTCTCTTATTGTGCACTAAAATGGCCCCAGTGGCTGAGAACATTATTAAATGGTTCAAGCCCACAGGACATCAGATGAGGATTCACCACTGAGGAGCATTTGCTCGCTGTGAGATGGACGGACAGGAGGTATTTTCACACCAAGCACTTTGTACATGACCAAACCTCAGACTTCTAAAAGTGGAACAAAGTAAAAAGGAACTTGACTCAATGGTCCGAGGTGCAATTTAATGAAACCCTAACGTGGCCAGTACTTGTCTATATATTAAAAACAGCATGTAGTGATAGATACAGAGTTTTATTTTTACATGTTCAGTTTGTATTTAAGCTGAAAGTAATTTTCTCCATTAAGTCTGCGTGGACTGAATCAAGTCCTGGTGTACCAGTAGACCTTTTAATCACCGGACCAGCGAGGTCATGTGGATGAGAACATCTGGTATCTCTATTATTGGCTCCATTGATGAAATAATTACAACAAAGTTCATGGAATTTTCCAAATAATTATTGACTGCAGGGCTGAGTTCATGTATTCTTACCCCAGATGTTCCACATTTGTCTCTGTTTATTATATTTTGTTATTATACATGTGAACATTTCCATCTCTGTAAATTGCTAGTCATATAATCATATGAAGAGTGGCATATTGGGACTTTTTTGGAATCAAGACTAAGATCCAGCTTTAAAGAGTTTTAAGAAGCTTTTGTGGGGCTGATGTTGGCGTCAAGGCAGCGTTTATACATCTTCAACCAAACCCACCAGCATTAAGGTTATTTTTTAACCACGTCAAGCATGAAACACTGAGACAAAGAAGAAACAGGAGACCAGGGTGCAACAGAAATTCTTTAAGGCTCTGTTAAATTCTCAGCTTCAAAAAACAAAAACCAAGTATATCATTAATTGTGAAAAGTCACAAAAAGCAAAACAAAAACTAGTATAAAGTTAAAAGTTTAAAACTGGCTACCCAATACCATGTCATTTATTTTAATAAATATGTCACTGTAAGAAAAAGAAAAAATACAAAGTTTATCGGTGCCAGAACTTTTTTATATCATGAGTGAAATCAGCATCTCTTGGGTTTTTAAGCGGCACACAACATAAATTCAAACACAAATATGCAGTGTGAGCTTCCTGTGGTCCTTCCACCATCATTTTCTCCCAGACTCGGACTCTGAGGGAGAAAACAGAAAATGGAAGACCTGTGTTCACGTGATTCAGGCTAAAAACAGTTATGTGGCTCTTCCTTCTGACTGCAGCAGAACATTTTCAGTTGTGAGCATGCGGGATTTCAGATGAGTTCGGCTGCTGCAAAAGTAAAAATGGTTTGCTGCCCAGAACTGCTGGCCAGCACACTGGACTGTTGCTGTTACTGTGATGGTTTAACTCACAAAGTTGAATTCCAGTCCAGTCTCCCTGAAGTTAATTTCTAATTGTTCACACAGGGCAGCAAACTCGTCCAAGTATGCATGCCAAGTTAAAATGTTTCAACATTATCAAATACTCAGTGAAATTCCAAACAGGAGACGAAATACAAGTAAGAACAAAGTATATAATAGTGATAACAGCAGCTTTTAAAAAAGAAGCTGCAACATCACACAACACTTGCTTATTATAATTATTATTTCTGGGATACCTCTGACTAAAATGAAAAGAAAACAAAACAATTGTCACAGGTGGCCAAGTCTGTGTCCGACTCCCTCCTGGGTCATCAAAGGCCATTAAGGTTGCAGCAGAAATGTCCTTTAACAGTTAAGATAATATCAAAAATAGGACTGACGTCTGTCTGGTCAGGCGATGTTCTGGTCCTGTGATGGACAGTCAGAAAACACTGTGAGAAACCTGACCGACGGCAGTAAGGTCTAATCACAGGGGCTGAATTCACGTTGTCCTGTGGTTTATCAAATTGTTTGCGGTGATCCAGACGAATGAGGCATCTATTTCTAAAGAGGGAACAAAAAGAAGAACAAAAATGATCACAATGGAGCTGTTTAACAGGATTAAAGTCGACTTTCATGTTCTACACACACATAGCAGGCAGCACCTCAAAGTGAATCAAACACTAACTTCCTGTTTTGGAACATAATTTCTCTCTCAGGATGTTACATTTTCCTCTTTCTGCTGATCTGCTTCATTACTCTCTGCTCAGTGGGGTCTCTTCACTCCCCCCGCTCTAAACTGCTTCGACCGTTGTGTTCTCCCTGCTGCAGACCCGCTGCAATCGTTTGATAACAAACTAAAGCAACTGTTTGCAATGAGCTGCAGCAACACCCACTCGTCTTTCACACTTCCAGCTGAATCTTTCCCCTCTCGGTCGCGCTGTACTAAATTGCTACAGTCATCCACGTGTCACATTTCTCCTCAGCCTGTAAACTGTTTTTACACAGACACTGCAGGTACATTTTTTTAAAAAATCAGTGATTAACTGAAAAGTTAGCAAAGGGATTTTCTTTTGATCATTTCCTTTTTGATCATTTCAAAGTTAGTCGCAAATACATCAAGGGCACAACTCTTACCTGTTCCTCACTGCACCACACAGGCCGTGCAGCACTGTTCCTGCTTCTCTGGCAGTGTGGAATAATTCATCTGCCGCACAATCTCTGCAAACAGCTCGTCCACCATGGTCTTGCTCTTGGCTGAAGTTTCAATAAAAGGGCAGCCCCACTCTTGAGCCAGAGCTCGCCCGTCTGAACCAGCAACCTCACGTTCAGACTCCAGGTCCACTTTATTTCCTACCAGGATCAATGGCACCTTCTCAAAACGCTTCACTCGCACTATTTGGTCTCGCATTGGCCTGATATCCTGAAAACAAACAATGAGAGTCAAAGTTTCACACCACCTGCTAGATGTTAAAAATACATCAACATAAGAGACAACACTGTGATACCACAGCATCTTTTTTCTTTTAATGGTATTTTAAGTATTTACGGTTGCAAGTAAACAGCAAAATATTATATAAAATGTATCTCTATGTTGTTTACAAACTTGGTTAATTCTCAAAGTTGAGTAAATCAAATTTTTCATCAAAGAAAATGAAACAAAATAGGTTAGTTTTAAAAAAAGTTGATTGTGACAAACTTAGAAGCAATTAGCAATTAAAAAAGTTTGAGAATTAAAAATGGAATCTACTAGAAATAATCTAAAATATTTCAGCATTTCTGGATACACACTTACTACACAGTACTTTTGGCCAACACCTGACTGAAAACTTTTATAGGTTCTTTTTAGATCTTAAAACTCTATGGTTTTATGCCCTAACAAAACATAGTAAAGGAAACAAAAATGCAGACAGGAGCTGTGTTCCAGCAGAGGAACATGACTCGACTTTCTGACAGTGATTATGTTCAATGTAGTTTCATGGTAAATATTTTGGGCAACCCCTGCAGGTTTAAAAAATGGCAACAGCAGCTATGTCCACTTGCCATGTTGCATTTATTCCAAATCAACATTACCATACTCATTGTTATATGGGTTTTCTAAAAGCGCAGGTACCTGGAATGACTGCTGGTTAACCAGGCTGTAGACCAGGATGAATCCCTGACCGTTCTTGATATACAGATCCCTCATGGAAGCAAACTGCTCGGTTCCTGCCGTGTCTAGGATCTCCAACACGGAGGGGGACGAGTCTACCTCGATCTCTTTGCGGTAGAAGTCCTCGATGGTCGGGTCGTATTTCTCGATGAAGGTGCCGGTGACAAACTGGACGGTCAGCGCGGACTTTCCGACGCCGCCGCTGCCCAGAACAACAACTTTGTACTCTTTCATTAGGGCGGTGGAGACGGGCTGAACTAAAGTTAGCAGCTAGAGACTTTAGCTACACCACTGTGCTCAAAACACAAACATTCATTAGGCCTTTATACAGGAGCTAATAGATCGAATGACAGAGGTTACACTGTGTGAAATGAGTCCTCTTCATCCAATAAAGCACAGACTGTAGCTCATTCCTGAAAGTTGTGCTCTGTTAAATCCGCTGTTAGCTCTCAATGAAGCTAACGCTATGTTCCATGCTCCAGTCTCTACATCCATCCGCAGAGACGTGCTGTCTAAATCCAAACAACAGCCAACACATTACAATGACCCTAAATACAGCATACAAACAATGATGCACAGAGCAGCAACCGCCGGCGTCAAAAAAACACAGTGCCGCCTGTGTCCGCCCGGGCCTGGTTCTGGTTCCTGCCCGGAGCTTCCGCACCCAGACTTGCTACCGACAGACACCCCCGCGGGACACCGTCTTGAACCGAGGGTCCATTAGGTGGAATTCGTTTCCGTTTCGGCTTGTGTCGGTTTTGGTGTTGACCAGATTCAGTACAGAAAGAAAGGTTTTTCCTGCCAGCGGGTTTCCTGAAGCTAAAAGTGTGGCTTCCGCTAACCACAACACCAATTCCGGTTAGATGGTTTTCAAAATAAAGATGTTAACGCTGCAGCTGAAAATGCACAGACAGCGCCTCTAAAATCTTCAGACTTTGGCTTTTTAGCGATTTATCAGAACTACGAAGGCGTCGAACGTAATTAACAAATCTATTAACCAATGGCCACCCGTTCCAAAAGTAAAGTACACGAATAATACCGGAAGTCAGGGTGGTGAGGTGACTCCTGTTTGAGATAACAAATTATATTTCACTAAATGTTGGTAATAAACAAGAAAATAAATAATACGCACATCTGTAACTTGTGTTTCGTTTAAACGTACGTGTATGGCACCAGTACAAAAAGGGCTACAGGTATTTTCATTTACCAGTTTTTGCCACAGGTATATAAAATACTGTGTTGCTCAGAAGCTACTAAACTTTCTTAATCTAATTAGATTGGAATACAGGTACTTCTGACCACACTGGAGTTGGGTGCAGCTCCAGTCTAGTTTCAAACTTTAAGGTAATCTATTTTTTTAAAATAATTAGCTTTGTAACCCATCAGGTAAATTGTTTAGACCTTTTAAGTGTATTTTTAATAAGATGACACAAAAGTATTTATAAAGTTAATGCAACATATATTTAAATTAAGCCAAATGGTTAGCTATAAAATTAAATTTACCAGCCCTTTCCAAAATGCCACTGAAACACCAAGAATAACCCCCTGAATTCTATTTTTATCACCTACCCGGGCGATGGCCATACATAGTAATATTAAGTGTAAATACAATGCTGACTGTTGGGCCTGAGTTTAGACATGTCTGTTATATAATCTGAATCATAGGCCAACATCCATTTTTAACTCATAGGAATCTGTTAGAAATAAACATCCTTCTTCAAGGGCACATAAAACTGTACACACAGCAAGGTGATCACAATTATGTTTTATTAAAGGTCAAACAGAAATTGCAATATCATTATAGGCACAGTAACTTACTCTTAATAGCCATAAGCAATGCAAAACAAACAGGCGCAAAGCACAGCAGCACATACAAGCATCACAAGCAGAAAAGAAGAAACAGCAGTCACTTTCAAGTTTGTCCTAGAGTGTCAGAGAGAGTTTTTCATATGGCTTAGTCCCAAACACTCTTCAGCCCTCTTTACCTT
>NC_024321.1:8703879-8734074 GCF_000523025.1 Cynoglossus semilaevis
GTGTTACTGTTCGTCCACCACTTCTGGAATTCTGTAACGTATGGAACAAGCCTCAGCTGCAGTCTCCAGTTCTAAAAAAAAAACCCAACAACAAACAAACTACATTTTGCACAATAAAGGCACAATTACAACTCAACATCTCAGAAATAAAAATACATTTCAAAGATAAATCACCATAATCACAGTATTTCCATACTGTACACTGTCACTGCAGTGATGATGGTGGTGGTCGAGCCCAGCAGGAGTTTTGGCTATATGTCATTCAGAGAGCCATCTCTGTAAACAGACACTTTGAAGTCAATGTTCAACAGCAGTCTGGAAGGGCTTTGAACCGATTCACCAGGATGACTCACTCAGTCCACCTCTAGGACAAGCAGCGCCATGGCAACGAAATCGCTGGCTCTGGGAAAAAATAATGAAGCAGCAAACGTCCAAAAATGTGCAGAAACAGTCCAACACTTATGTTGCTGTTGTTTTGCTGCTGTAAAAATAACATCAGATAAACAGGTTGTTTGTTATTTGGACAGATGTCCAGAGAAGAGTTCAATATTTCTTGATGTTTTGAACAAGGGCAGCAATGGAGATGAACATAAACCTTTTTTTACAAATTGACATAAAATTTAAAAAAAACACCACAACCAAATCTCACTCTGATGTAACTTTAGAAGCCAAGTTTTTCCTTGCTATTTTGGGTTGAACTACAATTTACAGCAGTGTTTCTCAAATGGTGGATCATGTCCTAAAACTAGGTTGCAGTTATTCAGAGGAAGATCAGGGAAGATTATTGTACATCATGTAAGACCACCTTGTTGGTGACTGCAACCATCCTATGTCCTGAAGTCTCCAGGATTCTACTGGACAGTCCGGTTGTCAGAAATTTACTGATCTTATTCATATTTGCAGCCTCACCCACACTTCACCATTTATTTTTCTCTTTAGTGAATCAGAAGTTATACAACAGAGCGATTTCTTCCTAAAATCAACCTAAGACTATTGGGAAGCAGCTTTTCTTTTGAACCCAGTGAAGCATTTTGGTCTTTTCTACAACTTCACATTGCAACATTAACCTGCAATGCAATTTCACCAACCATTTCTTATATAATGTCTATGGTATAACTACTGCATTAAAAAATCTAGGTATTGTTAGTCACCTTGCTATGTTGTAGCATTAAGGCATTGGTTACCACTACGCTATTCAGGTTAGTGTCGAAATTGGGTCCTGATGAGAGAGTTCCAAGACTGGATCATTTGAGAACCACTGCTTTATTTTTTGTAGATACAGAGTGTAGAATAGAAAATTCTCATCTTTTCCATCTCTGTTGCTGAGCTCCTCTGTGTCAGAGCTTCTCCAGTAACTGACCCAGAGAACATTTGAAAGTGCAGCGTATTACAGCCGTGCAGAGCCAAAGCCGGGGGAGGAGAGCGAGCTCCAGCAAACAGACAAAACAAAACGAAGGGCAGATCCTTTAATAATGTCATAAAATGATAGACATGTCATTAACAATATGACATTTCCATTGTTTTCAAACAAATCTTTACTCTATATTTATTCAAAATAAAATTTGAGTTTTTTTTAACATACTTATGTACATAAGTGCAAACAAGGTGAACCTCACACATTCATATACACCTCAGTAAGGGTCGTCATGGCCCAGCACAGCTGGGCAGGCAGAGTCTTTTGGACCGTGTTCTCGACTGAAACTGAAACATAATCCTGTGTCTAGTGACAACTGTCTGTACACAGGAGCTGGACGTCCAGGACTAATGTCAAGGAAAAAGGGCGAAGATATTTCATTTACTACGTCCAAATGTCTCTGTGTTCCTTGCACTTGGCCAGCACGTCTATGTGGACCCCACATGGCTTAGTAACAGATACAGAGACAGACATACAGATGCGTGCCAACATGTTGCCAGCCCAACTCTAAATGTCAAATCAGGCCCCAAATATTGTGCATTTTGAAATCACAGACCCTATGAACTTGACTATCCATGGAAGTCAGGTGAAAGTGCTCGACTGGTTGTATACGTGGTTTGAGTCCATGTGGAATGAGGCTCATAGATAAAGTCAGTTACTTGTTTCTCAAGATCTCAGGGTCATAATCATGAATTCAAAACACATGAATCATGACCCCATGTGAACAGATAGAGAGAACATACTAGATTGGTGAAGGTCACTGATGGCACCAAGGGGTCAATCTCCTATTGGATGATACAGTTGTCATTCATATGTAGTGATATTTGTTCTCAGTTTTTGTTGCCATGCTTCTATTTTCTTTCTCTATCTGTCTACATGTGATCATAAGTTACAAAACCAAATTCACATCTAGAGAAAAGGACCTGGAACTGACAACCGAGACCGTGGGATTATCAGAAAACCAATAACTGTTGTCATAATATGAAGTAGAAGATGCTCGGTCTTCCCCAGCCTGTGTCCAGATCTTATATAGTGTCTACTGTGGATGACAAATCACTAAAATATTTGACATGTGCAACAATTTTGAGGCCTTTCTTGCCGTCACTTTACAACACACCTTACATCCACATAGGCCCCAAAGACAAACACTGGCGTCTTCAGCACATGTGGGCTGCAGTGAGTTAGTGTTGTGTTGTACGTTCACTATGGTAAAAAACATTTCATAATCATTATTATATCAAAGAGAGCCATATTGTCTTTTCTGTTGCCTAAATCATTCATTTGTTTTTTTTTTTGCTAACCATCACGGAATTCTATATTATTTCATTTCCATGCTGTAATTTTCTCGGTTGGATTCAGATTTAAACCCTATGTCATTTAATTACACAATTTTTTTTTTTTTTTTTTTTTACAAATAATTGAGAGACAAGGTGATATTTTAAAAACAAACAAACGGATGCTGAATCAATCATCCACAGGTTGAACAGAGAGATCGGATGTGTTTACATACAGAGAGACAACAAAAACACCTAAAAAAAAAGAAAAAATGAAAACAAAGGGTATTTGGTTTTACATGTCTCACTACACTTACCCCCTGACAACACCCTCTTGTGCATCTTAGTTCACTGTGAGTCAGCCATCTTGGCAGGAATCATAAAAAAACAATGATCTGCATTATTTTGTGGAAATAGTGGGAGTAGATAGGGAAAGTAGAAGTTCACTGTAGTGTGTACTTCCATTTACTGCTCTGTTAAAACTTTCTAATGTAGTTCACCCCAACAAGTGAGTATGACATCACAGTAGAAAGACCACAGCACAGCTAACCATAATAACAAAACAAATACGTAGAGAGGATCGAGCTGATTTCAATGTCGCCCGATAATTTTATCGTTGTTTATAGATGCATCGTGGGCCGTTGGGTTATATCGGGTGTCGGGGAACAAAAAGTGACTGTCGGGAGATACAACAGGCACAGAAATGTATCTGTATGATACACACTTGTACTTGGAAGTACAAGTATAACTCAGCTCTACTTTGTCTCAGAGAGATAAGATATTTCTAAAAGTAGTCACATCAGTCACTGACACTGAATATAATCTATAGAACAATACACATACTTGAATATGTCTTAACACAGTATCAGTGTGGAACCTTAGTGACCTAAGAAACAGCCTATTTATAGTGACTTCTTACATTTCAGCATGCCTGTCTTTAAGAGCGGCACGTGTTGAGTTTTTGCATTAGTTACATTCACGACACGTTGACATTTATCAAAGTAACGGTAATGTTCAGTGGGACAATGTTGTTATATCTGCAGCATTTACAAACATGTGATTCGTCGTCTCTTTCAACACAGTTAATTACACACACGACACACAGATTCATTAATTTTACATTAATATGGAGACAGCACAGCTGTCTCAGAGAGAGAGAGAGAAAAACAAGTACAGATATAATTTATTACTGTGATTATGCACCAAATAAACACACCTATCTTTGACCACTAGTCTGTTCTTACAGTGTATTGACAGCAGAGGTCTGAGGAGACTTGAAGGAGGCACATTTGAATTTGGAGTTTAGTTATTTTCAGCCCAAAGTTTAAATGCCTGTAATTCTTTACAGAATTTTAAAAAATCAGAATCCAACTTGCTTTGTCGCTTTTCTTCATCATTTGTCATCAAACATGATTTCTACTCTTTCTCACTGACTTTTACCAACTGTCTGGAAACTGTCACTCCGTCATATTTAGAGTCTGGCGACTTGAGACAAACACGTCACATTCGTAGAAAAGACGTCACAATTCTAAATTCAGACAGGACATTTTCAAGTTTTAATCTTTCTCCCTGAAGAGGCGCGGAACAGAAAACCTTGTGCCACTCATTCAATGTAAAAGGAGATAATAACACAAGAATCTTTGAAAAATACATGTCTGCATTAGAGAGACGGGGGTGAGGATGGGGGGCATTTTTCTGGTATTGCATTAAAACTGGGGCAGCTCCTTGCATAAAGTACCACTTGGCACAAAGACGAGGCACAACATCAGGAAATGAGTCAAGCTTCCACCTGACATCAGACTTAAAGGTTTCAAATGGACCAACTAAGGGTCTGCGGGTCTATGTTTGACTCTCATTAGTAGTCGGCTTTGAGAAGGGATGGGCATAACTGGTCAAACAGTCGACTGGTTCAATCAAGTCAATCAGTCTGTGACTTCAGGACAACTAACTGCCATCAATTCAGCTGCTTTGTTTTGCTTCTACTTCAAGGTTCAACTTGTTTTGCATTCAGAGATACACATCTACACACCTAATGTGGACAACTAGACCAATCACACCATACCATTCTCTGTAAACCCAGGAGATAGTTGTGAGAGAAAATCCCAAATTGTACTTTTTTTTTAGAAAATTACTGACAACCACATTACATCGTAAGTCTTTGTGAAGTTCAGCAGACTTGCAGCAGCTCATCTTCATGGTCAACATTCCTTACTGTGTTAGATGTTTAGCTGATGTTTCCAATAGTGAGCAGCATCAGAAGTGAACCTCAATACCGCTGGCTCACGTGATCTGTCATGTTGCCACATGGGGGCAGTAGAGCACTAGCTGCTGCACTGCAGAAAAGACTAACACAGAGTCCACAGTGGTCGTTCTGATCCAGTTAAAAGTAGAACAACCAACATGAGCAGAGATGTCTGACCTGAACAGGTAACTTGATAAAACCAAGCTAAAACTTGGAGTGGGGTTTGAGTCTGAGCCATAAAAATACATTTTGTTATAAAAATGTATATTATAATGAATTTAAGATTGATTCATCCAGAATAATATTTTCTAGAAATGCCCATCCCTGGGTTAGAGTTCTGGTAACTTGGACTGTAGGGGGAACCAAGGTTTACTGTTGTAAGGTCACATAAAAAAAAAAAAAACACCACACACACACACACACACACACACAGAAACAATTACTGTTCAGTTCAGGTTCTGATGCAAAGTACATTTTGCAGCAATTAGACAATCAGTACTCAGCAGTCAGGAGCTAACACATCTTATTCAAAACGACTTTTTCTGCAGTTTGTGTCTATACTTCAGAACATCAACAACCGCATGTCAAAATCTCTCCACTCATCTCCTGATATCATACATTTACCCAACCTGCCGTCAAACTCTCTATTTTCAGTTAGTAATATCCTGGGGTTGTGGGATTCTTTCAGTGAAGTTAAAAAATTTGGATTACTTTTGGAACATGAGTCTCCTCTGCAGCTGAGCTGATAAATCAAAGGCACACACAAAAAACTAATAATGAGTGACTGACGTGACATCGGGTCATGTGGGGAAATTAGAACAAACAAAATGGTTTCACACAAATGTTAATTTTTTTTGCTTTCTTTAAACATAAATACAACAGGACATGAAACACTCTTAACTTCTTAAGGACTCTAACGGTCCAACGCTAACATTTTATTTTCCAATTTTCATTGGATCACCTAACGTGATGGCTCCAACTTATAAAGGGCTTTAGTCCTATGTGTGTGTGTGTGTGTGTGTGTGTGTGTGTGTGTGTGTGTGTTGTCTGCTGTACCTTTAAGGTGTGAGCATGTATGGCTGTATGACGGAGCTCCGTTGCTCGGCCTGGTCAAGTCAGAATCCATCAGTATGGCTGCTGTATTGCCTGAACCATCGCAGATTTTTTCTTTTTCTTTTTTTTTTTTTGCTGCTTCTACATGATGATGTTTGACTTGGCCACTCAGTCAGTGTGTGTGCAGTGTGGGTGAGGCACATGTTTGCTGCATTCAGAAAGATGGCCGCCCTACTGTCAGGTTTTAGGGACTTAAACTGGTGTTTCGGGAAAGGCTTACTGAGTTTAGTGCCACTGGAGCCGCCACCAGCAGTTTGGGCACAGGACAGAAATGGGTTTCCATGGGAACACACTGGAGCTCCACTGGGTCAGACGTCAAAAGCTCTGACGACTCTACTGAGAGGAAGAGACAAAGGAAAAATACAAACATCAGAGTTTCATAGGTCTTTCTTTAGCTGAAAATGTGGATGTAGCAATCCATTTATCACATAATGATGTCATTACTTTGTAAACACATGTTTTTTCTGTATTATTCCTCTTAGATTTAGGCATCTGGAATTTGAGGCTATTTTACACTAAAATCACAAATTTTAAAATGCATGTTGTTCACATAAACTACAAAGGTAGTTGTTTCAGTTATTTATTGATGCTAATTTTAGGATCTTTCTGGGTGGAACGTAAACCCAGTAGGTGGCAGCAAAGCCTTTCCAGGAATTTTGTTTTGTTCAAGTTTAGTTTTTTGTTTTTTTAAATTTGTTGTTTTATTTTTTGATGTAGGACATAAGTCAAGTTTGTGGCAATGTGCAAAAAAAAAAAAAAGCGTCACCTCAGCCTGTCCTGTAGTGATTAAGTGTTCACTCAGACAGGTCTGTCCCCACAACTATTTATTATATCCAGTGGACAATCAATAGTGTGAAAAGCCAAATATATTGCTCTGTTTTTCTGACCTAGTTAACGTTCTACCAGTGTACTCACCCCATGGATCGAAACTATCTACATAATTAATAATAACTTTGTGTTTGTTACATTTCAATGTTTTTACAAAGCCCTGTATGGTTAACAAACAATCACGATCATCGTGAACATCATACAAAAACAACCAACATGTACAAGAAGACCTATATCTAAATCATGTATATGTGAAAACATCATTTGCTTCTTTTTAGAGCCACAATATATAACATGAACAATATTTTTTCTTTTTTGGAATAAATATTTTTAAAAACTAGGTCTGTGAAACTATTACAATTTTTATTCTAATTAATTACAAGGTACCTGTGGATTAATCATGGGTTGTTTAAGAATAATTGAGATACATTTACATTGCTAAAACCTGTTTTTTCTGTGTCCCTACAACTGAAGGACATATAACTAAAAGATGTGTGTTTCACACCTGTTGTCTAATCTTTTGGATTAGTCTGTAACTAATCCAAACAAAGGGATTAATAAAATGAAAACATTTCAAGAAAGAAAAAGCATAACAAAAACGTTCTCTTCGTAGAGTGTATCTTGACGATGGCTGGTAGAGGACGTGGAGATTTTTTTAAAACTTCTGTGGAGTCCTTCTCCTCAACAATACGAATCAGTCTGCAGTCCCTCACAGTCCATTTGACAACGGTGTCAGTCAGCTTGTCAGCCGTAGACTGTCTGTGATTCTGCTCTGACGCAAGCTGGGAGTCTGGAGCTGAAACCTCCACAAACACCTGGCTGTTGTTGAGATGGTATTTTAGGCTTGAGGTGCTTTGGTGAACCAAAACTTTGGGACTCTAAAAGTTCTAAAACATGTTGTTTTAGTTTGAATCCTGTAATTAGGACATAGGTGTGACACTGAATTTAAATTTGCCTGTCAGCATCAGGTCACATGACCCGTCGTTACTTGGACAGCCATGTTGACTGAGTTAATCTTGTTCATGTTCTCTCAAAGACTGGTTTACTTTTATTTTGAGGGCTCAAAGAACAAATGAGATGTGAACACAATACATGTGACACCACCAGTATGTTTCTTTCACTGGATGAGAAAAGATAGACCAGGACACACACACTAAAAGCCGTTAAAACTGAATATAACTGAAAGAAACAGCAAACCTGGTTGGAGGCAGCAGATTCAGCGAAAGGAACATTGGTGACGGGGGTCGAGGCCGACGAAACAGTGGAGGTGGTGGCACCGTGCATCATGGGAACTTTTATTCAGGCGAGTCAGACGACAGACAGAGGACGAGGATGTGGGCAGGAAGGGAGGGGGAGTGGGGAGGGGGTTGGGACCGGGGGGAGGACAGGGATGATATGATTACCATGACAAAATGTGTAGCATCCAAAGTCATGTGATAAATTGCCAGGATGAATTTGGACAAGTGTCAAGAAGTCATGCAAACAAAATAAGTAGAGATAAAGAAAATTACATATTTCATTAGCCAAATACTGACAAATGGTAGTCAAACAAACAAGGCAACACACAGTCATACAATCGAATCAGACTCTAGCATCTGATAATTGTATTGAATGGGCGAAGCATGTGCATGGAGGGAGAAATGGTTCAAAATGAAACAAAAATATTCCCTGTTGACTCTTTAGTTTACTGTTAACTACACTTTAAAAATGTACTCTTTTTAACTTACCGTTAAAGAAAGTCCGGACGGCCAACTAACTGGTCACTAGATAAACTGACAACTGTAATAGATCTGTACCTGGTCATTGTTGAGTGAGTTTTTATAAAGTCAATCAGATTCTCCAATGTCAGTATCACACACAAACACAAACACAAACACAAACACCCACACTATGACAGTAGACACAGCCTCACAGACTGACTTCTAAGTAAATCATTTCTTTTTCAAAACAGCCCTAATAAGAGTTTGTTTGGGGTGTTTTTAAATACGAGGCGGGTGAAGCCAGATCCAGTCACACGAGGTCACAGGAGACACATCAGGACGTGTGGTAATGACAGGTGAGAACAGCCGTACTGAACACTGTCCACATACCGTCAGTACCAAACCACGTCTATTGATTTATTGCACATTAAACACATTCTAAATAAAGACCAGCGATGCACCGTAGAAGGAAGAGCTTGGTAGCACTGGACCTGCACTGTAACCACTGCAGCTGTGACTACCTCAATCCCTTTATGGTCGTCTGACATTAAACCCTGTGTTTACTGGTCTATGAGTCAGTGTTGCTGGTGTGCACAGACACTCACCGGTGGGAATAAAGGCTGTAGGCTGCAGCTGCATGTTGGCCAGAGCCTGCTGGTAGTGAAACACATTGGGGTTAAAGACAGCAGACGCAGCTCCGTTGTTGCTCTTCTCTAAGATCGACCTCTTTGGTAGCGGCTGCATGACCCCTGGTGGCAGAGCCTGGTGGAGGACAGCCGAAGACAAGAGTGAAGGCCCATTACAGAAATGTGTTTGTCAGCAAACAAAAACACCTGGTTACACCACAGTGCAATGCAGTTTTACCTCATCATTACTAATGACCCTGTGCGAGAAGGAAAAGATGCTATTGATATCCACCAGAAGAGGGCACTACACACATTTTAAATTAGGGTAAAGCCCAAAGGCCATGACAGGGGAGAACAGCATGCTTTTTGAGCAGTTTGTTTTTGTTATTTTAATAATGAATAAATACAATGGATATAGCAAACAACAGTGTTTAATAATACAGTATGTAGGGTCATGACTTATGTTCTATTTTCATCCAGTATGTAGGGTCATGACTTATGTTCTATAAGTAACAGGATAACAGGATTGTTACTTAAACCTTAGCATTTAGACCATTAACATCACAGGAAACTGTTCGTAAAGGAAGTGCACATGATTCTGTTAATAGAACAGAGAAGGTCTATACCCAGACATTTTGTTTGTGTTGTCAGACCAGACTAATGTTGGTTTATGACAGGGAACACTCTGTGACTGTGAGAGTCAGACTCACCAGGCCTGTGTTGGTGATTGTGTTCTGACTGGCTTGGTGCTGTGCAGCCTTGATCCGGGCCTGCAGGTGAGCAGGGGGATGAAAATATTTGCACTTGTCTCTGCTACAGCGGCCCTTGATGTAATCCATGCAGACGATGACCGAGTTCTCGTTGCAGTCCACCATCCCTGCCTCCAGGGGGTGAGCGTAGCGGCAATCGTTCTCTCCTCTTGTGCAGTTACCACGTTGGAATTCCCGACAAACCTGGCGGGGCCAGAGGGAACGTCTGGTCAACATTTACTTTTCATCATACTTTGGCCAAACATAGAAACAGAGCAACTGCTCACAGCCTGCATACCTCCAGCTTGTCTGCGCGCACATGTTTTTGTGCAGAGGTGCCGTTGCCCATGGCTGCCAGGCCTGAGGGACTCCCAGGAACCAGAAGGGGAGCGCTGGGCAGCAGTTCAGGCATCAGGCCCATGCCTGGGCCCATGTGGCTCAGATAGGGACTGAACGACATACTGGGACTGGTTGCCAGGGAGTGTGTAACCGGAAATGTGGTCTGAGAGAGAGGAGAAAACAAAACAAGATGGAGCTGAGCTTCACAGAAACTAACACTTCAAGGATGTACTCACAGCACTTTAAAGTGTTTTAGACAGACTAGGAAATAACCAGATTGAATTACTCAAAGGACTGGCTTTATAAAGCCTAACTAAATTATTTTATTTCTTTCTATGAACAAAATCTTATCCAAGACCCATACCTCAGTTTAAGCTAAGTTCAAAAGTACAAAAAATTCAAATTGTTGTCAAAGTTTGTGGTAAAATGTTTTGCTTTATATGAAAAAAACAGAAATACATTTCTTTTCTCTTTCCTTCTATCTAAATTTTTTTTTTTTCATTTTTTTTAATTCTGATGTGTTTGTTTACAGAAAGTGTGATACTGAAGTGGGCAAATACGTATGTATAGATATATTTGGAAAATAAAAACGATCATTGTAATTGTGCTGATAAAGTTTTATTTATCAGAAAAGAAATAAACATTTTTGGAACAAAACTGATTCATATACTGTTTCTTCTCCTCTTTCTTCCAGTTGAAAACTTTTGCCTGCAGGTCGGACCAGTGGCGCTCGCACTGATTAAAAAGTTATGGCTTGACAGTTCTGTACTCACTATGGGTTGCAGCTGTGCTCCTGGCAGCATGAACTGCATCTGTTGGGCCAACATGGCTGCCGCAGCCTTCTGCTGGATCAAGTTGTTCCTCCCGTTGATCTCCAGCTGGGTTTTCAGGTGTGGAGGTGGGTGCAGGTATTTGCAGTTCTCACGTGTGCAGCGGCCCTGAGGAGGGGGAGGAGGGAGGAGAGTGATTTTTTCATCCTTCAGACAAACAAAATGAGCACGAAATATCAAAAAAATATGAAACTTTCTTTAAGGTTTACACAGTCATGTAAAAATTGTTTAACATAGTGAATCATCTGTAAGAACATTTGAAAATGATGTTAAAATGAAGCACTAATTAAATGCTAACTAGAGCCCACAAGATGTTACATTGCATTATTCATGAAGGCATTCTAAGCATGTACAGTAGAAACTAACAAAGTGCTGGAAAAATTTGAATTTTGCAATTGAAACCAATGTTTTTGGGTTTTTTTTAAACTATTTTTCATGTCTCTGAAAAAATACGAAGGAATCACACAGATAGTAACAGAATTTAAAAAAAAGTTTATGTCTACTTTCAGTCAAACATTGACATTTGTGTCATTTAATGTTGTTATTTTAAAGATGTTAAGGTAGTTGGCGAGGTATTAAAGCCAGGTTAAAATCTTTCTATTTCACCCTGGCATGAAAAAATGCTCAGTACCTACTGTACTTCTAATTGATCCCATGGATCTGCATTATGTAGGTAACTAAAAAAAAGAAAAAAAATCAGGAATCATGAATATAAACATTGCAGTGTATTTCAAGCATGTGTAGACACCTTTGCTTCAATAAATATATGATAGAAATGATTATTTTTTTGTTCTTTTAGAACCAAATAATTTACTTATAAAGAAAAACACATGATCTATGTAGTTATAGTAGATATTAGAATGTATTTAATGTCAGAATAGCTAATATTTTAGTCATTTGGTCTGTCACAGTTTAATAGAAAACAATAAGAACACTTTGAGTTGAATAGAGTTAAGTAACATATAAATGTATTTTGTGTTTAAAAGCTGTAGCTTCCTTTGTGTTATTAGCCTAAACAATAAAACTTCAAATTTATAAGTAGAACACAAGAAATAGATAAGTAAACCAATAAATATTAGCCGTAAGGTTATGTAAATAAAGGTAGTACTGTATAAACAGGACGTACAGTAAAAGTGTCAGGTTTCAGTAAGATTACAGCAGTCTCATGGTAACTGTGCAGACGTACTCCCCTTCCCTCCCCTCGTGTGTGTGTGTGTTCACTTCCCTTGTGACTATGAGTGGAATACTAGTATAAATGTACTCACTCAAAAAGTTAAAAATACTTCTATTTAATCTGTTGTACCTTTTATCTCCAATCTTGTTCATACCTAAAGTATGCAGAAAGGCAGTGATCAGTGTCTTTTATCAAGGACACATCAGCATGTAGCCTAGCAAAGCTACAAATCTGAGAGACAAAAGTTTGAGACTAAACCTTTACATTTCAATTGGATGTTCTATAATGCACCAATGACCAAAAGTAGTTCTTGTCTGTTTGTGGTCAGAGGTCAGAAGAAGGTCACCGGCTGAAGAGATGAGCTGTTACACCGAGAAGGTTTGCTGACGTTTTTTAACTGTGTTTTGTGAAGGACAGCGGATTTGTCAAACATACTGAATCACTGAAAGTGAATCATTAATAATTCTACTAAATGCTAAATGCTGAACAGTCACTGCTGCTGCTGCTGCTGAGCACTTATGCCTACAGGGCCAGCTTGTCCTGAATGCAAAGCTTTATTTTTACATATTCAGACTTGAGCAAAGACGACTGACAGAAAATGTGACTATGCAGACCATACACTTATATAACTTAAATAACTAGTTAAAGGGAAAGAAGGTACACAATATCTACAATGGTCATATATTACTTTTAATAAATACCAATATTAATATTGACTTACATATGAACAGAAACCCCAGATTGCTGCTCTTGTGTTCATTTAAACGTAACCTCATTGTTTGTACTCTGAAACTGAGAGCTAACTCGGGTCAGGTAAAATTACTAACCTGAGCCACATGCAAGTGATGATGCCTTCACTCTCCTAAGACAATTGTTGAAATCCAGCAACTTAGCTGCAGCTATTTAGAACAAAACTTACTGTTAGAAAAGGAAATGCAGAATAGGCTAATCATTAGCCTCTTCAGCTTTAACCTGATGTATCAATGTAGTGTACAAATGAAAACAAAGTACAAAGTACGGCTTTGTCAAAAATAGTATCTGCACAACCCTGCTTTCAATGTATCTTATTTTGTCTGGCGGCAAAGTAAAATTTATGTCAAGTCATTCTGAACAGTTTAAACATCTTAGTTGCTCTTTTTTTACGTTACAGATGAACTCCGTCTGCAGCAAATCATAACTGTGAGCTCAAGAAAATTTAACATTGACAACACTGATTAAAAGCTGATCAACACAGCAGTTGCTGATTATGTCCACGATTAAATTATGGACTCAAACACTTTCATTTTGTCATCTGTCATGGATCACACACTGGACAGTTCACTAGTCCATCACTGGGCCACATATAAACACAACAAACCATCCACACTCTCATTCACTCTCATTCTTACCTATGATCAATGGTAAATCGTCCAACTCAGTATGTTCTTTAGATTTATTTATAGATTTAACTGAACAAAAATAATTATTGCATCAGTTTTTAATCAGAAGCAATGCCTATTTCTTTTTCTTGTTCTTGTTCTTTGCATATTTTTGGCTTCCTGGACAATCCTGAATCAAATCTGAGCCATTCCTGTTTTTTTCATAGAATGCAATGCACTGCTGTGTCCTTTACCACCGCCTGAGTCTATGGGGAAGGTGAAGATGGTGCTGCAGAAACACTGCAGGGTCAACAACGCAGCAGCGCTCAGACAGTGAGAGCTGCAATCTGCAATAAAGCCCTGCTCTACCAGCAGATGTCTGGCCCTGGAGATGAGCTGTTAACCCGCTAAACTCACCTCTCTCATCCCCAGCCTCATGCTCTGTCATCACACGGACAGTGACGTGTCTGTTAAACACATCTGACAGAGCGCTAACGCAACTGCAAACAACACACTGATGACAAGCTGACGTCATGGTGCAGAGACTCTGACGTTGATGAATGATGTGGTGCTGAGTTGAGGACACAAAAAAATAAAAGGGTGTAACATGCAGGAAATGTACAACCTTCACAGGATCAGAGACACCACAGATGCTACAGCATCTGAGAGGGATTTACATCACACACCAGAAAAAGGGAAGAAAAAACATAGTACATGTCGCGGCCTGAAAAATGTTCAGGATGTCACAGTGCCTCAGCTACAGAGATGATGTGAGCCAGCATCGTGTCATTGAGCTGTTTGTTTAGGCATGAGTCTGTGACGAGGAGTGAAGGCCATGAGCATAACAAGCATAACTTTTATTAAACCTACTGATGAAGCCACTGCAGTGTGTGCAGCTTTATTAGGTCATGTTTATTATTTTGTTTTAATGGAAAATTATGACTCTTCTGATTGATTAAAATGTCAACGAAGAGAAGGATTGAAACATGCTATGTTGAGGAGAGTATTCAGTTAGGAATCTCCCTTTGGTAACCATGGCAACATACTACACAACAGAGAGAGAGAAAGCGAGAGAGAGAGAGAGAGAGTATCGGTAAGTACAGTAAAGCATTTAGAGGAAAGAAATACAAACACAAACAGAAGCTTTCACAGTACAACAGCTGCACAGATCTGAAACGGAGCACACATCACAGAAAAACATTTGATTTTGATTCATTAGATCACAGAGCAGTGTTGTTTGTGACCCAAAAATTAATCAATGGGCAAAACTTGGTGGGTCATGGGACCTGGCAGAACCAGTGACATCCATACTATCCAGTCAGACTTTCTACCCTCGGATGGGTCTTACACTGTGAGTTGTAGCCTACATTAAATTTTTTTACTGCCTCCCACCTTAAACTGCAGCTATTCTCTTTTTGTGGAGACTGTTTTATTGAACTCCATTAGTCAGCAAGTTAGCCGGAGAGAGAACATGTAGTAGATGCTCCATCAAGTACAAATAAGTATATCGCACTGACGTGTTATTACTGAGCCTAACATTTTGGTTTAAATTCTAATAAATATTAAGCCTACTATTGAGCTTGACACTATAAATGAATATAGTTAAAATGTCAAGAAATTGTCTTATTTATATCAAACAAAAACATGAAATACAATTAGAAAATGCCTACTGACCTACCAAACATGTTTACACCTTCTTTTAGTGCATCAAACAAAGACCTCTGAACAACGTACAAAAGAAATTCAAATTACAAAAATGTGTTACTAGTATTGGCAATATTATTGAAGATATAATTGCTATAAAGGAACATGTGACAGTAGAAGACTTTTATACAAATTTAAAAAATGTAAAAATATATTTTAAACCTAATTATACCTTTTATAGCCTGTAGCAGTTTGAAGCAGAGACAAGACTAAACTGTGCAAATAAGCAGAAATGTTGGACCTGACACTCAGTGCTGGCACCAAATTTTTACATAGTCTGTGACCACCATGAACTTTGACTGTCACCCTCTCCAGGTCTCACTCCTACTAACAAATGCAGGGGTCTGCAACAGCCAACATATATTCTTTAATGCCTGACCAGTGCTGTCATTGTGTTGGGCTCACCTCTTTCTATCGTACACAATACAAATACAAGCGGTACAGAGCCAGGCTGTTGCTCTGTGCTAAAAACAGCCGTGCCACTCAGGAAGATCAAACTATCCAATGGGTACGCTCTCCTGTGCTGTTGCTAGGCCCCCTCTTTCTCTCTCTCTCTCTCTCTCTGCCTCCCGCTCCCTCTCCATCTCCCTCCTGCTCTGGAGGACATAACACAGAAAAATGGCTGAATAATAAATTCTAACTCAATAAACCAGGAGACAGCAGCTGCACGCAGACAGGATCCCTCCCGTCTGGGTCTCCACTTCTCCACTGCAGTAAAGCTTAAGCTGGAACAAAACCTCTCTTAAAAAAAGGCTGTGAACTTGTACACATCCACTACAAACGCTAACACTGACACAGCAACAGCCTGCTTCCACATTCGACATAACCGTGCACTTGTACACAGTGGAGTATTTCTCAAAAATAAAGTGAAGCCTCATCACCCTGTCAGGTCTTTTATGATGTGAATGAATACTCAGAGTGCTGCGGAGCAGTGATAGAGCAGAGGAGAAGATGAGAGGCAAAAACCAGCTGCAGTGATGAAGCATCATGACCAAGTGGCCCACATTAGGGGAGGTGCAGAGCAGCAGATTACGTACATCTTCAGCAGATTGGAAGCAATAAATATATTGACATGAGAGGACACCTCATGGATTGCTCTGAGCTCAATATCCAAGGTTTATAGACTACAGTAAGAAAACCTAATGACATTTACCTTTGGTAAGATATGTGATTTTTTTTTATCTGAATTTCATGAACGTCAAGCCAATAATTTAAACAATGGGCAAACGGAGAGCAGATATAGATTAGACAGAGATCTTGCTGCTGTTTAAATGATTTTTTTCACTTTGTTATTTTAAAAAAAGTGAAGAAAAAAGTTCATCTTTTGTTGTACTTTTACTGAAAGTTCTTTTGTGTTATTAGTTTTAGCTTGATCTGTATCTAATTTTCATGTTCTATGACAGTACCATACATGAGAAAGGTAGCACAGAGGAGCCAGAGCCAGCTAAGAACAGTGGTAGTGGCAGTGGACATAAAGGTCAACCTCTAAGCTGCAGAGCGCTGGCATATTATCAAAGTTGACTGAATAAATATCTGACTTCTTTTGACTTCAGTCAGAATGATTTTCAAACTTGTTAGTATGGGCAACAATTACATTTTCACAACTATTACCACCAGTGGAGGAGGAAACAAACTGTCTGTGCAGGCTATGATTTAATCCACTGTCTGGTATATTTTTAAATAAACAGAATCCTTACTTTCTATGACTTAAAGTTGCATTTCTGCTTTAGATAAGCAAACAACATGGTGCAGTAACATGGAGCCCGCTGTAGGATCTGTGAGTTTGATTTTACTTGTAAATAAATACCACTCTATATGCATTAAAACATACACAATGATGGCACCGACAAAGCTCAACATCAGAGGTAATGTTCTCGTGTACGTGTTCACATTGGATACATCATTAACAAAATTTACGACCAACATATAAATAAACAAGGTTTTAAGCAAAGTAAACAGCAGCCAAGAACCTTTCCCATACTAATGATGATGGTGACGTTTGTGGGGGAAAATAAATAAATAAATAAGGTCTGACGTGTCTCAGAATAGTCTCACGACTATGACAAAGCAGAAACCAGAGGCTGAATTGTAATGGGTTATTATGAAGGTACCCGAGGTTATGTGTTACCTTTAACCCGTGGTGTCGGAATGATGACTGAATATTTTTCAAATCTAATACTCCTGAAATTCAGGACTTTGGATCAAATTTAGAATTGACTAGAATTCCATTTCTTTCCTTTTAGAGCTGAGTTCAAATGGTTACCACTGTCCAGTCATTCAAATTCAACTGGGACATTTTATGTCACAGAACTGAATTATGAAATAACATGCAATGCTACCAAGCGACAAAGATTTAAAATCTAAACTATACAGTTCATGTCTCCAATAATACTGGAGTAATATTGGAGAAGTGTGGCAGGAGCACACTATCACTATCACTATCCACTATCACTACTTTTCTTTCGTTCATTTATTACGTGTGAAACAACTTACTAAAATTTAACGACTACTTTTTCTTTAACACAGCTTCATGAAAACAATTACAACAATTGAACGGAGGAATCCAACTGCAGCAATGACACCCATTTTACAGGAGGAGGAGAAGGCCGCTACTTGCCTTTAGTTTAAAAACTAATTTTAGAATTAGCATATTATAATTTTAGCATTAGCATTATAGTTTTGGGAGCCTATCCCTGTTGATATCAGGCAGTAAAGAAGAGAAAGAATAGTACACAGACAACCTCACTGCACATGGAAGGATCTGCCAGTGTTTGGCTGGTGAAAGGAAGCCAACCCTAATGTCATAAAAAGTTGAGTATATCCTTCACGTTTTAAAATTTGAAAAAAATAAATAAATTGGAGTATAGTTCCTTTTCTGGTTAATATAGAATAATGTATCTTGTATTTATATTTGTTATATAAAAATCCACAAAAGGAATTCCAATCATTGAAAAAAATGGGTGAGTATAAAACCCCTAAAATACACCTTGAAATGTTTTAATGGCAGTGAGCAACATGTTAGGAACCAAACAGTTGATGCAGCAACTATCAAGGCTGAGTTCTACTGCATCGTCCAAACCCGGCCGGGATAATGAGTATGTCATTACGACATCACTATTGTGTGCCCTGCTTTTACTGTCGGCCTCTACTGTGACATACATGCCCTTAAACCATCTGAGGAGATTTTCAGATGGTAATAAGGTGTAATTAATTTACCAACTTACACATTTTCATATCTTCCTGGAGGGTATGGCTAAGCTGATCGTCATGGATCTTTCACACTTAACAGTTTTAATTAACTGTGGTCCCACTAAGTATATTGTTTTTTTGTACTACATGTGTTCAACTTTGGCTACTTTGCTCAAACGGAATGGTCTGTTTAGTAACAAGCCATTTTGTCATGTAGCTATATGGGTGTGTTTGTGTATGTGTCAAATAAGCAGGCACCAGCTTAACTTTTGTATTTATACAAAACTCTGCAGAGCTCAAAGACCGAAGGTACGGAGACATAAACCATAACATATGTCTAAATAAAGCTGATGTGATATAGTAAATGTTGACAATGTGTAGTAAGAGCTGCTGTATGACCTTACCTTCAGTGAGTCAAAGCAGGCAATGACTCGGCCGTTCTCCACATGGCAGCTTCGGGACGGGTGTGCAAACTTACACTCGGTGTCGGACCTGGAGCAGGTACCTCTCTGAAACTCCCGACACACTTCCAGGGTCAGCCATTTGGTGTCGCGTCCCATGGTCATGCTGACAGCCATAAGAGATACAACAGGGAACAGTGGTGGAGCCAGACAGATGGAAAAGTGTCTGAGCCGTGTGAAGGTGACTAACGATAACGCAAGAGCGGAAAAATACTGGAAACGGAGGCAAAAATAGTGTTTTCTCTGCACAAATAAGCAGTCAGTCCTCCTGATCAACGTATTGTGGGGGGTGTCTGTTGGTTTTTCCTGGGAAATGTGGCAGCTGAGGTTTCACTGGGGTGACATGGAGGGCCTTGGCCGTGAGCAGAGGCCAGCTCTGACTCAACTGGAGAAAAAAAAAACCAGCAGAAAAAAGAAACTACTTTGAGGATATCATTCTGGACTGCTTGGATATGTTGTTGAGCATGCCGTCCTTACGTCTGAATCAAAGGACACCCATGGTACGTCAATGTTATAGTCACGTCAACATGGCCCAGGCTGTGGCAGCCTCTACAGAGCTAGTTGTGTTTATAAACAGCCTGGAAAGGAAGGTTTCTGTGGAACAAACCAGCAGAGCCTTATAGGGATGCTTTCATCACACTCATGTGACGAGGCGGTTGTAGAGGCTCAGGCGATGTGGGGACTGCAGCTCAGCAGCACAGGATGGATGACTCTGTGGCTGTCAGGGTAAAATATCACCTCGATTCAAGGCCAAACACACAGTGGACTCTGTCCTGCCTTCATCCAGCAAAACACAGACGCCGGCAGACAACCGTGTGCAGTAGGCACTTCACAAGTTCCACTTCCTCCTTTTACTTCAGTCTCCTTCTCATCCTTCCTGCTGTGCCTTCTCTTCTTATCCTCCTCACTGACTGGTCTCCTGGGTGTCCTTGCTTGTTGTCCCGCTGTAGATCATTAAAAAACAAACAGAGGGGCAAACATTAATCCTGAGCATTAAAAAGCAGCAGCCTGTTGAGTGGAAAAATGTCAATGGGGGGGCCTTTGAAGAGCTCGTTTATGAACGATGAGGTTTGAAAGGCAGGAGCGCAGGCAGGAGTGGACACACAAGAGCCAGAGAGAGTACAGCGAGGACAAACAAACAGTGGAGCAGAGCATGCAAGAGAGGGAGGCAGGGAGGGAGGGAGGCAGCAGCAATGAGCAGCAAAGGGGCAAGCTATGTGTTGATAAAGTGATAGGAGTGAGAGTCAGGGAGAGAGAGAGAGAGAGAACGAGAGAGAGAGTAAGAGATGACGGAAGGAGATTGCAGGACAGATACATCACTTCAACTCTCCGGAGCTCCGGAGCAGAAAGTAAATGACTAACTTGACATAAATCCCCGCCGCAATATTGACGGAACGCTCTGTCCTTGAAGTGGCACAGGCTGGTACATGTGGCGAACACAGATGATTCCCAGGCAGTTATTGATGTGGAGGGAAAAAGTCGGAGGAGAAGGAGGAAAGAGAGAGAGGAGAGAGAGGGCAAGGAGAGAAGGTCTGAGTCTTCACAACTGCAGCTGCTGTGCTCATTGCAAAGGAAATCAACCAATTAGACAAGGTTTTGCAGGCAGGCAGAAGGCACGGCTGACCAATCACAGGACAGCTTACACTGCAGCTCCTCCTTCCGCAGAGCCCATCCTTGTTCCTCCCAGGTTTCCCCCCTCACTGGTACAGCACAGTCATGGCTGAGCCACATGTTAATATTCCAACTGTACAACAATGTGCAGTTGACTCCGGCAGAGCTCTGTCTTCAAACTGACAGTCGGAAGGAAATCAGGTCTGATTCAACACAGGACCACGGTCCTGAGTGATACAGCGATGGTGTGTGTTGTGAGTGAGACAGCAAGAGGGATGTGTCTGGACAACAACTGAATACAGATAACAATCAGTGAGGTGGCTGAATGAAAATGCACAACTGCAGTTAAACTTCCCACAGGAAGGCGAAGTCCAAAGTGCATTAAGGAAATGAGTACAATTAATAAGAATGGGGGGGGGAAAGGGGGATTCATGAATGCAGAAAACATTATTAATGAGTGAGATGCACGAGAAGTAAAAAAAAAAACAGGGATGATATTGTCAGTGTGTGTGTGTGTCTGACGGCTGCAGACACAGACAGAGGAAGGGGGGCAAGAATGAGTGTGAGTGTGTGGAAGAACGTGCAGCATAGCAGCCCAGTGTAGGAGCGTACTGCGGAGGAGTGGGAGAGGCAGACACAGGGAGGAGGCAGGAAGTGAAGTAATACATCCACCTTCAAACACAGGACCAGAGACACACCCCTGAACTAAAAAAAAATGCAGATGAGAAATGAACAGGTACAGTGATAGCTTTGCTTGTTTAAGACATGGGCAGGTCTGCGTCTCCTCCTTATTCTCCTCGGACTCCTGTTCCATTCTCCTGCCCTCCCACAGATCAATACAAACTTTTCCTCTGGGGAAAAGCACTTTGTACGCCTTGTCCTTCGCTCACTTCCACGTCACAGTCAAGGGCTCTGGCTTGTGCTTGCCCTGATGACGCAGCTTAACCATATAGTACAATCGACATCATCATCGTCCATAGGAGCAACCGCCTGCACTTCCTCCTTTTGTCATGCTCGCTGCACAGAACACCAAATGGCACACAGTTGCCATACAACCATTCTTGGAACGCTGCACAACAATAGTGGCGCTCCTCCAAAAAATATTCCCTGCACCACGTGATATGAACAAGTTACATTTATCCAAATATTTAGCAACTGTTTGACCAAGACTGTGCTTGTTGACAGTACCTCGAAGAATAATCTAGAAAGGATGGAGTTAAAAATAAAGTGGAATAAAAACGGCGACAAAAAGACCAATGAGAGTCGACAGCAAGAAGATTAGACATTCAGTCAGTTTGGTGACTAGGTTGTATTAATTAGTTACCCATGAGTACATGCAACTTGACTTCTAAATGTAGGCGGTCGGTTGTGATCATGGCCAGATGACTCATACTGCAAGAACCCAGCATGAGAACATGCTTTAACAACACAGTTAGAATAGTGTTTCTCAAACGGAGGGCCGTGAAGCAAAAGTGGTTGCAACCTAAATTTAGGGCATTTTAGAGCGGACTGTATAATGCATTTTTATTGCATTATACAGCAGGACAGAAATGGCTCAGCCAGTGTTTTTGTTTTTAATTTTATCTCTTGTCTAAACTCTTATTCTCACAAGAAAAATATTTTATTAACTGTGATTGTCCTGAGGGTTTATTTATTTATTTTTCTACATATAGCTATTGCTTCAAAACATATTGCTATGTTATTAAGCATAATTAAATTAATTAACTTAAAGCTTGAAGAAGTGATTAATGAAATCATAAAAGAATACATATAGATCATTTTAAATCCTCAAAAATATATGTAAAATAACTTTTTGCTCTCTGCTCCATGTGCAATTTGTAAAACATAAAAATAGAATGGTTTGTCAGGTCTCTCAACTGATAGTAATTTAGATACAGAATTCAAATGGAAATGAAATTAGTCAGTAATTTTATGCACAAAGACCTTGAAGTGGATTGGCATTCATGTAACAAACAAAAACCCTACTGATTTTGTTTGAGGCCAAGAATGAAGAATGAGTAAATAAAAAAACGGCTACAGTTTAACAGCCGTTCCACAGCTGTCTGAGGACAAAGAGAGGCGAGGCACCAGCAGGGTTTGAAGGTGAAGTTTGAGCAGGAGACAGGGAGGCGTAAAGAGGAAGTATGGAATGGTTGCTGTTACCTCCTCATCAAACACCAAAGACCTGAGTGGCGGAAGCAGTGTAACCTTCACACAGACTCTGATGTCTCCATTAGGACTGGTGTGTAGGCGATGTGCCACACTGGCACACCTACCACTGCTCTATTCAAACTGAAGGATGCTTAACTAAAATCTTTTGTATTCCCCACCTTTGACTATTTGTTCTGCAAAAAATCGCAAAGGAATAAATATATATTGTGTGACATCTTTCCAGTGATTTGCTAAATTTTTACTGTAAGTTTTTAATTTCCTTCAATTAAAGAACTTTTTGATAAAAGTATTAAAATCTAATACAGGCATTTAGCTATAACTTACTAAACAATCACAAGAGATTGAGAAGAAATTGTAGGTCATCTGTCTTATACACAGCACTTGCAAAAGAGAAAAGAGCAAAGTTTTGTGATTGTAAGACGTTCCAGAAAATCTTGATCCTGTCTTAAGTACTGAAAAAACTAAGGTTGAAATTGCAGTGTTTTGAATGAACCTGAAATACGTTGCTCTTCAAACAATTTAAGGCTTTAGGTCGGGGGTCTGCTAAAGGCTAAAGCTGCAAGCACAGATAAAGAGGGATTAGTTCAGGGCGAACATAATTACAGTGAAGAAGTTGTATATTTCTGTATTTACCTCAGAACCCTTGAACCTGAAATAACTTCCCTTTCTGACACTGTGGTAACTGCTCTATTCTTCCAGTTGATATCTCAACTTGTACTTTGTTGGTAATAGTACAATTTTATGTGGGGCCCAAATAAAGAAACTACTTTATAAAGCATCAAGACCTAAACTAAAACAGTATATTATAACTTGGCACCTGCACTTAGGGTTTTACGTTACGAAAAGAGTGAACAAGCTATCTTTCGCTTTCATTTTATTTTTGCTCTAATGCTGAGCTGAGGCTTGGTGTCCCTGCAGAGAGATAATGGAAATTATTATAGCAGAACCAATCATGTGTTGTCTACATAGCATTTTGATTTGTTATCGCTGCTGCTTTGCCAGTTTTATTTGTACCATAAAAGATGAAGCATAATGTGTGTCACAGGGGAAATGAAAACAGGTAATGTGGGAAATAAGGCAAATACCATGTGTGTGTGTGTGTGTGTGTGTGTGTGTGCGGTGTGCATGGTGTGTGGTGGTGTCTCTCTGAGAGCGAGCGGTGAGACTTTTTTTAACCATTTCAGCTTGTCGGGCATTGTTTGAGAGTAAAACCGTAGGCATAAATCTATGTTTCCCTCATGAGGGTTAAGCATCACATTGCTGAGTGCCCCTATAAACTACAGAAACACCGAGATGTGAGTGAGGTTGTTTATCTCTGTTTCATAAAGAAAAGAAAAACTAGCTAGACTGGTGCAGAGTCCACAGCCTGAAGGGAGTGTGAACCTGTCTAGACTGGCAATATTGTTACAAAATAAGAAATCATAATGACAACACATCCACTGCAGATGCATGCATGCAGCTCAGACTTGGCAAGAACAGTTGTGACAACACAGTCCAAGGAAAGGAAGGAAGGAAAGTGAACTACTTGTTATTGTGACACAGCTCACCACTGCACACAACAAAATGTGACCTTTGCTTTAAACCCATCACCAAAGTGAACAGTGGGCAGCTTTAAGCACCCGGGGAGCAGTGTGTGGGGACGGTGCCATGCTCAGAGCACCTCAGTGGCAACTTGGCAGCTGGTGGACTCAAACCTTCCAGAGCCAAGTCTGCTTTCTTAACCACTAAGTCACCACTGCCCTGCACACACCACTGCCACCACTGCCCTGCCCCATCCATGGCTGTACACTGTGTCTGGCTGACCCTACATGGTAAACACGGACATGATCCAAGATCCAACCTTTTTTAGTATGAATCTTGCTCCAAATTAAACACATTTTCTGAAGTAACCTCAAACTGTGAACTTTGTTGTCACAACGTCCTCCCATGATAGACTTCAAACTATGTTGTCTATGTTTTCATAAACAAAAACAAAGATAAGCATTACGCACAAACAGACAATGTTCAGCAACCCCTTCTCAGGACACAGCAGTGACTACAGTTCACGTGCACCGCCTATCGACAAAACCTCCCAAACCAGTTCATAACAAACCCTAACCACCAACCTAACCACTGGACCAGTGTTTTTCTGAGAAATTTGTTGACAAACCACTATGACATTTTGTAACAAGAACCAATATTCCCCTGAACAAAACCTACATATTTTTAAATAAAAAAATAATGATTATTAGATTTATTGGTTTGTATCTTCCTACTAGCCTTCATTACCCATAGGTTACAGCTTAAAGATAAGAATGACGCAAACAATTTTATGTGTAAATTAATGCCTCATAGGAGAGTATGTGGCCAAATCAAGACAAGTCAATCTCACTTAAGAAGTTGAACATAAAAATTTGGTATCATTAACATATTGCATATAATACACATAACACATATCTGATATAATAATACTTGATATTTATGTCCTTTAATACATTTTCTGGTTATTTCATATTTACAGCCACCGGTACATTGGAAAATGATTGCTTGCTTGTATTGTAGGCGTCACAGTTTGTACAAATGCCTCTGGAACTGGGGATGACTATGGCATCACAAAACACTTTCCATATGATGCTAGTTTGCATAAACTATGGTGTTGTATTTGACAATATAGGACAGCAACCTTTAACGTGCACTGCATTTGACTTTAACCATAATAATACAGTGAAAACAACGTCTTAAAAAGTACATTTACACCTAATAGTTACATATTTTATCTCACTCTTTCAAACATGAAAACAGTAAGATTGAAGTCATAATTACACTGCACGGTAGTAGTTAAAGTGTTGTTTATACAGACACCAGCTCCTATAGCTTTTAACAATCATCGCTGTCTGGTCTGTGTATAACACGGCAATTACGTCTGTTACACAGGTGCGTTTGAGCGCCAGTACGCAACAGGCAGCAACGAATGTTCTCATACAGAACCTCAGCTCAAATATGGATGTTAATACAAATGCCAAAGTCAACAGCTTTCAGAATAATTCGACTCCTACCTGCTTCTGTTGTCCAACGTTCGAATGTCGTCTCTTAAATTAACCTCGGTCGAAACGTTGATTCGTGACGCACGGTCTGTTTGACATTAACCCTGGGCAAGCGTGCTGTCGTTGGGTGTAAATAGAAAAAATATATATAAAACCATGTGTAGCGGGTGATATCGCCGCAGAGTCGTGGAAAGAAAGAGGCAACTGCTTCACAGTAGATTAAAAACAAAACCAGAGGCAGGGCAAAATGGTGAGGGAGGAGTTGGCGCACACAAGGCGTGTGTGCGTGTGTTACTGTCTGTGTAACCTCTTTAAACCTTATCGCTGACCTTGTCTGAACCAAACGCGTCGTAATTGGCAGAACGTCTTTACTGTGGTTCTGTTCAAGTCGAGGCTAGTATGCTAACAGTGGCTAATTTATAGTTTTAGACATACATACATACTCGTTACCGTTAAACAATCATAATATTTTATTATTATCTTATTTATTTTTTATATTTTATTTCTAATGACTAAATACGACGTAACACTCTTTACTTGTGGTTTTTGATAACGTGACACTTGAGAAACAAATTTAAATACCCCTGCATGGTAAGCCATGCAGGGCTAAGCCTCTCGTTCTATCTTGTCTGACTTCAGGTGGAAAAAACAGGGAAAGTTTTATTTTAATTTTTTAACAATGGGCGCTGGATTCAATTACATTTGTCGCGGTACAACAGCAAGTGGACTAAATATGTTAAAATGTTGTGCATTTACTGTAAATCCTTTACGTTAACCGCCTACCACGGAGTTAGGACTTCATTAAAAGTAAAACAGCCCCCTCTACTGGTGGTTTTGATGACCAAAGGCTAGTGCGTGATTTGGAACAGTAACGAGTCACAAACGCAGAACAAAACAATAATTCATCAAGTAAAAAAAACATTTATAAAAACTAACAATAGTAAAAAAAACATTTATAAAAACTAACTAAAAACTAACTTTTACTTGTGTTCACAACATTAGCGGTTAATGAAGTACAATGAGGTATTTATAAAAATGCCATATTTTCAGTCACATAGAGTCAGTCAATAACTCTGGTACATTTAGAAACAAACTTCACAGGATGCAGTCTGACAAGAAAACAGCATGACAATTACAAACAGCATTATTTTTTTGATCAGAAGTATTGAAGTCTTTTTTCACGTATATTTCCCTAATTACATATGTATTAAGACATAGATGTGTTTAACAGAACAACCTTAAATATGTGTTTGAACACAGACAATGTGACATGGTGAGTAATGCAGCTTATTTCTGTAAGAACCTGTAGAAACATCAGATATGGCAAAGAAATACAATCAATATCAATAAATAAATGTCACTAAAAAAACGATGTTCCAAAGAAGTACCAAAAGACTTTAACTTGTATTACTTAGAATAAATGGAAGAACCAGGCATACCCAGTTAGTATCATGATTCTGCTGGCTCTTTTTACCACTGTTCCACATTGTCCACATAATCCTCTATTGTGCCATTCTCATCCAAATCCCACCACTCTGGGAGTAGCATTTCTGACTCGGCAGCTTTCTCCCTCTGTTGCACAGTCACTGCTGAGTGGCTCTCAGTCTGATGGGGTGAATCTGAGGGCTTCAGCAGCCTGCCCTGCTTTGTTGCAAACCTTCCACGCAGCCGCCTTCTCTCCTGCTGACGCCTCTCTCTGGCTTGTCTGCGTTCCTGCTGCCGTGCCACCTGGAAACGCTGCAGGAATAGATCCCTGGCATACTCATACAGCTCCACATCCCATCGGTTTAGCTCACGGATTCTGTGTTGTTTATCAGCAGGTATGTCAACACTAGAGGCACGTGTGCCATTTAGCTGTGTGAAGGGTGCAATGAATTCCAAGTTGAAGGTTCGCTCAAAGAGATACTGGGTCTTACGCTGGTACTCTGTCAGACCAAAGAAGGCCATGTGCCGTAGGTTACGCTTAGCACTCTGTAGAAGTAGTGCCCAGCGTTCTTCTTCGCTCATGGCAGACACGTTGTAACAACCAACGAGGCTGAGGTCAGCAAGCATGCGGGTCTGTCGGTTGTTGGCCAGATTATAGGGACAGTCTATGAACTCCTGCAGGGAGCAGCCTGACCAGTCATCTCCAGAGTAACAGCTTGGCAGCTCAGACAGCGTTGGTGAACGTCCATCACACACATGTAAGGAGGCTTTCCATGTAGCTCCACGCTGCACGTGACGCCACTCACTCAGATATCGCAATACCGGCTCTCTTAGGATAGTTATATAATAGTAGTTTCTTCTACAAAGGAAAAAAAAAGATTAGATCTTACATTTAGCTTATGCATCTATTCCTGAAACATCATTATTTGCATTGTCATAACCCATATAATATAATGTGAAAACAGACCGGACTAATGGTTAATTTACTTTAGTGCAGGGCTCGAATGTGAACAACATCTAAAAAAAACACAAAGAACGAAAAGAACAAATAAATGTTTAAAAATAAGGTTGCATGACTTACATTTGAAGAAAAAAAATCTGCCTACAGACACTACTCTCTAGCAGACGTTTCAGTCGTCGGAACTGAAGAAGCCTCTTGGACTAGAGGTGAAAGGTCGTCTAGAAACCAAGACAGTCCAGTTGCTTTATACTTAACGGATTCGAAGCGACTCATCGCTGCCTTATTCTCATTCTCAGTTAACTAAAGGACATGTGAGGCTTCTTGTCCTGATCATGATTCTTTTGTGTAAGTTATAGGTATCAGTGATGATCATTTTGGATAAAACAAACACATAAATATTGTAATTTAAAAAGTAATGTACACAAACCTGGGCATGTTTTGGGGAGCATCTTTAGTATCCATGCGTGAGGGCACACACCTGGTGAGCTCAGTCCAGTCCGCATGAAGCCCACAGCTCCAGCCCGTGGAAAAGCGAGAAAACAGCCAGGTTTCCTTTTTACCTGGCCGGAAACAAGTACATTTCTTTTGCCCCGCGTGACACTCACACGGCCTCTCTAGCTGTATATTCCTCACCAGGTGTCGACCAAAGGTGGTGCCGCCTGTTTTCTGAATGTGGAGGAAAACTATAACATCATCACCTTTGATGTTGAAGTCCACAACACGATTTAGATCGGTTTTGGTGAAGTTAAAGCGAGGGACGAAGCGTACCAGAGCCCCGTCCTCTGCACTGTACGGATCTTTTTGCAGCCCGTCCCGAACTTCCGCGCCGCCAATCTGAGAACCTGACGTACTGGCGACTCCCAGCCAGGATCCTAGCCGGTGCAGCATGTGGCACTCGGACCTACTGGGACACACATATTGTACCATGATAACGCCAAAGAGCAACGACATAAGCAGGGCGATCAGGAGACGCTGATGGCCGATGCCGCTGGATTTCTCATCCATCTTCCCAGGAAGAACAGAAAAACATCACTCGGGTCCGAACCCCTGCCTCAGCCGGGGATCCTCAGGAGCAGTGTTTAAACGCCCTCCCCAAAAAGAAGCTAAAACACCAACGATGCAGTTTAAGAGCTAACGTTAGCCAGTAGCTAGTAGTTTGTTCGGTGTAAAAGTAAAAGACGGGAAATGGGAAGTGTGAAATAGTTGTGTATCTTCAGCAGCAGAGTAGACAAGTTCTATTTGCAACAACTGATTTTTTTACTACCAGTAACAAAGTTAAATTATCTGTGTGGCAGCAGTCGACTGTGGTGTAGCCTGCAGATCTCGACCTTTTTCCCATCAGCCACTGCGTTGAATCAAACAGTGACGTAACATCCAATTACGGAAATACAAAGCCACAAAGAGAAGAAACGTTAATGTTGAAAACAGTAATTTTTGTCATGATTTGTGTGCCCAATAAATAACGGAATTATATTGTACGTACATGCGTAGATTAACAAAACTGTTGTGTCCAAGGGATGAATTTTGTTTTTTCTGAAAGTGTACAGAAAGGTATTTTGAGAGGTAATCGGAACCATGCAACATTTTGTCTCAAGAAAAGGTAGCAAAATAATTAAAATAACAACAACGTTACAACGTTCTTATTCATGCATTGAAGTGTGTGCATCACACGCCGAAATAGCTCAGTTGGGAGAGCGTTAGACTGAAGATCTAAAGGTCCCTGGTTCGATCCCGGGTTTCGGCATTTTGTTATTTGTTTTACCGTGGCCTTTCAATTAACATACTTCGTTTATGTGGGTCAACCAATATCTCAAAAGCTGTATTTGTCAATTAAACATACGGGATCTGCCACTGATTCAATTCGTAGTCTTTCTGCAGTGATTTTCCCATATTTATTAGTGATTTTTCTGTGTACTTTTTGAAGCAATGATCATAGTGATCATTGCCATTGCAGTTAAGTAACGATATGTATAGCTTTCGGAAACTGGAGCAGAGTGAGACG